>NC_066849.1:17506397-18179418 GCF_001640805.2 Lates calcarifer | reverse complement strand
TCAGTGCATCATGGGAGATCTCCCGGCAGTCTAGGCCTATAGCAGCATAACTAAGGGGATGGTTCAAGCCTGAGCCAACCCTAACTATAAGCTTTATCAAAGAGGAAAGTTTTAAGCCTACTCTTAAAGGTACAGAGGGTGTCTGCCTCCCGGACCGAAACTGGGGAGAAGGTTCCACAGTAGAGGAGCCTGATAACTGAAGGCTCTGCCTCCCATTCTACTCTTGGAAACTCTGGGAACCACCAGTAACCAGCATTTTGGGAGCGCAGAGTCCTGGTGGGATTGTAGGGGACTATGAGATCTTTAAGGTAAGATGGAGCCTGACCCTTAAGGGCTTTGTAAGTGAGGAGGAGGATTTTGAATTCTATTCTGGATTTGACTGGGAGCCAATGTAGAGAGGCTAACACAGGAGAAATGTGATCTCTTTCCTAGTTCCTGTCAGTAGTCGTGCTGCAGCATTTTGAATCAGCTGCAGAGTCTTTAGAGACTTGTTGGGGCAGCCTGATAATAATGAATTACAGTAGTCCAGCCTAGAAGTAACAAATGCATGGACTAGTTTTTTTGCATCTTTTTGGGACAGAAAATGTCTAATTTTGGAGATGTTACGCAGATGAAAAAAGGCAGTCCTAGAAGTTTGTTTTATGTGTGAGGTAAAGGACAAATCCTGATCAAAGGTGACTCCCAGATTCTTTACAGTGGAGCTGGGAGCCAGGGCAATGTTGTCTAATGGAGCTACATCATTAGAAAGTTTGTTTCTGATGTGTTCAGGACCAATTATAATGATTTCAGTTTTATCTGAGTTTAGTAGTAAGAAGTTGCTTGTCATCCAGATTTTAATGTCCCTAAGACAAGCTTGGAGTTTGACTAGATGATTGGTTTCATTAGGTTCCATTGACAGATAAAGCTGTGTATCATCTGCATAACAATGGAAATTTATGGAGTGTTTCCTGATAATATTGCCCAAGGGAAGCATATACAAAGTGAAGAGGATTGGTCCAAGCACTGACCCTTGTGGAACTCCATGTCTAACTTTTGTGTGTATGGAGGAGTTGTTGTTAACATGTACAAACTGAAGCCTATCAGATAGATAGGACTTAAACCAGTTTAGTGCCGTTCCTTTAATGCCAATAAAGTGCTCCAGTCTCTGTAAAAGCATGTGATGGTCAATTGTATCAAAAGCAGCACTGAGATCTAACAAGACAAGTACAGAAACAAGTCCGTTGTCTGATGCTATCAGAAGGTCGTTCGTAACTTTTACAAGTGCCGTCTCTGTGCTGTGATACAACCTAAATCCTGACTGAAAAACCTCAAATAAACTATTGTCCTGTAGAAAGTCGCACAACTGTTTTGCAACTGCTTTCTCCAGGATCTTAGAAAGAAAGGGGAGGTTAGATATAGGTCTGTAGTTGGTTAATACATCTGGATCTAGAGTGGGCTTTTTTAGAAGAGGTTTGATTACAGCTGTTTTATACGTCTGCGGAACATAACCTGTTAACAAGGACAGATTTAACATATCTAATACAGGACTGCAAATTAAGGGCAGAGCTTCCTTAAGCAGCCTAGTTGGGATGGGGTCTAAGAGACAGGTTGAAGGTTTAGATGCTGAGATAATTGATGTGAGCTGGGCTAGGTCGATGGTAGAAAAGGAGTCAACTACAGTATGAGTGCTTCAGGATGTATGACTAAAATTCTTGCAGGTTTTAACACAGTGAATGGATTTGCGATTAAGTTGCTTGGCTATTTTTTAAATCTCAGGCTTGTGTCTGCATGTGTGCTCCTATGTAATGTTCTTAATGAATGTGTTTTATTGTGAAACTTTTGTTATTGTGAAACTGTTTTTATGCAGCAATGCCCTTCGTCTGAAATTTCTCCAATGAAATTAACCTTAACAGACCGTAATCTGCAAAACATTTAACAAATCTGCTTTTGCAATACAACTACAACTGCTTTTAATTAAAGGATGCACTTAGTTGAGGTTGAAGAAAGCTTGTTATTTCAGCTGAGTGTTAAAAAAGTCTTGGCCCATTCCTAATGTTCCCCCCAAGACCTAAACCCTGAACCCTCACTGAGTTAAATGACGTCACCTGGAAAGCAACTGAGTGCCAGAAGGCTCGAAAAAGTATCAACAAGAATGGGACGTTATCTTGACGACGCCAAAACATGCTTCGTACTATTGTGTATTTGGGATTTTTACTTATGTTTTTTTCTTTCTGCATGGCCAAGGCTTTTCAAGGACCGATTACAACGTCTTCCAGGCTCTTGCCTCTTATTTTTCTTGTAAAATTAGGTTTGGTTGTTCCTTCCATGCTTGTTTACTATCCATCTATCTATCTATCTATATATATATATATATATATATATATATATATATATATATATATATATATATATAAATTATGTTTCTTTTATATCTTTTCAGGTACATATTTCCCGGTAATCATGTTTACTCAAGCTTTTCTCATTTTTCACGTAAAGTTATAAAATGTCCGTTCCCCTTTGAGTCCTGTGCGTTGTTACCAGGTTCGCCGTCTTGATGTAGAAGAGGCTGTAAGTGTCTTTGTGTTGGTAGATGTAGGCCAGAGCTCTGGGGTCTGACTCGTCTTTTGTCAAAGAGCTGATCCTGCTCCTCTCGTGGTCATGAAGCACAGCCTGAAGAGCAGATAATAAAGAGGGTTTGAAGCTTTTAGTTGTGTTTACAACATATCAAACCACTGCACCACCACTCAGCAATAATGGAGGGAAGAGAAAACTACCATTACTGCAAGAAAAAAGGGGAAATTAGATGTTATGGCCATAAATGCTTATATCAAATACTTTCTGTTTGTTGAGTTTGGCAGTTTAACTTTTAGTTTTTCTGTATCTTGGTTCTTTACCTGATTATTGTCTCTTGGCCTTAAAACAACATTTGAATCCTGTAAGAGTATGTTTGTAGGAGCAGAAAATCAATTTGTTGAAATTTAGCTTGTTAAGTGAGGCATGAATATACAGAACAGTTCAGTGGAGGCAAGAATTTACGATGCTAGTGATCTTTACAACAAACACCTGAACCAGAAATCAAACCAAAATAGGGGCAGATGTGGAACCAAAACTTAAATCATCTCCAAACACCAACTTCCACATAAAGCACAGTATTAATTTCACATGGGAAACACTGCTTCCTCATTTCTCTTCCTTTAACAGGAAACTCAAAAGCAAACCATTTTGTGGTTGTAGTAAAATGTTCAGCTTTTTCTCCAGAAGGAGCCATGGTGATTGTCTGGTTTTGGTAAATAAAACTAAATAAGAATGCAAACGCTCTGTGGATTTAATGTCATATTCCTGGGAAAGCCTTTACTCACTGGGAAACCATTATGGTTGTTGTGGCTGCATGGAATAAATTAACCAGATTAACCATCAACCTGAGGGAGGCGCTACAACTATAGGACATCACACTGGGGAAAAAGTGAAGACAGACAGTTGGGAGAGTTTAAGTGGATGTGACGCACCCCAGTCCTCTCATCCAGGATTTTCAGGCCAGCGGAGGAAACCTTCAGCCAAACTCTCTGCTTGTGTTTCCCCTGCCTCCTTGCTGCTGCCTCAAATCCCTAAAACAGACACACACACACATGCACACAGAGCAAGTGACAGAAAGTGTCAAGGCAAAGATGAACAGAAAATACAGATTACAATGAGCTACAGTAAGATTTCTCATCTGAATTTAATTAAAAAAACAGTGGGGTAAATTACTGTTAATGTTAATTAAGGTTTACACTGATGATAATTGTGTAGATTTTATGTGTAAAACAAAACAAACAAAAACAACTGCAAGAGTGTTGGGGATGTATTAAACCGTGTCGTTGTCTGTTCTAACCATAAGCTGCAATACTTAGCATGTCTGGCTAACTAGCTTACAGTTTACAGACGGAAACAGTTAGTCTACTTCTGAAGCCAAGATTTAGCACATCGTTTGTAGAGTTACATGTTACATTAAAGCACATCCACTGTGGTATTTATTTATTTACATATTTACATAAGGTTAGCAGTTGTGACCTGTTCTGTAGAGAGTGTAAGTGAAACCAGAATTTCCAGGTTTTGTTCCAAATCCCGCTGACATTTATAACTACGTTGACAACCAAAAATACAGTCTTGAAACATTCCTGCTCACTTTAGTATGTGTTCACGTAAGGACAGAAGTCTTCTGAGGAATGATCTGTTGTGATCTGCTGAATGTTTGTTTAAGGACACTAATTTTGTTTAAGGACGCTAATTTTAGCATCCTTAAACAAACGTTAATTCCCATAAGCCTTAAACATTCACAGGCTAAATGTCACATCCAGGAATCCATGAGGGAGTCAAGGGGTTTTGGTTAGCTGAGACAAGTCTGTAATAACAGCAGGACTGAACACTGGAGAAGTTCAACTGAGTTTAATGTATATGGACAAGACCAAGTTACGATGACTTAAGTACCGGCATCGCCATGTTTGTAGCTTTTTTCTGTTGTCGTAAACGTTATTAAACGGAGGTTTCAGTTTCTTGAGGCAACTTATCGGGAACACACATAATTTTTTCAGGAAGACCAATGAAAGAAATGCTGAAATAGAGGTCACACACACCAGTGGGCTCACCACCAGTTCCCTGAGAAGTGTTCAGTCCCTATGGACCACGACTATTTTTAATAGGCAGTTTAAGGCAGTTGCATACTATTAAATATGAACTGCAACTGATTCATGCAAAGTCCTGAGAGAGAAGAGCGTCTGAAGTCGCTGACGTGTCAGGAGTCAGTGAGACGTCAGATATATCAGAAACTCAGAAACTCTATCTCCTCTGCAGGAAATTTCCCACAAATCCTTTTCTGTCTGAGAAAACCAGTTCATTCACACGTAGCTCCTAATCCAGGGGAAAGTACCCATGATTGAGGTCAAATTTGGTCTTCGTTAACAAGTGCTATTTGTTACTACCTCCCACACCTGAAAAATAGCTGAAACCTACGAACGCTGGTAAAGCACATATGTGTAAAGATTGTTTCCCTCAGCTTTCAGGAAGGAGCATCAGTAAATACACTGGACGACGCAATGAATGGCTGGAAAACGACCCTGCACACCCCACAAGAACACCAAATGTGCTCTTATACCAAAACATACACAATGACCACGGAGCTATTGGTGCTTGAAAAGACCAAAAAAGGAGGGAAAAAACACAGTTTGGATGAGATCCTGGATGTAGAAGTGTGTACGAGGGAGGAAACTGGAGATGAGGGAAACTCAGACATCAGGTAAAGCTGTTTATTTATCCTTGGATGACACACAAGCAACACAAACATCATGTTTGAGGAAAGTCAGAGAAGTGATACTCTCTCTCTCTCTGAATTCTTTTATCATCTGAGAGCCATAAATGTCTGTCTACAAAATTTCACAGCAATCCCTCTAATAGTCATTGAGATATTTCAGTCTGGTTTAAAGACATGAGTCGATAGACTATGGAGTCCCTCTGGTGACAAAAAATATTGCTTGGCCACGAGCTAATAACGTGCAGGAACAAGAGGCTGTTGTAGAAGAGGTAAACATGTTAAATCAACAAGCTTGGTGGAGGTGACATTAACATCATGCGATTGTGGCATAGTTGGTTTATAACCTAACATTAGCTTTTTACTTCTGGAGATTGTAGAAAATATGTCATCCCTGCGCTACTCTATAGGATCTCATTCCCATGTGTTATTAACTCATGGCCACGCAATATTTTTTTTCCTTCATCATTAGAGGGGCTTTGTAGAAAACAGAACCTTGGTGCAATGGTTTGAATTAAATACTGGCCTCTGAAAACAAATCACTCCAGGTCATAACAACCACTGACGACAGATTTTAATCTCACTCGTCGTATGATACCAGAAGTCTGGTGTTTATTTTAAATTTTCTCTCTGATAAAACAACTGCATACGTAGAGGACAAGAAGATCATATCACACATAATCAACCATTTTTAATCAAGAGGAGACAGAGGTACGTTTATTTTGGCAGTGGAGGACTGGCTACCTTTAGTTTCATCATGGAGTCCCAACACATCTTGTCCCCCTGGGCGTCGGGCACCGGGTCCACGCCGATGAGCTTGGCTTTGTACCGAACGCCATCTCCGTGAAAACGGGTGGTGGTGTCGCTGGGTGTCCTGGTGGCTCCTGGGAAACATATGGAGAGGAGATAAAGGGTCAGACTATGAGAATAAATATCTGTGAGAGCAAGGAAATATGTGTCTGTGTATATTTGTGTTAATTAACAGTTTTAATACTGTTTGTGTGTCATACTTTAATCATAGTTCATGTGTATTTGTGTTTTTAATATGTTTGCACTCATGTTTAGATTTACATATTTGTGTGTGTGTTTGTATATTGATGAGCAGTACAAATATGTGAGTCTTTATATGTTCTGAATGTTCTGTGTGCGTAAGCAAATCGCTGAGCGAGTGTTTGACTGATCCTTGGTCAATGTTTCACTTCATTTCCTGGAATGAAAACAGGTAATTTAGTGACGATGGAAACGTAAGTATGTGTTGATGTAACAAAGGTCGGCTCTTAAACAGTTTCATGTGTGTTGTGTAACAGTTTACTGGCTTTTAGTCATGGTTTAGTTTAATGTTAAACTCAAATACGTAGGTTACACGCCTGCGTTGAACAGTCCAGTTCAAAATAATGGTCAGTCAAAGTCAGACCTGTAAGTTGGTGATTGGAACAAGCCAAATACACAGCAAAAATAACAAAAAAATTGTTCCTTTTTCTAATGAGCCCGTAAAACCCCAGCGTTATAATTTCACTTAGGCATGAACCAATGTGCCTGTTTGTCGCTGGTCTGGTAGATGTGGTGTTTCTGATGTGGGTGGGTTATAAATTCAACCTCAGCTACCTCCAGAGACAGATAACTGAACAACAAATCTCTTTCCTGTTATTTGGAGAAGCTCTGGAGACGACTGAGTTGGCAAAATAAACTGCAGTAAAAGCCTGGAGGATACATGATACAGTTCAAACAGTGGACGCATTCCTGTGTTGGTACATCACTGCATTGTTTTATGTTTTACTCCTTAATTCACCTTCAATTCTGTTCTTTCAGCCTTTTAAAAAACTTGGAACATTACAAAATTTCATATCTTATTAGAAAAAGTGCCACATTTAAAGTCCACAGTGGCTTTTTGTGAAGAGGAATGAAAAGACCTGCACCACAAAGAATATTGTGCAACTCTACTATGTCTGCTTTTTAAAGAACTGTTAAGAGTTGTTTTTTAACCCTTCTATAGTTCAGGTTTCCAGTTTATAAATAGTTTATTTTTATTATTTCTTGGGTTAAATATGAAATTCCTGCCTCCATCTTGGTCACCAGTTGACAGTCTTTGACGTTATCGTTCAATCTCAGACAAAATCTGACATGTTGTGTTTTATAAATAGCACAATGTTGTAGTGTGGAGCTGGCAGTGAGTAAACACAGTCTGTGTTTGTCCTCGCCGTCAATCACTTTTCTTTCCGTTAATCGTCTTTCCTCTGAACTCTTTTTTATCTGGAGCATCAGAAACTTTTCCTGGATGCTTCCTAGGGTTTTCCTCCACACTCCGAGCTGCTGTAGCCCACTCTGTCTCAATCACTAAACTTCCCTTTTCAGCTCTGGCAACCCCGTCACTGCTGTGGCATCACCACCTGTGTCACCACAGACACCAAATTTAAACTGCGGTATACTGTAAAATATAGAGGGATTTACCTGAAGCTGAAAGGCTTAATCAGCAGTGTGAACTTGTTTGGACTGGGCCTTAAAAAGTCCCACACTCAGGCTTTAAATGTTACTGTTAATGTTTAATAAATTAAACACATACTGTCTTGTGCCATAGACCACAATTTTTGTAATTGTAAGAAAACAATAACTAATTTTAATTTTGTGACTTGGTAGATATGTTCATTAAAATGCCTCATTTTGTCAATAACGTCATCCAGGCAACTGTTGGTCACACCTCACTCCACACTTGAGCAGCTCATACCTCAGAAGTTTTAACTCACAAACTTTAAAACTCGCTCCCACTGAACTTCTTCCTCTTAAGTATTTTGTGATATCAAGTGTCGAGAGGTATACGCTATAAATCAACATGTAACTCTAAACTCAAAAACCAGCCAAAGTACGATGAGTGCTCAGAATCTGATTCCGGGATACTTTATGACCTTTTACAATTGTTGCTTGAGTATTTTATCATCAAACTTTGACTACTGCAGGTGTTCTGCTGTTTTTATAGACACAGGACTGGAGTATAATCTCACCCAAAGTGATCATATTTTAATAAAACCATAATTTCTCATGATGGCTAATGATTAACAAATCTGAGAAGTGTGTAAAAAAAAGATTATGCAAGGTTTACATTTTCAAAGCTTCTCTGACAGTCCATCATGCTGTTCACTAAACAGCTGTTTTTGCAAATGTAAATACAAGAGGAGATGGGGTTTTTGGAGAAATGTGAGCTCTAATTTACACAAGATAAACTGACATTTATTCTGCTTCACATGTTGGAAATGTGTTAAAGGATTTCCAGTAAGAGGCTACTGTATAACAAGTGGCATCAACAATGTGCTTCTCGAACAGCTGGAACAGCTGGACGCCGTCCAGCAAAGATCAAGTAACATGGAGGAACAAAACAAACAGTCTTACCTGAAAACGTTCCCGTTTCCCATCAGATACTAACAAACTCGCTGTCCCAGAGTGGACAAGGGGACAAACTGTTTAGAAACACTCTCTGTTACACAGTGTACAGGATATCTAATATCCATTTGAAATGACATGTCATATATTCAGAGTTCACATTTACAGAGTGAATCCACTGTCATAAAGCTAAGGGGACTCATAAGAGACACATTCATAAAGGAAGGGTCAAAATGAAAACAGCAGAGACAAAGACATCCTGACTTTTACCATGTAATTTAGAGCGAGTTGTAGAGGTGGTACGACTGCGTACAAAGTCAGTGGAAAAAGAAGAAGTAAAATGTGAATTCACCCAGGGTGATATGAACTGATGCAGCTGATTTTTTTTTAATTCAGCACATATCCCAAGATGAGACATGACAGGAGAGAGACTGAAGGAAAATAATGGAGGCTAAAAAACGTAAACTGCAAAAACTGATAAGCGGTCAAATTCACACAAACGATACAAGATATAAAATTCACTTTGCTTTCTGCCTCAATACATCTTTAGTCTCTCAGTCATTACGGAATAATCACAGAAAAATAAAATTCTGGTGGGATTTGAAATCTCAGATACTTTAGTTATGTAATTGTCTCTTTTTAAAGTTTTACTTAAAAATAAGGTGATGTGAGTAAAGAATAAAATTAACAATTTTGTTGGGAAACAGCTGATTTCTGATCAGACAAAACTGTCTTTTGGTATTTTCCTGCAATTATGTCATCAGTAGAAATGAAAGGATTGAAGCTTATCCAACTGCATCCAAAGAAAAGGGAAGAAACTGTATATTCAGCAGGTTTTGAAAGGTTTTTCTCAGGTCACAGGTCAAAGTCTTTGTCAGGAAAGGCACATCTCTGAACTTTTTTTTCTCTGAGAATGAATCCTGACAGTCTACAGCAGCTAAATGCTTGTACCTCTTGTGCTGGAGGGGATCCAGGTCCTGACAGCAGCTTGGCCCGGGGCAGGACAACTTCCAGTCGTCTGCTCCATCTCCATCATGACGACGTCTGTTTGGAAATTCAAAGCTGGGGGGCCTTGGGATCCCTGTGAAAACAATGCGACTGTCACAGCAGTTGGCTGCAAAAGAGCAGGCTGAATCCAGTCCAGCTTGTCAGAAAGAAAAGTCAGAGAGGTTGATGCAGAGAAAATCAAAGAATGAATCAAAGACAGAAAAGATTTAAGGAAGCTGTGAGATGAATTTGTAGAGGAGAAAATGTTTGACCACCTCACCTGCTGGGAGTGTGTCTCTGCTCTGACCCCGCCGCTTGGTTCGACTCACAGACGAAATTTCTCAGAGTCAAAGGTCAGGCTGCAGACTCACTGGTGATATATTAACATCCGCTGGGAGGCTCAAATACATGGGAACTCTTGTAGAGGACTAGACAGGAACTAATTGGAAATATAGTCACTACATGTTGCTTTCCCTCTCGGGGGATGAGTGTGAGGTCATGTGTTTCCCTTAAGGAAAGACTTTGGTTGGTATTCTCTTAAAATAACAGCTGAAGTAAGCGTCTCTCTCACTGCCAAAAAATATAGAGCGCGCTGAAAACTTCTGCAGGAAGGATGGTTGAGACAAACCAGAAATTCTAAAAAAGCGGTTTAAAAAACAAAACAACTGTTAAAGCTTTAACTTGAGAGGATTTTGATGCACGAACATTCATAAACTCATCAGAGAGAGAGAACATCTTGCTCCAGAAATCCTTAAACTCTTGATGATGATGTTATGTAACGCCACATGTATACCACTTTTAGCACAACCGCTGCTTTTTTGCTTTAGGACAAAATGTATATCTCACACACATCCTGTCGTATTTTGCACTTCATTATTCATGTATCATTTATTATTAAAGGGAAACTCCAGTGGTTTAGTGTCACATTTCCTTTAAGCTGGGGCACTCACAAGAGACAGATTAAAATGTGACTAATACTCTGCAGCTAAATGTGGAAATACTAATGTTAACAATACTAACGTACTGATGTTTAGTGGATATCATGCTAACATTTGCTAATTAGCAGTAAAATGAAGCTGTTTCTAAGGGGAAAAGTTACCAAAATAAACTGAATTCATCTTCTGTGAACCATGAATGTCTGAACAAAATTTTATGTAAATCCATCTGGTCAACTGTCTTCTAGAAATTACGCTTATATACAACTAATTTCCAACTGCAAAGTTGTGACCATGTTATGTTTTCTATTTGACATAATAAGGAAAAATTGTTAATTTACGTATTTGGGTGTTGATTTCATATCAGTAAACAGTAAAATGTTTACAGACAACATATTTGTTTTCCACCAAAATATCTGGTCATGCAGTACAAGGCCCACCTGTAGTGACTGCAGCATCATCACATGCTTTTTATGGTCACTCTGAGCTCCTGGTTAAAGTTAAAGAAAGACTGTACCAAAAAAGTTCACAGTGACATTACATTTTCATGTTCATCTACATTTATATTTGAAGTGCTTTTGTTTCTCTAAACCAAACTGCAAACCCTGGTCTCTGGTGTGACAGCTGGGGGCTTTGATTGTCATCCACCCCAACCACCTTAACTGAGAAGACAATATAGTAATATATAAATGTAACGTAAATCGTGAAAAGCAAAAGTCAGGGGATCACCACAGTAAGTAAGGACTCATCCTCTGGGGAGCACGAAATAATTCTGCTAAATTTCATGGCAATCCATCAAATAGTTGTTGAGATATTTCAGTGTGGACCAAAGTGGTGAACTCACTGCCATCCACAGAGGCCCGTCAAAACTGAAGCAGCAGCTTCACTGTACACTCAAATAAAATGACGTACAGTAACTGTAGTGCACTGTATAGTAAATAGAGAGTGATTCTGGACACAGCCCATGTCTCGAGCCGAAGCCAAGATAATCCCGGACAATCACTGTGACTTCATCAGGGCTATTTTCTCAGACTTGACAAATCTCCCCCCGAGTCACAGAGGACATTATGCAACTGTGTTCACAAGCCCAGTATTACTCCTCGTGATGACTAAACTGAACATCATGTGCAAAAATCTGAGGAGCACCCCTGACTGTTAACATATGACAGCGCGTATATCATTTTAATGAGTAACTTCAGTGAGTCAGTAGAAAAATAAACTGCTCACATTAAAAGGCAATAGTTTTTTAATAACTTTGTTTTGAGTGTATTTGTAAGAGCAAAGTTATCAGATATTTTCCAACAAAACAAACCACAGCTCATGTCCTATTACTCAGGTATTCATAACCTCGGTTGTTTCAGCCTTTGAGTCCACTGATGAAAGTTGAAAGTCCTGCCATCCAGTTTATACTCGTCCATATCTCTGGATGTCTGATTCTGAGGCTCTCCCCTGAGAATAAAATATATATAATACACTGGATCAAGTGGAATATTGATGCTCATCATGTTTTCACCTCCTCTTTTATGTACTGGGCAATGATCCACGAAGATTTAAATGTTGAATTTTTAATAAAAAAGTCGCCTGGGGTGGAAAGAAACTGGTAAATTGACTCGAGTACAATTGTGACGTACTTGTAAAGTATTTACATTTTGTTAGACTTTATACTTTCTATGTCCACATTTCAGAGGGAGATATTGTACATTTAACTGAAAGATATGATCACTTCCTGCTCTGCAGATTAATGTTTTAAATAGACCACTACACAAGGTCAGGACCAGATCAACCCACTGGAAGGACCTGGGGCAGAATGTGGACTCTTTTTAACCCCCACATTCCTCCCTCTCACTGTGCATTGACTGTTTGTCGTCTTTCCACTGGCCACAGAGCACACTACGTATTGCAGCATATTACATTTTGACCAGAAACCCACCAGTAGGCCTCATAATTTGCTGAAATAATACCTCACCTGCACTTTTGCTGTGTCTCAGTTAGTTTTAATGTAATTTAATTAAACATAAATGTATTTAGGTATATGCACATTATCAGTGTAATATCCACTGAAATAAAAAAAAAGACAACAAAACTAGGTGTCGGCACAGGGCAACTCTACGTGACAGATCTACGTGTCAAATTATTAACTTCAGGACCTAGAGTAGTCATGGTTACAATAATAAAGGTTATAGAACCAGTGTCAATCCACAACGTAAACTTGCTGCCATATAACAACATCACCTGACTTCCTAACTAATAAAACGTATCTATGAGCTGTAATAAGTTGCTTGCACAAACAACCTATAAAAGGACAGTCTTCCAAAATTAATGAAGCCTTAAATGCAGAGTTAGAGAATAAAAGTCCTTGAGGTATTGTTCCTCAACTGAACACCTGAACACCTTTTCCACCACTGTTTTTTTAATTTTGTTGTGTGGTCAGAAATGTTTGAACAGTTTGACAAGATACAGAGAAAGTTGCTGTTTTTGAGTTAAAGTTCATGATTCTTTCTCTCTCTATAACCGTCAGTCTTGGTCTTGGTATGAGCATTCAAAATGCAAGTGATGCACTTGATCCAAACTACTTGTGACATGATATTTAGGTTAGCAAAGAGGCTTTTTTGCATGCAGAGATATTTTCTCATGAAGCGAAGCTAATTTGTTGAAAACCCCCAGAAACAGGAAGAGTTTTATGTCAGATTAGGCATGGCTTTCCCAAAATCTCCTCTAAATGAGATGGATTCTTTTAAAGTCAAAATAATATGCAAACCGTCAATATTTAGGTCAGAGGAGCAGATTTGGCAGAGTGGTAAAGACTTTAGTAACCTGAGGACATGAAATACCAGATTTTATCTACTTTATCAGTGACTTTTCGGAAAAATAAGACACGAAAAGGTCACATATGTTACGGTTATCACAGCACTGAGGGGGTAGTAAGTTTCCTTTTTAACTACAGGAAGTGTGGGATAACAGTTACAGTATCATTTCCCAACAGTGCCAGTGAAGAAGTCAACAGATATGTCTCACACACACACAGACAGTAGCTCTGCGCTCAAGGAGGATCCAACCAACGCCCTGCACTGTGTCTGTAGCGTTCATTAAACTGTGTGTATTTAACTCGAGGTAAAACCCTGTAGGCAGGCAGACCGAGTCAGCATTTCAGCACAGTTGCTCAGAAATATGTAGAGGAACATTTCCCCTCCCAATCTGATCCAACAACTGTGGGATGCACCAGAACAAGATGTTGGAGGCCCCACTGTCCAACCCACAAGACCCAGAAGGTCCACTGCCAATATCCCAGAGCCAGACACCACAGGACACCCTCAGAAGTCCCATGTCCACACCCTGATGGGTCGAAGATGTTTTGGCGGACCGACGGGGACCTACACAATATTATGCAAGTGGTTTTAATGTTGTGGGGGATCGGTACACATAGTATGATGAGTGGCCCTCCAGAATTAGACATTGGTCCAAAATTAACCTGAGTGCTGCTAACTGGAGCCGATTCTCAGCATAAATCAGACCAAGAACCAAAGTCCATGACCACAAATACCAGCGCCGACTCTAGCAGCCATATATGGGCCGAGGCTGACTTACATTTCATCCTCTGGCACTGAAATGCAACCAAGTGCATCAGCACTCAACTGCAATCACACTGACTCAGCTAGTTAGCTGCATGGGGCTGTTTTGTTTTCTCAACTTTTTAGTGCAAAAACTTCTCCATCCACCTAATTTGTTTTGCACTGACCTTATATAAATATGATCCCAGAGTCACGTTGCGTTTTATTCCAAGTAATTCTTGAACGTCAGCTAAATATCCAGGAACTGGCCTCGACCTCGTAGTCATCAAAGAATAATGTCAGATACATCAGTGGAAACTGTGTGACCTCTTGAGCAGAAACAGATTCAGAATCTCACCGGATAAACTAAAAATTATTTTGTACTCAAGCTAAAAAAACCAGGCTGCTCCTCTTAGTCTCTGCAAAGTCAAAGTTTTGGTGAATAGAGGTTTTTATCTGGGAGAAAAATTACACGTTTCTCAGTTTTTTTGGTGTTAAAATGTATGTACAACAGATCAGAGTGCAGGGTATACTGTCGCCTTTTTCCTTTACGTGTGTGCTGCATATTGTTTGTGATATGTCCCAATGCTAATTCCACAGACGCCTTTATACGCATGAATTGTCATGAGTGACACTGAATCTGATTTGAGAACAACATTTTTATATTTCTGGCTATGTTTGCATGTAGATGACTTTAACTCATGTAAAAATACTTCAGAGGATCGAGGTGGCTAAACGCCAGACCCCTGTATGTCTTTACAACCATAAACAAAGCCTTATACGGGGGCGGAGATGTTATACTGTATTGAGCAGTATGCAGGTCTAAGTTTGCCCTTCAGTGTAATGAGGTGTAAACTGCATTCATCCTCATCCTCCTCTTTCATATAAAATATAAAGGACTATTTCACTTACTGACATATGTTCAAACTAGTAAGCAGTAAATTATCATCCTGCGCAAATGAGGAGTTAGAGGTTAATTTATTTGGCTCATCCCACAAGATCATAAGACATTGCTGTTTAAACCACAAAAATATGATGAGACATTTTAGATTAACGCATTAAATAAAAACTACACTCTTAATTAGCAAAACCACACTGGGTAATTCCTTCCTTTGCGCTCAAAACAGCCTCAGTTCTTTGTGGCATTGATTCCACAAAATGCCAGAAACTTTGCTTGGAAATTCTGCTCGATGTTTACATGACTGTCTCACATAATTTCTGATTTGTCACCCAGTGGTGCTCTATTGGTTTCAGATCTGGTGATCTGGTGGTCATTAGAAGATGGTAAATGTTGTAATAAAGGAATACACATGGCCAGTAACAATACTCAGACTGGCTGTGGCATTGACATAAAGACTGATGAGGGGCCCAAAGTGTGCCAGGAAAACATTCCTCACACCATTACAGCACCACCAGCACCAGCCTGGACTGCGGCCACAAGGCAGGGTGGGTCCATTTATTCAAACAAAATTCTGACCCTACCATGAGTGTAGATATGTCTATGTAATATTAGGTAAAGAGACAATGAAATTTCAATTGTTTTAAGAGCAAAAGGATACATCATTTTCCCAAGATTTGCAGTGGTCACAATATTTTGTGTACAGACTAGACTACAGACAAGTAAAAATTGATATTATTCTAAAATTTAAGGTCACAGGGCACAGTTTTTCTTGATTGCTAAAACACATTTCTTGAAATTCAAACTCCAGAAACTTCCAATTTCGAGGTCAAAACTAAACTTTACACTCAAAACCTTGTACTGTCGTTGAAAAACCAAACTTTGCCTTCAGACATAAAATAAAATCCTTCAAACTACAACACAGTCTGTCACACCGGTGAGATCAAAACACCAACAATGAGTAATGCTTCTAATGGTGCCCCACAAAAACCTCTTCACATGATGAACACAATAAGAAATGTTTACATTTGTACATTTTTACTCCTCAATATATTGTGTATAGTACAAATGAAATAAAATAAAATGAAAAAGGTGAGCACAGGAAAAAAAAAAAAAAATCTGCCACAGTGTCCTGAATTTCATCTACATCACAGGCTATATTAGCTCCAGCCAGGCAGAAGGCGAAAAAGCCCTTTGCCTGGCTGTCTGGCTGTCTTGCATGTCTTACCCACCCCTGACAAGCCTCGACTGAAATGTCTCTCCTCCTCATCCTCTGGTCACCTGGTGTAGGTGGTGATATATGAAGGGATTTGTGTGTAGAGTTTTAAGCTGACAGTTCAATAATTTTAAATCTTCTGTCAAAACAGATGATAGTGTTTACATTATAGGAAAATGGGTGCCTTTTTTAGTAAATGGCGTTATGGTTTAGAATTTATAGCTCATAAACCCGGTAACAGTGTGTAAGCAATTGAGAAAACAGTTGTTGTACTTTGTCCTGGATTCAATTTTGGCCATCCACAACACAGTATTTGGACTCCTATAAGGCTGCAAGTTAAGTGCCGTTATCAGTCATGTCCTATCGCTGAACTCCTACAATGTTACTGTGAATCAGGGCCGTTTCTAGCTTTGTGGGGGGCCTATGCAAGATGCTGTCTGGGGGATGGGGGATGAAGGATGCGGATGGAGAGATTCCTAATCCCTTAGATGACCCATGAACATGCCACAATCGATTACACTTAATGAGCAAAACAGGCTACAATCATGATAACCTGTCATATTAAAATTAAACATCTTAAGTTGAGCCACTCAAGCAAGATAACTGATAAAAATGATAATACAAGGAAAACAACAATCCTCTATATGTTAATAAATAAAACAGATATTGAGTGTTTTTAAGAAATGTTTACTTTAAATTTTGAAAGCAAGACCTCTTGACCCTCACTTCAGTCAGCAGTCCCATGGTAGGATAGCACAGTCTATTCACATGTGACATGTTAGCCAACTACCAGCTAACTAGCATTTATCCGAGGCTAGCTGAGCTAGCTAGCAGGACAAATAACAAACTTGCTAAAAACTCGGCGTCCCCTCATCCGCCCCACATCACGAACACCTTACTTTTATCGTTTTGACTGTCTTCCTTCCTCCGTTTTCTTCTTCTTCCGTTTTTCTGCCCCACTAGGAGAACTTCTTTCTGATGCCATAACGCCGTTTGACATCCATTTCTCACTAACGGGAATGACGGGTACCTGTCAATCATTCCCATCGTACCTGGCGGTGGACGTCACTTACTGCCTAGTGGCTAGTGGGACCCTATGCATTTGCATAGTCTGCATACAGAAAGACTCGGCTGTCCAAAAGAGCTGTCCAAACCCCTGAAATATAAATCACAGTTAGAAAGGTTTGTTTAACTTTTAGAAGAGTTTAGATTCATAACAACAGTAACAAACTCAAAGTGGAGCCAACAGGATATATACACTTTGCCTCCTCAGATGTGATCAAATAATTAACTTTTTATTTTACTCAAAGTAATAACTGGTGAACTTCCAAACACAAGTAAGTAAATTATTCCACTGTCAAAGCAGATTATTCTCAGGGGATGAAAACACAGAAAAATATCAACAGCTCCAGCATCTGCCCTCCAGATGGATTTGAAGAACAATAAGTTAGCATGTGGAGTGTGTGTATTGCTTAAAAAGAGCAACGGGGTACATGTATGTTTCAAAATACTTAAGGTTTACATCAAAAGTGATGACTGATATTTACCAGATCAACACAAATGTTGTGTAATTTTTAGTCATACCACCGATGTGGCTCTATGGGTGGTAATGCTGATCTGAGGCTGATCCATAATTGTATTTTTTTCCCATAGGAGTCTCAGCCTTTTCCTCATCTCTCCCTGTTTTCTGTGTTTGTTTCGCTCTTAGACGAGTGAAATGTGCTTGGTTTTGCCTCTTGTGTGTTCATGTCCTCTCTCCAGATCTTCATGGTGGAGAAGAGAGTGAGAATCCTCTCCTCTGCTGTTCTGATAGATTTTCTGCATCCGATTCGATGCTATAAGGACAGAGGGCGTCATGTGTGTTACATATTGTTAAGCCCACTGAGGAAAATTTCTCATTTGGAGATACTGGGCCGTAGAAATAAAATTTGACTTGTCTTAACTAATACAATGAACTAAGATGGTGGACATGAGAAACATTATACCTGCTCAACATCAGCATGTTAACATTGTCAAGTAATGCACATTCCCTTCAACTAGAACAGAAAATATGAGAATAACATGTAAAATAAAGCAAGTTAAGACTCCTGCAGTGGTCTGTATGTGCTGTGCTTCTCTAACTCAGTGCACTTGTGCCCTTTGTTAAGATTTTTCTTTAGTCTGGAAACATCTCAGATCAGATTTAAAGCAACACCACATAACTTTTGCTGAACAACAGTGGCCTCAGCAGCTACAAGTGGTAATTACGGGACACTGGTGCATTAAATGCTTTTGGGCTCTGAGTTAAGGTTGTAGGAAGCAGTGCACCTCTAAAAGTAAACCCATGGAGAGAAAATAAAGCCTATGAATGGCTCAGACAAACACAACATTCATCGCAGGGATTGATAAATCAACACTGAATGTGTTACATACTTCTTGCAGGAGCCTTGCTTTCAGTCCAGGACTCTGGAGTCACATAATGAGCACCTTGGCAGTTGCTTTCATCTCTGCCACAGATAGTTTTGTCTTAATTTGACTGGTTTTAGCAGCACTAATGGTGGGGGAGAGCGATGTTGGATCAAGCTTTGGTCCAGGATCTCAGCAACATCTGGATAAACTGGTGTTAAATTTATACAAACATTTCTATATGATGTTATTTTCTGATGAGTAATGACAATTACACAAATAAGTTTTTTAGCCATGCTAGTGGCATCTGTTGGTCCACTGCTTCAGTCCAGACTGAAATATAACAACTATCAGATGGATTCCCTTTATCATTTTGCACAGATATTGAAGATCTTACTGACCGTAATGAGCCCCTGACGTCTCTTCTTGCTCCACCAGCAGGTTGACATTTTCAGCTTTTAGTAAAATATCTTAACACTGCTGGATCGATTGCAATGAGATTTGCATTCACGCCCCCCTCAGGATGAACTATAATAACTTTGGTGATCCTCTGACTTCTCATCTCGTAACATCAGAGAGAAATTTGTCCATCATACAGATATCATGGCTGTAAACTCTTCATCTTGTTACCAACCTACTGTGTAAAAGCTTCTTTTCAACAGGAACTTTACTTCGGGAGAGTTTCTCTGACTTCTAGAGAAGAGATGTCACATTGTGGTTGATCAGTTTTGGAATTTATGTTACTGTATTTTTCCCAGTAACATAAAGGCTTAACATATTGCGCTCAATTTTCCTTAGCTATGTTTAAAGATTAAGAATTGCATTACTGGTGTTGCACATAACATTTCTTAAGAAGTATGTGATGACGCTGAGAAAACTGATTCATGAAGGAATATTATTTGCCTAAGCTGGTTGCTCTTTCTCCTGGTTATGCTTGCTGACATGGAGTGAGGAAGAAAACCACTGAGGGCCTACTAATGAAAATTTACAGCAACTCAAACCGCATCAATATAAAATTCATTGTAAAAATAAATACCACTCCCAGTGTTTGATCAGCACATCATCCCATGAGAGATGAATAATGACATATGATTAAAAAAGGCAGAGACATGAGTCTTACAAGTTACCTCCCCACTAGTTTAATATTTTTAAAGTTAAGCTACCAGTCCCTGAAGGTAAATGGATTACCAGAAAGCAGATGGGGGTGGAGGTGTTTGAATACACAACAGACTGTGTCACTTCTCTTCCTGTAAGGGCAGGCATGCAACACGAAGTATTAGAAAATAAGCATTTATTCTCATCTTAACGTCCACATTGTAAAATATTTCTTAACTCATGGTCATAACCTGCAAACAAAGATAAAAGAAAGGGTAACTTTAGAGCTCTGTCTTAATATCAAATACAGAATTATACCCTACAAAGACTGAGAAGATGAAAGAAGGTGCTTAGAAATTAGATGTGAGTTGTGTCTCTTTTTGCAGGAGATCATTAAATGATTTCAGAAAAAACTGGTGTGACAACATTTCTTGAAAAAGCGCCAAAGGAGCCAAATTCTCTGGAATTTAACAATTAGGCAAAAATACTTGATTTTGATTCTGATAATGCAACAATGTATATTTCTTTATTATTATTATTATTTGCGATTCTAACAATGAGGTTCACACAGCATTTACATTTCAGGGTAAAAATAAACTGCTATTTTTTTTATGATTAAACATCAGGTGAAATTGGTTGTTTCATATTTAAATCAGTGAACTAATGCTGGGACTACTGCTATAAAAACAGAATAGAAAACACTGGAGAATTGGTGGTTTAAATGCTTTTAACCTGATCTTTTTTGAATATTTTCAATGTCACAGATTCACAGTCACAAACCTTCACATGAGACGAGTGTGTCACAGATCATCACACAACAAATTTGGCTGTTTTTGATGTAATGATGACCTCAGGGTCATAAACCTGTCAAGTGACGAGTGAATCATAATGAGAAGAGTCATCTGACTGGGAATCTTTTCCTGTGAATTACAAATTAATCAGTTAACGCAACAAATTAAACCTCGCCACCAGAAATTCTCCAAGACTCTCGAAGGTCCTTCTGAGACACTGGTTTAAATAACTCATACTTCATTGAATTTAATCAAAACCACAGCTGAAAACAAAAGCAGATGTAACTGTGCAGGAATAATACATGATAAAAAAAAATGCTCAGTTTTTTAATTTCTCCAACTTTGTGAAATTGCTAAAAAATTAGAAATCAGCATCTTTTCAACTTTTCATTATTAATATTTCCATCCTGAATTTTCAATGTTGTAATTTTACTGTTGTTATTAGTTTCTGACTCTCTTCTGATGTTAAATAAGTTTCTTTTATAAGCTGCTCTCATCTAATCTTCTGTCATCCGTTTTCCATTTGCTGTTGATTGTGACTAACCTCTGTTTATGTAACTCCAGACCCCCTTGACTTTTGATTCCTTTTTTTTCTTTTGAAAACCCAGGAGATCATCCTCACCCACTTCCAGAGAAGTGCAGAGATCTGTTTCCATCATTCCTCAAATCCCTGCACCAAATGTCTTTACAGCTGTGTGTGACAGAACAGAAATATCACGGGGAACTTATTTGCTGTCATTTTTTTTGTTGCCTGCTGCTGCTCGTGTGTGGCACTACTCTCTTGTTTCAAGTGTGTTTCAAACGACCACTTGTGATTAGATTTTACTTCCCTCTTCACTTTTGATTTCATCTGTGAGGAAACTGTGACTGTGTGCTACTACACGGAACAATAAACACTCTTTTTATGTCCTTGTTTGAGATGTTTAACAATAGCAACTGATCAACAGCTTGCTGTGCAATACAAATGCCACAGTGTTTATATGTAATAATCTGGTCCTTTGGTGTGGCGAAGGAGAAATATGTGCTCATGCTGCTGTGGTCACATGAAGTGCTTTCTTTGCATATTTTGACATATGAGCGGAAGTATAATTATTTCAACATAATCATTTCTTAATGGACAGACAATAAAGAGGCAGCAACTTGACAATGATAATCATTTAAGTAACTTTCATTTAAAATGCAAAAATTCACTTGTGCCAGCTTCTCAAACGTGAATATTTGCTTGTTTATTTTAAGCTTTGGGGAACAGTGATCAGCATTTTTGTAACATTTTATTCTCTCAACAATCACTCAGTGATTAAAAATAAGTGTCAGTGTCAGTGTCATTTTAATGCGAGTAACACCCGCACACTAAAATCTATGCAGAAATCTCTTCTAATGTGTGAGCTTTCTGTCAGAGGCAGCAAGTGAATGCAGCATGAGAGAACGTCACTTGATTAGCCTTAATGCAGAACACTTGTGTCAAACATTGGGTTACTGCCACTATATAATGTATAACATAGAGCATATAAAATCTATTCCGGTTTATTCATAGTAAAACACTCATGACAAAATCCCTCTTAAGGAGTGGACGTAAGAGGACGGGAAGTTTTACTAACATAGATTTTATCACATGAACATTTCATTTTTTATTTTGCATGTGATAACTCCTCTTACTGGAAGTTATTCTTTCATCTCCTTGGACGTCTAAAGTCATTAGTTCTCCTGGTGTTATGGCATTGGGCAGAGTTGCCACAGGGGTAGTTTCCCTGTTCAGGGGAATCCAGGAGACTCTGTCTGGGATTAGGCAATATGTTGGCTCAAACCACTATATTACGTAGGCTGGGTCCTCTTTTCTAAACAAAGAAAGGTGGATCCTTCTTGGGTGAGGACTGGATCTGTGCCCATGATATGCCAGTGTTTCAGAATAATCTTCTTAAATCAATAAGAAAATGAGTTTCAGATGTATTATGAAAATAATTCTTGACTGCAGCCTTACAGTGTCTCTATTATGAAATAATTCAATCTTGCATGAGTTATTCCTTGTGTTAATTACTTTACACACAGGAAAAAAAAAGTAAGACAGTTTGAGGAAACAAATGCTGAACAAAAACACGGTTCAACATTTTGAGGGATTTTTATTTTCTCACCAAGAAGTAGATGACTAGTTTGACTGACGCCGCTCTCAAGTCTCTCTGTTAAGCTTGTGGCTGGATCCAGCATCCTCTTATCTTTCTGTTCTGTTTGATTTTATAACATTTAATTTGGAAAACAAACATAGATAAAGAAATAAACAACAATCAGCTCCCACAACTGGTGTCACGTACACAGTTGGCCTCAGTATAAACAGAGAAGAAATAAGGACAATGAGAGGGAAAAAACAACTACATGACAAGATAGATGTATGGTATTATCTGCAATACAGTAATGGTACAGAGTCCATGACCCAGCGTGTGTGCACTGTGTTTCACTTTGTCAGTAAAGAAGTCCGAGCACTGATGGTTGATTGTTTGGTATTACTCCAGTGAAGGGCACGGTCACACCAACAACAAGTTCAAGCTTGTGGTGAAATGAGAATCTAAACGGGAGCAGTTTGGAACAATAGGGTGAATTAAGATTCAAAAGGACAAGGTGTCCAGAAATGCACCACATCGGGCCCATTCCAATACACTGATAAAAAAAAAAAAAAGTCTGCTTACAGTTTGGAGACAATGTGAGCTTCAGCATCTCGAGCTTCCTGGGAGCGAGATAGCAGATGTTATCTTATGATGAGAACAGGGAGCAGTAACTTCCTGAAGTGTTAACTAGCTGCCTTGGAAATGATCCCTGTCGAGATGTGGTTTAGCTTCCAAAAATGGTCAGTCACTGTTTATACACCTGTTTGCTTTAGAAGTGCAGGTATGTGGATGATTATTTTTATCTGAGTGATCAGTTGCCCTTTGTTTTTGCACCTGTACCCTCAGTAGAAGTTAACTGGTGCTGGAAAACTTTAAAAGTGGGTGTTGAAGAGGTGGGTGTGGAGAAAAAAGATGGTGAAAATAAGCAAAAATGACTTAACAACCACTGATATCTGCAGCCTCACAGAAAGCTGCCACCTCCACTGATCAGTGAGTGGCCTTTTATCTTCTCAGCGTCACTTAACAGGAACATACCACCTGCTCAGGTAAGTACAGGGTGATCGAAACAGATACAAAGCATCAAACAATACAAAATAATGAATAAAGTATTGATTAATTTGTCTCAGTTACTGCTGACTTCACAGTTTACCCTACGAGCACACACACACACCCACAAGTGCATCAACTTTAACAGAATCTCAGTCACTGAAGGAAAATTTTACCCGTTCAGAACACCCAGTCCCTCCCTGCCGAGGTGATCTAATAATGCACAGCTGCTTTCTCTTTCACTGATTGACTGGAAAAACATTATACGTACCACACAGGAGGTTTGATCCTTTTAACAAATCAAAACTCTACCGGACAAAAACAAAACTACACAAATGAAACAACCTTGTATTTTGTGTGGTTTTATTTAACCTGACTGACAAATTAATAGACTGAAACTCTGGACTGAAATTAACGCTTTAACACAAAAATAAAATGCCAAGCAGAATCTTTACAGTCACACAAAAACAAAAACAAAACAGACAAATAAACATCACTGAAAGATGAAAAGATCAGATGATAAATTGTTTGATTGAGAGAAAGCAAATGAACAAAAGTTTGATAATGTAGATGAACTGTTTAGATTAGATTAGATTAGATAGATACTTTATTAATTTGCACGGGAAATTCACAGTTCCAGCAGCATCAACAGACTTAAGATAAAATTTTAATGTATCAAATGACAATGTGACTATGTGAAAGGGGAGAATTATAACCGAAATTTGCAGCTCAGCTCGACTTTACGAAGATTTCTAACAAGTTTCAGATCACGGTCTCTTTTTGTTTTATTTTGTGGAGTCATTTTCAGCTCCACAGGCAGCAGTTTGCAGCGAAAAACCTCTAAAAATCCACCATGTACAACCTACTCAGTCCTGCACAGCAGACAGACACAGTGAGTGATTGCCTGGTGAACACAGTGGAGAATTTAACAGCTAACGAGCCAGATATTTCCCTCAAGAGTTGGCAGAGACCACAACTGAGCAAAAAGAGAGTGAATATTGGACTAACAATCATCAGAAGAACAGAAACATGACTGCAAGTGAATGATAAAGATGCTGTGTAACTGTGTATAAACTTCGGATAATGTCCGGAAAATCAGGTGCGGACATTCTCTGGAGTTGCCCTTTCACAGCAGTGTTAGGTTTAAAGTTTCCTGTAAATTCACTCAAACATCACACAGACTTTATTCTGAGGAGCTGGCACGATAGCGTCTGCTCAGTGTTTGTGCGTTCACACATACAGCTCTGCAGGTAATGTCTAGGAAATTTGAGATTTACACTCCATGTGTCAAAGTTTGCTAACAAGTTCATGATATGTCAACTTTTCTCTGCCACCAGAGAGCTAAAAAAAAAAAAAACTGTTATTCATGTTCAGTTTCACACTAGAAGTCTGTTTTCAAACCAAATATATGATGACTTTAAGGCATGCAATGGTGAGCATGATTTGTGATGTCACATCTAGTTTGGAAGTCAGTCCTGGTTCAACTGGCAAATCACACCAGTGTTTCTAACCAGGTATCTGAACCTTTTTTTTTATTTACCTTCAAACATGCCTGGAAATGATCTGCAAGACACTGAACATTCATTGTTCAGACAGTTTATCAACCATTTGCCGGTTCGGTCTTCTCACATGTGAGGAGTTGCTTTTCTCTGTTTATATCACTTTAAATCCATTTTGACAAGTTCAAAAGAGAGGAATCCAGAGCACTCAGGATTGCACTGCAGACCAAAATGAGGCAAACACCGCTGAACTCTGACTGTGGCCTTTGAATATCTACAGGTTTTGGACTATAGGTTGAACAAAACAAATTTATAGATATTACACTGGGCTCTGGGAAAAAGTGATGGACATTCACTATTTTTGACATTTAGGAGACTAAACCCATTAATTTTCTTGAGCAACAGATCACAGTCTATACCTAAATGCACATTTGGCTGCATTAACGCATGTATTTAGAGCTGCACTGACGTCACCCTGCTGGGAACAGGGCTGAAGTAAACACTACAGACACAGTGTTTTACAGGAAGTAAATGTGATGAGATTGTTGTATAAAATCAGATAAAATAAAAATGTTGTAAATTTTGTAGCATTTATTGTTTTAAGAAAGGGTCTTCTTCACGTGGTTGTGACATTTAGTGCTGATTCATGTGTTAAGATGAGGGTAGAGACAGAAAAATACCTTTATAATGACCTTTTAGGGGGATGCTGTAACATGTTCTGTTTTTCAGGTTAGTCACAGAGAAGAATCCTCATACACTTTTATAGCTGCTGCCCACTGCAGAGACCACAGACAGAGATAATTTTAAGATAACATTTTAAGGGGATTCGCAATAAAATAATTACTTTTTACGACATTCATGTCTACTATAAACCAATGCAGGGATGGCTTGTGCATGCCATGATTCACTGTGAACTTAAGGACACACTGGAGTTTCCACAGCCTTGGCATCACTTAAGTGGTTTGTTGTTTTTAGACTCTGCCAGCTCTCTTTTGTCTGCGGCAGAGATGAGCGGCGGTGGTTTACCTCGCTGGAGAGGTGTTGTGTTTTGTCTTTTAAGGTTGTCTGCAGACAGAGACCCCTCTCCGCCGCTCCTCACTGTAAACATAAGTCACGCTGTAATGAATGTGTGATGGCTGGAGAGTCGGAGCAGACTTAAGTGCACTGACGTCCCCCTCCTCCTGTGTTCTCGCTGTCCATCAGGCCTCTGCTATTCCTCACAACCATTTACAGTCATCTCTGTTTGGAACGAAGCTGCGTGCTGCACTGGGAAAATACAGGCCACAACAACACACTGGAACACACTGCGTACTCCTGTTTTATCAAACACTACGTTCATGTTTTTGATTAAATATTCTGCAGCTGTCCCACTGTTGCCACATCTGTGGTCAGACTGTAAATCTTCTCCTCTTGTTGTAAACATCTTTGTCAGTTTCTACCAGTGAGCGACATACAGAAACTGAAAGTCTGAAAGTCAGTTTGGGCGAATGTGGCAACTTTCTTGGCACAATCCCAGTTTCCACCCATACAGACACTGGAATTAATCAAACCATGCATGAAATAAAGCATGAGCCTCGCTTCTCTGGTAACAGAAATCATTCTGATTCAAGACGCTGCGGTTTCTCCTGTCAGGAGATTGCTGTTGATTTGTACAATTACTGACATTACACAGGGGATGAATCAATCATTCAACTATTTTCTTTCTTGGAGAGTTTTGTGCATCATTGCAGATTATAAACTTGAGAGGTGAGACACTGGCTCAGCAGCAGTGAGAAGTGGACGTGTACGAGATTTGCGCATTTAAATGACCATGAGTAAATAAACCTACCTCTGAGGTTTGGGCAGCAAGTTCTAGGTCAATGGAAACCAAAAGTGCAGCACAATTTGCAAAGAAACATTGTGACACATAAGCAGGATCAAGAAAAACATCCAAATGAGTAGAATATTTAAAGTTGTTGAGAGAAAGACTTTTATCCTCAAAACTGTAGATTTTACTGGAAGAAAGTTACAATTATAAGCCTTGTTTTTAAATAATAATATCAATCTTTAGTTATTTGATTTATTTATAAAGGGCTTATATGTTATAACTAATGGATCTGTATAAGCTATTAATGTGGGCATAGAACTGAAGAAGCCTCTCTGCCCTAAGAGTCAACTTTTCTTGGATTACCACGATTGAGAATCTTCACACCATCAATAAAGAGCAAATGTTGAATTCATTGTCCTGCTGTTCATCATCTCTGTTTAGCATTAATGCAGCTGTAATTGTCAGTAATCCACTGATAAGTTGATAATAAATGGATTTTGGTCCAGATACATTTTCCAGACAGTACTGGTCACAAAGTCCAACCACTAAAAAGGGATTTTTCACAATCTAAGAAACCCACAGTTATCATTATTAATGGCTTATAAAAGCAGTTCTGCAAACTGTTAATTACAGTTTGCAGAACAACTTGCTTTCTAAGAAGGAAATACTACTCTTGTTTCTGTCTCCTCAACAGTGATCATATCAAAGTTTTGAGAGCGAGCTGAGCAGAAACAAAACTTCACATGCCTCCCTGGTCCACATATGACTCATGAGGTCTAAGTGGGTGAGAAGAGTCTACTGAAGTCTCCTCTGCCGCTCTGTGTTCGTGTTGCTGAGCTGTCAGGTTGACCTCTTTACAGGCTGCCACAACAAAGCATCTTCGCAAAGCTGCGATGACGCCAAACACTGGCAGATGAGACATGAAGCGGAAACCGTCACAAACAATTATCTATTTTTCTTCCTCTCGTCTGTCGTTTTCATCCCATCCATCCTGTCGGGGCTGCTGGGGTGGTTCGGTATATTTAGACACGTCCCACCGTCTCCGCTCACAGCTGCGCGCAACAGCCCCTGTAGTTTCTGGATTACTGGAAAGCAGAGGGGATGAGACTGCCGGAGAAAACCCCCCAGTTGACTCCTTATCTAATGCTGCAGGGGCTTCAAGAGGAAATGCGCTCCCAAGTCCACCATAGACCGAGGGAAATATCGCTGACAAACACCAGCCTGTGGGTGTATGTGGCGATGGAAAGTCCGAACTTTACGCACGGATCCGTCCCCGTTAACGAGACGCCGCCTCTGAATTCAGCGTCCAGGGAGAGAGCGATCGCTCTGCCTGTTTTAATGTTTGCAGGAGGCGCCATAGGGAATTTAATAGCAATAATCGTCCTGTCGGTGTCGAAGCAGGAGAGAAAATCTTCAGCTTTCTACACGCTGGTGTGCGGTCTGGCGGTGACGGACCTGCTGGGCACGTGCCTGGCCAGCCCGCTCACCATCGCCAACTACCTGGTCGAGCGCGTGCTCACAAACCAACACGTCTGCGAGTTTCAGTCCTTTTTGTTGCTGTTTTTCGGTTTAACGGGACTGAGCATCATATGTGCCATGGCGGCAGAGCGCTACCTGGCGATATGCTGCCCCTACACCTACCAGAGGTGGGGGGTGGACAGACGCTTTGCGCAGAAGTTCCTTCTCTTCATTTACATCAGTAACATTTTCTTCTGCTGCCTGCCGATGATGGGCATGGCGAGGAGCCGGCTGCAGTCGTCCGGCACTTGGTGCTTTATCGCGTGGAGGGCGAACGAGACGGTGGCCACCGCTTACTCCGTCCTGTACGGCGGCGTCAGCGTGTTGCTCATCCTGGGGACCATCATGCTGAACCTGGCGGTGTGCGGGGCGCTGCTGCTGATGCGGCAGAGGACCGTGCGGCGGCCCGTCACCAGAGCCAGCGTCCGGGAGAGGTGGAGGGCTCTGTCCTCGGCCGCAGAGACGCAGATGATGGCGGTGCTGGTGCTAACCTCCGCCGTGGTTCTGGCCTGTTCAGCCCCGCTGGTGGTGAGTCAAGTGATTCAATGAGTAGAAATGAGTCGCACTGTTTGTTGATGAGACACATCTCATATATTACATTAGTGTCTCTTCAAGAGGATGCAGCAGCAGCAGCAGCAGCACTTTTTATTCCTAATAGTGACTTTAGCTGTCAGATAAATGCAAAAGAGTAGCAGAATAAAGCAGCATTAAAAAGCAAAACTGCAGCCAACATACTGTATTATCACAAGAAATAAATACACCATTTTTTTTCCATCAGTCCATCAGTAAAATGTAGACTAACAGCCCAGGAACTGATTCCAAATAATAAAGTGAACAGAAAGAAAAGATGGCGGGAAACTAAAGTAAAACGTCCACCTATAAGTAACTGATGAAATCTGCTAACGCTGTGTGTTTTAGTAGATTTATGACATTTTATTTAAACAGTGCGTCTGTGTGTACCAAAGCGAAGTATTGACTTTGTTGTATTTTATGGTGTGTTTGCTTCCAGTTTGTTATGATACAGGGATTCATAGTTTGCAGAGTCGTTTTATGTTGTTTACTCGGGGTCAGGACCAGAGGCCATGACATGAATCTCAGGGGTCTCATAATGATTAACAGGACACAAGAGGATTAAAACCTCATTTCTTCTAAACAAAATCCTGCTTATTTTCTGGTTTTTGTCTATTAATCCCCTTTTCTTCATAATTACTTAATAGTTTTCCCCATTCAATCATTCAAATGAACCAAACTGAGAAGGGAAATCACTTTTTCCTGCACACCGACAGAAAATGAATCTTTAGCTAATTTGATAAGTAGTCATTGAAAATAGCTTCAGCTTCTGAAATGTGAAGATTTGCATCTTTTTCTTATTTTGTCATGTGTGACAGTGAATTAAAAATGTTTCGGTTTTTTTTGACTGATGTCAGTCGTTTCAATAACGTCAAACTTTGTTCACTTTATTTTAGGCTTTAGGGAAATTGTGTTTTTCAGTATTTAAATTTTATAAACCAAACAATTCAGTGATTAATAAAGAGAACACTCTGTAGATTCACTGATGAATAAAAGAAAGCCCAGTTAATGTCGCTGTTGCTGATTTTTGTCATGAAGTGTAGGAATGAAAACCTTCATTTGATTTGAATCGAGAAATCTCAAAAAAAAGATCAAACCAAAGGACATATTCTTGCTTATATCTGACCACAGGACAGTATTTTAAAACAATCTTATTCACAGTATGAAGACCTGAACTGTAGTGTTGTGTTTTTTCCCTAAGGTCTGTGTGTTTGCCAACTACTTCATGCTGGAAAATGACTCAAAAGCTGACCTGACTGCCATCAGGATAGCAGCTGTTAACCCCATCCTCGACCCCTGGATCTACATCCTCCTCAGGAGGTCTCTGTTTCGACGCTTACTCAGTTTATCCAGACGAGTCAGCAGCACCCGCAGCAGTTCCTCCTCTACACCACAAAGGAATCTGTTTTATCCTGATATCAAGAGGGACAGCCACGTGTTCACCCAGCTCATGTGCAGCACAAACATCATCACTCAGATGCCTGCCACTGTCAAATTCACTCCATGTGACACAGAGAGCCTCCACCAGACTTAAAACACTGCAGACTGAGGCCATGTTAGACATCTGTGAATGTTTGCTGCTTTGACGCAGCGCCGCACACTCTGATTCAGAGCTGTCACCTGTGAGATGGAGACACGGCGACAGCTGGGCTGAGCCCTCAGAGCTCCTCTAGGATTATTTATTAAATAAAAGTGGAGGCCTGCTCTGACTTCATGTACGGAGACACCTCCTGCAGAGACACAGGGCTGAGGAGGAAAAAACTGTGCGACTTGGACGTTACTGCAAGAGTTCAACAAAAAAAGACCTGACTGAGCCTTTATATTTAAAATCTGACTGTTGTTTACGCTCTCCTTGTCCAATCAGTGCTCTGGCCTCCTCTTTACCACCACATCCGTATAAAGCTGCACTTTCCCTCATTCTTCCCCCCTCCACCTGATCAGTCTGTCCTCCAGTGTATGTGAATGAATCAGCTGGATGCTACAGAAATATTATAACTCACAGCCCCTGCAGGTTGATCCATAGCTCATCTCTTCTGGAGGTAGTTGTCAGAAGTTGTCAGACTCTTTGGAGATCCAGTCATGTGTTCATACGGCAGAGTATTTACACCCTAAGAGTTTTAACTCGATCACCGATCACAGCTGTTTTTAATGAGACTTTGACTATGAGACTGTGACTTTGGGATATTTTTTTCATCAGGAGAGACATTTGAAACACTGATATGAGCTTAGTAAAGTACTGACTGTATGCTGCTGATGTCTGTTTTTATTAAAGATTCTTGTTTGCACTAAAAACTGAGCCTGAGTTTGTCTTTAATCTCCTCCATTACTTAATGACTACAATTCATATTGCTCTGGTCTAATTTGGTCTCACCCCCATTTGGGGCTCTACTAATTTGAATGTAACTCAAATGGTCCTGACAATGGCAGTTTTACAGGTGCGTTATTTCCTAATCATTTCTTGAACGTTTCCTGGACAGAACCGAGTAGTTTGGTTGTAATTAAAGGGAAAATAGAGACAAAGTCCCGACACTGTTATTTGAGTTAATTCAGTTAGTTGCTCCATTTAAATTCCAATGAACATTATAACTCGTTCATTCATTATTGAAAAATGCATTCGTCATTTATGTTGAACTGTTTTTACATGTTTACTTCACCTGCTATCCTCAGCAGAACTGTCATAACAGTCCATAGTGTCAAGGTTGTGCCAGCTTAGCATTCAGAAATAACTGGAGATGTACCAACTGGTCACTGTGTATTTTACCCACAAGTACATTATGTAAATTACCTGGTTCTTTCCAGGAAACCTAAGAGGGGATTAGGATAATCGAAATTTACAGACCCATTAAAAAATGCTCAGGAACAAATTCATTTTGAGTCTCACATCAGGACTGTTCAGTACCTGTCTGACACCTCTACAACAGATTTGACTCTCCGGTGTGATTTCCAGGTCGCGCACAGGGTCAGCAGCCGCTGGTTTTCAGTTGTATTTCTCCCTCAGGTTCAGGTTTAATACAAACATTGATATTTGTTCCTTTAGGCTCTGTGGTGCAAGAAATTGGAATAGATTCCCGATGCATATTTAAAATAAAAACAACCAAGCTGTTTTTAGGAAGAAAGTTGAACTTGTGCTCTTGGGAGAATATGATTTCTGATAATATACTGTATAGATTTGATGGTAGTATAACATCACCAAGGCATCTGGACTCTGACATTAAGGCCGTCTTTGTAACAGCAACCAAAATGGAAATAAGTCTTGGACTTTATTGCGTTATCCCTGACAACTTGCAGTGACCTGGGGTCCTCTCTTTCTCTCTTCTTGTCAAAGAAACTCAGTTTAACATATGAAACACTCTTACCTCATTATGTCTCACCTGTGTATAAAAGACACTGGAGTGCCAGTGGTTCAGTCATGCATGGGGGCAACACACTGCAACGTCTTTTCACGGGAGGAGGAGAGTGACTGTGCTCCAGCTGCAAGATTATCTTTCTTGGATATTTTCAAAATCCACTCCAGGCTTTTTGCAGACTTCTCCCTTTTCACCAAAAAGTGAGACACTGAGAGCTTCTGTGGATTAAAGACTAGAATGAGATGGTTATAAATGACAGTAAACACAGCCTGTAAAACAAATATGATCAAATTATTTCTCCAAGTGCCTGAAAAAAAAAAAAAAAAAAACTTAAATCGATGCTGGCCACTAGGGGGCAGAAAAAATCTGAAAACAAACATGATATTTAACTACTGACACATCAGACACAAGTCAACATTTCATCATCCCGTTGCCGTCATGTTTCCGACAACCTGATGAATGTAACCTTATTATTGTTGTCTCAAAAATAGACACATCCATGTGTCAGTAATTATGTGTTATCACATTCTTATCATTATTCAAATGTTTTAACTTCAGATGAACCAGTTTAAACTGAAATACAGGGCTTTGGTTCCTTGGTACCAGACAGATGAATAAAGCGTCTTCAGACCACAGGCTTCATGTTTAACACCTGTTCTCCTAAGGTTACATGTAGAATATGATACTAGTACAATATATGAGACTTTAACTGTGTGAAATTTTAAAGTGCGAAAGAAAAACTGTCAATTCTTCCATCTTAGTAGTTAGTAGTGGAAAGTAACTGAGTACACAAATTTTTTAGGCACTAGTACCTGAGTAATTCAACTTTATATTTCTACTCCACTACATCTAAGCAGCAGTTATTGTATACCTATCATATCACATTTAACTGGCAACTGTAGTTACTATGCAGATTAAGATTTTAGAATTTAAAATATACAAATTAATAAAATAGTTGTTTCCAACATTTTTAGTTTGTCACCTCTGATGATAAAGCAGTTTTTGGTTCAGCTCCATCAGAGTGTGACTTCCCCTCTCAACTTCTCACATGGTTTCATTTGAATAACTCTCTGAGGCCCAATATTTTCCAAGGGGGGCAAAATGAGAGAAAAGTAAAAAAAGAGAAAGTGCAGAACTTTTTTTTCTCTCATTCCTCTTCCGTTAATCATCTCAAGAACCCTCAGATTCTGCACAATGTGTATATCAACCTGGTAATACTTCTGTGTTTTTACTTAAGTTGGATTTTGAATGCAGAACTTTTACTTGTAACAGGGTACTTCTTCCACCTCTACCTACTGTATAGTCTGATTTTTACCAACACCCACCTGTTAAGAGAAAAGACATTTAATATGTTTAGTATTCCATAATGCATTTATTTTCACCCCCAACATTGAAAAATAGCATTTACTAAACATAAGCAGACAAGACTGTGCATGGCTGCACTTCTGTACAATATTTTTATACCTTGACACCATAAATAAAAATCTATAAACATCAGTTAAGTAAAAATTCTGTCTCAAGATCCATTAAAGACACACAAAAATAATAATTATACAAGTTTTACAAAGTAACTTACCCCCTTCTCCTCTCATTATCATTTACATCCCAGTGAAAAGCTTTACAGCAAAGAGCCAACGTCCAAATCATGAGCTTTCTAAATTCAGAGTTAGCTCACTGTACAGAAACAAACAGCCAGCGTGACACTGACAAGCAAAATCAGAAGGACATTTATAAATCGCAACACCGTGTCTGACGTGTTGTGATTTATAAATCTGGCATCTTATCGACCTGCAAACAACAAGGCCTCCACCCTGTAGTGCATCAGCATCAAAAAGGTTACACTCCTGCTTTTGGCAACATGAGGAAGGACATGAACAAAACAAATGAAGAAAGTCAAAAGAGTCTAAAACATGAGCTGCAGCAGCAGACACTGTGATTAACAACAAAAGGTTGAAGGTTACGGTTATTTCTTTCTCCTAAATGCATCCAAAATAGTTCAGAATCTGTTGCCTACCAGCTTTACTCACTGCTACATCCAAAAATCTGGACTCAATTGCCAAATTTTGGGAATAACTGCAGACTCTGACATGCAGATTTCACATAAATATTACATTCTTAGACCATGAAATGTTTTAGTTTGACTGGATGTTATTTTATCAATGTATAACTGCTATTTAAAGTGTACTCACATCTTTTAGTAATGGAGAAGTCTTGAATTACCTCACAGCTACACATTTTCCCTACTTGAAAAGTTAAAGTATTCGCATAATATGTCACATTTCACCTAGTTTGATATGCAAATGAAGTATTATCCTGGTCTCGATATGCATCTGTGGTGAAGTATCTTTATTACGAGACAATTTTAACTTGAAATGAACTGTCTCTGTAAGTATTTGTGATGATTAAACTGGGCAGATTTCACACTTCATCTAGAAAAAAAAGGCTTCTCACATGTGCAACACTTGATTTAAAATGTTTCTAAGAAACCAGCTGTAGAAAACACCGCAGCAACAAAGCAGTTTGAAATTGTGTCAAGTTAAAGTCATATGTGTATCTCCTTTACTGATTACAGGTGCTTAGTGTGTTGTAATATATCAAGACAGGTACACATAGGTACACAAAGCAGTGTTATTTCAGACTGTTCTGTTTCTTCATATGACAGTGGCAGAGACTAGGAAGATATTAAATAATAAATACATGTTTGTTTCAGGCCACCTGACAAATATCCAGATATCCATTCCTCTCTTAGCTCTGCTTCAGTCACTCCACTCAGTAAATTTGCTGTTTGCTGTTGAGACTATAGTGTGGGTTTCTCACAGCCGCATTAGCTGCTTGCAGGAGTTGATGAGAGCAGTTAGACTAAATGATAACAGTAAACATTTCTGTAAAACTAAAGTGAGCTCAAAAGAGGTTCTAAGCTCTGTGGAGCTGAAAGTTGGGTGTATTGTCTGATTTCAGCACTTGGAGCAACACTTTTTCACAATATACAATAAACTCATTCAGTGTTCACTTAGAAAATGTTGGTAATTACAGATCAAAAAGGTGACTTGACCCAGCAGATAAATGCTGCCTTTATGAAATGTATCATTTTAATTCATGCCGACATTGTCTCAGATGTTTTGATTCAACTCAACTGTCATTTCTGAGGCAGTAAAATGTGGTGTTGTGTTGGGACTGCATTATATTTCAAAGATATTTCAGCTCAGGTGTTTCAATTTAACACAGTCCAACAGCCTCAAAGTGAACAGCTGTCAACACAAACAAAAACGGCAGCAGTCTTGACAAAAAAATGGACATTTGAGCAAGGTAGTAATTACTCACTACTACCTGTAATGAATAATTACTACTATTAAAATTCACTACATTATATAATACAGGTGTTTCTACTTTTCTGGCCAATCGGTGTAAAACAACCAACTTTACATATTTAAAAAAAAAAAACGGGACATCATGTTTGGTTACCTTCGGAAGCATTGGTGATTTCCACCCCTGCTGGAGAAAATCAGAGCAGCTTTGAGTTCCCAAGATCCTACAAACTGTGCTCTATCTCAGCAGCAAGAGCAAGTTTTCCCCATGAATTCATAACGGAAGAAATAAACAGACAATTATTGATACTAATTTGTCTCTGGGAAGCTCAGAGCGCACCAATCCCACAGATATCTGTGCAGGATCATTTTGGGGATTTTCTTCTCCAGACTAAATACTGAGACTGTTCTTAAATCATCAGAGAAGCAAACATAGTACACTAAAAAAAGATTAATAGACTATAACTGCATTGTCCCCTCACCCATGTCTTCCAGGGGCTGCAGCTGAGCAAACAAGCTCACAGGCTTCTTTTACAAAAATTAAATGAATGCTGTGTCGTTCCCAAAAATATACAACATTAATTTCAAATGCAGAGATAGTTCAATCACAAAAAAGAACAATCAAACTTTATATTGCTGCAGTGAGATGCTCAGTGTGCAGAGATACCACAGGCAATCATGCTAGGGAGGAAAACAAGTGACAGATTTTTCCTAAATTAAACAGTTCATCAAGCAGTAAAAAAGGGCTTTTCAGAAATAAACGATTATCAATGATCAATAATGATAATCAAGCCTCGGGTCCACCTGAAATTACAGCTGAATCTTTAATTGCACCAGCCAAAACTCTGATTTCATGCACGTTTCATTTTAAATTGAGTCTGTCCAGTGACTGTCTGACACCAATGGTACAAAAATGCTTTAAATTAAACAGCAGGACGATAAAGTCACTCGACAAACGGTCACAATCTGTATAACACATTTAGTTGTTTCATGATGTGCAAAACTTGACAAGGGCCTCTGTTTAAAAAAAAAAACAAACATACACATCATAGAGCAGCTTTGGTTCAGACTGGGAAAAAAAATGGCCTGACAGGAGAGACAATCTCACTCTGCCTGAGAAGCTCCGCAGATCAATAAATACAAATCTTGAATTAAAAAAAAGATCTATGCATTGTTTCAAATTGATTCTTCAAATAATGACAGCAAAATAATTCAACATCCCTATTACACTTTACATGGTTAGACTCCCTAAGAAAGATGAAACATGAGCATCGTCACAGTACACAGCTGTGGTAGATGCTTTGTTCTGATGAATCTTATTTTAATCTGAACTTTTTACATTTATGCTCCATGATAATAAACAATAACTTCTTTGTTACCTTGGGGGAAAAGGACAGATCTATGGGAGGTCACTGACTGTTCTGACTAACAGAACCCGTCTCACTCTTGCTTTTCAGTAAAATTTGTCTCAATTCAAAAACATGAACACTTTATGAGTGTTTTCTAAAGCCATTTCAGAAAAACAAGTTTTCATCACTTGCTGACTAAAATGTTTCTGATCCATATGAGTGACAAGTTTACAAGCATCTGCTTCTCACAGATACAGAGAAAGTTTTTTTCCCCCATGTTGAAATTTGGGCAGTTTTCTTCATCAGGCACTTGTACTTTTGATCCACTTTGTAAAGCGAGTGCTGCAGCAGTCAGATTCTCAACATGTTGTCATTCTATCGTTTGCTAATCAGCACTAAAAGTAGAACCAAGCCCGACAGGAAAATCACTAGTCTGCGGGATTTTTGTCATAAAACGAAGAATGTTTGTTGTTTTTCATACAGACATAAAGTGAGCATCTTGGCCATAGTAAATTACGAAGTCTTACTACACGGTGGAGTGCCTCTCCCGCCGGGCTGCTGACAGAGGAGCCAGTCTGTTTTAAACGCCATAAAACCGGTAGTTCCCAATTTGTGCGCGTTCCCACGTCAGGCATTTCAACAGAAGCAAGTCACGCTGCCCGGTGTTGCTCTGCCCTTCATTTTCATCACGTTCTATCAGATAGTTATGGTTCAGGCGTTTTAAGATAAGACTTGGTTGTGAAATTTACAACCTGACACTGTTGCTCCTGCATTGCTGTGTGTGTGAAAACTATGAGGCAGCTAAAAGAAGTGTTACAAGTCATCAAAGCACATTTTTGAGTTGAATCAGGGTGTTCTTGACAGATGCACTGGATCATCAACATTTGGGGGTGGGCCCTAATTGGACAGACAGACTTAAAACTTTGAACAGACAGACCATAGTGCTGAACTGACTGACATTCCTGGCTCAAAATGCCTCGTGAAAGTCTGATCACACAGTCATACCATCAGACAAACTCTACCATCAATTACTGTTGCCTGAATTGACTCCATTGTCCATAAACAAACCCTGTCTGCCTCACGGTGAAACATGATTTACTAACGTTGGACAATCTGAACAATTATTTTCTCCTCACATCATGACAAGTGCCTCATGAAGAAAATCTGAAACATGAAATGCCTAAAACCTAAAATGTTAAGGCCTTCCACTGAACTGTGTTTGTTACAAAATGTAACATGACAGACCCTTGTTTGGGTGCATGTTCACAGCAAATAATTACAGCTGACATCCACGTATGGCTGGTTGTGAAAACAAAACTCAAACATTTCCAAACAGTGAGGTATAAATCACTTATTTGCCTGCTGTAGCAGGTTTCTCTGTGTGAACAACATGGCTTAATTCTTCACCAAAATGTCTGAAAGTGCCTGATGATGAGTTTTGTTTTCTCTCAGACCATCCCATACAGTCGGTACCAAAGTAATAAACAGTGATATGGAGTGAAGCTGTCAGAAAGTGAGGTTTAGACAGGGAGGAGGTGTGGGAGAGGTCACGTTACTGGCCCATCATGGCCGACTCATTCTTCCTATCAGAACAAACAGCACTTGCCTTCAGTCTCGGGTTTGAAGCGGGACGGTGAAGACCCGCTGCTGGGAGGGGACGGGGTGGCTACACACAGTAATGTCTATGACAGCGACCTGGAGCGAGGACCGACTCCTCCTTTATACCACATACTGGTGGTTGCTGCTGTAGTTTGTCGTGTAGGTCTGCCGGCTGTACTGGAAGTGGTCGGTCAGGACGTTGTTCCAGTTGTGCTGCTGCTCTGAGCCGTGGGAAAAAGGCACTGACCCGTTGGCCTGGATCTTCTCCAGCGCCGGGTTGTCAAAGGACATCAGGTCCTGCTTGGAGCTCGGCAGAAGCTTCTTCTGCTTGTTGGCGTCGTACTTGGCCTGTTAGTGGAGGAGAAGGGCAAATGGATTTTAAATGACTGGGTGTCTTAGGAGTTGGTCGGCTGGCACGGCACTGTGGCTGCCCACGGATCCTAAATAGCTTGGGTGGGTCAAATGCAGAGGATGAATTTCCTCAAGAGGATAAATAGTGTGTAAATTCACTTCACTGTTTACTTCAAAGTCAATGGAAAACAGCCATAAGTTGGATAGAGCGTGACTGATGTGGAGAAATATTTTAGGCAGAGAGCCAAGCAGTTTACAGTTCAGGAAAAACAAAAACTTGTGTAAGTGGAGCAGTTTGTCTTGCCTGACATGAAGATCTATCATCTCCCTTTTCTGACAAGGACCACGATGGAAATAAGGTTTTGGCTTTGTCGTGTTTTTATTCTTGGCTATAATTGTCCATCAGGAGTGGGCGACTGCAGTTTTGTATTTCCCTTTATTGTTGTTGCAGATCTGCCTATCCATCTACACAGTGACAGCTGGTTACTATGGAAATGCGTTATTGCAGTAACCTGCTTTATAAATGTATCAGAGGCAGCACATTTTCTATTGAAATACTGTACAAAAATATGCTGACCCATATACAGTCTGAAGAGTTTTCACCTAAAGGAACAGAGGAATACTTCTTTCTTTCTCCTTTACCTTTTGTCTCCATCATTTCCTTGTGACACCTTCGCTCCATCTCTGTCCCTGCCTGACCTGTTAACACCCAGTGGATATAGGGCAGGGGGGACTCACCTTGTTGTAGAGGAAGACCCCGACAATGGCCGTCATCATACCCAAGACATTGGTGAGGGTGACCGGGTTGCGCAGCATTAGCAGTGAGATGCTAATGACCATGATCCTCTTGGTGGCGTTGGCGACGGCGTAGCTGAGAGGGCTGACGAGGTTGAGCACGCTGAAGGCGATGACGTTCTGAGCGAAGTTGCAGAAGCCGCTGATGAGCAGCAGGACAAAGGTACTGGTCCATCCTGAGATGTCCGACTGAGGGGGGGGGGGCAGAGAGGTAACGTGCTTTGTCATGGTTTTAAATTGACTTAATCAAACAATATGATCTTGTTGGAGGGATGCCCCCTTCTTGTCAGGACACACACTTCATCATACAAAATGCATGATCAAGACGATTACACATTCAAATATCACACTCCACTCCAGAGCTGTTACTTCAACTCACCAGGTCTCCATTCACAAGAAACACAGAGAGATCCACTAAAACCCAGGTGGGAAGCATGAAGATCACAGCATTAAAGCCCAGGATGTTGAGAAGCCTCAGGTGGTGGATCCGTGTGTCACGCAACACCTTTTAAAAAAACGATTGATTAAAAAGAAGGCAGTGGGAAGACATCAGTGAGACACAGCTGCACTAGCACAGGAGGGGGACTTTCTGTTGTCCACTACACACTTACTGAACAAGATAAAATCAAGATCAGTCAACTTTGAAATATCATAGAACATGAATTTTGGCACAAAAGGCAGCTATTTTGGCTTTAACCACTCTACCTGCCTGTTAAAAACAAAAACAATCCATCCCTGTAATCCTGAAAAAAGTCAGTTTAGTGTCAGTAGAGTTATTTTAAACCTCAGCCTAATTATTTTCCTTATGTTCTCTACATTGACGATTGTGTTCAAAATCTGATCACTTTGTCGTGAAGTTGCAAAAGCTGTCAAAAGTGTGGGTTTTCACTTTGATGTTGTCACGAAAATATGATCATTGAATAACTCTGAGTTTTAGTTGTCTTATGGAAGGCCCAGTGAAATGCAGCCACCATCTTGTGGCAGAGGACAGTACAGCAGCGACCACCTAGATTCAGCATGTTCTTCCAGTTCCCCCTTCAGCATTATTTTTAATAATTAAGTATAATTATAATACTTAGTATGTAATACTGAATACAACTGAAATATTTGAGAATGGTTTGAAGGTAATTAAAATATGACACTAAGTTTCCATATTAACACTCAAGTCCCATTGTTCAATGACCCAATGCCTGAAACATATTAGCCATCGTGACTAGCATGTTACTTATATGCTACATAATGTAAGTGTCATTAAGATGTCTTGTAAATCAATGAACTGTCTGCTTGGAAAAGCCACTTAAATGTATTTCGAGTGATTTCTCTGGACTGAATCAAACTCTTCACAAACAGCAGAGAAGTGTCAAAACAGATTGTTGATGAAACCAATACATTTTATCTAAATCAACACAAGCTCTAAAAAAAATGCACAAGTAAGTACATATGTGCACAACACAATCATTAATCATGACAGATAGAGCCAGGGACACAAGGTCAAAACTGTTGTGAAATCCAGCTCTAACTCCCAATCTTTGACGACACAGAACCACTTCTCTTTTCTGACTACATTTTAATAAACACACACACACACACACCACCACAAAGCAGGATGTCAGTTTTCAGGCATTTCACACCAAACCACAAGGAAGGAACATTTTTCTCAGTTAGCGCCCTCCCACCGTTCTCCCCCGGTGCAAGGAACATGTGTTATGTACCAGAGTGAAGATGATTTACCTTTTTAGAGAAGATGTTCTGCAAGGAGAAGCAGAGCGTGGCAGCCAGAGCGCTGATTAATCCTGAAACATCAAAGGACAGCTCAGTCACTGTGGCCAGCAGCACTCCACCGATGATGGGGATGAGCGAGATGTATACCTGCAACAAGGACCACACAGGGGAACAGGACAGAGTCAGCGAGAAAGACCGAAAGAAATTACAAACAAAGCTGTAGTTGTTTGTGTCTGGTGCAGCAGAGAACTAAAATATAATTCGCTGCAAATCCAATCCAAATAACCTGAAGTTATGACATTAAAATGCATCAACTGGTAGAAAAATAGCTGGCAACTATCTTGATGTGAGTGTTTTTGTTTAAGTCCTTTTTCAAGCAAAAAGATTTACAACACTCCCTAGTTGCTGCCTCCTATTTATTAGGATTTGCTGCTTTTCTCAGTTTTATGTCAAAGTAAACTGAACACAGACAAAACATGTCAAAACATAGTCTTCATCCATCTACGATTAAGACTATGAGGGGTGTCGCCAAATACCAAAGTGGTGACATCTCAAAACCTGCTGCTGCTAAGAAATTAACATTGTAATTCTGCATGTTAACAGAGTGGTAAATTAGAGCTTGGTATTTCAGGCTGCATTTGCATTTTGCACACACAATGTCTCACTTCTCTAAACTGTGATAGTCACATTTTAACACCCCAAAGAAAAGTTGAGATCTGAGAGAAGCACCTTTACAAAACTGCACTGGGGCACTGCAGGAACTTTATTCATCTATCAAAACACAGGATTAGATGAGACGATATTTAACTACAGTACAGGCCCCACCACTGAACTAACCCTTCTACCTTGGGGACAGCACCTCAGTGGCTGAAACTATCAGAACATCAACAGCAATATTTATTTGCATGTTGAAAATGCTGAATCATGAGAAATGCAAATTGCACAGTGAAACCCTTAAGGATGGTCCAGAATGTGGCAGTGAGTCTGGTTTTCAAACTAAAAGAGCACATGTCACATGGCTGCCCGAATCAAATTCAAGTCACTAATGCTTCCCTGCAGAGCGACTTCTGTGTCTGTGCCTCTCCACTTGAACCCAATCATACAGGCTTAGGTTCCTTCTCGGCCACTGCACAAGGCAATTTCAGCCCAAACTGTTCTTGTCTGTGGTCCCAAGGAAGGTGGAACAAGCTACCAAAATGTTAACCTGGTCTCCTTGCACTTTGTCTTATAGAACAGATTAAGTGTGTGGTGCTTAGTAAAAGATTTCCTCCTGCACTGAAGCTTGAGCGTTGTCCCTCACTTGTAAGTCACTTTGGATAAAAGCATATGCCATGAGTAAATGTAAATGTAAATGATAGGAGGACTGCAGTTGTTATGAAACCCACTTGTGCACACACATACTCACCCACTCCTACCCTCAACCAACCACTCAGCGAAACTGAGAAAACACTGAGCAACTACTGGCCAACTGCACCAGTTTACTGCCAATGAACTGCCCACAGTTTTATTGTTCAAACAAGTTGTCTTATACAAGTAAAAAGTACAGAAATATGTGCAAAGGTACTGTAAGAATGAGATCTCAGTAGGAGAATAACAGCAGCTAGAACAAGCTGTAAAAGAGCAGTAAAAATAGATAATAAGTATTTATTATTTTTAATATTTTTGCAGGCAAATATGTAGAGTTTACTGGCTCTACACCAAAAGTGCAGATGGGCTTATGTTAATGATTAAACATTCAAGAAGCAGAGCAGCTTCAGATAATAACTATTTAAACATGACTCAGGTTGAAAAGTTAACAACATTATCTTCTGTCTACACACCAAACAGGTTACTATATCCTGGAAGTGCCAATCTAATTGTACCCGTAACACTAGTACACTACTGGAAAGTGCTGCCTCTTTGTTGTAACCCTGAATATTAAGGGAGACTCTATTTTGACAGAGGCCTAGATTTCCTGTCCCATTTCAGGTGTCCCGAATTATTTTGAAAATTCATCCCGGAGGCTTTCTGTGCTCAAAAGGAAAAGATGTGAGACTGAAGGAATGCATTTGAGAAAGGTACAGTTTACACAGTTCCTGTAAACTCAGTGTCTATTTTATTACATACATCTGTCCGGTCTCCTATAATCTGAGACAACTGTTCTGCCATAATTTTCTGCCTCCTTAATGTCTGTAAATGGCAAGGACAAAAAAATCTCTCAATATAATGTAGTCCAGTATGAAATGACCACAATGTATGACCTTAATGATACACATTCAATCTAATTTACACATTTCTGACAATAACAACAACATTATGTGCTTCATAAAGTTATAGTGAGATGTTATGGCAGGGCTGTTTTAGATTGTCCAGATGTACCTTATGAAGTGGACACTGGGTGGATTTTGTACAAACTGTGATGTTTGACATTAATTTCAGTGTCATTTTTAAAAAAGAGGAGTCAAATACATACACTAAATTATCTTATAATATATTGACATAGAGGTTATTCGGTCTGTAACATGCTCTAATGTGTCTCATTTCAGTTCCTCAGTACAGTACAGTGTCGCCTACTGCTCGTCAAACAGGTTCTCCACACACTCTGTTACACGTCATCAACACCTACTGTACGCTCCCTGTCTGCGGACTCAGCCTGTCTGAACACTGAACTGTTGGCTGGAAGGTAAACATGACAAGCTGATGTTAGACTCAGGAAGTCTCCTCACTCACATTTGGCCAATCTTCACTGTAAAGTGTTTCACCATTAAGGAGGAAAAATGACGCAGCATCCGAGAAGTTCTTACCACTGCCACAACCAAGATTTTGGGCCTCCAAGACGAAGATAGATATTGATATTGAATCCTGATCTGATTTTTATAACATAATACAGCTGCACAGTGTATATTACTAAAGGCAGAACTAAATGATAGTTAGATAAACCAATACAATTTAACAGTCTGACATCTTAATACAGAGGCTGTAAATGAAGAAAATACAGAGTACGTCGTACTTCCCCTTTAATTGTTTCCTATCGTACAGTAAACTATGACGTTTTATTTTTAGTTCAGCGATACTACACACAGTCACCACATCAACAGGCCAAGAAAATTAACTGACAACTTTGGTAGTTGATCATTTGTTTAAAGTTACTTTCTAAGCAAAAAAAAGTCTAAATATGAATTTCTTCCAGCCTCTCGATTATGAATATTTGTTTGTGTTCTCAGCCTTCTATGATAATATGCTGAGTATTTTTGGATTTTGGTGTGACAGTCCAACTAAACAAGACACCTGAAAACATCACCCTGGGCCCTAGGAAATTGTGACTGACATCTATCACTATTTTTCCATTTTATAGACTAAACAATTAACAGAGTAATAATTAGCAGGTTGTTTTTTTTTAATTGAAAATCACCTTTAGTTGTAGCTCTGATTGAAAACTAACAAAATGACTTGAATTAAAGGTTTTGTTTTATTCGCAAAGACTGTCTGCCTGATGTACTTCTGACGTGGCCAAGCAGTGGCATACGCACCAGGATATAGTTAATTACACTGTCTTAGGTTGATTTACCGGTCCATCTAGTGCAAATCCCTCCCACAGTGACTCCAAAGCTCACGGGCTTATTTCAGAGTATATCAGGTGATTTGTCCTCCAAAAACCATTACACAGCTGAGCCAGAAAATGGGAGATTACGCTTCCTCTAGATCTCATACAACTCTGCCCTCTGGTCTGGAAATGTTCAACCACCTGCACACAGCAGACCATGTCAATAAAAGAAAACAGACATGGACAAACACAAACCCAGTTGGCTCCTAATATAAAAAACAGTGAGTCAGTTTGAGGATTTACCAGGTGAATGTGGCCCAGCTTGTGGAAATAAGAGTTAGTTTCCCTCCCTGCCCTCCACCCTCCCTCTGAGCGTCTGACCAGCTTCGGGGACAAAAGCCCCTGCAGATGGCCGTAATATGAGACTCAGTACAGGCGCAGTACTGTGCCACATCACCACTGCTGAGTCTCAAGCACTCGAGAAACAGAGTAGGCCTTGTGCCTCGTTCGCTGCGTTGCACTGACTCACCTTTGTGGTTTGCTTCTCCCTCATGATAATTCTTGATAACAGCACAACCCATATTGGCATTGTGGCTTTGACTGTGGAAGAAACGAGATACAAAATGGGACAATGTCAATGTTTGTTTTCTTTTTTTTTCTCTCACAAATATGCAACAGTAACTAACAACAGCAGGTAGACCTCAAAAGACTTAAGTTTGCCTCATGTCCAGTCTGAATAAACCCAATCTGTTGTTGGGTTTATTCAGTTTCTCTTAAATCTCTCATTTCTCTGGCATTGATTTTGATTTTATCCTCCTAGGATTTATCCCTTTATTTACGTTTACTTGTATTTTTAATCCATCTGCCACAACTGTAAAACACTTTGGCTGAACTCTTTTTGTTTTTAAATAATAGCCAGAGCCAGACCCACACCTCTATCAAACATTTAACTTGTGTCACTCTGAATTTTTTTTTTTACATGCCTCTGTCATATTGCAGCATTTATTAGCTGACTAAGTGTTATTACATGTTTACACTGGTGTGTGACTAACAAGTGTCAAAGTGTCAAAACCAGATCCAGCAGTGTTGAAAACTCGTCTACTGGGACAGAAGCTACAGTTTCATTTGAAGTTTAGTTACTCCTAGTTGAAGTTAGGATGAACTATTTTATTCACAGGTTTTACAATACAATTACTTGCTGGTTTATTAGATACAGCTGGCAAGAACTAATGCAGAAAATATGAAGGTTTTAATGTTGTATTAGAGAGGTACAGATCCAATTTTGTGATCATTTTGCAGGCTGTGGTTAATTTGTGGTGCTGTTGAACTTATTACATTATACTGAGAAGTGCTCTTAATACTGTGTCCCTCCCATTTATGTCAAAGGGAACATTTAATATGAGAAACACTTCTCACTGTAATGCAATACACTTCAACAGCACCACAAACTGCAGCCTCCAAAATGATCATAAAGTTGGATCAGCAAAGTGGTGCAGAGGAGGTCGCAACAAGAGAGGAACAGTTTCTTTTCAACTTTACTGACATGATTTTAAATTATGAGACACTGTTGGAAGTTATCCATTTTATCTCAGGTTTTATGAAGCACTCAGTTGCCAGTTTATTAGGTATACCTAGATGAAATGAAGTCTAACACAGTAGCCCTGCAGTAAATCGTACCGGTTGATAAATCTGGTCCAAACACCACCAGGGATCTTTGACGTGGTGTAAAAGAGGAGAGAAAACTATTTCATTTCAAGTTTACTCACTTCTTTTTAAAGGTAAAATTACTTAAGGTTAGGGGACTCTGTTATTTACAGGTTTTACAATAGAATCAGTTGCTATTGCTATTGGTACTGTGCTATGTGTAAACTGAGAGCCACTAGAAACCAGAGTCAGATTTATCACCTGCACAAACATACACAGGTAAGGAGTTGATTCTGATTGTAGTTACTTTTACGTAAGTAGAAATCTCAGTGCTTCTTCAACTAATGAAAACTGAACAGTACGACTTAAGGAGGATCACTAACACTGTTCAGGACGATAGCACAAACATACATGTGTGCCAGTGGTCCAATATCCTACCAACAATCAAAGATTAGAGAAAAGGCACAAAAACTGAGAACAAATTTGTGTATGACAACTTTGTTTTTTCTTCTTTCCTCTCTCATTAATCATCTCACAATCTCTTAGATTTATCTTGTGGCCCTGTAAATAAAGTAGTTCAAAGTAGCTCTACTCTCAGCAGCTACAACAATAACATGCTGTTTACACTCTGATGCTGCAGTATTTATAATCCAATGATGTCACATATAATAATATCAGGCAGAGGAACCAAACCAGTGCTTTAATACTTAACCACATTTTGCTGCTAATATTTATATACTATTACTCAAGTAGGATTTTTCAGACAGGATTTTTACTTTGAGTACTTCAGTATAGTTTTTTTTAAATTTCTGAATACTTCCACCACTGCTGATTACATTATTACATCTATAGGTATTATTTTTATCACTACTATTATTATGGCAACATGTCTGACTGAGCATGAATACAACATAAATAGCTGCTCCTGGTCTCCCTCCTTTCTCTCTCTTCGTACACCCCCCCCCCCCCCAATTTCTCTCCTCTCAACCCAACCGCTGGAGGCACCCTGAGTCCTGAGTTACCCATTGGTCATGGTGGTTAACTGTTAGGTTAGGTGCCTTCAGATAATGCATGTTATGGTTTGGCGCTATATAAATAAAACTAAACTGAACCGAACTGAAATAAAGGATTATTGTAGTTTTTGTCACAGCATGGTGTAACTAATAAACTGGAGTCTAACTTAAAACAGCTGCGGCTTTCATGTAAGACATGCAGCTAGTTAGGATTATTGAATTCCACCGCAGGTAACCTAATATTTCACATGGGTTTTATTATTAGAAGAAAAATCGATTTTACGGAGGGCTGATTCTCATCTGGCAGTCTGACACGAGAGTTAGAGGAGCACATTGCAAAATCTCAGAGCAGGTTCAGGAATGGACCCTCCCCCCTCACGTACATATCAGCGTTAATTAAGTTGGCTAGCTAGCTAACACAATTACTCTTAACGGGAGTTTAAAGCGGACTAATTTGTAGTTAGGGAATCAGCGGTGAGTTAATTAATCTCATGAAAGCCTGTCTGTTCACAAGACGCCAACATAACCTGTGGCCAGAGGCCAGTTAACTGCCAGTGTCGCCGAGTTGTCCGGCGTTAGCCACGAAGCTAACATCAGCTGACGACAGACACATCACCGCGTTACCGTGGCGGACACGTTCCGGGTGGCCTCACATTAACACAAAAAATTCACACAAAACCGTTGTACTCACCCGTGTGCGCATATGAAACCGGCACTTTCCATATGCTGAAGTGAGCCGACACAGATGCAAAGTATTTCCCGAAAGCTAAAGGCAAGATGTACCACCGGTAGTACCTGCTCGGCAGTTCTGTTTTGGGGACTCCCCATGCCCGCAACAGCGGCGGGAGGAAGACGACGATAGAGATAATGTGAAACAGAGATACGGTGACCGGGTACGGGAATCCGTTTAGGATGATTTTGTTGACGATGTTGCCCCCCGAGCTCACCGTGTACCAGCACACACACAGCGAAACTATCCGGATCCCTTCCCTGACCGGGATCCGCTCCACCGCAGCCATCTTCCAGCGCGGAGTGACGAGTCACCGGCCGTGTGTGAGTCTGACTGTGCCGGGGGAGGGCAGCGCTGCTCAAGTTACCGTCAAACCACCCGACAACCAATGAAACGTACAACTTCCGGTTCCTACCTTCAAAATAAAAGACAGAGGACATGCTTTTGTAAAATGGAACTGCTCTGGGTTGATTTTAAAATGGTAGACTGTGGAGTTTGATTTTTTTTTAAATTAGGGATTAGATATATATATTTTTTTGTGTCCTTAGTTTGAGAAGCATTATATGTATGTTTGTTGATACATATTGTTGTTTTTTCCCTTTCTTTTTCTCTGAAGTCAGAAGTCGCTATTGTGTTTGTTTTATATTCTTTCAATTATTTTAAAGCTAAATGAAAAATATTTTTATACAATGTGGGAATCTGAGATGTTTTCCACGTATGTTTGTTTTTTTTCCTGATTCAGGAAGGTTACATATATATCAAGCTTCTTTAGAAAATAACAGCAATAACTTTAGCCAGTGCAGAGAGATTCACTTTTAAATGGATAATGTTACCATTTTTGACCATCACTCTACACTAATAAAGTATAACAACAGATTAAAAACATGTTTTTATATTTTCCTTTTTGCAAATGTATTAAAAAAACAAAGACAGAAATCTCTTATTTACAAAAGTATTCAGACCCTAAATTCATTACTTCCTACAAGCTCCTTTGGCAGCACTGCTGTTTCAGCTTCTAACTTCTTGGGCAAGTCTTTACAGGATTTGCAAACCTGGATTTTATCTCATTCTTCTTGGCAGATCCTCTCAAGATCCATCATCACTCACCCCCATAGCATGATGCTGCTGCCACCATACTTCACCATGGGGATGGTATTTGCCAGCTGATGAGCAGTGCCTGGTTTTCACCATGGAGTTTTGCCCAGAGGGTTCATTTTTGTCTCATCAGACCACACTCTTTTTTCCTCATGCTCTCAGGGTCTTTTAAATGTCATCTGTCAAGTTTGAAGGTGCTGTCATGACTTTTCTCAAAGTGGCCTCTGTTGAGCTACTCTACCATAAAGTGACTGATGGAGTGATGCTGAGATGGTTCTCCCATCTCTGCAAAGGTCTTCTGAGAGTGGATTTATTGGGTTCTTGATCATCTCCCCGACCGAGGCCCTTCTTGCCAGTGACTCAGTTTCACCAACTCGATGGCTGACTCTAGAAAGAGTCTGGGTGGTTCCAAACTTCTTCCATTTCATGAAGCTGCTGTGTGAACACTCAAAGCTTTAGAAAGGGTTTTATACCTTGCCCTAATCTATGTCTCACTTTTATCACTAGAAACCCACAGACTTGCTCTGATTTCATGGTTTGGTTTTTGTCTGACACGCAGTGTGATTTGTATGACCTTATACACAGGTTTGTGTCTTTCTAAACTAAGACAAATCAAGTCATTTTACCACAAGTTCTGGACATATCTCAAGAATAATTAAAGAAAGAGGACATACCTGATGTGGAACATATATATATTCATTGGTATTCAGGGTTGTAACTATTATTTTTGTTAAAGTTTTTATAACTATTTCTCAAATGTCAATCAAAAATGTCATCAAATTACCTATTTTGTCAGATAAACAGACCCAAAAATCTAAAAGGACTCCTCCCAACACTTAAAGAGAAGACAAACACTCACAGTTCCTTAATTTTTTTATTAACACATATCAACATGTCCACTTAAAGGACTAAGTAGCAAATATGTTCTCTTCTGTATTCAACTGAACACAAAAGGCTAATTTCTGTACATTCACTAAGGCTCTGTCTTTAGGGAAAACACAGGTTTCCATAAGGCAAACAATATCTAAAGGAATGATAGTAAGTACTTTGTCCAGCATGTCAATTTATATTTCAGTTCTTCCTGACAGTACAAAGATGCAAGCTAGTAGCGTAATCTGCTCTGCCGTTTCAGTTCATATTTTACAACCTAAATACACAGTAAAGGGAAAAGGCAAGTATGAAATAAAATTATTCATCTTATCAAAATGCGTCATTTTGGAGAGTTTTCCTGTGTAAAGTAGGTTGGTGTTGTGAATGAAGAAAAAAATATTTAGTGTAGTCTGAACATGTATAGAAACCTAATAATGGATATGTAAATGTAAATAAATATCATATATGACAGTCACATTTCTTTATCAGCTTGTATTGTTCTAGCCCATTACAAGCCTTTCTTTCCTGCACAGTCACATCTGGCTGTTTCATGTCATGTTTATTTAAACAGCATTCAAAACACAACAAAAAAAATCAAATGTTTTAAAACCGATTTTCTCAGTTATTCTCTCTGCTAAAAGTCGCTGCATAAGACAGTCGTGCAGTGTGGGAACAGCAGTTCTAAAAGGTGCAATGAGAAGTATATTTCACAGCAACAACAGTTGTTAATACCTATGATAGTGAAGGTAGCATTCATTTCAGCTTAAACAGCTAAAAAGCCTTTTTCAAGATGCACAAGCAAATTCCAACAAAAACGTAACGGGTAGATGTATTTGTTAACCGCTTGCTCTGATTGTGTATCTGACTAGGTCATAGATTTTTTTTAAAGATAAAATTTAATTAAACTTCATATTAAAAAATACCACACTGGACTGAATGTGATCAGATGGCAGTAAATTCCTGTCACATTCTCCAAGGCATGTGGATAACACAAAATGAGTAAAATGTAGCTGTGCAGTTTAATGTGATATTCCTCTCCCATACAAAGAATGGCAGCTTCTGGAAACTCAATCTGTACAGTTACTTAACACCAACAACTAAATGGGCAGGTAATGCATAGCCTTTTCCCTTCATGCTGACCCCACACAATGTTCACAAATTCATAAAAACACTGATTACACCCGCTGTTCTCCAACACACACCCGAGCAGGCAGCATATTTATTCCAATTTCGCCAATGGTGCAAAACAGCGGCTTACACTTACAGAAGTGCCTTCACACAGCAGGCAGAGCTGCTCCACCGATACAATGCAGGCAGCTTACATCTTCCAATTCAGACACCTGACCTTGGCTTCAGTCCAAACAGACGTATGGCAGTATGTTCAACCTGCTCTCATCACCATGCGGGTCCAGGGAGATGCACTCCGTCCAGTCATACCAGTTACCCTTTGTGTCATAGCAGCCATTAACCCCGGACCAGTGTTGTGCATGTAATCTGCTGAGATCTTCACTGTTGACCTCTCTGGTAACCCCTGGTAAATTCTTGGCTGGTAGTTCTGGTGCCAACACGTGCGTTTTCTTGGTGTCTTTACCTCGGTGTTCCTCTTTTTTCAAGAACTCTGGTCATGAAAAAATGTGCACCTGGAGTGTGGGCGCCTGACGACGTCAACACATTGCTTTGCTGGCTAAGGTATGACTGGATGATTTCGCTCCTCGACAGCTCTTTCCAGTCTGTCTGCTGGAAGGGACTGGGAGGAACTGGTGGATTCTGCTTCGGCTGTTCTGTCCACTGAGGTGGAGGTTCAGGTCTGTGCCCCAGTCTGACCTCCCCTTCCTGGGAAGACTCCTTGAGGAAGGAGGGTTTGATTTGCCCTGTTACAGGGTCAAACGTCAGTCTCCTATCTTTTAACCTGACTGGTTTAGTGCTGTCTTCTACAGTCTGTCCGTCTAAATTTACCACATAGTCTTTAGGCCTGTATTTTTGTCTCTTCCTTTTCCCTGTATTGCTAAAAGCACCATCATCTTCCAAACTGCCCCCATCACTGCAGGAGGAGGTGCCCGAGTTGTGAAAAGACGTATTGGGCGGCCTGCTTTGAGAGTCCAAATCTGCAGGCCATGAACCGTCAGCATGCAAACCCTGAACACAAACATTTAAAGACTGAGAAGAAGGCCCTAGCCCAGGGGCGTCCACAGACCCAGGTCTCACAGCGGGACTAGAAAGACTAGCCCCGCTCTGTGCTTGTGGTGAAGTTTGTTTGACAACAGCTTCCTGCTTTGGAGTTTGAGGACTGTGCAAGGAAAAGCGAGGGCTTCTGGGTCGATACTGCCCCCCAGAGGCAGCTTGCTCCTGTCTGGCTTGCTGCTGCAGAACTGATGCTTTTAGCAAAGAGGAAGTGCTGAGAGGCTTGCTGTATCCCGGGGCACTTGGATGAGGTTTTACAGCATTGACAAGGATTTTATTTAGCCTGTCATTGTCCAGCGGCTCAGAAATCTCCCTGTCTAAAGGCTGATGTGCGCGAGAATCTGTAAAACTTTCAGAGCTACTGCCAATTCCATTGGTTGGCAGCTGTTTGGAGTTTTTTATTTTATCATTAAGAGTCGTTTTGGATATCTTGGCTGGTAAGAGCTGTCCTTCCCTCTGGTCACCCTTACGTTTCCTGTTGCCCGGTTTCTCCACCCTTGGGGAGAAGCAGTTGTTGAAGTCATTTCTGTTCTTCAACTCTGGACCTGTTTTACCTGATGGTGTGGTGGCAGCTGGAGCGGAGATGCAGGGAAGAGCACCACCGTTGGAAGACCATGATGCACCAGTGTTTCCTTTGGACAATGCTTCACCCTTCCCTGGCTCAATTAGCTTCTGCCAGTTTCGCAGAAGCTTCTTGGCTCTTTTTGCAAGGTCCTCATTCTTGGTTTTCTTCCGGACATCATTGATGAGTTTGCCAAGACGGGTTTCCTTCATTGAGATAAGATTGGTGTTAAACAGTGGCTATGACTTGACCTCTGAACAGCTGGATTCAACTGTATTTTATCTTGAATGCAAATACTGTAGGACTGAAGTAACCTACCTCCAGTGCCTCTTTGGTGATGGGATATTTCTCCAAAAAAGAGATCACCTCCACAACTACCACCATGTTGCATATCTGCTGAAAAGACACAGACATTTATATATCACAGCCCTGAAACATCATTGTGTTGTCAGCATTACTACAACAGTGTCCAAGTGCAGTTATTTGCATGTAGATGTTACAGTTTGTGATTCTGAATCCTACCAGTCAAATATGCAGGTTCTAAAGAAAGAGAACCAAGGGCTATTAAAAGTTCTGGGCATGATTTGAATAGACTTTCAAATATGCACCTGTATGTCAAAACACGGTGTACTCATACTGGTTTCAGGCTCAATTTGACAAACTGAGACTGTATGCAAATGTATAACCCACAAGAATACCATGCAAGCGATGTAAGAAAAGTACTTTCTATATTTGTCTGTTCACTTTAATCTGGGCCTGTAACCAGCTGTCCAACAACTACAATCTGGTAACATGTCAATATAAGAGCATTAAATGACATCAATTTGTCCACCATCAGAGATTCTACCGTACAATTTATACTGTGGTAACAACCCCTTCAGCATCCCTAGTTGCAATGGATCACTACAGGCAATGCTGCACCTCAAAAGGGGAACTGCTTTATAGCAGTACTGGATTTTTCCATCAATGTGCTGAAGTACCTTAAATTATCAGATATTTAATTCCAGTCATTCTTGTGTGAGTTGTTTGTTTTTTCAATGGCCTTTAAAAGTTAGCTGAGTGAAATAAAATGAAGTTGCAATTATTTTGTCAATTGATTAATCATGACACATTTATAAAGCAAAAATGTAAAAAGTTGGATTTGTCCTGGCTCTGCAATGTGAGAATTTGTTTCTTGGTTTCACATCAGAAGTAAATTAAATATTTTGGGTTTTGGGCAAAAATAAGACAAATGATGATGTCAGCTTTTCCTCTCAGATATTATGATGGGCCTTTTTCACAGTTTTCTGATGTTTTATAGATACTTTAGTTGTCAATAATTAGCAGTGATGTGTATAAAATACTGGGCACAGAGGCACAGCTTATATTGAATAGTTCAAGCTGTACATTTCTCTATCTCTAACTTCAGTCAATAGTGCTAGTGGGACTGCTGTGGTATTTTCACAGTACAGAAGAACTGAGCAGCATCCTGCTAAACTTTGGTATTATAATGTTATAGTGTTAAACCTTTACAGGGTTTCAGTTTAATTGTACCATGGATCTTACCAGTCTTTAAAAAGTGTTGTAACATACCATGGTATACTCATCAGCTGTATAAGGTTAGGGGTGATGTCTTTAAAACCTTAAGCTTACTGCAAACCCCCATTAATAAACATCTCTGTCACTTAAAGACACTTACCTACAGAATTACATTTCCCACCTGATAGCATTGTTTAAGATATAGACCTGAAGCACCAAGCATTTCTGTGTAAACAGATAAACCAACTGTCTACATCAACATTAGCCAGCAGCAGTAAGTTAGCCAGGCTCCGGAATGCCTGGTATGAGTTACTTTGGCCAACAAGAGATGTTAGCCAGCTAATTAGCAAGCAAATAATAACTCGCCATACACCGACTGCCTCCACTTCATCACTGGTCTGCGGCGACCTGAGGTCGGCTTATTGTCCGCCTTTCTTCAACCCAGTTTGTTGCTTGGAAACTAGCGGACATACTCACATTGCTCTGGCCGTCGATGGCCTGTAGCAGCCGGTCTCTCATCACCTGCGGAGTGGCTGTAGCCGCTGTCATCGCCTGGCGGTGTCGCGGGTCGGTCAGGACGGACTCAAGACAGCAGGATCCCCCCCGAAGAGGCGAGGCGGCGGTTGGGAAACCTGCCGACACTCACAGGCTGGACGGAAGATCTTCTATGGGAGTGGGCATCATGTTTTATGATGCTTTAAGTTTCGTTTTCGGTCGCCGCCGTCACGTATTCGGTTGTGCGGACGACGAGGGTAGAAAATCCTCTCCGGGAATCGGCTACCACCCCTCGGTTGGTAGCCTCCTCCTCCTCGGCCTTCTCATCGGGCTTTTTGTGAAGAGCCCGCGAAGAGCACGACGGGAGAATTTTTACGTAACCGACGTCAACTTGCGTCAATATTATGATTCGCCGTGATATGTTGGACAATAGTGTAGTCTGTTATTACAGCAGAGGCTTATTCCATTAGACATTTGTGTTAAATATTTTATTAATTCAGATTCAGAATCGGTTTTATTGACCAAATAGAAAAGGAACATGACCTTTCTCTCGTTCACAGCACCGATGACAACAGAGCTCAGAGACTAATAACATAAACATTTGACTATTATGCACAACCAATTATCTAAATAAATAAATAATAGAAATAATGTACAAAAAAGAGATACACATATATTGATAAAAATAATAAGAGATACAAAAAAATAAACATATGAGTATTAAATACAGAATATGTGGATACATAGAATTTGCCAAGTATGATGATAGTATTTAGGATTACTTCACGTCCTTTGTTTTTCAATAAGATACCAACAGATATGTCTTCTTTAAAGTGCAACCTGGATCTGTTTGTCATTTATTTTGGGCCGTGCAGATATATTCAGTAACTGTGGAAAGAAATTCATAGTTTAAAATATTATTCAAAATATCGTCTTGAAGGATACTAGGCCCACATTTGGTTTCTGTTTTTTCTGTTTATATGAGTATAAAAATTGACATTTGTTTTCTTATGAATTAAAGGAAACAAATGTTAGTTCCACATTTAGGAATGTAAATTTACAAATCAGAAAACTGCTCTCCACGTTTCTGAATGTATTACAACATTTATTTTCTGTGTGTCTTGACACTTATTCATTCTTCCTTTGTCTTGAGTCTTTTTGCACAGATTGCACTTCTATTACATTGTCACTTGATGGCACTGTTTCCTTGGAGGAAAAAGAGACTACAGTGCGTGGATACTACATAAGGCAAGGGAGGTATATTTGTAGAGCCCCTTTCAACAACAAGGCAACCAAAGTACTGCACATATGACATAAAGACTTTAAGGCAAGATATACAGTAATAAACTCAAAGCAATGAAAAGATGCATATAAACAGGCCTCAAAAAGAATGAAACAAAATAAATAGTTTTATTTTAATACAAATCAGTGGAAAACAGAAAAAAACAATACAAGGTTAACGTAGTGGCTACCTTGAAAAAGTGAAAGGAGACAGAATTAATCTCCCATGACCTCTGGCACAGTTGTTCCCAGCAGGTCCAGCCGCAGGCTCTAATTTTTTCCTCAGATATCAGCTCGCATTCCAATTATAGGAACTCAGCACCCATACAGTTTGTTCCTCCTGCAAGTGGATTCAAACCCTGGGTCCTTTTGCTATGAGTAGACAACAACCACTGTGATGTGTTTTTTGTTTCACAAAATAACAGCTAAACTAAAGTGACAAAGCTGTACCTGGGACTGAGAGTGTAGTAGTCTGGAGGATTTGACAGAGGAGGCTGCACACTGCACACTTGTGATTGAATGAGTTTTGAATGAGTTTACTTGCAAAGAAACTGAAAGACCAGTGTGACTTATAACATTTTTACGATCCCTAGAACTGTCGCCTCACAACAAGAAGGTTCCGGGTTCGAGCAAGACAGGAAGAGAGTGTAATCAGTTATGAAAAAGTAAAAGCAGTTATGACTAATTCATGTTTATTCAGGCCACAACAACATTCACACACATGTAAATAGGCCAGATAGCAAAGACACAAAAGTGACGTTGTTTTAAAGCATTTAACATACTGAATTTTTTGTGTGTATGTTTGTTCAGTGTAATATGTTCTGTGTCACACTTTGGCCAGTTCATGTTGATTAAACTTTGCGTATCTGTGTCCATGTTGCTCTTCTAATTTGAATGCAAAATCAGATAAGAGATTATTACATATGAAATCACAGATATCCTAATTTGTAGCTATGTCACAGCAACAGCATTCAGAAATATGATTCACATTTCTGAAACTGAGTGCTTGCTTAGTGCCCCCGAGGTCACCAGGTGACCCAAACTAGTGCAATTATAATAAATAAATTAAAAAAACTGAAGGAAATAAGTTAATACCATCGTTTACTATCACACAGGACTTTAACCCTTGTGTCTGGGACGAAATGTTACTCTTCAAACTAGGATTTTGTGACTCTTTTCCCTTATCTCACCCGTCTCCACCCGGTGCTTAGTGAGCCACTGGGTCCATGCAACAGACTGTTATTTTTTGGCTGGGTGTACATAGCTGATAAGATGCCATGTGACTGTTCTCCCATGAGTGCAAATGATTTTGAAAACCAAAAACAAGTAGATTAAACCAAATTATTCTCAGGGCCCTGTACACTCTTGAGCTGCATGGTCCTGGCTGCAGCTGATGCTTGTTCAGTTTAGAATGATATAAAAGCAGCAAATCCTCACATTGAGAAGCTGGACAATTAATTAATATGTTAATTAACATATTAATTATTTTATCTCTGCTCTCTACAATATTCTCACTCTTACTTTTTCCTGTATGTCATATTATCTGACTGCAGAATAAGAAGGACGCTTTTTCGAAACAGAGAGAAAAACTCCAAACTTTGAGTGAACTGTATACTCCGGACGTGCAGGATTGTAGGAGGGGTCACGTAACTGTCAAATTAATCATGTCCCCCTCCTCGTCCCAGGGCCGAAGGGAGGGATTCAATCTCGGACGTGTTGCAGCTTGTTACTAGTGAAAGGTACTTTCCTAGATATATAAGTATAAATATAAATATAAATATAAATATAAATAACTTATTTCCTCTCATCGTTTTTCCTCCAACTGCCGTTAATGTTGGACACTTAAATATCTGTAAGTAAAATTCAGTCTGTCACTTTGTTGTGTAGTTCTGACAAAGAGCGCAGTTTTTAATGGAGACCAGCATCAAATACAATCAAGAAACTGCAGCAGTGGGCGTTATTTTAAGTCTTTTATGCACTTTTCGTCAAGTGCGCAGTTGGGGGGGTGGGGGTGGGGGTGGGGGGGATACCACAGTGCAGAGCTTTGTTCACACTGAGCTCGTTTGGTGAACCTGTGCCAGCTCTTTTGGCTGCAAATGCAGACATAAAACTTAAAGTTATAGAAGTCTACTCATCTCTTGTTTTTGAAATAACATATTCTGTCTTCATCTTCTTATTATAATGTTTATTCTGTCCAACGTTCTGTCCGTGGCGGCCATTTGCAGAAGTTTTCCATTTATTAAATGGTCCCTCAGACTCTGGCTTGTTAGAAGACATGCTGCTGTTGATAATATTGGTGAATCTCGTCGAATTCTGTTTTTAACACTTTTTTTTTGATAACATTACGAAGTTTCATATGACTGTGGTGCAGGAGTTCAGCTTCAAGAGAAGTGGTGCCTGTGTGAGTTCAATTTAAGGACAACAGTTGTGGGCAGGGCGGAAAGTTATTGTGGCTGATGTCTTTAGTGGGCTGAGAACAGCAATAAAGCCCGGATGAAGAGAGAAGTGAGAGAAGTGGCTTGTGGTCTTGGACCGGGTTCAGATGGATTTCTTCAGCTCAGGGTAGGCACCTTTTCTTCTCTTTGTGTTATCGCCAGCTGTTGTCACTGCTGGATGTGGGCGCAGGCGATCCGCTATTTTAGCTTATCAACCGTTAACCGTCAAGTTTGACGTCCGCTCACCTAACTGTCGAATAACGTTCAACCTACGGTAAATATGCCAAATAATATGTGTTGGTATTGTATAATTACACTGCAGTCTTTAAGTTATAAATAAGAGCAGCAGTGGGAAGACAGAAACAGATGACGAGACATAGGTGAAAACAGATGAGGAAGAAACGCTCTGCTAAGAGCCCACATTTCGTGTTTTCCTTTTCTGTGCTGCCAAAAAACAGTGAACATAGCTAGCTAAGGCCGGCTCTGTTAGCTCTCTGTTTTCTGTCTCTCCATTCCAGAACGAAAGTCGATTGGCCGTTATGTACACGGACCGTTTTAAAACTCCAAAAAGTGCAGTAGTTTGCTGTGTCATCGGCGTTAGATTTTCGCAAGTGCGCAACTGGAGTCATCTCAAGGGAAACAGCCACACTGCAGAGCGTTGTAAAGTTAGTTTTCTCTTCACTTTTAATCCTTTCAGATTCACACAGTTTTCACATCGAAATGGGTTGCAGTCGTACATAATGAAATACATGAAATACGTGCAGACTCTGAGTGCAGTTTGCTCCTGATGGCATCACTAAAGCTGAAACAACGTTATCATCCAACACTACCGTTCCGCATTGCACTACGATAACCAGTGATCACGGATGCAGACAATCAGTTAAAAAACAGTTAAAACCGTTAAGTTTGACATCCGCTGATCCAACTGTCGAATAACGTTAAACCTACGGTAAATAATAAATGATAGATGATGTCATCGTACAATTACACTGTAATTTTATTGTTTAGATGAGAACAGAAGCAGTTGCTTCATCAGCACGTGACGAATGAAGAGGAATTTATGTACTATCACTTCAAAGATCTCATTGTTTGCAGTGCTGTAACTTAGAGATTAATCATGGAGATGTTTTTCAGTCATCCAAAACAACGCATTAATTATCTGTACACCTTACTGAAACAGCTGTTTAGCTGTGTCCCACCTGAGTAACCTTGAATTTAAGCATGAAATATTTCAAATAGAATACTTAAGTAATGAAATATTATATGTGGCCTTAAAAGTACTCTAAATATGCTATTCATTTTGAAAAAGTCAATTATATCTATTAAAAAGACGCATTAACCCACATCACATATCTCAGTGTGATTTCTATTGTGTTAGGTCATAAAAAATGTGTTATGTAGAGGCAGACGACACCTTGATTACCAGAGACAGTGGCACACCAGCATTGCAGACTGATCCTTAATGTAGCATTTTCGGCTCCAGGAGATGTGGATCCCAAATTCTGCTTGGCTATGCTTGGAGTTTTCAGACGTGAACTGATTTGTGTATTTAGGCTTTTGGTGAACTTCCTGTCACAAAACATGGTAAGTCAGAGCTCTGTATGTTTGTCGTTTGACTGAGAGAAATGATGACAAGAAATAATATATAAGCCCTCTGAGCATGTTGTTGTGTATATGAAGGTGTCAGCTCTGCTATGAGTCAATCTGAAGAGGCAGAGAAAGGCGTCAAACCCACAGACCACCACTGTGCATGAGGAACCACACATCCAGACCAACCTGCAGAGGTGAGATCAGGATTTCTGAAAACTCCATGTCAGAGCTCAGAATTCAAATCACGCCACCATTATTCAAAGTTAGAAATCTGTGTGTGTTGTGTTGAAGCCAACAGCAGCAGCATGGAGAAGACTCTCCCAGACCTGGACCAAGCTCTGAGTCTGTGAAGAGTGACGCTTCAAATAAAAAATGTTTCGATTTTTCAGGATAATTTGCAGTGTCAAAGTATTAATATTATTCTTCATCATTTGTGAGTTTTAATAAATGACAGGAATTAGTATTGTTTCTTTGTCAAGACCCAACTGAAGAGACCAATTTGATCAGGTAGACTTTAATTATTTGTAGTTAAAAATCCTGTGTGTTGTATTGAAGCCAACAGCAGCAGCAGCACAGAGAAGATTCTTCTGAACCTGGACCGAGATCTGAGTCTGTGAGGAGTGACTTTTCAAAGGAAATTATTAATTGATTTTCCCATGTAAGTTGTTATCAGCTTCAAAACGCTTTTATCGTGAGTTTTCCTAAATTACAGGCAGGTAGCATTCAGTCAGTTGTTGGGAGCATGTGAACTTTAATACTTGTGTGCTGACATGCATTTATGAGCAAATTATTTTTTGTTACTCCAGTGAAGAGATGCCAGAGGTTAACAATGCTCAGCCTGCCCAGGAGCCTCCAGTTGACCTGGACGCAATATTTTCGGTCTGTACATGTACAAGTAAACAAACAAACTAACAAACAACTAAATCTTTGTCAAGAATCTTATTTAAACTGATGATTCATATCTGCTCTAAAAAAATTTGGTGGACTGGATGATCATTTATTAAAAAAAATAAATCTGACAAATGTGTTTGTTGATTTTGGTGTTCCTGTGTAATTCATACAGTATATTGTTTCATACAAGGTGGTCAAGAGGAACATTGGCGATTTTGTGGAGCGTGAAATCCAGAAGCATCAGGAGGTTCTGAATTCAGATCCACAATGCTTAGAGACACAGAGGGAGGACCAGGACGACGGTGGCAGCCGAGACGCATTTCTGAAGATCTTGGTGCACTTCCTGAAGCGTGTGAACCAGGAGGAGCTGGCTAACATACTGCAGAGCAGTAAGGATTTCTGACAATGTTTAACATGATGGAAAAGCATGACGTAACATTTCTAAATTTCTCAAGAGAAGGGAAATATGCTAATTCTTTGAGGCCTGATCACAAAGTGGCACAGTGAAGTTTAGCTGTATGTTGTCATAACAGAGGCAGCACTTGAGGCTTAATGGAGTACAGACTACTTGCAGGGCTAGTAGTCACTGTAGTTGTCGGCCAACATGCCAGCGAGCTAGGAACATGCTAGCACTTGAAGTCATAATCATGGCCACAGTACTTCTGCACTAGGTCTATAATGTGTGTTTAATCTCCATGGCAGTTTGTTGTAAGGAATGTACATAATTTTATTAAATAAAGAGGGAAGAATGAAGAAGACTCTCCATGCTACTCAGCAGTTTGCAGACTCGTTAGCTCAGTTGCTAAGGGGACAGGAAGTTCATATAGTATTCAGAAGACCCGTGCGTACTATGCTACAATGCTGCAGTATACTCCCAAAAAGAGGGATTAAATAAAAACATACGGTGCAGCACAGTTAATGAGCTATGTTAGCTTCCTCCATTTTTGAGTCACCACGTCAACCAGCATTGTCAGAATGGCTCACAATGGTGCAAATTTGTGCATTTAAGTTTACCAAACTTGTCTCTAACCCTTGTGTGACCTGGGGAAAATGGAAGTCATGATGTTTACTGTTTAATTCACTCATTGTTATTAATTTGTTGTGTGTTTATTCAGGAAGTCTTGCTGCAGCTTACCAGCGTGAACTCAAATCTAATCTGAAGAAAAGGTTCCAGTGTTTGTTTATGGAGACTGCTAAAACTGAAAGTCCAGTTCCTTTGAACCAGATCTACACAGAGCTCCAGATCACAGAGGGAGGGCCAGGAGAGGTCAACAAAGAACATGAAGTCAGACAGATTGAAAAAGCATCCAGGAAACCAATCAAAACAGAAACAACAATCAGATGTGAAGACATCTTTAAGCCCTCACCTGGAAGAGGCAAAGCAGTCAGAACAGTGATGATGAAGGGAGTGGCTGGCATTGGCAAAACAGTCCTAACACAGAAATATGCTCTGGACTGGGCTGAAGACAAAGCCGGTCAGGACACACAGTTCATATTTCCATTCACCTTCAGAGAGCTGAATGTGCTGAACAACAAAGAGTACAGCTTTAGTGAAACTTCTTCATGACCACTTTAACTTTGACAGCAAAGAAGCAGGTATCTGCAGGTTTGAAGAGTTCAAGGTTGTGTTCATCCTTGATGGTCTGGATGAGTGTCGATTTCCTCTGGACTTCCAAAACAATGCGATCCTGACTGATGCTACAGTGTCGACCTCTGTGGCTGTGCTGCTGACAAACCTCATCAGGGGGAAACTGCTCCCCTCTGCTCGCCTCTGGATAACCACACGGCCTGCAGCAGCCAATCAGATCCCAGCTGAGTGGATCGACATGGTGACAGAGGTAAGAGGTTTCACCAACCCACAGAAGGAGGAATACTTCAGGAAAAGATTCAGAGATAAGGAGCAGGCCGACAGAATTGTCTCCTATATCAAAAAATCACGAAGCCTCTACATGATGTGCCGCATCCCAGTCTTCTGCTGGATCATTGCGACAGTTATGGAGGATTCTTTGAAAACTGAACAGGGAGCAGTGCTGCCCAAGACCCTGACCGAGATGTACATCCATCCTCCTGGTGGTTCAGTCCAAACTGAAGAACATCAAGTATCATGGAGGAGATGAGACGGATCCACACTGGAATCCAGAGACGAAAAAGATGATTCTGTCTCTTGGAAAACTGGCTTTTGAGCAGCTGCAAAAAGACAACAGGAACTTCTATGAATCAGACCTGACAGAGTGTGGCATCGATGTCAAAGCAGCCTCTGTGTTTTCAGGAGTATTGACACAGATCTTTAGAGAGGAGAGTGGGGTGCATCAGGAAAAGGTCTTTTGCTTTGTTCATTTGAGCGTTCAGGAGTTTCTGGCTGCTCTTTACGTCCATCTGACATTCATCAACTGTGGAAACAACCTGCTGCTGTCAGAAGAACAACTGATCTTCAATGAGTCTAAGACAGTAAATGTAGAATTTGCAGTGGCACACTTCTACCAGAGTGCAGTGGACAAGGCCTTAGAGAGTCCAAATGGACACCTGGACCTGTTCCTCCGCTTCCTCCTGGGCCTTTCACTAGAGACAAATCAGACTCTCATAGGTGGCCTTCAGGCACAGACGGGAGGCAGTGCACGGATCAAGAAGGAAACAATCAAATACATCAAGTGGAAGATTGAAGAGAATCCCTCACCAGAGAGGAGCATCAATCTGTTCCACTGTCTGAATGAGCTGAATGACCACTCCCTGGAGGAGGAGATCCAGGCATTCCTCAGTTCTGGAAAAATCTTGAGTGGGAATCTCTCTCCCTGCTCAGTGGTCAGCTCTGGTCTTCATCTTACTGACATCAGATAAGGAGCTAGATGTGTTTGACCTTAGCAAGTACTCAGCCTCTGAAGGAGCTCTTCTGAGGATGCTACCAGTGGTCAAAGCTTCCAAGAAAGCTCTGTAAGTACATTTGTATTTATTCATCGTAGATCACATAAACACACTGCTTTCCTTTAAACAGGAGAGGAAAAGGGAACTGGACAGGCAGAATTTTCTGAATAAAACTGGTTAAATGTTAGTTTATTGTTTATGATTATGTAGTATTGAATTTGAATATCAGTAATATCAGAAATATCAGCTGAAGTTGAGACACTGAAAGAGTGAAATCAAGATATTTTAATGTTCAAAGTGTGGTGATTTGTGTCTTCAGGCTGAGTGGCTGTAACCTCTCAGAGACCAGCTGTGAAGCTCTGGCCTCAGCCTCTCAACTCAGAGTCCTGTAATCTGAGAGAGCTGGACCTGAGCAACAATGACCTGCAGGATTCAGGAGTGGAGCTTCTCTCTGATGGACTGAAGAGTCCTGATTGTGCACTGGAAACTCTCAGGTGAGATCATGTTATAATTCAGCAGCTTCTCGCTGGGTTACCATCCAGATGTATAGCTCTTCATGTTTAAATACTGGCATACTCAGGGGTATTTATCCTTTGAGCTGCAAAGTAAGATGACATAGTTTTTCTTGACATCTTGTTCATTGTTCTCTCTTCAGGCTGAGTCTGTGTAACCTCTCAGAGAGCAGCTGTGAAGCTCTGTCCTCAGTTCTGAGCTCAGAGTCCTCTAGTCTGAAAAACCTGGACCTGAGCAACAATGACCTACGGGATTCAGGAGTGGAGCATCTCTCTGCTGGACTGCGGAGTTCACAGTGTACACTGGAAACTCTTAGGTCAGGATTCAAAGTTGTCAAAATGATTGTATTGTAGTAATGTCGTAACCTTAATGGACCTACCACTAACCTCATATGTTGTTTTATGTGTTTGCAGGCTAACTGGTTGTCTGATCACAGAGAAAGGCTGTGCTTCTCTAGCCTCAGCCCTGAGCTATAACCCCTCCCATCTGAGAGAGCTTGACCTGAGCTACAATCATCCAGGAGCAACAGGAGAGAGGCTGCTGTCCGTTGGACTTGAGGATCCAAGCTGGAGCCTGAACACTCTCAGGTATGGAGAGATTTGGGAAATATTTTCTTTGTCACAAATATTTTTTTCTTTGAGCCTGGTATAGTGACCAAACTGATGTGAAAGACGTGGCATTTAGAAAAGACTTGATGGCAGGACAGTAGGCCTGATACCAACCCTTGGTTCATTTGTAGAAGTAGAGGTTAATGTGATTGTCTAACCCACATCCTACTTTCAGGGTTGAGTCTTGTGGAGAACAAAGGTTGACACAAGGTCTGAAGAAATGTAAGTGTGTTTTTAGTTCATTCATTGAACTCACATCATCTGTCTAAAACCTGAGTGTAATCACTGATGTCATATGTTACCATGAAGATTTTCATGAAGTTAATAATGGAACGGTCCTTAAATGAACCTAATGATGAACTAGTAACTGCAGCTGTACTGAGTCTCTTGTGTTTCTCCATCAGATTTCCGTGAACTCACTCTGGATCCAAACACAGCAAACAGAAACCTCATACTGTCAGACAACAACAGAAAGGTGACATGGGTGTTAAATGACCAGCCATACCCTGTTATCCCAGAGAGATTTGACTACTGCTGTCAGTTGTTAGGTACAGAGGGTCTGACTGGCCGCTGTTACTGGGAGGTGGAGTGGGAAGGAGAGGTTCTTATAGCACTGAGTTACAGTGGAATCAAAAGGAAAGGAGGCCTAGCTGACAGCAGGTTTGGAGGGAATGATCAGTCCTGGAGTCTGTGCTGCTCTGCTGGTGGTTACTCTGTCTGGCACAATAACAGAGAAATCAACCTCCCCCTCTCTCCCTCCTCTGATTCTGTTAACAGAGTATCAGTGTATGTGGATCACAATGCTGGCACTCTGTCCTTCTACAGAGTCTCCTCTGACACGCTGATCCACCTCTACACTTTCCAAAACCAGTTCACTGAACCTCTGTTCCCCGGGTTTGGGTTCTTGTTTGGTTTTAGAGTCTATCCTGGGTTCTCAGTGTCTTTGTGTCCAATGTAGAATCTCCAAGACATTCAGACCAACATTGTTCCTGTTTGAAAAAATGCAGCCCCCTCATTCATTTGAATGGGGATAGTCCAGATCTGTGTGTCATTATCTCACTGGTTGTCACAGAGATGTTAGCTCAAATTGGAGGTGTTGGACCGGATTTAACTTTTGTTTGCAGGGGATACAATAGGCAAGCCGCTCCTTCCACCACAGTGACAGGCTTAGCATTTTGGAATTACGAGAAAGATGCAGCTCCCCCTTGTGGCAATTCAAAATAAATCAATACAGGTGTGTATGTGTGCAAGCTTTTTTCAAGTAGTGAGGATATTAACGATTATTCCCATTCATGATTATCCCGATGATGGAAATTCACCATGATCAACTTATTGTGAGTGTTTTTTTAATTGCAATGGGCGATAAAATTATATATCATCTGATGCCTAAATGTAACCCCCCACCCCACCCCCCATCCCCCGTTGTGTTAATGCAGGGCTGTTTTTGGTCTGAATGGTTTCTAAGACTCTACACCCATGCTAGTGACTCTGTGAAACTATAAACAGACAGCAGTATTTTAACATCTCGGCTGATATTTAGGAGAGTTCTGGGGGTGTTTAGACAGTTTTTCCACCTTTATTATTTCTTAATACACATAAAACTCTGAAATCACCATATATCTGCACAAGCATACACAAGCATCTTAAATCTGAAAAAAAATTTTTTTCAAGGAATGTGTCCTTAACAACCTCAACAACTAGTTATTCCTGCTCTTTTTTCATATTGAAGGTTGCTCACACATAAACATCACTGTAAGTAGGAGTAAGTCAGTCAAATGTAACTGATTTTTCACTTTTAACAAAGATCTTTTTTTATCTTTAAGCTGAACCTGTATGATGAGTTCTTGATTCATATGACAGTCTGTTGTTAACAGTTGGCAGATGGAAATATGTTTCATTTGTACTTTAGTTTTACTCATGTACTCCAGCTGTGGACGGTAAAATTTGATCATGTAGAAGTCTTCACATCTTCCTGTTGGCATATATACATGTTTTCCTGTCTTTTTATTTTCTAGGTTAACTATAAAACACTGGCTTTAACAAAATTATTCCTTGTACTAAAACTTACACACATACAACAATAAAAAGTTCACTAATCTTATTGTCTTCTTGTGGTAACTACAACATGTCAAGGGGTTAAACATTCAAAGTTAAAGGTCAAGAGTTGGTTTGGTTGGTTTTAATTGGTCATGCATGACAATGCTTCATTACTGTCAAAATTAACAGTGAAACATAAAGTGTCCAAATTCACCTTTTGACTAAAAGAAACTTAAATCTAAAACAACAACTTTGCATCTAAAAATGAACAAACAAGCCTTAAACTGTCAGCTGTTCTTGGAACGATCTTTTCAACTGCTGCACAGTCTTTTCCAGTGCCCATAATGTAATCATTCCTTTGCATCAATAACTGGCTGTGTGGTTGTTCGTTTTTTGACTGTTATCCTTTTTCTTTTCTATTTTCCTCTCCCTTGATGATGGAGTATGTGGAGGTTGTATTTCAGTCCTCAGGCCTAGTCAAAAAAAAAAAAAAAAAAGAAATAAAAATAGAAAAATAGAAAAAAAAAAAAAAAAAAAATATATATATATATATATATATATATTGAGACACTGAAATATATATATATATATATATATATATATATATGTATTGTGTCTTGTTTTAACCTCTTTTTCTTGTTTTTGATAAAATGACATGAGGTCAAGTAAAGATGGCTTAGGAAAAGATAACTGAGAATTTGGCTGCACTTACACTAGGCTTCATAAAATAATTTGAAGGTGGATATTATTGATGTCAGTCACTTTAAATGTTGATGAGGCAAAGAATTGTGGGACGGTATTATCTCCTTTTTATGGGTGGTCCAGTGTGCCTTTTGCTAAAAGAGATAAGAAACACACTGAGACATTTCCTTAGTATTTAGATAATTCAACCAGCTCTTATAATAGCCACTGCTGCTTAATTACTCGCAGCTCATGCCACTCAGTTGGTAATCTTTCTAAGTAAAAAACACTATTTGACCACAGTCTTAACGTCTGGCTGGAGTCTGCTTGTTTCCACAGGTCCTTATGAGCTGCCACAGAAAATGTTTGTGTTGTAGCGTTGTTGCAATGTTTGCAATATTTGTTCCAAGTTATTAACAGAGGTGGAGGAGGAGCTTTGGGTTTTCAGCATTCTGACTGGATACTGAGCAGTCTGCAGTCAGCAGCCATGTTGACGTGACGTACACTATTCTGCCACTATGTGACCCTCAAAGAAAATTAAAGTGCTATCCCCCAAATAAATGCCATCTCATGGTAAAACATCTCCAGGAAGAGGACAAAACCCTAAAAATCTTGAATATGAAAAAATAAATTTAGAAAGTAAACATGAAAAATTCAGCAGTCCTGTAATAGACCTGTCTTCATACAACTACTGCAGACTTATGATTGAATGTCTCTCTATTGGTCTGGTAAACTGAATTAGAGTAAATTAGATTAGATTATTTTCTCAATATGATTTTATTTTGGGAGAGATTTACATTTAAATTTTCTGCATTTTTTTCTGCATCACCACAGGATTTTTGGTCTGCTCCCTCAGCTTACGGTGAACACATTTTCACAAAGCTGAAAACACTATGTTATGAAGAAGGTCAGGGAGATGAAGATGCTGCATAGAATTTATACTGTGCTGTACACACTTGCAGTCATCATATAGAAAGTCGTTTTCAGTGCGTGAGAGTGTGCGTGAGTTCAACTAAAGGGCAATGGATGTCGAGAACAGATCTTGTTTTAACACATCTATGGGGCAAAAAAAAAAAAACACTTCGACAAATGCGTTTCTTGTGGTGAACAGAGTGAGGTCACATGACCAAGTGGGGCGTCATTGATTGGCCAGACTGATAGCGGTAGTAACCCACGGTATATGGGAACCAGGGTTCTGATAGTGACTGCAGAGGTTCAGCTCTGGTCCTGGACGGGTTGGTTCTCCAACTAAAGGTATTGTAGCTGATTTTTAACAGAGCTTTAAAATTACTTCAGTTAATTCGCATTACCGCCGACTGCTGCAGTTGCTGGGCATGAGCGCAGTGGATCCACTATTTTAGCTGATCTGTTAACCGTTAAGTTTGACAGCCGCTGGTGCAAGCGTCGAATACTGTTTCAATCTACGGTATATATATGATAAATAATATGTTGTTACTGTATAATTACTCAGTAATTTGATTAGGTAAAAAGCTTTTCAATAACAGCAGCAGCAAATACAAAGTTTATAACCTTTAAAAGTTTTATGCGCCATCAAGATATTTTACTTTATCTGCACTTTTTGCAAGTGCAACTTTACTTTCTCGAGACTTTTTTTCTTATTCACTTAGTTCTCATACAGAGATGATGTATTCGGACAGTTGAAATAAAGGCAGAGTCTTGAGTGCAACTGATCGTCTTCTGCACATCAGTAGAGCTGAAACCACGGGCGTGGAAAGCATTAAAAATGATGGTTGGCCAATCAGACAATCAGTCCCTCTTCAGAGAATTTGTAACAGAGTAGATGTTATTTCCTGTGCTTTGGTGCCTTTTAACTGGCGCTTTGAGCCTTTTATCTGGCTATACTAGCATGGGAAAAAATATGGGTATATTTTGTGACTTAATCCAGAAGAAGTGGTTGGCCAGAGATCACATGTGAGGATATTAAAAAGCTAAAAGTAAAGAAATTGAAAATGCCATCTCTAATAATAACTGCTCAATGTTTATTTAACCTTGAGATCTCTTTGCTATTAGAGCAGCTGCATAAAGTTTTAAAACCTGAGCATAAGATTTCACATTTTACTTTTTCTGCACTTTTTGCAAGTGTGCAGCTTTACTTTCCTAGAGGCAAAAAGTCACAATGCAGAGCGAAATAAAGTCCTTTTTCTCTTAACTTTTGGTCATTTCTGATTCACATTGTTGTGACAGAGAAACAGGTTGCTGCAGACATTTGAAATAAGTCCTCCTGAATGCAATTTTCACCTGATCGTCCTCTGTACATCATTAAAGCTGCAACCATGGGTGTGGAAAATGTGGGTGGGACAATCAGTGCTTCCCCAGAGAAGTTTTAACAGAATGGTTTCATTTCCTGTATTTTGGTACTTTTTAACAGGTGGTTTGAGATTTTTATCTGGATATACTAGCATGAGAAAAATTCTGGGTACATTTTGTAATTTCATCCAGAGAAAGTGGTTGGCTTCAGATTACATATGCCAGGACGTAGTTAATCAACAGTTTACCGTTTGATGTCCACTGTTCCAACTGTTGAATAATTTTCCCACTACTCTTCTTTTTGTAACATTATTTGATTTACAGAAAAAAAGCTTTAAATAAGGAAGTTTGGATCCCACCTATCAGAACATAAATTATTTTCCCATGGGTGTAGATTTGGGTATGGAATAGGGACATCCTAGTTGTCCCTCCTAATGTCAAGGTGTTGCTGAATTGTAATACAATACTCCAATCTCTCTCTTTGAACGATCTTGCCATATATGTAGCATTTTTAGTACCCACCTCTCCAAAGCCCTTGTTGCTGACTTTGTAAGGCCATTAGGGGTAGGTGGTAAAGTTCAATTAAACAGCTCTTTCAGGTAATGGGATAAATTAATAAGGTTAGAATTAAATACATCTGTCAATACAGCTTTTTCCATTCTGTCTACTGTTACTACATCTACTCCCCTCAGAGTCTGACCTGTCGTGAGACATGCAATTCTGTTGATAACATCAATGAATCTGGACTAACCCTGTTTTGCTACAACATGTGTCAACGGGCCAGGCTGTTCCATAGTAATCTAGCTGAGGAAAGAGAATCGCTTCATACATAATGATGATGATTTTCCTGTTCACAATTACAATTACAGTTTTTCCTCAGACAGTAGTCCAGGAGTTCAGGAAAGCTTCAAAGCCCATTTAAGAATATATGTTGCTCCTCCAGAATGAAAATAAGAAACAAATCCTGCCTCTTCTTGGAGTTTACAGACGTGAACTGATATGTGTATTTAGGCTTTAGGCGAACTTCCTGTCACAAAACATAGTAAGTCAGAGTTGTGTGTGTTTGACAGAGAGAAACGACAAAAAATAATATGTAAGTCCCCTGAGCATGTTGTTGTGTGTACAAAGGAGCCTGCACGATCATGAATCAGTCTGAGGAGACAGAGGAAGGAGTCCACCTCACTACAACCACTCTGCATGGGCAGGCAGACATCCAGACCGAACCTCAGAGGTGAGACGAGGATCTCTGAAATCTCCAGGTCAGAGTTCAGCACTCAAATCACACCGTCATTACTCACAGTTAGAAATCTGTGTGTTGAAGGCAACAGCAGCAGCATGGAGAGGACTCTTCCAGACCTGGACCAAGCTCTGAGTCTGTGACGAGTGACTTTTCAATGGACGTCAACGTTGATTCTTCTGAGTAAGTTATCAGTGTCAAAAATATTAGCATTTTTAATCATATGTGATGGTGTGACACAGCTAATATGATCAGTTCATCAATCTTATTCTCCTTGATTGTCTGTTCCCTGCACAGGCAGGCAGTTGGTTTGAAATAAAGGGTCCTGTTGCCACAATCAATAATGAAATGTAGACCACAGACCTTATTACTGAATGTTAAAAGGGGTGGTGGTGACTGCACAGGCTGACTGGTGTGTAGAGCGTGACTGAAAGGGCTGGCAGACAGACCCTGGGTGCAAGAGAAATAGGATTAATTCAGGAACAAGCCCAAAACACAAGGAATCAACAAACAGAGCCAAAAGCACTAGATGACCAAAGCATAACTATCACACTGAGCAAGAGAACAATTTGGCAATGAATGGAGTGAGGAGCAGGGTTTAAATACTGTGGGTCTGATGAGGTAATGAGGAACAGGTGAGTTAATGAAGAAGGTGTGGTGTGCCATGCCCACACTAACAGAGAGAAAGAGACGTACACACACACACAAGAAACACAAGGGAACACAGGGAAATTGGGGGGGTGGTGGTCCAGAGCCATGGCCAAGAACATGACACTTGCTTGTCTAAGTTTAACAAAGTCAAACTCAGATTAACCCCAGTTTGTGTGTCTCATATATTAGCATAACATTCTGATTTTTTCACAGCAGTAAAAATCAGCAGTTGAAATCTGGATGAAAAAATAATCAGTTCATTGCACCATACATTTTTAATGGACTTTAGTGGACTTTAATTATTTGTTGATAAAAATCATGTATGCTGTGTTGAAGTCAACAGCAGGAGCATGGAGAAGATTCTTCTGGAACTGGACCCATCTCTGAGTCCATCAGGAGTGACATTTCAAAGGAAATTATTATAGATTTTTCGTAAGTTGTTATCAGCTTCAAAACATAAACATTATTTTTATAGTGAGTTTTAATAAATGACAGGCAGGTAGAATTCAATCAGTTGTTGTGAGCATGTGAAATTGAACACTTGTGTGCCGACGTACATTTATGAGCAAACTACTCTTTGATACTCCACAGAGGTAAAGACATGCCAGAGGTTGACAGCGTTCAGCCTGCCCAGGAGCCTCCCATTGAGCTGGACGTAATATTTTCGGTCTGTGCATGTACAAGTAAACAAAAAAACAAATCAACAAATAAGTAAACCTTTGTCAAGACTGACATTTGTGTTTGCTGATTTTGGTATTTTTGTGTAATTCATCTCTTATATTATTTTGTACCAGGAGGTCAAAAGCAACATTGACGCTTTTGTGGAGGATCAAATAAGGCAGAGGCATCAGGAGGTTCTGAATTCAAATTCACAACACTTAGAGACGCAGAGGGAGGACGACGGTGGCAGCAGAGGGGCATTTCTGAAGATCTTGGTGCACTTCCTGAAGGATATGAATCTGGAGGAATTGGCTAACATACTGCAGAACAGTAAGGATTTCTGTTAAGGTTTAACATAATGTAAATGTGTGATGTGACATTTCCAAATTTCTCGAGATAGAGGGGAAATATGCTAATTATTTAAGGCCTGGTCACAAAGTGGCACAGTGAAATTCAGCTGTATGTCTTGATAACAGAGGCAGCACTAGAGGCTTAATGGAGTACAGGCTAGTTGATTAATCACTGTAGCTGGCAAACTAATGGCTGACATAGTAGCAAGCTAGGAACATGCTAGCACCTGGAGAGCTTCTGTGTATTTTCTCTGTAATGTGCTGTTTACTCTCCATGGCACTTTGTTGTTAGGAACGTACATCATTTCATTAAATAAAAGAGGAAATGATGAAGAAGAAGCAGTTAGCAAACTGGCTAACCAAGTTGCTGAGGGGACAGGAAGTTCATATAGTGTTAAGAACACATACACAGATTAGCCATCATAACATTATGACCACCCGTTGAGGCATGGATTCCACTAGACCACTGAAGGTATGCTGTGGTATCTTGCCCCAAGTCGTCAGTAGCAGATCCTTTAATGGATCGGACTTGTTTTTCCAGCACATCCACAGATATTGGATTGGATTGAGATCTGGAGAATTTGGAGGCAAAGGCAGCACCTTGAACTTGTTGTTTCCTCAAACCATTTTTGCCACGTGGCAGGGCGCAGTATCCTGCTGAAAGAGGCCACTGCCATCAGGGACCACTGTTTCAATGAAGGGATGCACAGCAAAGTAACATCCACATGAATGGCCCAAAGTTTCCTAGCAGAACATTGTCCAAAACATCACTGCCTTTACTGGGTTGCCTTCTTTCCATAGTGCATCCTGGTACCATGTCCTCCCCAGTTAAGGGATACACAAACACACCACCTTCTTCCATTGCTCCATGGTCCAGTTTTGATCCTCACGTGCCCTTTGTAGACATTTTTGGAGGTGGACCCGGGTCAGCGTGGGCACCCTGAATAGTCTACAGCTACGCAGCCCCACACACAACAAACTGCAATGCACTATGTGTTATGACATTTTCGTTGGAACCAGCAATAACTTTTTCAGCAGTTTGAACTACAATAGCTCTTCTATCAGATCGGACAACACGGGCCAGCCTTCACTCCCCAGGTGCATCATGAGCCTTGGCTGCCCATGAACCTGTCACTGGTTCACTGGTTTTCCTTTGTTCAACCACCTTTGGTAGGTCCTGTGCAGTGCAGACTGGGAACATCCCATGAGAACTTTGCAGCTTTGCAGATGCTGTGACCCAGTCATCTAGCCATCACAATTTAGCATACACGTTGCTCAAACACTTACACTTGCCCATTATTTCTTCTTCCAACACATCAGCTTCAAGGACAAACTGTTCACTTGCTGCTTAATATATTCCACCCACTGCTAGGTACATGTTGTAACAAGATAATCAATGTTATTCATTTCACCTGTCTGTGGTCCTAATGTTATGGCTGATTGGTGTATTTGTACCACTGACTCCTTCCTCTTTTGTGAAGCAGTATAAAGAGGAGGTTTAATAAAAGTGGATGGTGCAACAAAGTTAACAAACTATATTAGCCTCCTCCACTTTTTTTTAAAAAGTTATTTTTTTGGGGCTTTTTCACCTTTATTGGATAGGACAGTGGAGATGAGACAGGAAACAGAGCAGGGGAATGACACGCAGTAAAGATCCAGCCAGACCGGGAGTCAATCCGGGGACCAGCTGCTCAGGGCACTTAAGCCCATGTGGTACATGCTCCAACCATTTGGCTATGGGGGCGCCCCAGCCTCCTTCCACCTTTAACCCATCACTGTCAACCTGCACCATCAAAATGGCTTGCAAATGTTGCAAATTTGTGTTTGGGTTGATCAAAATATGTCTTGATGCACAAGGTTAGTGGACATTTTGTCCTCTTCATGAATCTCGTTGCTATGATTGATGTTACTGGTGTGACCAGGCCTTTCAAAAATGAAATAAGGATATTTACTTTTTAATTCACTCATTGATCTTATTTGTTGTGTGTTCATTCAGGAGGTAAAGCTGCAGCTTATCAGCATCAACTCAAATCTGATCTGCAGCAAAGATTCCAGTGTTTGTTTGAGGGGACTGGAAACCAAACTCCTCTGAACCAGATCTACACAGAGCTCCAGATCACAGAGGGAGAGGCTGAAGAGGTCAACAAAGAACATGAAATCAGACAGATTGAAAAAGCATCCAGGAAACTAATCAAAAGAGAAACCATTATCAGATGTGAAGACATGTTTGAACCCTCACCTGGAAGAGGCAAAGCAGTCAGAACAGTGATGATGAAGGGAGTGGCTGGCATTGGCAAAACAGTCCTAACACAGAAATATGCTCTGGACTGGGCTGAAGACAATGAACTGTGTGGTCCTGGTCAGGACACACAGTTCATATTTCCATTCACCTTCAGAGAGCTGAATGTGCTGAACAACAAAGAGTACAGCTTGGTGAAACTTCTTCATGACTACTTTAACTTTGACAGCAAAGAAGCAGGTATCTGCAGGTTTGAAGAGTTCAAGGTTGTGTTCATCCTTGATGGTCTGGATGAGTGTCGATTTCCTCTGGACTTCCAAAACAATGCGATCCTGACTGATGCTACAGTGTCGACCTCTGTGGCTGTGCTGCTGACAAACCTCATCAGGGGGAAACTGCTCCCCTCTGCTCGCCTCTGGATAACCACACGGCCTGCAGCAGCCAATCAGATCCCAGCTAAGTGGATCGACATGGTGACAGAGGTAAGTGGTTTCACCAACCCACAGAAGGAGGAATACTTCAGTAAAAGATTCAAAGATAAGGAGCAGGCCGACAGAATTGTCTCCTATATCAAAAAATCACGAAGCCTCTACATGATGTGCCGCATCCCAGTCTTCTGCTGGATCATTGGGTCAGTTATAGAGCATTCTTTGAAAACTGAACAGGAGGCAGTGCTGCCCAAGACCCTGACTGAGATGTACATCTACTTCCTGGTGGTTCAGTCCAAACTGAAGAACATCAAGTATCATGGAGGAGATGAGACGGATCCACACTGGAATCCAGAGACGAAAAAGATGATTCTGTCTCTTGGAAAACTGGCTTTTGAGCAGCTGCAAAAAGACAACAGGAACTTCTATGAATCAGACCTGACAGAGTGTGGCATCGATGTCAAAGCAGCCTCTGTGTTTTCAGGAGTATTGACACAGATCTTTAGAGAGGAGATTGGGGTGCATCAGGAAAAGGTCTTTTGCTTTGTTCATTTGAGCGTTCAGGAGTTTCTGGCTGCTCTTTACGTCCATCTGACATTCATCAACTGTGGAAACAACCTGCTGCTGTCAGAAGAACAACTGATCTTCAATGAGTCTAAGACAGTAAATGTAGAATTTGCAGTGGTACACTTCTACCAGAGTGCAGTGGACAAGGCCTTAGAGAGTCCAAATGGACACCTGGACCTGTTCCTCCGCTTCCTCCTGGGCCTTTCACTAGAGACAAATCAGACTCACATAGGTGGCCTTCAGGCACAGACGGGAGGCAGTGCACGGATCAAGAAGGAAACAATCAAATACATCAAGTGGAAGATTGAAGAGAATCCCTCACCAGAGAGGAGCATCAATCTGTTCCACTGTCTGAATGAGCTGAATGACCACTCCCTGGAGGAGGAGATCCAGGCATTCCTCAGTTCTGGAAAAATCTTGAGTGGGAATCTCTCTCCCGCTCAGTGGTCAGCTCTGGTCTTCATCTTACTGACATCAGATAAGGAGCTAGATGTGTTTGACCTTAGCAAGTATTCAGCCTCTGAAGGAGCTCTTCTGAGGATGCTACCAGTGGTCAAAGCTTCCAAGAAAGCTCTGTAAGTACATTTGTATTTATTCATCGTAGATCACATAAACACACTGCTTTCCTTTAAACAGAAGAGGAAAAAGAAACTGGACAGGCAGGATTTTCTGAATAAAACTGGCTTAAATGTTGAGACACTGAAAGGGAGAAATCAAGATATTTTAATGTTCAAAGTGTGGTGATTTGTGTCTTCAGGCTGAGTGGCTGTAACCTCTCAGAGACCAGCTGTGAAGCTCTGGCCTCAGCCCTCAACTCAGAGTCCTGTAATCTGAGAGAGCTGGACCTGAGCAACAATGACCTGCAGGATTCAGGAGTGGAGCTTCTCTCTGATGGACTGAAGAGTCCTGATTGTGCACTGGAAACTCTCAAGTGAGATCATGTTATAATTCAGCAGTTTCTCGCTGGGTTACCATCCAGATGTATAGCTCCTCATGTTTGAATACTGGCATACTGACATACATAGTTTTTCTTGACATCTTGTTCATTGTTCTCTCTTCAGGCTGAGTCTGTGTAACCTCTCAGAGAGCAGCTGTGAAGCTCTGTCCTCAGTTCTGAGCTCAGAGTCCTCTAGTCTGAAAAACCTGGACCTGAGCAACAATGACCTTACGGGATTCAGGAGTGGAGCATCTCTCTGCCGGACTGCGGAGTTCACAGTGTACACTGGAAACTCTTAGGTCAGGATTCAAAGTTGTCAAAATGATTGTATTGTAGTAATGTCGTAACCTTAATGGACCTACCACTAACCTCATATGTTGTTTTATGTGTTTGCAGGCTAACTGGTTGTCTGATCACAGAGAAAGGCTGTGCTTCTCTAGCCTCAGCCCTGAGCTATAACCCCTTCCCATCTGAGAGAGCTTGACCTGAGCTACAATCATCCAGGAGCAACAGGAGAGAGGCTGCTGTCCGTTGGACTTGAGGATCCAAGCTGGAGCCTGAACACTCTCAGGTATGGAGAGATTTGGGAAATATTTTCTTTGTCACAAATATTTTTTTCTTTGAGCCTGGTATAGTGACCAAACTGATGTGAAAGACATGGCATTTAGAAAAGACTTGATGGCAGGACAGTAGGCCTGATACCAACCCTTGGTTCATTTGTAGAAGTAGAGGTTAATGTGATTGTTTAACCCACATCCTACTTTCAGGGTTGAGTCTTGTGGAGAACAAAGGTTGACACAAGGTCTGAAGAAATGTAAGTGTGTTTTTAGTTCATTCATTGAACTCACATCATCTGTCTAAAACCTGAGTGTAATCACTGATGTCATATGTTACCATGAAGATTTTCATGAAGTTAATAATGGAACGGTCCTTAAATGAACCAATGATGAACTAGTAACTGCAGCTGTACTGAGTCTCTTGTGTTTCTCCATCAGATTTCCGTGAACTCACTCTGGATCCAGACACAGCAAACAGAAACCTCATACTGTCAGACAACAACAGAAAGGTGACATGGGTGTTAAATGACCAGCCATACCCTGTTATCCCAGAGAGATTTGACTACTGCTGTCAGTTGTTGGGTACAGAGGGTCTGACTGGCCGCTGTTACTGGGAGGTGGAGTGGGAAGGAGAGGTTCTTATAGCACTGAGTTACAGTGGAATCAAAAGGAAAGGAGGCCTAGCTGACAGCAGGTTTGGAGGGAATGATCAGTCCTGGAGTCTGTGCTGCTCTGCTGGTGGTTACTCTGTCTGGCACAATAACAGAGAAATCAACCTCCCCCTCTCTCCCTCCTCTGATTCTGTTAACAGAGTATCAGTGTATGTGGATCACAATGCTGGCACTCTGTCCTTCTACAGAGTCTCCTCTGACACGCTGATCCACCTCTACACTTTCCAAAACCAGTTCACTGAACCTCTGTTCCCCGGGTTTGGGTTCTTGTTTGGTTTTAGAGTCTATCCTGGGTTCTCAGTGTCTTTGTGTCCAATGTAGAATCTTTTCCAGTACAGGGAAACCCTCACACTCCAGTAAATAGATCAGTCTATACAGATTTCCTGCACACACACTGGATGCACACACAAATGAATGCAGGATTGAGCTTATATTTTGGACTGGTCAGTAGTTTTAGGCCAGTCTTCATTTTGGTCTTAGATTAGTCCAATGCAAGTTAAACAGTTTCACAAAAATAAGACTCATTTTGAAGCCTAAAGGTTAACCAGCCTACCTGAACGCCTAACTCAGAACTAAGAGATAACTAATAAACAATCAGTGACACCTGCTGACAGGTTGCATCAAATGACAAAAAGTAGAAAAACATTGCTCACAGTTTGGTTTTTGCTAACTATATTGTCAAGTGAGTATAGAGGAGGAAAGAGTTTTTAGAGAATGCAATAATTGTAAATATACAGCCATGAGGATATTTCAGTCATTTGGTTTGCCCAGCAAACTAACCTGAGTCTGATGTGTTGACAACACATACAGCTACAGGTCTGCACTATAAAGAGATTTTATGATACTGGAATTTTCTCTTTTGTGTGTGTGTGTGTATGTGTATGTAATGGTGTTCACTGAATTTTCACAGTAAAATGTCTCTAATTTAACCAGAAATTGCTCTGTTACTGCAGACGATGAATGTGTCATAATCTTTAGCTTTATGGGCTGTTGTGAAATTGCATCTTTAAGTCTTTGGATGGACAGCATGTCCATCTGTCTGAAAATAAATGTTTTACTGCTTGCTAATTACATAAGTGTCAGTTAATTGTAAAAAATGGTTCCCAATAGAAATCATTTTGTCAATAAAACTTACACAGATACAAAAATAAAACATTCCTAAATATTATTCATGAGTTCAAGGCTCCTTTATTACATGCATGTGGGGGAAACAGTACATTACATACTTGTGTGATTCTTGTGTAACTCTCCTTCTCTACATCTCACAACTTCAAGTCTCAGTCTCTAACTGGGTGGCAATTTCAGCAGCTTACCAGCAGACCACCATATGTGTAATGAAAAGAATGACCTTGAATTCCCTAGACTCAACTCCCTAGATATTTTCATGAAACATCAAGCCACTGCAGCTTTTTCCAAGGTCAAACAAAACTAGAAGTCTGTGAGGCGGCACTTAGGTACAGAAATATGTTTAGTTAAATGCTAATATCAATGCTAAAAATACATTTAAATTAAAACCAGCAGATTAGGTTTTTGAGTGTGCTGTTAGCTGTTTTTCTGTCCTTCATTATTTATTATCTCTGTGATATTAGACCATGCATCTCCACGTTACTCTCTTGTCAACCATAGTTCCTTTGTTTATGTCTAACATAGATGATACAGTCCACCGTCGCAGTCAAAGACCCTGAGAGATAGCACAAGTCCCCATTGAATAGTTATAACACCTCATAACCATAACACCCCTCAGGATCATGATTTACACCCATCTTCTCTACAGCACGGACAGAAGATTTAGGGAATATAAACGATGGCTAAACTAAAATGTGATGAGTTAAGTATCTAAAAGAATCTCTATACTTGTATGGATGTGATGTATGGATGTCTTCGACATGTAGTAAGTATGATGTAGTTAACAGGATTAAATGTTGCCATCAGTGGACAATGTCACAACCAGTGAAGTTAAATAAGAGACATTTGGTAAGAAAACTGGATTTTTATTGTTAAGAATAAGGACACATTTACATTATAGCGCATATACATTTACTTACAGCACATGTGCCCCAGAATTAAGGAAAATTACATTTTTTTTTATCCTTGAGGCTGCACATAACAGCAGGTAAGTAAAACTTATAGATGTTGGAGCCATTTATCATATCAGAAAGTGATAGAGATCTTTCTGATTTGTCTGTTGGATCCAGCTGAACTCTGACAGCCGTGTAGGTAAAAGGAATAAAAGGACGTTTCAGCAAGATGATCTCAGTAAGTCAAAGGTTCACCATCACCACCAGACAGACGGCTGATGAGCACAGAAAAACATTTTCTCTCCTCTTAGTAAAAGCTGCCTGTCATTTTTCAGCCCTGGTGTCTCTTTAATAAAGAAACCAGCATGCTGTACTGAAGCACAAGGGCACACTGACGACACGTGTCCAGCAGAAGACAGGGGTGCTGGTATAGTTACAGCTTAAACCAAAACAAAAAGGAGAAATGTAACAACTTCTATGAGAAAAAATAAATACAGCAATTCACAAATTCCTGTACAGCCAGATATGGATTTAGAATTTGCAGTGGTAAAGAAAATGGAGCATAATTACAGTTAAAAATGGTCAAAGGAAAAGAAAAAGAGAAGTTTAGAGACGAAGTGGGAAGTGGGAGACTCTCACTGCACATGTTGATCATGATCCAAACAATCTGCAAGGGTGAAGACAGGGCAACCGTTAGATGAGAAACAAATTCACAGCACCACATCTAGGACTTTTTTAAAAAAAAGTATTCTTCACAAACTGAAGTGGAGTTGAAGATTAAGAGGCAGGATGAGAGGAGGAGAGTGGGATTGAAAAACATGAATATATGAATAACAAAATAAATAATGTGTACTAGACACCACAAACCAGATTACTCACATTCCTACTTTAATCTGTAACCAAAATATTCAATCAATCAATATTGGTTTCTGGGCCTGTTTTACCCCTGTGTCACAAAAATGCCATCACTTAATGCTTTCTTAAGTGATGTTAAAAACATTTTAACAGCCTCAGAAAACCTTAACCTAATTGTTGCCTAGTGTATTTCCTTATATTAATCCACTTGAGAGCGATATCACCTTTTTGTTTACATTTGGATTATGACTTGAACTCCTCCTACTACTAACTACCCTGGTGAAAGGCAATTTTATATGTTTCTGGTGAAAATGTGTCACCAGAAAAGATTTACACAATCCTAAATGTGAATTTATATTTCTGTACCATTCTGTCCTATGAATGATGTCAGAAAGTTTTATTATCATTATTATTTTTAATTAAAGGATAAGGCTTGTGTTACTTTGTTTAGTACTCTGTCAGCCAAGACATTTTAACTCTTGTCTACAGAACACTACTCGAGCCTATACTCACTTTTAATATTTCAGCCTGGTACAACACTCTCACCACTAAACACAAAACACAGATTTCCCACACAACTAATCAGGCCAGCAAAAACTCAAGTATCTGAGCTGTACACCTGGTCAGTAAGCCACTCTGATTAAATAAGATCACTCCCAACCCCTTTAATTACTGCTAGTGTCTTACTCACAGGATCATGCAGAACATGATGAAGACGTTCCACAGAGCGATGAAGATCCGAAAGTATCGCAGGCTGAGCAGGAACTCCCTGACGTTGTCACCTAAAAATCAGACTCATCAGTTGTTGCTGCTGTTTTTCTAAGTATCTGTGACACACACATTGTTTAAATTTTGTAATATTCACACACACCTGTCGTTGGCGCTCTGGACTCATCTCCAAATCCTTGGCTCTCCTTCCTTTTGCTGCAAAACATCCACAGTCAACTTCTTGCTGTTTCATCTGTTTATCGGAGCGTTTTGTTTGTTTTTTAAACACAGCATAATCTACCACAGTTTAGATTAACCATATTTTATTTTTGTTGTACTGATCATCTCTGCTGTGTACGTCTGCATGTCAGAGTCAGAGTCAGTGTGGCTTGCTTCATGCTGCTTGCATGGCTTCATGTACCAAATGATGGATACTGTTGTTGTATTACAGCACTAATGTTTTGCTGTTTCCGATCACTCTGCATGGCCTTTGCATTGTCTCTGGGAAACTTACTTTGTTGTTATTGTTGTCTTTATGATATATTGTTGCATGCTGTCACTTCGCTGGAAAATCAGCTAGCACTGGCACGTTTACAGAAATACATCCTGGATAAATAAAATCAAATAGAGATATGTAGCCCTTGTACACATGTAAACTTTAAAGCAGTGGTGGTTAACCCTCTGGAGTCGTTTTATTTACAGTAACATAACTTGTGCATCGGAGAGAGGCTAACAAAACCAGTTGAAAGTGCTGATGTGAAGCTTTCACACCTCACTCACTCATGTCATCAACTTTTTTAAATGTAAAAATCACAATTATTAATATTTTCAGTGATTTAAGTAAACACAGGCTCAAATATATAAACAGACTAGTACTGCAGTCTCACTTCTACCATTTTCTGCTCAATTTTTTCATTTAAATAATGAAACAGTATTTCTTACAACCTTGTACTGTTCTATAATACTATTTTTGGTGACTGTCACTGGAGATTTGTACATTTTTATACGTCTGTGTGTCTGTTTTCCTTGTAATAGTTTCCTGGTTGCTCTATCCTTTGTGTACACTGACAAAACGAGAAGTCCAACTTGTGTAATACTCACAGCTTGAAATTCAGCACAGCCCCTGCATTCACCAGTAAGGTCCTAGAGAACAGAGAGAGACGAAAGTGTTTGTTTACAGGTGAGATTATTTACCTGCAGAGCTAACGTTAGCTGCTGAGCTGGCATTAGCACGGAGCTAGTTAGCTTGTTAGACCGCCATCTAACTGACACCACCGCGTACAATGATACACACAGAGAACATCTCAGTTAAATAAAAATATGTCTCAAGGTAAAAATGTGTCAGACATTTAAGAAATTACCCGAATATCAACAGATCTGCGATCATCGTGCTCTCATCACATCACAGAGACGCCTCACTTCCGCCTTCGCCACGCAATCAGGAATGTGACCAATGAGGTTTCAGTGCCTCGTCGAGATGTGTTCTATGGGTTTTAATACCCTGGCTTTGTCTTGTCAGGCAGGTCTCCACCTTTGAGTGGTAAAAGCTGTAGATAAAGGGGCACAGTAAGAGGGGGAGAGAAGGAGACCGAATGGGTACGGACACCGAGAAGCTCTACCCGGAAGCAGCAGCACCAGTGAAAAAGTCCAATATTTTTACACCCTAGACTTGGCAACAGCGCCATCTGAAGCCAAGAAAAGTAATTGCAGCAGAAATTTCATCTATAGACACTGGCATGTAAGCCTACAGCTGTTGATTTTAAACCGGGTTTTAAATCCTGTCGAACTGGATAATTCAGCACTATATAAGCAGAATGATTACATGGGCAGAGAAGTTGTCAGGCTAGACAGAAAAAACAAATTTCTGGATTACCTCAGTATCAGTTATTTGTTTTATGACTTTTATGACATTAAATGAAAACAAAAATCACTTCTACAGAAATAAGTACATTCCTTCTTGGTTCCTGGAAAGTTAGAATACACGTGAGGTTGTGGTTTTGGCGCCCCCTGGTGGACGCAGAGGTCGTTGCTCTTGTTATTATTCTCAAGAATTAAAAGCAAAATTTTACAAAACGAGATCAAATGATTTTGTAAAAATACACAAAATCGGGTTACTATTTATTCAGCACTGCACCTTTAATGACAACACTTCTGCATCATCTGGAAGAGTGTAAACAACCGGTGATATCACAAATGTTGCCGAGCTGTTCGGGATTATACTCGATCGTTTGGCTGTGAGTCAGCCTCGGCGCAGGATCTGATCCGGATTTGAGGATGATTTATGAATAAATCTTTGCTCGTATAAAGCGTGGACACTCGTCTCGAGCTTTCGTTTTGTCTCCAGGCTGAAAACGTGGCCCAGTAAAAAAAAAAAAAAAAAAGATTATGTAGATGATGACGACAGGAAGACAGGAGGACAAGCCTTTTGTTTTTTCCTTGTAATTCTCAAGCAGCTGACATGTAGCCTTAAACCTGTCGCCCTAAAAAGCGGAGCAGCTGGCACAGAGCGCAGATGATGAGGATGATGATGATGATGCTGAGGCTGTGGAGATGAGTGGTATTAATAGGAGGGCTTGAGTGTCACAGGCTTTCACTGTCGAGACCGGGGGGCTTGGTGGAGCGTCGGTGGACCGGGTTGGGGGGGCTTCCGATCCAGACTGCGCAGTTGGAATAATAATAATAATAATAAAATAAGAATAAAAAAAGAAACAGGGATTCGCTGGTTGTCAGACTCGCAACATGGATATTATGTCTGTTCTTAATTTGGGCGATTTGGCCCAAGCTTTCTCCAAAATGGGAATGTTTCCTGTGTTTGATCTCGCTTATTACATCGTATCCATCCTCTACCTCAAGTACGAACCAGGTAAGTGTGTTTGACACTTTTCTATTGGCTTTAAGTGAGCGTTTGTTTTTCAGACTAATTATTAGACAAACATGATTATCCGTGAGCTATTCCTCATACTGTTTGGCAGGTGCATCTACTTGCTCCTCGCTCACCAGACTTGCGCGTAAACATGCGTTTATTCACAACCAAACAAAGTAAAAATATAGCTACAATAACATATTTCTAAGATGGGAATTCAATATATAATCATTTAAGAACATTTAAGTAATGACTGAGATAAAAAAAAAAAAAACATTACATTTGTGTAATACATTGGACGTGCATGTCATAATAAGTGGTCTGTGTTCCTGGGGTTTAACTCTTGGTATCCTAATATGGACTTTCTGTTGCTGTTATCTCTGTAGTACCTTATCCTTATAAAGCATGACCTGTTACATAAACGGGAGCACCACAGCTCTGCTTGCCTGGTTTGAGGGAATGTCTGCTGTTGCTGCAGCAGCCTGACCTCCTTTACACCGCAGGAGATCACTGGAGTAGATTAAACCCCTCAAGCTTTGGATCAAGCCTGATATTTTCCAAGATTTAACTTCTTTGAGCAACAGAGAGCCTCATGAGGAGGATGAAACCCGAGAGAAGGCCGGTGCATACCAGCGACTTAGGGCAATAAATAGAAGATCCTGAAATAGACAGTGTCAGTGGGCCTCCGGAGCCCCTCTGCTGAACACTTGGGTTGGGTGTGTTATTTACACTGAGGGTTAAACATGAAGTAAGTTGTTGAACAAGAAACCCAGCGTGACCTTATTGTCCCTGGGAACATGTGGTAGCAGCTGACACAGCTCATTTTCCTCACTGTCTAAAGGAAAAGTTTACTCTGATGTGAAAGTTGAGTCAAAGTGAAGATGGTAGGAGAAGAAAACACATCTCAACTTCTTGACAAAATCTAAAAAAATTGTCAAGAAGTTTGAACAGTCCATTAAAACAATGCAGAAACAATAATGTCATCTGTAGGTCATTATCCCCCTCATTTTCCTCTACAATGATGCTCCAGCCTCTTGCAGTGAGGAAAGTACAGGAGCTACTAGTCAGGTGAATGAACTATTGTACCCCCCAGTGTCATTATATGGCTTCAGGAAACTTGGATTATGCTACATGAGGTATCTGGAGACAGTTAATGGTTGATACTCTTTTTAAAATTGCATCAACAAGTAAAACATGAATGAATTTTTTGATCTAATCTAGTTTACAGTGTCACCCTCAGAGGGGACCTTCAGATACAAGTCAACACATCAAAGTCTGTTTACAGGTCTGGGGAGCACTACTTCAAAAAGCTGTACTCTGTGGCTTTGGAGGAAGCTGCATGACATCTGATAGTTTGCCTCGAGTGATGTCACTGGAGTCAGCGGAGGTTGGGTCTGAAAAAAATGTTTGAAAGTGAAAAACTTGAGTTAGAAAGAAGTGAAGGTACAAGACCTTTTTTCGTTGTTGCTTGAGGTTAGCAGCTCAAGGCTGCATTTTTTGCTACTAGCATTACACACCTGAAACTTTAATGTCAGCTGTCAAGTTGCATTGTGGGCAATGCAGGTGCTAAGTTTTAACAAAATAGAAGAACATATATGGGTAGGGACAATATCTCTTGCTGAATTGATTTTGATCCTTTTTTAAAAACTGTCCCACTGCCTCTGGAGCTGTAGAGTCTGATCTGTGATGACAAGCCTCCTGCTGCTCCTACAACCCTGCTCAACACCTGCTGTTATATTTAGATGATCTGTAAAACAATATAAAAGAGTGTGGTCTAGACCTGCTCTATATGAAAAGTGCCTTGAGATAACATCTGTTGTGATTTGGTGCTGTATAAATAAAATTGATTTGAATTGGTACACCAGCATGGAAATGTTGAAACAGACACCAAATGTAAAACTCTTGTGTACTGCAAAATACAGAGAGATTTACCTGGTGCTGATAGGTTTAATCAGCACCGTGTGATCTTATTTGCCAAGAGCTTTAATGTCACAGATGTTCATTTATTTCTTTAAGTCCTGCACTCCAGCTTTGACCTGTGTTGAGCAACAGATTAAAACCAAAAACATCACACGTCTGGTGTGCTGCTGCTGCCTCTACTACATTTTAGGTATTTAAAGTGGATAGTGCAAACTAGTTTTTGTAACCACATCCCTCTAATGTGAGATATAAACTTAGTTTTAAGAACAGCTCTCTCGATGCTTTAAAAAAACTCAACTGCTGTGTCTTATTAGCTTGAGCTAATTGCGTAAACTTAGTGTACCTAAAGTTTTACAGGTGTCAAAACTCAGATGTAACATAACAGTGTGCTGATCTGAGGTATAGGGGACTTGCTCACTCTCCTTTTAACACATTTGTTGGATTCTGTATTCAGTGGAAAAAGAAGTCAGAAACACAGAGAGATGTTTGTTTTAATTTGAATAATGTACAGTCAAAGGCAATGATGTGTGTTTTAGAGTTAAAGCCCATCATTTCATCAGACCTTCAACTGTAGCATGTGTCTACCTAAGCTGACATCATCTCATGTCATATCTCAGAGTATTTTACAGTCAAATGACTTGTGCTGCCAACATTTGCAAGATCACCCCATACATGTGTCTGAGCGGAGAGTCCCAATTCACACACCACATGTTAGAGGAGCACATGAATGAGTTTTTGGAGGGGGTCAACACCATTGGACGGAAGAGAGACAAGTGTGGGGGTCAGAGGTTAAGACAGGGCTGACAGTTGCGCGGCAGGAGAAGCAGTTGAGCAGAATATATTTATAGGGCGGCATTTCTCAGGATCGGGTTGCTTTCAAACCGAGCGCCAGTTGCACCACGACACCCCCCACCCACCTGTTGTTGGAGATTTATGCTTGCATCTTGATTCACTGTATGTCTCTAACAATGTTGTAACACCAGCGAGTACATTTACCCAAGTACTCTGATAAAGTACAATTCTAATACTCAACATAAGTATTTCCATTTTGTGATAAGTACCTCATACTTCTTTTCCACTGCATCTCAGAGTTTCAACTTTTTACTCAACTATATTTAGTTTTCACAGTGGTTACTTTTCAGATTAAGATTTTACACACAAAACCTAAGAACTATAAACACAAAATGTTATAAAAAAAAAAAAACATTGAAATTAACTCTACCCGAAACACATTAAAACACAACACTAAAATGAGAATTTGGCTGGATGGTGGAAGATAATGGTAGAATGTAGTGTAACAGTAGCACAAGTAGTAGACAGTAGTCAGTGATGGTTAGCAACCAGTGGCCATCATAAGCTACTGGTCATACCAGACCAAATAAGGCTGTAGCAGCAAATACTCCTGAGCGTGTTAAAGTGAGTGAAGGTGTGTTTTAATGCTTATAAGTCAAATTTTCATTTACAAAAAGAAAAATGTGTTATTTCATCTTTCAAAAGTTACATGGCCTTGCTTTAAAGTACAACATACCTGTTCAGTATTCTGATATTCAATATTAGTGACTCAGTATTATATGACAGGGGTCATTCTGCACAATCAAAAAACAAACTTTTACATGTACTGGAGAATTTACATAGTGTGGTTTTGCAACACTAACGCCAGTAAAGTGTCTGAATACTTCTTACATCACTGCACGTGTGTTATTTGCATGTAAACCACAGCCATGGAGAAAAGCAACACAAGTTGTTTTCAAATGGTCATCATTTTTTCTTTCAGTCAGTTTTCTGTCAGTTTTACAGACAGTTTGCTTGTTTTACCTGTGAGAGTTCAGTGTAACACAGCATGAAGCACAAACACTTTAGCTATAGTTAGCTGCAGTTTAACGTAGCCTACATACTGATTTAGAAATGTGGTCCAAACTGTTGACTGGAGATCTAATTGAAGTGTCCTGATAGATAAGTTTAGTGGACAACTGCCAACCAATCAGACACGAGCAATTTCCAACTCTGTGGTAAAAACATTTGGCATATAATAAGTTTCACAAGCAGTAAGTATAGCAAATTTATAACATGTCATATGTAGAAAAAAAAATTAATGAATGAAATTCTAAATTATCGTACATTAAACACACAGTTTATTAATTATAAAGAACAGTGTGCTCTGCTCTTTTCTGTGTATTTAAAAGGCCAAGACATCTGTTGAGTTGGCAAACTGTCAACTCGTAAATGACTGTCAAAGTCCTGAGTCAATATTAGGTTATGATAAAAAGACATATTATCAGGGCGTGAACTGAAATGGTCGGCTGGGTGTGGGTAAAGATACAAGGCATAGACCCACCAGGGATCCACTGATAATGGCCTCTGAAGGTCATCGCTCAACAGTTTCGCGCTGTAAGGACAAACAGAAGGTTTTTAAATTTCTTATCCATGGCGGGAATCTGTCTGACCCTTGTGATTTTCTTTCGGTCACAGTAGAGTTAAGTGTAAAGTGTCAAACAGTATTTAGACCATTCAAAGTTAGGAGGCTTTCATGATTTTTCAGTGGTTATCAATCACAATTGATTGTTTTAATTGATACATTTAGAAAACATGTTTTGATTAAGGGAGTTTTTTGTAGTTTAATGTGTTAATGAATCAATAATTAAATGTAAAAAAGTATTTCCATCACACTATCTCCAAATCCATGTATTATGGCACTTGAATTTGAAAAAGAAATTATAAAAAGAAAACAAACTGCAAACAGCACTAACCTAACCTGTGTGCACACTGAAACTAATTCTCATTATATTTTCATGTCACACCCCTCATGTGTCTCCCTCCTCTGTGTTGCAGGCTCAGTGGAGGTTTCTCGCAGGAGCCCCGTGGCCTCCTGGCTCTGCGCTATGCTCTACTGCTTCGGTAGTTACATCCTGGCAGACATCATGCTCGGAAGCAGCCCCATCGACTATTTCCAACACAACAGCCACATCCTGCTGGCCTCAGCTGTCTGGTGAGAAAAAATCCCTCAAAATGACGAGGTCGCCCTTCACGGGAGAGGAGATTTTGTTTTAAGGTCACACGTGGTCACAAATCTGCCAACCATTGTTTGAGTTAATTCCATTCAAAACAGTATCAGGCTGGTAATTTATATCATATGACTACTGGTTTAGACCTGACAGAGGACAAAATGGTTCATTTGTTTTTCTGTTTTTTGTTGACAAAGAAACTAATCTTTCAAGTTTCAGTCCAAAATCACAAAAAATACGCTCTCCACTTACAATCATCTACAATGCTATCATACCGTGCAGCTGGTCTTGTTTTAATGTTTTTAAGGTATTTTAAGGTTGGTTTGTTGGGATCAAAGGTTCTAAAAGGATTTTAACTTAAACTTAAATTTGGGTGAAATGACAACAAAACAACAAATAACAAAATTTCACCATCCAAGCTGAATATAAACTACAGTAGTGAAACTTTGAAAATGTTTACCCTCCCTTTCCCTCACTCTGATATCGTATTCTCTACCATGTTTCTCCCTCAGGTACCTCATCTTTTACTGCCCACTGAACCTCTTCTATAAATGTGTGGCTTTCCTGCCCGTCAAGCTGGTGTTGGTCGCCCTGAAGGAGGTGGTCCGCACCCGTAAGATCGCCGCCGGCGTTCACCACGCCCACCACGCCTACCACCACGGCTTCTTCATCATGGTCATCGTCGGATACGTCAAAGGTCGGTGTCTTGTGGTCTCACAGCAACTTGTGTTGAAACGGTATGATTATGATGAGTGGTGTTACGACATCATACATAGTATATTACAGTATATTATGAGGTTTTTGAACTCTCACAACAACCAAATTTTGTGATTTAATGCATCAATGAATGAGGAATGATCAACAGCTGTGTTGTGACTACACACTCTGCCATGTGCAGTGATGCAAACTCAGTAACTTAGCTTCTAGATCTGGGGACCTTCAGCAACCTCAGTCACAAATCCTCCTTTACTTGAGGAAAGTCTTAAATATTGCTCAGTTAATCAGCAGTCATGGGCCTGCTGTGGCTGCAGCTGGTTGATAGCTGCATTCAGTGAGTGACCATCAGACAAGAACATGTTTAACTGACACAACAGCCAGATTTAAGTATGAATGAGCTGCGCATGTGCACACCTGCAAGGCTGGAGATTACCTAGACAACTGCATCAGGACCCCAAAGCTCTTACTGCATGTCAGATTTATTTAGGAATAAACACTATGAACAACTGACACCTAATCTTGAGATCATGTCTGTATGAAATATATCTTATGCTTACATGGTGCCTTGTGAATTACTTTGAATTTACCACTCAGCAAACCTAGGGCCAGAAATACTGTACACAGTTGAGGGACTGGGGCACTAACAGAGGCTCAGCAACACTTTTTTGTCCCAGGACCCCAAAGCAAGTTAATGTAGACATTGATACCTGTGTTTACAATGACTGAACGCGACTTCCCAATAGGCAACAATTTAAATGTTGTTAAATGAGAGCTAGATTAAGATGAGCAGTTGCTTCTTGGCCTTTTTTCATGTCTTAAGGCATCTCATTATGCACTGTACTGTGTTTAAGTGTGTACGTGACAAATTAACTTTGAATTTGAAAATTGTTAGATTTGTCAGTTCATCTTTTTTGTAGGAATGAAAGTGTAAGAAAAAATGTTGAAATGCCTCCATGAGCGAATAATGTTCTACAGGCCTGATATTTTAAGTCAGACACCAGGGAAAATGCTCATATGCAGGGACTTTTGAAGAAGAAAAGTAGTGATGTAGTCATGTCTGATATAGATCAGGTCAGCTACTATAAATTGGGCCATGTACCTGTGAGGTGCTGTCCTCTAAACCGTACTGTGAACCTACCCCATAAAAGAGAAATGACCATAGAAAATGTATATAAAATGGGGGAGAAAAGCTGAAGCCAAATAAGAGCAGTGACATGAGACGCACAAGACTTTTTTTGTCCTCTGTTTTTTTGTCCCACTGTCTATTTTTATCCTTGCAGGGTCTGGAGTGGCTCTCATTTCCAATTTTGAGCAGCTGCTGCGAGGTGTGTGGAGGCCCGAGACCAACGAGATCCTCAACATGTCATTGTAAGTCTGTGTTTCCTGCTCCTGCAGCAGCTGCTGATGGGCAAATATACTCATCACTGCCTCGTCCAGCGTGTGGGCTTTTTTAGATTAGATGTGTAACCAAAACCCAGAGACAGAACTAGAACAGTGATCACAGTCAGACACAAAATACAGTTTGAGACACACTCAGAGTTTGTTGAAGCTGCTAAATGGAGAAGTTTATGATGTTGCTGCCCCCTAGTGGTAGCATCCAAGACCTTCTGGCAGACAGATGTCAACTTTATTAGAGGGGTTTTGATAAGCCTAAGATGTAACATTACACCTTTATTAAAAAATGAAATTGGAAAAATAAATGTAAAAAAATTGTAATTTGTAACATGGCTTAAAAACAAGGTGCCTTAGTCTTCCACTCCACCTCTGATTTCAGTTCTAGTAAACATTATGATGAACAGATGTTTGAACAGTTTGTCTTTTCTCCTCTGCAGCCCCACCAAAGCCAGTCTGTACGGAGCTATTCTCTTCACCATGCAGGAGGCTCACTGGCTGCCGGTGTCCAAGAGCACCCTCATCCTCGCCTTCACCCTCTTCATGGCCACAAGCAAGGTGCTGCTGTGTGATGTGATGATAGATGACTGACCTGATTTAAGTCTAAAACTCACATCATGTAACGTGTGAGAGTGAAAAAATTGCAGCAGAGATAAAGCTCTCTGCTTGCTTGTCGTGTGCAACAATTAGCTAGTGGCTAAGTGTAAACAACACTTTAATATAGATACAAAAAACTGGGTATCCTCCCTCACAGTTAACAGTTAATTGAGCTCAGAGCTGGAGGTAAATATCTACACTGTGCTGTTACTCTGTCAGATCACTCTCAAGAAAACACACTTCTGTTTCAGCACATATGTCATGTTATAAAGGTATCACATGCACAAGGATGCACAGCAATTACATTTAACACATTTGTTAGGCCTCAAGAATACAGGAACACAGAATGCAATGTAGATATAAAGAAACACAAGACAAAATATAATAAGAGAACATAAAAATAAGATTAAATAGAATAAAACAGATTAAACAGGAGAATAAAACAACAGTGTAGATGTAGTGCAATGTTAAATATAAATAAATAGCGACAAATTAGATTTAATAATAATCAGTGACAAACAGAGAAAAAGCCTTAAACCTTGATTTAAAACATTTCTAAAAGAGAATTCAGACATTTTAGTATATTGCACTTCCACAAAGTTGGAGGACTGAGAACTAGTTTCTACCTCAACCAAGGAGGTTATATTTCCACACGTTTGTTTGTTTATTTGTCAGCAGATGGGGAATGGGCCAGGGAAAAAATCCATTCAAATTTTGATGCAGATCCATTTCAAAGGGCAGATTCAAGATTTTTTTAAACCACTTTTCTTGAACGGACAGGGCATTTTTCTACATTTCGGCCTTGCTGGATTCTAGTTAAAGATGGTAAAAGCTGATGCAGCTGAAACTAAGATAGCTTCAGTTTTTGCCCCTTATATAAGTCAAGCTCACATGGTGAACTTCACGGTTTGTAGTTGGGGACTACTGAAAACAAAGTCTGATCCTAAGCAGAGACCATCAGGGGTCCTCTCCAGAATCAGCTGTTTTCACAGATCATTCCTCATGATATGTACACTGAGCTTGATGTATAAAATCAGTGGAGTTCCACTTTAAAATATCCTAAAATGAGGCAAATCTTTTCTGTCACCATCTTCCTCCAGGTGTGGATGACCGCCCGACACTCTCACGGCTCCCCCTTCGCCCTCATCGAGTCCTGGGTTTGCCATCTGTTGTTCGGCTCCCCTCTGGGTGGTTCTGAGGAGGACCACCACCACGCTCCCGCTGCTGCTCCATCTTCACCCCTGAAAACCAAGGAGGAGCTGAGCGAAGGCTCTCGCAAGAGGAAGGCTAAGAAAGCCGAGTAGGACGTCACGCTGCACGGATAAAATTGCATCTGACTCGCCCTCATGGCCTCCACATGATGGGACTTCCCATTCCTTTCTAGGGAAAGGGGCAGTTTGATGTTTTGCCAAATGAGACCCTTTCTGTTAGAGCAAAATGGTGCTTTCTGCATTTTACATCGCATGAGGAACTCTGTAAATACCACAGCAAATGTTTCACACTTCAACCCTCCAACTTGGACATTTTAAACCTATTTATTTATGTGTTTGTGAACATCTGTGCTCAACACTGCGTGGCGATCCACATCTGTAGGGGCTGCGTGGTCGTTTTTAGGATGGCCTTTAGTTCCCTCAGTAAGTTGTGTCATCAGGCGTCTGTGGTTTTCTTTTAGACCACCAAACCCTCTTTTGTTAAAGAAATAGAAAATACAAATTCATCTGACTCTTAATCAGAAATTCAAATGTGAATAAAGCATTATGTGAAAGAACATTGCTGCTTTTTACATTGAGACAAAGACTAATTCATGTCTTTGAATAAAATGAGGAGAAACATTGTGTCTTGGTGGTTTTTAATTTCCTTCTCTCATCTCTGTCCATTGGTTGTAAATGTTTAAAACCAGAGCTCTACATATAATTTCAACATCTTGCCTCCGCTTTTTGTTCAGTTTTATATTCAGTAGTTTGTATTTATCAGAGTCAGGTGGCAGTCTTCATAAACTCTGTGTTATGTAACTCTGAGGCTGTTGGGAGGTGACAGGAAAGGTCTGAGGTCAGCTGGAGGTTACGTCCTGAGAAACTCGGAAGCCCCCCCGCTGTGCTGACAAACTCTTGTAGCACAGGCAATAAAGCATCACTGATGAACTTTGCAGGAGGTTGTTACACGCAACCTTTAACCTTAACATTCCTCACAGCAGCAGAGAAGATCAGGGAGGTGAGAGATCTGTTTGCTGCGTTTTCAGGTTACATTTGTAGCTGGTGGGACTCAGTTACAGGCATCTGAAGCTTCAGTTAAACAGCACACAGGACACAATACAAAAGGTTTACTTCATCCTCTTTGATGACTTTGTTTTCAGTATAATAGACGATATAAACTTTATCGAAAACTGGATAATTTCTTGCTGTACGTAATTACAGTTGATTAATGCAGGGTAGAACCATAAATCTACTTTAAGGCGAAGTAAGGGGACAAGTGTATAGTAAGGGATTTTAAATCATTAATGGTTCCCTCCATCTTTTGATATAACTCATTACTGAACCAATTAGAATTAAATTAACCAATAACTTCCTTCTGATAAAGACTTTAGGAATGATGTTGTGTAATTTTTTTCACTACACCAAATGTTCATTTGTTTTTCCAGTGAGGCCCAGAATGAGACTTCCCCACTCTTTCGGGCAAGGCAGTGAGCAGGCGAGGACGGACAGAGTGGAGGTGGTGAGAGCTTGTCAAACTGATCTGGACCAAAACCCCAAAACCTTCACTGGGAGGAATGTAACCAACATCTGCTGATCCCATTACTGAATATACAAAATACACACACACACACACACACACACACATATACATTCCTACATTACCAACAGTAGACTGTCAGACTATGCTGGCCAAGTCTGGACCCCTAGTTCTAATTATTTTGAAAAAACAAAAAGAAATACAACATTTTTATTTAAGATCACCTTTCATTACACGACTGCTTTTATTCTTTTCTTTAAAAAAAAAAAAAACTGGTCTAAAGAGGACTTTACAACACTGATCAGCATCCACCTATGGAAGACTGGTCATCAGTGGTTCTTTACTGAACCTCATAAGGATCAAACTCACAACCTCAAACCTACCAAGCAGTCCTCTAACACCATCTAATCAGTCTACTGACCCTTATTTTCTTGAGAGATGTTTACTTTGGATGTTGGACTTCAAATTCACAATTCATTCATAATATGAACCTGGAAGTGGTCCTTTAACACACCACATTATTTGGCAAGAGAAAACTAGGCTCCATTTCTTAAAGGTTCATCTGGATGTTGGACTCCAGAACTTCCAAGCAGTCCTCTAATAAGATATTTAGTAAACAGTCAATTTTTTTTCAAGCCAGGAAGTTAGAGGACAACTCTGCCGGTTTGAACCTCTAGCAGTTAATTTTGAAGCCAAGGACCCAAGAAAACATTCAAAAGCTCTAGGAAATACAGTTTATATGGTGTTAGAAGAATGCTAGGAAGATGTGAGGTTGTGAGTTTGATCTCTGAGGTTCAAAACCCAAAGTGGAGACTGAAAGCAGCAAAGGACACTTAGTGGGGCAGTGGGTTTGTTTGTGATCACAAGATGCTAGTGGTGCAGTGTCTGGTTTGAATCCTGTTTTGTCAACCAACCACCCAAAAACCAGTTTTGAGTTGGCAGGCATGACCTGAATGGAAAACACACACATAGAGTGATGCCTGCTATTATATGTGGGGGTGTATTATGTTGAGCAATCAAACCCCAATCCTCATTTCTTGAACGTTCCAGCCCGAATGCCGGGGAGTGGGGGTGCGGATGGGGGCTGGAGGGGGGCTGGTATAAAACCAAAGCAGGGGAGGAAAGCCTAAGAACCAGGTTTGCACGAGGAGCACTGATACTGAACTCAAGGAAGGAGAGCAAGAGAGAGAGGGAGAGAGGAGAGACAATGCTGCTGTACCTGAAGAGTAACAGAGGTAAAACCATGCTGCGGTTTCTGCTGCTGACCTGTGCGATCTGCATGGGAGGACATGTTGCAGCAGGACAGAGAGGTGAGCCAAACTGTTTTTAATATTTGCTAGGTAGGAACTTTACTGTCCTCCTTTCACCACACAGGATAAAAAACATTATAAGACAGATGAATATACAAGACGCTTGATGACTGTTATCAGCCGCAGCACAGCATCAAACAACATGAGCTGAAAAACTTAAACACAAGCTTTGGGCTGAGAAACAATTAAATGAAAACTGACTCATCTCACCAGGAAAACAGCATACTGCAAAGGTCTGAAAACATCCTTCAAGTTAATCAAAATTGAGTTCAATTTTTGTTTACAAAACACAGGTATTTCCTTAATTTTTTATTTATTTTAAATGAATACCTCATCACATAATCAAGTATTTGACTTGTTGTGGAAACACTAAATTGACCTGTCAGGATACTGAAGTAACTCTACAGTTCGAGTATTCTGTGCAAAGCTATGAGGACACAAATTTACGTACACACAATGAGGAAAATCAATCACTGTGAGCTTCCTGTTGTAGGAAAAAAAATCCCACCACGCTCTCTATTAGCAGTGAGAGTGATTTATTTCCAGTTTCTTTTCTCTCTGCTGTGGAATTCATTCAGTAAACAGAGTTTCTACTAATGAGAAGAACACATTTCCTGCGCTTCACGCTCAGGAGGTTTCTGCCCTCGTACGGCTCCTCTGGGTGAAGGAGTGGTGTTTGAAGTGATTGAAGTGGGGGAGGATGTTGGGGTCTTTGGGTCAATTAGTGCAAGCAAGTTTGGTCTATTAGGATCTGACTACACCTGAACACAAACAGTATCCCATCCTAAATGGAGATTTATGAATCTGATATCCACAGGTTGCTCTGTAACTGTTGGATATATAAATAAGAAACTGTCTGGTAACACGTTCATCATATGAACTTAAAAGGTGACTCTGTGTGTTCACAACTTATATCTGCTTCCCTCAAGTGACCAAAAAAATCAGTTATTGCAGAAGTTAAATTTGAGTTAAAGTGACTTTTGTTGCATTTTTATATTGGATTATGAGCCAATGTGAACAACTAGTAAGTAACTTATTCAGTGTTTTAGTCACTTCACACACACTTCACATTTTGAAGCCTAAAAACTCAATTGTAATCACACAGCAGCAGTTCTTTAATTCTAGGACAGAGGCTGTTCATTCACTGTTCAAACGTTTTCACCCATACACATGAACCAAACTAAATTAAACCAATCAAGACTCAGGTAAACTTCTCCTGGTGCCTTTTGTTGCCTTTTTTTAAGTGACACTAAATATTCTCTCTTTCATTCAATACTCCACTTACACTATATTGAGCAGTTGACTGAGATTTCAGATATTAGCACCAGATGTAGTGTCACATGACACTAAAAATTTGACACAGGATTGTCTTACTCTTTAGTTTCGCTGTCTGTTCACAGATCTTTTTAGCCTCTCTGCACCATGGGATGGTTATTATAGGATAGTTGACAGATGGCTGAAATTTGATGATCTGCATCAAAAATCCAGATTATATTCACACCTGGAACTTTTACAGTGTTACTCCATAGCCCTAAAAACACAAGGGTCGCCCACTGTGTTCAGTTCCTGAAAGTGTGTGGCTTGAAGAACGCATCTTCCAGAAAATACTGTATCATTCCATATCTGGAAAATCAATTTTGCAGCTGCAATCACAACATCTCTGTCTCCAGTTAATGCGTGGGCTGTGGATACAAATGGGGGTCTATGGTGGCTAAGGAATGTCAAGTATTAGACTTCAGTATTAGATGGGCAGTGAATCATCTTGTACAGGAGGACATGTGTGTTGTACCCCCCCTACATGTCCATATTTGCTGCCCAGTGAGCTTCCAGTCCCAGATGTTAAGCCAAAAAAGCAGCTACAGAAAAAATGAGGAGGTGCAGAGACCTCAAAAGAAGCATCTGGAAGTTTTACATCAGTTTTTTTTCTATCAAACCTGGTAAATTAAAATAATGGACACTACATTAGAGTGCCTCATTAAAGTCCCATCTTAGATTTGAATAGATTTACATCAACATAGAAAGAACTGTGTGTGAGATATTGCCTTTTTCAACACAGTGTCCAAGTTTAAGGGGTTTAAAGTAACTGGACAGATACACATGAAGTCAAACAAAATTATATTTAATATTGTGATATATATAGATAATATTTAATATTTTTTTCACCCACAGACATCATCAGATGCTTCGTATTTTGCTTGAAATGCAGTTCAGTCAGGTTAAAAATTTCCAGTTGACTCAGCCAGTCGAGGCTGAAAAGCTTTTTGCTTGCTTTGAGTATGTGTTTATGATGCATTTGGGTGAATCTGAGCACACAGTATGCTTCTGTATACCTCTGCATTCATCATGTAACTTTCATCATCAGTGAAAATATCATAAAATGCCAGTGTGCCAGCTCCACTGGCAGCCTCGCACGCCCATTTAACGTATTCCAACATATTAACATTTCTACCACTGTGTCTGCTGACAACTCTCAAACAACTGTGAACCTGCTTAGAGCTGTCAGCTCTTTTGTGCAGGGACTAACGATGTAACGAGACACAGCTGCTCAAGAAACGTTGTAGTCACGTGTCCATTTACTTTTGAACCCTTGCAGTTTCGGCCCTACGTGTTAAAAAGGCTATATCTCACACATTGTTCTTTCTATATTAAAGTAAACCCACTCAAATTAAAGCTGAAACTTGGCACTTTAAAGTAGTATCCAGTACTTTATTAAATTAAATGTGTGTACAGAACCTGGGGAGCAAAAAATGTTAAACATTAACAGTCTGTCCCGAATCTCTCCATAATCAACTTCACTTGTGTAACAGTCTCAATCTGTTTTGTTTTTGCTTTGAGAGTAATGATATTATTTTGATCTTTTTAAAGTCGTATTTAGATTATGTATCTGTTACAATTGTTTTTAATCATTTGGATAAAAGATTTCTACACATTTCTTAACACAAAATGATTAACATTTTTTTGAGTTATTCTAAATTAATGTTTTTTCTTTTCGAACCCAGATGGAGAAATTATCAGTCAGATTAAAATGACTAATCTTGCATTGGCTGAGATCAAAGAGCTTCTGAAACAACAGGTAAAACACCATCACTCGCACACCTGGTCCATGCCATTTCCATGCCACTTCATTTTTCTTCTGAGGAAGCCCTAATCCCAACCACAAAATGACACACACAAATCTTAAAATATGTACACATGACACAAAATGTCCCTGACAGTGGTGTGCCATTCATACGAAATCCCATGATATCATGTAGCCATTTCTACTTCTCTAAAAGCTAAAAACTCAAACTTTTTTAAAAATTCATCACAAATTATTTAACGAATGACCACACAGGCTTTAAAATTGTTGCATTTTATAGGTAAAAATCATAAAAACGTGTGTTTCTGAAACTAAACCTAGACAGATAATCATATTACAGTTAGCTGTTGTTGCTGTTATCAGCCTGTTGTGTTGAGGAATCTTACAAACTGTATGTATATGCCAAAATAATCTATTGAATACTGTTTTGTTATTTTCAGATAAAAGAAATTGTATTCCTGAAGAACACAGTGATGGAGTGTGAAGCCTGTGGTGAGTTGACCTGCTAAACAGATACCCCTATTAGTACTCAATACACTACTGTTTTTATGCCTGAAAATAAACAGTTTCTCCATATTTACATTTTGAAAATGAATTTGAGAACTCTGCTTGTTGATTTGTGGTCTTATAATAAAAGCCAATTTCGACATCTTGTCACATTGTTTTTATGTTAATTCTTTAAGACCCGGAACTGATAGAACTCAATAATACTTATATGTGTTGACAGACATTTCATATCATCATGTAAAACTGACATACAACAGAATCCGTCAGAGCAAATTAAATCTTAAACTTAGATAAATATGGTGTCAAAAGACACATGACTGCACTGACACAGAAGATGCATGACCTCCTCAGGGATGGGGGGAATGCAGCCTCGTCCCTCCTGTGTGCCCAACCCCTGCCACCCGGGGGTGAAATGTATGGAGACACCTCAGGGTATAAAGTGTGGACCCTGTCCTGAGGGTATGGAGGGTAACGGTACCCACTGCACTGACATAGATGAGGTAAGTAGAAATATGTATGCTACAACATTTTGTCATGTTTCCAGTGTGTGCCATATGAATGTGGGGAACATAAGATCCTGGAAACATGGGAATGACTCCATCAGAGCCAGACACTAATCCCAGATAACATCCTGATGTGTGTGTGTTTCTGTACCTCTGTTATTGGCAGTGTACAGTGATCCCATGTCACATGGGCGTGCGCTGCATTAACACCTCCCCGGGTTTTCCGCTGTGGTTCCTGTCCTGCTGGGTACACTGGTCCCCAGGTCCAGGGTGTCGGCCTCGCCTACGCCACCGCCAACAAACAGGTCAGCAACACACACATACAAAGGTTAATAAGTTACTGAGCATGGTGACTCTCTCTCTCTGATCATGGGAACACAAATCATAAAGCCTTCTTTAGTTATTTTACTGGTAAGTGAATCTTGAATTTAATATATTTTATTGATGCACAGATACTACAATAAGCTATTTCCCTCTCTGCCTCAATATACTGGTCTTACCCTTTTCACCAGCTCCTGTCTACATCCATCAGTGACACCTCATCACTTTCCTCTCTACATACAGCTTGTCACACAAAGTGCACTGGACTGTTTCAGTGCCACCTTAATCCTCAGTGCAAGACTGACTTCACTTCCCTGCACTTCATGTTTTGACAGTCTCTTAATCCAGTCCAGTGAAGTTACTGGATGTTCTTTCTGTCTGTTTGTCCTATCAAGGTCTGCAAGGACATCAACGAGTGTGAAGGCCCCAACAATGGAGGCTGTGTAGAAAATTCACTCTGTATGAACACACCTGTGAGTATAAACATTGGGAATGAATACAATCAATCACTGGCTGTCATGTCTGAGGAAAAATATAGAACTCTACTGGCTGTACAAAAGAAGAAACAAGAAAAATAGCCCATAAAAAATGACTTCAGCACTCTGTGTTTCTCTATGTTTCTCATGATTAAGCTACAACTGTCCAATCAGAAGGCAGGTGGTTTGATTTCCTGAAAGGTGTAGATGGGAACTTTGATGCTGATGGACTCTGTGTGTCATCAGGGCTCATTCAGGTGTGGTCCTTGTAAGCCGGGCTATGTTGGTGATCAGCGACGTGGCTGTAAGCCTGAGAGAGCCTGCGGGAATGGCCAACCCAACCCCTGCCACGCCAGCGCTGAGTGTATTGTTCATCGAGAGGGGACAATTGAGTGTCAGGTGAAATGAAACCTTTGGGCTTCTTGGCTTCAGGTCTCAGATCAAAAATTTGAATTTTTACTTTGTTGTGAATCGTTGTAGATAAGAAAGTCAGGTAGTGCTAAAGCAGGAGAAACTGAGGTTATACAAAGCTGCAAAACATATCATGAAGCAGTTTAAACATTTTTGACCCAGCTCTTTGAAATATATACCTTTGAGCACTTGTGCCAGATATTATGAAATCACAGGCCTGTTTGAGGAGTTAAGCTCATCTGATACTATATGCAGTGCACAATGGGGCCAAAGAAAACAGTCTGCACAGTTCATAAAGGATTTTCCATCCTCACAGTGTGGAGTTGGGTGGGCTGGCAATGGCTACCTCTGTGGTCCTGACATTGACATTGATGGTTTCCCCGATGAGAAACTGGACTGTCCTGAGAGGAACTGCAACAAGGTGAGTTTTTTATGTCTATTATTGTAAATGATCACAATGCAGTCATCTGCAAAGAATAACATATACACAGATCTGATGTAGATGTGGTCGTAAGAGAAACTGATCCATATCACTGTTTTGGGGTTTTGTTAACCTTTTCTGCCAGAATTTTGTTTTCCTTTACTTTGATTAACACTGAGCATTTTTTTTCAGGATAATTGTCTCACTGTTCCCAACTCTGGTCAAGAAGACGCAGACAAAGATGGAATTGGAGATGCCTGTGATGAGGACGCAGATGGAGATGGGATCCTCAACACACAGGTTCATACATAAAAGACAGTGATGGAGACAAACAAAAGAACAGCTTATGTACATAATATACATGTACATTTGTAATGTCACTTCACTTACAGAAACTAAAACAGCTTATTTACAGGATAACTGTGTGCTGGTGCCCAATGTGGATCAGAGGAATATCGATGAGGACGACTTTGGTGACGCATGTGATAACTGTCGTGCTGTGAAAAACAATGACCAAAAGGACACAGATGTGGACAAATTTGGTGATGAGTGTGATGAAGATATTGATGGGGATGGTTAGTATGTCCTAGAGGGTTTTCATGTTATTGAAAACCCAAACCTTTAATGGTTGGAATAGGGCTGTGTATGTATATTAGCATTATGTGACAGATAATCCATTAGTAAATGGACTAGAGGTGAATATGAGGTAGTATTCTTTTTATTTTTATAGCAATATTTGCAAAAATTGATATAACAGGGGCCTGTAATTTCAGATATGATTGTAGAGTTGATGAATACATGAAGCTATACAACTATAGTGTGATAAAAGCAGGGCTGAACTTTTTAACATTCACTGATGATCATCTGAATCTCAGGAATCCCCAATCATCTGGATAACTGCAAAAGGGTTCCCAATGCTGACCAGAAAGATCGAGATGGGGACAAAGTGGGAGACGCCTGCGACAGCTGTCCTTATGTTCCCAACCCCGACCAGGTCAGAAATCTCTTTTTCATGCTCTTCTTAGATACTGTGCTCATGCTATTTACATAACAACAGTCAAGAAGTATCCCAAGTTTCTAAGAGTCAGTATATAAGAGTATATATGTCAGTATTCGCTGGACTGGTCAGTCTGATGAGCCAAAGGTTTAACTCCTCAAAACTCTTCTCAGATGGATGTGGATAACGACTTGATTGGAGACCCCTGTGACACCAACAAGGACAGGTATTGTGTGACTTAATCAGTTGGTCACATCTCAAAATATTGTAGTGTTTGTAATGGAAGTCAAAAATCTCCACATGCCAAAAAAATCAAACTGTCCTCTACCCAGTGATGGTGATGGTCATCAAGACTCTCGGGACAACTGCCCAGCTGTCATCAACAGCTCTCAGCTCGACACTGACAAAGACGGCAAAGGAGACGAGTGTGATGATGATGATGACAATGACGGCATCCCAGACTTGCTGCCACCTGGTCCTGATAACTGCCGCTTGATCCCAAACCCTCTGCAGGAGGACTCTGACGGTGGGTGACACTCCAGACAAAATCTTTTCATTTTTCTTGCATCCATCCATAACAAAGTTTATCTTCTCAGGCGATGGTGTGGGTAATGTATGTGAGAAGGATTTCGACAACGACACAATCATTGACACCATCGATGTTTGTCCTGAAAATGCTGAGGTCACCCTCACTGACTTCAGGGAGTACCAGACTGTTGTTTTAGATCCGGAGGGAGATGCACAGATTGACCCCAACTGGGTGGTGCTGAACCAGGTTGAGTGATTGTTTTTTTCCTTTTCTGTTGTTGTTGTATTTTTTGTGTCCTAAAATACTTGTTAATCTGATTAAATTTCTCTTAAATCAATGTTTTTGTTTGTGCAGGGAAGAGAGATTGTTCAGACAATGAACAGTGATCCTGGGTTGGCTGTTGGTAAGAGCATTATATTTGCTATTTAAAGGAACAGTTTGACAAGAGAAGACGGATACAGCGAGCTTTAGATGTGCTAGATTTTGTAACATTTAGACAGAGTCAGGTTAGCAGTTTCCCCCAGTTTATAGTCTTTATGCTAAGCTAAACTAATCGACAGGAAGTTACTCTAAATTTGTACAAATAAGAATATTAATTAAGATTGACAAAAAATATCAGTGAAGCAAATTTCTCAACAGATCAAATAATCCATAAATTCTATGTTGTACTTTAAAACAGTAGCTTGTGGTCCATTAAGATACCTTGTAACATATGTGCAACATTTTCTCCAACAGGTTACACTGCTTTCAGTGGTGTGGATTTTGAAGGGACGTTTCATGTAAATACGGTAACGGACGACGACTATGCAGGATTTATCTTCGGCTACCAGGACAGCTCCAGTTTCTATGTGGTGATGTGGAAGCAGGTGGAGCAGATCTACTGGCAGGCAAACCCGTTCAGAGCAGTGGCAGAGCCTGGCATCCAACTGAAGGTAGTTTATTGCCAGGATCAGTACCACTGATAACCTCTTCATAAAGGCTTCATAAGTTGTAATTAATGGCTTTTTTAAAGCCACACAATGTAATTTTGCCAAGCAGTAGCACCCTCTGCAGCCACAAGTTGTAATTCATTCTGTTGGGCTCTGAGTCCGAGTGGTTAAGTGGTTTTCATGTTCAGAAAACAAAGCTTAGCAATTGCTTGACCTGAGCTAACACTGTCTAGTCCCACTCACTAAACTGAAACAAGGCTGACCAGTGTACGTTCCTCATGATCCTCATGGAGCGGGACGTGCTGTTGATGTAAGATTAATTAGAATTAGAATTATTGCGAAGTTTCCTCACTGGATATCAAAGATGAATGCTGATCTTTAATGACTTGAACTCAGACATTGTCACTTTTGGTTTTGAAAAGGCAGTGAAGTCAAACACAGGTCCAGGTGAGAACCTGAGGAACGCCCTGTGGCACACCGGTGACACTAGCGACCAGGTAAAACTCCTGTGGAAAGATGCTCGCAATGTTGGTTGGAAGGACAAGACTTCGTACCGCTGGTTCCTCCAACATCGGCCTGCCGATGGCTACATCAGGTACTGCCTCTGGAAGTTTTCCAGGAAGTTAGATGAAAAATTCAGGTTAATCTCAGTGCGGAAAGTTTGGTTGTTTATATGTTTAGCCTAGCTTAGCACAAAGACCAATTGGTGGGAGAAACCACTAGCCATTACCAACACGTTCAAGGTGTTTACAGACAAAATAACATATGCACAAATCATGGATCCATACCTTGCTGTGTGGTGTTGTTACCTGCTCTTCGCTGGTGTGCAGAGTTCGTTTCTACGAGGGTCCTCAGATGGTTGCGGACACAGGTGTTATCATAGACGCCACGATGAGAGGAGGACGACTAGGAGTCTTCTGCTTCTCCCAGGAGAACATCATCTGGGCCAACCTGCGTTATCGCTGCAATGGTAGGTGGAGGGTCAGACAGAGTTTGAGATGTGATTGAGGCCACAAACTACTCTAAACTTTTTTAAAATAAAGAAAACTTAACTAAGTATTAATATATTTTCTTGCTGGAAAAAGTCAAATATAATAGCAAAGTAAAGGTGTGAATACAACCATAAATGCCAGAGGTAAATTTCCTGCTCCTTATTGAGTGTGTTTCCTTTGGCTGATGAAACTGTGAACTAAACCTCATGTTGTGTCTTGTTTCAGACACTCTTCCCGAGGACTTTGACACCTACAGAGCCCAGCAGGTCCAGCTGGTGGCCTGATGACAACAGGGGACAACTAGACGAACCCAAGGGGAATTCTGGGAACACTTTCCAATGCACAACTGTGTCTCAGAATCACAGAAAATCATTGCTTTGCAGAAACTAAATGAGAAGACGTCTCTGAAATAAAAATAAAAATCTTACGTTTTAAGATGAAAACAGATCGGCTTTGCTCTAAGAGGAAACCTCACAGCTGTAAAAACTCTTCAGAGGGAATTAGTGATATAAAATTAATTGTTCAACAGATATCAAACTGATTTCTGAAATAATGTTGCAACAAAATATCATCAACTATATTTTTTATAACTTTCAATATATACTTTCTAAAGGAAGAACTATTAAGATTAGACTGTCGCTAATAAATGAATGTGGATTTTGGTAAATTATCGAACTGTGATATGACAATTTATTATGGCTGCACTGGTGATTGTTCAAATATACTGATTACAGTCTCTCTGATCAATAATCAGAGGAAAATAGAAGTAAAATATTTGAATTTTAAGGTAGCTTTAAAATGCATACATATCAGATGTATCAAGTGTGGAAAGACTGAATAATATATTTTCTGTCCTTTCTCTGAGTATCTATAATATATCATCATATCATAATTAATCCTTATCATATATTAGTTATAAGGTCAAACATTTGACTTTAAGCAACAGACATGACTGTTTTTTTTGCAAACTCAAAGAGCTTTTAGTGGAAATCAACATTCTGAACATTTCACAAGCATGCACATATCCAAAATAATCTTTTAAATTTTGCATTTGGAAATACAGATTACAAAATAGAAACAATAGCAAAGACAATATACAACAGGATCGAAACATCATGCATGTCCACAGCAACACGCTGTGATGTTGTAAAATGACACTGGACAAGATTTTTATTTTTTTTTTAATCTGCAAAATCAAGACTATGTGCAGAGAAAAATCTGTCTTCCACATTCAATTTAATTGACATTTTTCTTTCATCTTATAAACAAATGGTCACATAAGGAGAATCACATGGCAACAAATAAATAACTACAGATCTTTTACTACGACTTACAGGACAACAGTGATATAATGCTATTCTCACTATAAGCTTTAAGTGGAACTTAAACTGTGTTTTTTCCAGATCCTTTTACATGTTTCTATGAATTGTAGAGATGTTTAGAAAACCCCATATTATTAAAGGGACATTTTATTCAGACCTAAAACACTCTGGGAACAAGCAGTGAAGACTGAGCAGCAGCTCTTTCCATTTGTTCTGGGACTGAGGAAACACCTTTAAACACAGGACGCCTGTTTGAGCCTCACTTATCTGCTTCTTTAGTTTTAGATTTAGCTTCATTGCTTTTTAACACAGCATGAACATGAGCTGCGCTAACAAGTAATGAAAAGTAAGTGGAGCCTTAAAACTAAAATACGCAGATGAGTAAAAACCAAATCTTTCACAAGACATAGAAAATATGTTTTGAGGTTGTCCGTCATGTTTGGAAAATGGACCTCCAGTTTTCGTTCATCAGCCTGAAAAGTTTGTTTCTTTTATCCTCGACTGTTTTTATTTTATTTTCCTAACTTCAATCAAAGTTGTATTAGCTGCCTAAATTTAATTCTAATCTTTGCCAGTGTTACAGCTGCTCCCTCAGTAACACCTTTGCCACATTTGTGATCACTTTATTTCTTCATTTCTGAGATTCTGGGACTTAAATACACCTTGCAGCTCTTCTCCAGCACGTCACGCTTTATCGACCAAATGTTTTTGGCAGCTGGAAACATCTAGTAGAGCATGGTGGCCTAGAGAAGAACCGCTGCACAATTTATATGGAATCACCTGCATTTTTGGAGTTTGGCTAATTTCAAGAGGACTGGGTTGTCGGGGTGTCATTGCCTGATCTGCACCAGAAACGTGATCGGTTCTACGAAAAAATCCCTAACCCTGACAGAGTGGGACTGCTTCCTGTTGTCAGTACCCTAACCCTCAAACATGCATTTCCGGTACAGATCGGGCATTGACACAGCCCTGTACAGTACTCTGTTGGTGGCAGTACGTATGCTCAAAGTCAGACACAAACTGCTGCAACTAATTACTGTACTCAGGGTGATCTAATGTCACTGTGTGAACTGTGACTCACTCAGACTTGGGGGGTGGGAGGGTAGAAATGACCAACAGAGAAATACATTCGGAGCGCCATTCCTTTCCAAAACGAGAGCGCAAGCTGCACTGGAGTAAGCCCTTTCTAGTTTTGCATCTCCTAAAATCTTCACAGATTAAAAAAAAACAACAACAAAAAACCAAGACAAGCCAAAATATAGTTTACAAAGGAAAATAGAGAATTCATCTTTTCTTTGACATGAAAATATCTCCGGAGTTATACATCTGGTGTGAAACAGTCAGCATTCACATCGGGCAGAACAGTCCCTGCTCAAAAGCCAGGAGGTCACAAATAAAGTGCCAAGCAACTAGTGGACTAAACATTGCACAAAACAGAAAAAATAAATAAAGAAAGAAAAATAAAACAGAATTACACTTTACCCAGTCCAGAACCTGACATGACAGGCAACAACAACATAAAACGATCATATCTGATGTCTTAAAACGCACTCCACTTCAGCATAGCTAGATCAAAGTCCTGTACATAACAATGGGATAAGGATCTGCTCAATGTGTCTATCGTGTCATGCAGTTGACTGCGTAATGCAGAAGCTTCAAGTTCACGTATGCAAACGATCAGTGCCCGTGCCAATCTGCAACCTGCAACCTTTGTTGCAAGACAGAACCTGCTTCCATTTTTCTTGAGAAAGCCAAAAAATAGGAAGGGGAGAGGAAGAGGAGGAGAAGGAGGAGGAAGAGAAGGAGGGGGGTGACAGCGGGCTCTTTGCGTACGAAAATCAACCGTTTACGCAGACTCGTACGTGGTGAGATGCTACAGTAGTAAGAGAAAGAGTGGAACAAGCAACAGTCTGAGGGGAGAGGAGGAGGAGGAGGAGGAAGAGGAGGGACTGAGTAGCAGAGACAGAAGTAGTCTGGGACCAAAAACTCCACACAGGTCAGGTCATTTGGCAACAGGCTAAAACTAGGACACTGCCACAGAAAATACATTCTTTTATCATTCGTAAAGTAGCATTATACAGAGATGGAGGTAACAGAGTCACTTAACAGGAGTTAACTGTTGCACAGGAGAAACCCATACATGCATCCCTTTAGACTTCGTGGTAGTTTTATGTTACACAAATCAAACCTGCGGAGCTATAGAAGGCCTTCATTTAGAGGTTTTGACTGTCAGTTTAGTCATGCATTTTGTTTCAGCTATAGCGTATGTACAAGGTCAGTGTGAATGACTGTTATTCAGCAGGATGAAAGAAACAAAATGACAGGAAAGCTCAAATCACTGGCATTGTTGGCAACGCAACAGTGACGTTTGGCTCAAACACAATACTTATTTTTTTTCCCCTTTAGGAATAAAAACCTTTGGAAACATTTAGAGAATGAGTTTTATACATTTGTTTCAGTGACTTTGAGGAAAAATCCAACTTTAGTTACACAAAATCAGATTCTGGTAAAGTGTTGTGCATTTCTGGGCCTTTGTTTTTTTTTTTTTGTTTTTTTTTTTTAGTGGTTTATTTTTCTCCCTCCTCTGTGAGTACTTGGCCCATGACAGATATCCAGGCATTTTCAGCAACTGCAGTAAAATGTTTCATTGATCTAAAACATTAAGAATAGGTCTTAAGTTTGGCATCAGTTCCTTTAGGATTAGAGAAAGAGGGGTTTTCTTTCTGGAGCAGTGATTTTGCATTGATGCTTCAACAGTCGCACAGGAAGAAATTCATCATAGATGCATTAAGGTGGAGGGGAACTGTGAGAAGTAAAGAGATTATCAACGAGTGGTTGGAGAAAGAAAAGGCAGGGTGAGTGATTTACAAAAAAATAATAAATAAAAAAAGAAAGAGACACTTCTTTCAAAGTAAAGCTGGATTTATGCTTCTCCGGCATAAGAATTAATTTAAAGTTCAGCTCACGATTTCACTCATTGATTGTCATAGCACCACTGCAACACTGCACTCACTACATACTGTATACTAACTAATAAAGGCTTTCATTTTCTAATTTAGAGCTACAAAGGAGATGCAGCTTAATCTCAAAACATGAATTTGTCCAGCAGCTGAAAAACAGATAACTGAGCTGTGTTCATTTGTTTGGTGAAAATCATCATTTCCACTTTTTCTGACAGTCTACAGAGCCCTTGAAATCTTTATCTTCATGTGTCTGCACAAGTTAGCATCTTGTGCGCATGTGTAATAATTTAGATAAAACAAAAATATTACAAAAACCATGTTTCTGCAGAGAGAAAGTCATCACTGGAAATGGCTTCTCTGGATAACGACATAAATCTGTTGAGTGACTTTGAAGAGGAGATTACTGAACCTTGCTTTAAGCTGTCTTCACTATCAACAGCTTCTATCAGAATCGGCAACTCTCCACAGAAAATACAGGCAGGCCAAGCTGCCTGTTCACATTTCTGGCTGTAGCTCCAAAGCATCTGTCTCCATCACCACACCATCTCAGAAGAATAAATCCAGCTCAACTCCTGGAATGTGTTAAAACAATAAAATGTTTGTAATAAAATGTCAATTTTTTGTTTTTTTTGTCTCATTTGCATAGGAATCACAGATCTATTGATGGAGGAGTAACAGCAGACAAGAAACACTTCAACTGAAACAAATTGTACAACTGTAGAGGTGTGTAGTAAACCAAACGTGATTCCTTTTCGGGGAGAGGTGTGGGTGGGATGGGGAGAGGGTGGGAGGTTGGGAAATCTTATCAAACAGCGCTTTTGGTGAGTAAATGATTAGCACGTCTGTACACAAACATTACAATATATCAAACATGATCCCACAGACCTACGCACAACCCTCAGGGAAACTCTGACAAAAGCGGACTGAGATCTGGAGTGAATTTTTAAAAATTTGACACGAGTTGTTTGACAGGTTTTTGGCAAGAGAGACTGTGTCATGGATGTAGTTAGAGATGGTATCAGTATATGTACATTTTCAGATGTGTGAACACTTTCGTAAACAGTTTTAGACTCTTACTACATCCCTGATTTGTTTGTGTGAGCATTTTAGTTGTTGTCAACACTGAACAGAGCGGGGCCGATCTCGATGCTGGCGAAAAATTGCATAAAATTCTTTCAATATATAAATACACTCATATTCTTTCTAAAACAGAACATCTACGCAGCCTTTATATACTTCATTCAGTTTCCTAACACTAATAAAAATAAATATATCCCTCTATTCATAAACTCTGAAATTGTGGATAAAACCATTTGAAGACTTTGATACTGTTAAATATTGTAGATGTCGTATGGTACTTTTGTTATTGGTGACCCCTTGGCAAAGGTCAGTAGCGTTTTTGTTAGAGCTTCCCTGTCAAGGAGCAAAAGCCTCCCCATAATTGCACTCCTTCTCAAATACTCTAAACCCATCCTTTGATTTTTTTTAGTGTAGTTTTGTTTGTTTTTTTGCCCCACTTTAAAAAACATCAACAATTTGGCTATAAACTGTACCGCTACAAAATACAGTACATTGATTTGTCAAACCTTACACAACAGAACCACAAGTATCACTGATCAAAAGTTAAGTTCCTCTCAAATACAAGAAAATGTTACAATAAGTTACGAAAATACGTTGTCACATTAGACACTTAAGTAGACGTAGAGTACTCATGTAAGGCAAAATCAGGTGATTTCACAGTGACGACTTAAAAAGATTTAAGATTTTTAGTGTTCTCTGGTTTAAAAACAGACCGCTTCAGTCTGGGTGTATACTGGCTTTTCACCGGCAGAAAATGAATTTGGACGCATTTCTCTTGCTTTCTAGATTAATAGAAATACCTGATGAATTAATTCAAGTGGCGTAAAACCATCCCATTTCTGGAGACTATGACATTTTGATTTTGACCGTTGGGCTGCAGCATGGCAACGTCTACCACGTCCCACATCAGAGAATGGCACATCGAACACCAAAGAGCAACTATGGGGAGGTTTTGCACTCCTTCATTAACCAAGTAGCTTAACAAACACATATATAAATATGTTAGTAATCAATAAATAGACACAAATTACATCAGTGCAATTTTACACTATGCCTACAGAGAGCATTTTGGCATCAAATTTAAATTATGAAATGGAATATAAAATCTTTAACCAAATAAATAAATAGAACATATAAATACAGAAAGCATCAAAACATACAGTACATGATGAAAATAACATTTGGTTGTCAAAAATAAAGCTTTGAGTGTGAAATAGAAAGCCGTTACGGCATGATGGGAAAACCGATTCGTTTGATTGCCGGGTACAAGCAAACCGGCTGTAGTTTCTTTTTCCTTCTTTTGTTTGTTTTTGAACACAGCCGTTATAACGGCAACGGTTTAGCCCAATGTCCTAGCAGCTTCCTGCTACGAGCAAATATAAACAAAAACAAATATTTAAGTGGATATGAAAAGAAAAAAAAATAGTCAAATGTGCGTTTTTGGAATATATGTGGCATGTAATGGTACACTGTAAACACAGCAGGCTAGCGAAAGCGCTGAGCGACCAATCTCATTCAAAACGACAGCGAGGCCATTCCCCGGCAAGCCACTGGATGTCTTTTTCCCTGTTGTCTTTTGGTGGCACATCGTTTCAAAAGGGCTTCACGGAGTCGAGGGCGAGGTCGGACAGCTGGACGGCCATGCAACGAGGGAGAGGGTTCATCCTGCCCTTTGTTTCTCTCCATTCACAAGTTAGTGTGGGTTTTTTTTTCCTTCTTGTTCTCAGCCACAGTCAGCCCCTCTAACGTTACAGCCTGTCCATCCTGAACGTGTCCTCGGTGGCCGGGTCGGTGAGCACCATGTCGGGGTCGTTGAGCATGTGCAGTCCGTCCAGGGTGAGTGGGTCGATCTTCAGCTCATCAAGAGGAAACTGAGAGTCTGCGTCGAAGCTGACGTCACCGACGCCGGCCAGGGAGTTGGTCAGCTCTTTGGAGAGGCTCGGAGGAGACTCACCTGTGACTGAGATATGAGACATTAGAGAAAGACGGGGCAGGTTTGACAGGTATTATGTTAAAGCAACACAATGTAGCTTTGCTGAGCAACAGTGACCTCTACAGCCATGAGTGGTTATTAATCCTGTTGGGCTCCGAGTGGCTTTCATGCATAGAAAACAAAGCCTTTCAATCGCTCCAACTGCGCAGCCCAACTCACTGAACTGAAACACGGCCGATCATACTCCTCATAATCTACAAGTAGTAAGTATGGTAGGTCAAAGCTGGACCAGAATTGAAAAGTTTGAATTTTGTGTTTATAAGTGTGTGATTGTTGCACTGTTGCCGCCCTCTGAGATGTCAGCTTTTACCACAGAGCTAGTACAGTGTCATTGTTATTAAATCCTGCTTCTAACCAGAAATAAACGTATGTAATATCACCGAACATAAAAGAGAAAAGTACCGATGATATGTGGAACTTCCACAACCCAATGAAATGAACCCTGGCTGCAAAGTAGGAGTAGTTTTCCCTTGATGTTACCTGCTACAACCAAACAACTGAGAACTAGTGAGACACACACAGCTGTGTAGGTGTGGCTACCTGTTAGGATGATGTTGGGGATGTTGCCGTGGCTACTGTAGCCGAGCTGCTGAGAGTCCTGTAAGCTGCTCCCGGTGAGTCCCATCATAGCCGCCTGCGTGTAGTTGAGGGTGGAGCACTGGTTGTAAAGGCTGGTGGAGCTGATGGGGTTCTCGATCATGTTGAACTGCTCCAGCTGGAAACCAAAGAATGATAAGTCAGGGACTGTCTAACAAAACCATTTGTGCTTTATTGCTTGTGCGTCCTGTGTCACCTGGTGAGAGAGGGCGTTGGTCTGCCTCGACGCCAACTGCTGATCGTAGAAGGAGTCGCCGAATATACTGCCCACCACGGGGATGTGCTGGAGGAAGAGAGGCAAACCACACAATTTAGAACAAGCGTCAAAGAAAGAAGCTACAATTAATTAAAACACACACGCACACAAAAAGCTGAATTAGACAGAGGGCAGGTTATCTGGGCCCACAAGCAGACATTTCAGCGATGGAGGAACAGAAAACACAAGCAAAACACAACTGTCAAACTGAGCAGTGACCAAAGCAAATGGTTTCTGTCACTAAAGCTGTTGTGGTCAAGAGACGAAAAGAGGAGGTGAATGAAACACTAGAAAAAAAAAAATTAGATTGATTCTGATTTGTTTATGATTCATATTTAACACACACCTACGAATTTAGATGTGACAAAAACCCTACAAACTAAGACATGGAATGGGAGTGTGAACGTGGTGTGGTTGTTTGTCCCGTCCCTGTGGACAGGACACACAGCAGTGCAGTGACGCGTTGACCACGGCAGTCTCATTCATGACCACACAGACACAAATCAGCTTGTTAAAAGGAAAGTCTGGTGTTTGTTAACGACAGGCTTACTCTCATATTTGAGATCATTAGGACTGCTGTTCATGGTTCAACATTTTACTCACAACTTCTGCTGTAGAGATGTGAGAAGCACAGACTCCAACACAGTGATTCAACAGCATCATCTCAAACACTTCCACCCACTTTGCTATGTTGTACAGGATTTCTAGAGACTTTCTATGTTTTGCTTCACTTAAAAGACAAGTGTTTAAGATGATGATGGTTTCTGTTGAAATACATTTTTTTTGAGGGGCTCTTTGTCCCACTCAGCGTCATTCTTTCCAGAGTCTTGTGTCCCAGATCTTTACAAGGAAGGAGGTGAGTAAGGTATGAGAACCAGGTAGACAAATACCAGAGTTTCCTTCTTGCAATGAGAAAATCACCACTGAGCACAGAGTCAACACTGTGTGATTGGCTTTCTTTTAGTGGTGGAGTCCCAGTCTAAGCATTTCTAACATTAGCCTTTTAGTTACTGATGCAACTGTGGTGACCTGAAGATATTAATCAGTGTGTGAAAGCTTTTAGATTTTTAGATTTGATCTAGATTTCTAAAAATGTACTTTCTCCCTTTTTAAGTCCGTCCTCGCATTTCTAAGTCAGCTATTTCTCACATGAACTACAATCCCTGTCATTTTATTTATTTATTTCTTCTGACATCTTATCTTTCAGCTTTGGACAGAGTAACTGCTTTTCTTGATGTGGCCTTTAAAGTTGACACTAAACACATAAAGTGTATTATTAAAATACATGCAGCCATCTTTTTCTTTTTGCCAAATGCTTTATTGCAGATGGAATAAAGCTCTGATGACTCTTCCCCAGAGGTTGTGTTTATGTAGATAACAGATGTAAAAAGAGAGGCAAGGAGCAGTGCTCCAGTGACCAAAAATACATGGGAGAATCACTCTGAAATAACTAACGGCCCTTTGTTGGTAAGAAAATAAAACCATTCATTTGTTATCTATACCGCTTATCGGTTAAGGGTCGCAGGGAGGCTGGAGCCTCCCATTGTCTTTGCTACAGAAATGAATCAGGGAGAAAATCTGTCAAAAAGCTAAGAATTACAGCTGTCGTGGATGATGAGCTCAAAAGACTCAAACTATCAGAGAAAATGACTTTGAAGGCTGACAGTGTGAGTATGTGACTGATAAGGAAGTACACAAATGTGTACTTTATGTATTACCATATTTTTACTGCATGTAACCCTTATACAAGAGAAAATGCTTCTCTTTCTTCTCCTTAGATTATTGTTATCTCAGGGTAACTTTCCCAACAGGATGTATCAAAGTCATCCTAAGTTCAGGCCAATATACCTCATAATTTACCTGTGAAACGTTATTTAGAAATCTTTTATCATTTAATCATGACAAGTCTAATCAGACCTCTTGTCTTAACACTGCAGGTCATGTGTAGCTCAAACTGAAACCTTTGAATTTTGCTTCATAGACACATTCACAGTAACGAATCGATCAGGGCCTCCATCAGCAAACTATCGCCAAGTTGTCATGCACACAGTGAACACTGACAGTGGTGATGAGGAAATGAGTTATGCAGCTGTTGACACCATGAGTGGTTAACTGCTGATACAGAGAATGAAAAGCAGCCTAACTGATCTACAATTAGCTTTCCCCCAGGCGCAAAGCCCTTCCCCAAACAGCAGCTAGCTCGGTGGGTGGGCCCTTACTTGAGGCGAGCCGCCGGGGGAGAAGCCTTGATTGGAGACTGGGGAGGTTGGAGACTGAGTGGCTGGTGAGCCAGTCTGATTGCGGTACTGTTGGAGGGAAGAGGGTTAGCTAGCACTAAGCTTCATGCCTGTCACACACAAATCTCAAAGGACGGGATGTGAGAGGGTGTCAGCCAAGGATATGCTCAGTATGTATAATGTATTTGCATGTAGGTGGGGGAAATAACCAATCACCAACACAACTCTGTGGCTGGCCAGTTTTTGTACACTTCTGGAGAATGTCTATAGAATAGTAACATCCATCGATCCTACTGCAGTTAAATAGTATTGTTAAAGTTTTAGAGAGTGGTTAAACATGTATTTCTGTTTCTTATAATCTTATATCAGCCAGGTTCTTGCTTTAACAGTACACACAAATTCGACCAAATACATCTGAGAATACCTTAACCTACACAAAAGCTGAGAAAATTACAGAAAATCCTAAGAGCCAATGGTGAGAGGAATTTGTCAGCTTTAAAGAACCTGCAAAGCATCTTCCTGAACATCACACAACTAATTAAATTAATTATTTTATACTCAAGAGTAAAGACATGTTTCTCCTAATAAGGTGAGTTATTCTAAAAAGAATCACATATTAACGTCAAAGCCCAGTAGCATAAAAAGGATGTGAGGATATATACTGGGATGTATTCTGGGTAGAATAATAGAGTGACAAAATGAATAGAAGCTTAAGAATAAGCAAAATGGTTGCAGTTGTTTCCTCAGGTTATTTTTTGTGCTTCCACTCTCGCTGAGCAGACTTCTTGGCTTCTTACCGAGCTGATGCTGATGCTGGCCGTGGTCTGGCTCTGGCTGTCTGGGGAGGGGCTGCTGGCAGTGGCGGTGGCTGTACCAGTGGAGGCTGGAGTTGGCAAGGTGATGAGCTGGATGCCCTGCGGCAGGGCCTGCTGCTGCTTCTGCAGGTCGCTGAGCAACTGAGCCTGGGCCTGAGCCGTCAGCTGGTTGAACAGGGGGTACTGGGCGAGCTGCTGCTCCAGGGTCAGCGACTCTGTTGGCACGGCCTGAGGAAAGACGCATATGGACTCTGTTTAGGCTTGTCAAGTTAGGTGTGTTGTATTTTGAGTTAACTGGGGGGGGGGGGGGTTATTTGTGCGTAATATCAGCTCCAACACCACCACCCAGGCCACAACTTTTAGTTAGCCCAGTAGATGCTTACCTGTGTGATGTTGACAGGTGAGGACAGGGTGGGTGAGAGCTGCTGTGGGGACTGCTGGAGATGGAGATCAGAGGTGAGGGTGAGCGGAACCACAGGAGGTTGCCGGCGCTGTGCCGTTACCGTCATGGTGGGCTGAGAGGAGGTGGGGATCCCTGGGAAAGGAAAGAAATATACATGTAAACACAGCTGGTGTCTTCGAACGCAACCCAACTGTTTTTGCCCGAGACAATACAGGCTGATCCAAATCAATTCAAACCTACCAACTGATGGAAATTAAAAACAGAAAAACATACAGCAACAATCAGCAATTTCTATAAGACGACTGTCAGCAATGACTACATTAAGGAAAGAACTTCAGCAAAGCTTAATACTGATTTCTGTGCAAATGCATCAAAAATACAAAAGCAAAATCAAAATATAAAATTGTATCTGTGCACTCAAAGATGAAAAAATGATCTGTCTAAAGGCTGCTAGATTATGGCTGCAACTAATGATTGTTTTCAAAATGATCATTACGATCAGTCTGTTGATTATTCTCTTGACTGATTAATCGAGTTCAGTTAATAAAATCACAATCTCACAAAACCCAATGTGACATCTTTAAATGACTTGTTTTGTCCAAACAATGATCCAAAGATATTCAATTTACTGTCAAGCAACTAATTGTTAATTACTCATATTTGAGGAGCTGGAAGAGGAGATAAGAGATATTGAGATATTGGTGTTTTATTCTTAATAAATGACACAAAATGAGTAATAATTAATAGACATTCATTATGTCAGAAATGTTATATCATTAATAATTAAATGACATAACAGTGAGACTGTAGAACAGCATGTGGCCCAGACATAAGTCCCTGTGTTTTTGTACAGTTCTTACATGGTTCTTTGGGTCTTTCCACACTGAGTATTAGAATAAGAGCAGCTGTGACTAATTGATGCTGTTGAGCCAAATTGATCATCAGCTCAGAGAGGCCAAACCATTGGAAATGATGAGAAGGCAGCCAACAGCCTGCTGATCCAGACTCAGCACTCATGCCAGCACTGCATGTGCTTTCACTGGAGGTGGCAGATAGGAGCGTAGAATAGCATCCTGTTACTTTTTGGCATTTTGAGAATATTGTTGATGTATTTTTGAGCTTTGTTTCACAAATTGCTGCATAATCAAATGAATTTGATTCATGTAATAAACATAACCAGCGTTAACTTTTATATCTGTTCAAATATTTTGCATACTGTCAGGTTCCACTGACATTAAAACTAAAACTGAAAAGCAAAGTATACAGCACTCATGAATTAAGCATGAATTAACGGCTGTTACCGTGGCTGGCAGCGCTGATGCCCAGGTGGGTGAGGTTGGTGGTCAGGCTGCCCGTGCTGTTGGATGCGCTGAGGGAGGGGAAGGCCACGGTGTCCTCGGGGTCCAGCGGGGTGGACAGCGGAGGAGGGAACTGGATGTTGGTCAGATCGGGCAGCGAACCGCCGGTGTTGTGTGCAGCTGGGAGCACGGATGGGTTCAATTCCTGGTCTGGTGATGGGAATATACTAAAAAACACAAGTTCTATCAGTCATGAGAACAGCTCTTTGAAAACTAAGGGAAAACTAAGAGATATATAACAAAATAAAAGGCCTGATCAATGAAATATAAAATTGTAGGGTTTGACCAGTAAAGAAATAAATATTTTATGCCTCTTAAATGATCAGAGCTGAAAGTGTACACCCATTTTGACAAACATTACAAATGTAAACAAACCTGTAACAACACCAGAAACTATTTAAGAGCAGTTGCTTTGAATCAGTCTGTGTATTGAAGCGTCCTTTACAGGAGGGACTGATAAGTTTGTGGCCACAAAATGTATCAAGTCCAAACTTTCTGCATAATTACTCAAAAAATTAAACTGCACATGCATGTAACAGGAGCTGATCATCTCACCCCCTCTACCTGAGGCTACTTAATTTGGAGGTGACACTTCTGATTCGTGAACTGTGAATTTTGGCATTAGCAACCCATTTATGACTTAAACTGCATAACAAACTGCAGAGACATTTATTTAATTTATTGAATTTTCAGTGGTGCTAAAAATTACAACATATGACTTCTACAATAGCATTAAAAGCACTAATGATACCTTTCTAAATGTAAATCCAAATTTCCTCTCTGAAACATGAAACATGGGATCATTTGTGCTTTACAGCCACAGTAGCCATTTTCTATAGGACTAAAGGCAACGTGTTCAAGTGCCTTTCCAGCATTTTTCCAGCGTACCTAGACCAGCTGTCTTGTATCTGTGCACTTACACCATGACTTATTTATGGCTGCGTGACTGACGGGCTGCTTATACTCCAGTGGTGTTTCACTGTAAAGAATAATAACACGACATAATTAAGCCACTCACTTGATTCCCGGGACATCACATGTGTTGGGCTTTGAGGCGTCATCCTGAGGAGAGAAAACGGATTCATGAGCCACAAACCTTGTATCATAACAAGTGTACACTTTGTAAACCCTTCCCTCTCCCATCAGTACCTTCTTATCATTCCACAACTGTTTCTGCACATCCTTGTCTGCGTTTGACTCTGAATTCTCCGTCCCAGGCACTGTTAGCAGCAGTACTAATTAGTGAAACAGCAAGACACAGTTGCTTGCTATGACAAAATACATAACAATTCAAATCAGTGCAAGAAATGAGTCATCAATATCCCACCCAGTCATGCAGAAGATAGAGCTGTGCACTAGATTCCCAGGTCTCTAAAAATAGCAAGGTGACCATCAGACAGACTGAGTGGATGCCAGCCAATCTTGGCTTCATTATAGCAGAGCCTCACACATAAAAAGACATAATCCATGGATAATCAGTGAATTATTGATCCTCCACTCTGGATCGTTCTGAGTCAGTTTCATTCAGAGATGTTCTACAGCCAGCTGAGCACTGTATGCGCTTCCCTGCCAGGGATCAGTATCCATTTACTCCATAAATATTTCACTAAGAGTCTAGATCCACTTCTTTGCGACATCAACCCTTTTGCGTCATTTAAAGTTTCCCGCCTACACTGGCACATTAATAAGTAAAAGCAGCTCTGTGTCTTTGTAACTGGATCTTCCATTACCTCGTTTAGGCTGCAGCTCCTGTGATCCCCCCGCAAACACCTCCTGGGGCTTCGGATTCATTGCGCTCTGGTGTAAGGCGGAGTCCGAATTTGTCCTGTGTGTGGTAGAAAGATGAGATGTCAGCAAATATCGCTGCTAAATCCCCGCCGAGGGCAGGGTGCCAATTCAACAGCATCATCAAGAATCACGGTTGTTTGACATCATTGGGCAAATGTGTGGCCTTCTTTGTGCTGGTTGAGTTTGGAAATTTTGTATCAACACGAACGCACACAGTCATGTAATTTAATTTTCGCAACTGAGCTGTATCCGGTTTTGTGCCCCAGTTATTATTTGGGCAAAAGGACAAGGGGAGGTGGCTTACCTTCTCCAGCTAGTGTCTGGCGGTGGGGAGAGGTAAACTGAGCTGTAAGGACAGCTGTCAATGTGAATTTAGTTAAGGCTAATAAAGTAGACGGGATGAAAAATGGATCTGTGCTAATCCATACTTTCATGCCTCTTGGCTGATTCAACCAAATAGACCCGATACATACACACAAATGTTACTGGGATCTAATTACTTCAGTCAGTGTCTTGTTATGTAATGGAGCACACTTCTAAGAATAATCCTGTCAACAAGAGTGTAACAACACACTTTTTCATGTTGTATGGTTCAAAATCAAGCTCTCAAATTCACCTCACTCTTTCATTAAAATCTGCTGAACGCTGCAGCGCTGAGATGATATCTCAACGTTGCCTCATCTGGTGGTTTTTGTTGAGTGTTAGTGCCAACATCAGTCAACAGTCAAAAAAATGGATCAGGCAAGTCTCCACTGCTTCACTCTGAGGTCTCCAGTGTTAACAGTTTTTCTTTAATGAATTTGATACACCCTGTGTACTGCTCACATTTGAGAAAACTCAAATAATATTATGTCTCCAGAAATGGCTAAATCAAACAACTTGCATGCCCTAGTGTCCCCAAGTCACCCATGTCTATAACCAAAACTAGGCTAAAACAATACCACTGTGTAAAGGCCACTGTGATAAAGCAGTGTCTGGATGCAGACACAAAACAAAGCAACACAATTGCAAAAAGAGACAAAACATCGTCATCACCACGCCCCTTAAAAGAAAGGATATTTGGCGTCCATGTTTGTCGACTGACAGAGGCCGGCGGTGAGGGGATGTGATGCGGTTCCGGTCACGGTAAACACGCTCCACCAGCCCGTGGTGCCTGGTTGTCCGACTGGTATCCAGCACCGAGTTCTGGAGTGAACACACCAGGTGAGTGAGGCCAGCAAAACCACTTCTTTACACAGCAAAACTACCTCTTAGGATAATGTCTTAGGATCAATGGTGCAAATGTGTTCATTTCAAAATGAGTCAAGCCATGGGCCCCCCATACTGATGCTTGAGTTGGCAAATGTATTTAAAGATGGAAAGCCATGACAAGCAATGATATACTTTAAAATTTAGGAACCAAATTACACTGCAGGGTAGAACTGGTGTGCCTTGTGGTAACACTTCTGGCTTCCTTTTGCTCCTGAACCAAGATTAAACCTGGTCAGACCTTGCAGCTTTGACCAACAGGTCATTTCAGAACACTTTATTGCTGTCACAACCTAAGCTAAGCCTGCAGACTTTCTTAAATTTATGAAAAATTCACTTGTTTTAAGCCAATCTTTCACCAACACTACAGATATCTGCAGCCTTTGTACGTCCAATATTATCGCCAACAGCTAAGAAAGGTACACTGGTCGAGAACAAACCTTTGATTTACCAGCCGAGAGGCTAAGGGCTCACCTGAAAAGGCAGGTCAATGTTGCCATTTCCAATCTGATTGACATTGGGCAGTGAGCCTCCATAGTACTGTCCACGATTCTGCCCTAGTTGCAAATACTGGGTCTTCTGTAACTGCAACTGTGCAAAGTAAAATTGCATGAAAGCATGAGTGAATGATTGATCTGATTTACAAAAAAAGTGATGCTAAAAATGAATGACGCCTGCCAGTCCACAGTGGTGAAATGAACGATTAATGAATCCACTAACTGACAGATGAGACATGAAGAGACAGGCAGATGTGGCTGTTTCATGGACAATCAAAGAGGCAGACAACATCTCTAATAGCAAATTAAAAAAAATCACATCAGCTGATGTGAGTGACACCTGACTGACAGCTGGTGTTATTACAATCAGACTTTCCATGTAACACATCTGGCTATTACATCGGCCACACATCTAAATGCAAAAATCAGGCACAAAAGTCATGTATGTTATTACAAAAACACTGTGATGGAAGGCCTCCTATACCAAAAATGAACTGCAGTAAGATTGAACAAATGCCATGGATTGATGTTGGGATGGAAACACAAAGAATTCTGGCAGAGACCACAAATCTGAGAAGTTAATTAAATTCTTCTCCATGCAGTAAGTGACAGTACGGCTCAGGTTTACACTGACGCAGCGTGTGGTGAGTGGGCATCATTTCCAGCAACGGGGCCGACAATTAGCCCAAACATTTCCTGGCAACAAGATGTCCCTTCTTTTGTGGTAAATTGAGCTCAAATGACTACCTGATTATTTGATTGGCTGAAACGTGGCAACAATTTGGATAATTGATTAATTTCAGTTATTTTTCATTCTTTGGTGTCACCCTCTGGAATAATAAGATTTAAATGATAAATGTCAACTTTTGTTGGAGGAAACTACAATGGGCATTTTTCACTACTTTCTCATTCTTTGTAGAGTCAACTAGGGCTGCAACCGAATCATTTTAGTTATCAATTAATCTGTAAATTGTTTTTATTGATAAATGAATTGTGTTGCTCATAAAATGTAAGAAGATAGTGGAAAAATTCTTATCACAGTGTGTCTGAGCCGCAAGTGATGTCTTCATATTGCTTGTTTTGTCCCACCAACAGTCAAAAACCCACACATAATTCATTTTTGTTTTGTTCGGTTTATAAAACAGAACAAAACAGCAAATCCTCACACTTTAAAAGCTGGACCCAATGGCAAACCGTTGTGTTATATATGCATGGCAAATGCTTTCAGTGACACACATTATTTTCATTTAATTTACATTTCAGCCCTAAACCAAACAACTGCTTGAGATGATTTGAATTAGCTGATTAATAAACAATTGGGCTGGAATGACTCGATTAGTCAATTAGACAACTAACAGAAAATTAACTACTACCTATTTTGATAACCATGTAACTGTTTCTGTCATTGTCAAACATTTGCTGGTTCCAGCTTGTCACTGTGAGGATTTGAGCTTTATATCCGTCATGCATGATATTAAACTGATAATCTTTGGGTTTAGGACCAAACAAGACAACTAACAACATCGTGTTGGGCTGTGGGAGACTATAACGGGCATTTACCATAAATTTCTTACATTTTATACTCAAAACATAATGCTGGTGAGCTGAAATGTTTATCACTATTGCGAGAAAGTTGTCCAAGTTACCCTGACTTAACGTTGATGTCCAGTGGCTAAGTTAGAGGTAGTAAAACAGAAATGTGGGTCTTTTAGAGCTGACTTTATTCACAAGTCTAATGTTACTGTTAACAAACAGCTAATAGGCTACTGAGCTAATGCAACGAATAACATAAAGCTCATAGTGAATGGTCAGCAGAGGAGGAGAAAAAAAAACACTGGTTATAACATCCAATCCTCTCAGAGATACTGCTCCTATTTAGTTTCTAGCAGCTGACTTCCCCAACATGTTATTATGCAGTGATTTACATGTCAGCCGATATGTTTGCTAATGAAATGTCAGCTGCTCAAACCAGCCACAGACAAGAGCACAGGTGCACATTATTCAGGCTAGATAAGCTGGTTAACGCTGCACACGTTGTACCCCGATCAAGGCCAAGGGGTGCTATTTGCAGGCAGAGTGAAAACATGATTTAGTGGTGTTGCAAACGGTGCAGCTAAGGTTGGAGGACGTTAATATTAACTTTAGCTACTTTAGCATCCGAACGTTCAGATTTATCTCCGCAGCGCTCGTTAGCTGCCAAACAGCGATGCACACAAAAAATGTAAACAGCCCGGGTGGTGAGAGGTGTCTTACCCGTGCAGCTCTGGTGATGTTCAAGTCTTTCATCACTTCTTCAAACGCAGCAGTCTCCTCCGCCTGTTTCTGATTATGCAAAGCGATTTTTTCGCTAAATTTCCGAGGATTGTTAGAGGACGCCATCTTTCCCTCTTCTTCTCAATGGAATGTTACGTTACGCACTACGCCAGGGCCTTGTGGTGTCGTCATCACGCGCGGTCAGCGTGTCTGTTATTTTGCCTTTTGCTTCTGCAGCTGTTGCCAGTGACCCGGGGTTTGAAGCTGGGTGAAGTCTCAAGTGAATAGGATAAGTATGGCCGAATGCACCTCCTGAGGAATCCCGGGGGCAAAAATTAGTTGCTGGGCCCCTGATGCCCCCCACTATACATGGCAGTTACATTATTTCCGGAGGGACCCAGACACCAACCAGTGCTCTGGAGCAGAAATTATTAATCTATTAATCAATTAGTTGACAATTTTTAAAGCAGAAAATGCTAATAATAATAATAATAAAATAAAAAATAGATTAAAAAAAATTCACTGGTACCAGCTTCTCATATGTACATATTAGTTTTCTGTGATAGGAAACCTAATATCTTTGGGTTTTTGTCTGTTGGTCATAAAAAATAAAACAATGTGAATATGTTAACTTGGGCTTTAGGAAGTAATGATGGGAATTTGTCACCGTTTTCTGACATTTTATATACTGAATAATCAATTGACAATTAAAGAAAGTAATTGTCATATGAATTGATAATATGAAATATGAAATATATGAAAATATGATGAAAACAATACTGTGTGGTTTAAGACCGATGTGCATGATCATCATCCCTTGGCAGTTTTCGGTATCAGTGTAATTTACTGATGGAGGACACTTAGAGGAAGGATCTCAGCCCGCAGCCATCAGTGGTATTGGTATTGTGCAGATACGATGAAGGGCTGAGAAGTATTGTCTATGTTGCTAAAGCTGCAACAATAGGTTGCTGTTACATTATATTGCCTTTTGAAAAAAACAGCACGTTGCAAATTGACTCACTGATCAAATTCCCCATTATTTATTTATCTATTTAAGGTGCATAACACATGACGGCAAAGTCCCTGGTTTAATTTTGGGTAGAGGCTTTTGTTGCATGTCATACCTCGCTATTTCTGTCCCCAGATTTACTGTCTGTCTCTTACACCACCACTATCTAATGAAGGCAAAATGCCAAAAAAGATCTTTAAAAAATTGCAAAGTCAACATCCTAATCCTACAATAAATATCAGTGAAGCTCATGTTGGTTGATTGGTAAGACAAGAGGGACATATAAAATCCCTGATTATGTCTGGTGGCAAAATACAGCCATACCATACACCTATACAACAAGAATCAGGATGATGATTGACAAAAATCAATGTACTGTAGCTAACAAAGGGAACTTCCTAAATAATAATAAATGACATCAACATTAAACAAATGCATAACAGAAATGCAAGACAGATTAGTCAGAACATGGCCCAAACTTTATTATATGTGTTCAAATTTACCCTTTCACTTGAGAAGAACAAATATGACAGGTTTGAATAACCCACTGGATGTTAGAAGTAAACTAACAGACAGAGTTCAGAGAAAATCTGGACTGATGGTCCATGAAATCACTGTAATGTTACTGCATTTAGATGATCTGCTCCGTTTGCAGTAAAGCAAAAGTTGGACACACTAAACTGTTGTGTTTGAAGTACTAAGACCTCTCTGTTACTACCTCAAGAGGGCTCTTGGGGTTGCAACACAACTGAAAATGAAATTGAACTGAAAATAATTTCATAATTTTGATAATCACTTTATCGTTTGAGTGATTTTTTCTGGTAAGAATGATAAATAGTCTTTGGTTCCAGCTTTATATCTATCTATCTATACTATATATATATATATATATACACACACACATTGTAAATTGAGTATCTTTTTCTCTCTTCTTTTAACATTTTAAGATGTCAACTTGGATTCTGGGAATCATAACAGGTATTTTCTTTTAACTATTTTCAACTATTTTCATAGAGCAAACAATTAATAAGGGAAATAAACAACAGATTAATCAACAATGAAAATAATTGTTAGTTGCAGCCCTGATGAATGAAAGAAAAATTACAGTGTGCTTTTTCTTTGACATGTCTGTGGGAATGTGTGAACACAAACATGTCTGTTTTTATAACGCAGGGCAGTGCTTCAGTTGGTTTGTGGAGGAAATACATCATCTTACCAAAACAGAAAAACAACAAGCACCTGGAGGGTATTTTTAAAACATGATATACCTTTAATAAAGGGATGCACATACAGCTCCACAAGTGTCTACATTCCCCTTTGACTACAGCAGCCTCCTTTATATTGCACTTCAACAATATAATGTGCTTTTACAAGTACAGGTAGAACAGGACAAAGACACACTAAGGCAAACGGGAGACAGTTTCATAACAGACACTCCTTGCCATCATATAGACGGTCACATTTAAAAAGGAAAAAAGAACTTTAAGCTCATTTCTTCCTTATACACACACATTAAGTACATCAATAACTTCAGCAGCAGAATCAGACGTCTGATAGCTACTGCTTTGAAAAGTGCAGCAATGCAGTCAAATAAAAACACATGACGATACCAGCCATGACAAACGGGAGAGTCTGAGCATGTGTTATGGGTAAATCAGAGATTTGTGTAGGGTTTGTGCAATGACTCAGAAGTTACATCTTCACTTTTTAAAAGACAATTACCCCCTGTAATGTGAAAGGTTTACATGTTATTGTAGTTTCGGGACAAAAGCATGTAGTGAATGCAACGTGTAGCACTCGTTTGACATTAAAAGCAGCACACACTGACATTCCAATGGACACCCACATTAATGATTCATGTAGCTGCCTTAAGAGGTTCACACTGGTTTGTTATGCTGACAGAGAATAATTAGCATGTCAGTATGGGAGGGAGGGTGGGGTGTTCAGCTCAGGAAACATGAGGGCAGTGGCATAAAAAAAAAGATTTAAAATTGAAACACATTCTTTACTCATGTTTATTTGTGCAATCAATTCTGTCCGTTGATATGTGATTTGTTGATTAGTAAATTATGTGTAAAAACAGGAAGCTATGTTGGTTGTTTGAATAATCACAAATAATTAAAAAAAATCACAACTGTACAATCAAAATGTCCAACATTATAAAGGTCGAGTCTCTTAATACCTCTGCACCAACTCAAGACTTTCATTCTCATAATTCCAAGTCACACCTATTTCGGTAAAACAATAAAATCAAAGTGCCTATTTGTGCCGTCTGTAACTTAAGCCCTTGATTGGTAAAACTCTAACACTGTAACACACTGAGTTACTATACTTTAGTGAATAAAAAGTGCATTTTGCTAATGCTACTCCAGAAGAGATTATATATATTTTCAGTTGCCAGTGGTTTTAATATTTTCCAAAACGGGCGAGTTTACAATAATCACAGACTGATTATATATTATAAAAAAACTGATATGACTGACAGAAAATTAGACTGGCAATAATAAACCAGTCAATCAGTCACTGAATTCAAACAGGAAATTACTCTGAACATCATCCTGCTGAAGGTTTTTCCACTGGAATGTATCAAAATGTGTTGGTGAATACCGACAAATTGTCTATGATTAAAAAGTTTATATATCATAAAAGTGTCCTGACATAAAAACCTATAAGAGTTTTTAAATTAGAATTTGTATATTTTAATGAAGGTCTGCCTCTTGGCCAGACACATCTAGAAAATAATACACAGTTCTGCTGCTTAGTAGCTTTTCAGGTCATTCCCTCAAATAAAACACACACACTCACACCATCACACACACACAGCAGTAGCTTACATTATGTTCACACCTTGTAATGACTCAACGGTCGGCAGAAAGAGCACATGGAGTAAAATCTTCACAGTCAGCAGGTCAGACAGTTAGCGTTGTGTGGTGTTTTGTGGAAGTATAATGGGTGTACAAGCGATGCCGGCAAAAGATTCTGGGAAGTGCAAATCCCTCTCCCACTCATCTGTCTCTGTGTTGTACACCTGCACGATGCTTGTGACGTTGTTCAGGTGCCAGTTGTAGCCTCCAACGATGTAGATCTTCCTGTCCAGCAGGCAGCAGCCTGCCTCAGACTGCCCAGCTCTCATGGGGCTGACGGTAGTCCACTGGTCGTTCTCTGGAATGTAATACTCGACTGCCAGCACATCAAAACAGCGGTCCACATGGTCCATGCGACCGCCCAGAGCGTAAACCCGATCCCTGGTGCCGATCATGGCGTGCAAAACTCTAGGTTCATTCATTGGAGCTCTGAAGTCCCACTGGTCTGATGCCGGATCATAGCAGTGAAGAGTTTTCTTGTCGTCCAGCGAGACGCCGTAACCCCCTGAGATGTACAGTTTTTCTCCACAGGGAGTCCCCGCATGACCCCAAATCCTGCGTTTTAATGGTTCCACATAAGTCCACTCGTTCTTTTTGGGGCAGTAACACTCCACAGATGACAAACTGCCAGATCGATTGCGCCCTCCAGTGGCATACAGCTGTCCGTTCAGTACGTTGAGCTGAAACTGGATACGGGCCTCCTGCATGGATTGAATGCGAAGCCACTGGCTCAGGTGCGGGTCGTAGCGGAAACAGCTGTCCACCGCGCCCTCGCCACTGCGGTACTGCAAGTGCTGCCCACCAACAACGTACACAAAGTTATCCAGTACGGCAACACAAGCATGGCTGCACCCTGTCTCCATCTCTGTCAGCTCTTTGAACTGGCGGGAGGTGATGTCAGGGAGATAGTACACCTTGGTGCTCACTGTGCGGTCGTTGTCAGTGTAGGGTGTCCCACCAAAGGTGATGAGTGACATGACATCAGAGCGGATAAGCGTCCGCGAGGACTGCATCTCATGCTGTCGGAAGGGAAGGATCTGGTAATTGAAGGCCTCGAGGAGATACTGGCGGCACCGCACATCCTCCACCATGATGTCCACCGTCTGAACACTGTCCACCAGCTCTGAGGAGCGCATGAGCGGGAAGCGGACGTGGCAGAGGACACTGCTGGCTTGAGCCCGGCGGGATTCGTCATACTGGAGCCACCTGATGGCAGCGTGGAAGAGGTCGATCTCGCTACAGTTCTTCAGTTTGTTGCTCTGCAGGAAGAAGATGAGGCGCTCCATGGGAATGTGCAGAAAGTCCTCCTCCTCTGCAATTTGGAGGAAGTGACGAAAGGTGAATGCATCCACAGACTCCTTCAGTGAAGACAGGCTGAAGGTGGTGGCCATCTGGCCGATGTGCAGGCAGGTCTCCACACTCATCGCTGACTTGAGGAACTCCTCGCAGAGCTCCACAACTGGGACCATCTGAAGAAACACAGCTGCTCCGAGGACATCCTGAATACAGTCCAGGTCTAAAGTGACTTCTGCACTGTAAGCAAAGTCGATAATGTGTTTCAGCCCGCGGGCGGACAAACCCTTCAGCTCAATGGTATCTTGATTTGACTCCCTCATGCCTCCGGTAAACATTGCTCTGAAACATGAGAAAAAGTCAGTAAAAAAAACATGACATTTTTATAATTCCAACTCATCTAAATTCGGCCCACTGCTTTATATAAATAAGAGCTACTGTATGATGTGAAAAGCTTCTGTCTTTCTGGGTTATTGTTTAGTTTTAAGTCTGGCGGTGTCCATCGCAGATGACCTGAAAACTGCTATGTAAAGAAAAAATGTGCAAAATGCAATGAATGTTAAACATTTGTATTTTATTTATGTTTAATAATTTAATTAATTAATTTAATTAATAATTTAAAACTTTCTGACTTTGTTTCGGAATACATCTTTCTCCAGTTTATAATCAGCAGGAACTCTGTAAATACAAATTCTGTTAAGTATTATGGCTCAAATCAAGGACAAAATGAAAGAAAACAAGCACTAATGGGTGCATGATTTAGCATTTTGTCGTAAGTATCGTGTTTCTCCCGCCCTTTGCCTTGAATATAGTTGATCTGTGAACTGCAGCTTACTCTAACAGTGGACTCAGTATAAACTGCTCCGGCTAAGAGCATCAGCTAAGTGCTTCTAATTAAAAATGTAAATGGGTAGTGAAAACTCTTATGATTTCACTAACCTGAAGTAATCACTACAGGCAGCCAGCACAGCTTTGTGGACCTGGAAGCGCTCCTCATTGATGGCCAGCACGACGTCAAGTAGTTGGCCCTGAGCCCGCAAGACAGACAAGCCCTGAAGGAGGGTGGCACTGTGGCTCGGGGCCGAGAAAGTACAGCGCAGGGTGCTATTCTTGTTAGCCATACTGGAAGAGAAAAAAAGGCCTTGTCACAACCAGTGAATCAAGGGATCCTGCACTTTTTTCAGTGCTTATATTCGAAAATGAACTTTTACCTTACATTTTTAAACATAAAATATGCTGCTGTGACTTATTATGCTGGCTTTAAAGCTTAATAAAATCTGGATAGGTGGTGTTCAGTATTGAGTAGAGGTGTAGATTCACACAGTAACATTGATAGAAATTTAATCTAATCTGCTAAAGTGGACCACGGGGTAACAAAATTAGGTATCTGTATATACTAATGAAGCAACATTACTATGAGGAGAAATGCCATCACTCAGTGTAGACACCCCATTGCTGGGCACAGAAAACAGAAAGTAATCCACCAGTTAGAGGTATGATCATGCTGGATAGAATTAGTATCATAGATGTAAAACCCATCACACTGGGTAGAGGAGGTAACATTATTGTGGATGAAAATGTCAACAAACCACAAACAGAAACTTCTGAGAGTATTCACATCTTCCTAGAACCACTTTAAGTCAAAATATCTCCACAACCCGACCCAGTGCAAAGGTAGAAATAACATTGCTAAGTGGGAGAGAGCGAGAAGTCCCAGTTGTACTTTATCAGCTACCATAGTTTTGGTTAGTGCATCCTCTACTGACCTGCTTTGTTAATGAGACCCAAAAATGGCATCCAATCACAAAGCTGGCAGATTACAAAAAACTCATACACCACATATGAGTGTAAGGGGAAAAGATCCCATTGTTTGAATGGAACATTTTTCATATTCAGATCACAGTTTAATACCAAACAGAAATTAGGTCATGAAATATTAAATGAAAATGGGCTGACAACTGAAGCAATGAAGCATTTAGGTCTGTGTGTTGAGGGATCAACAACACTATTTTTTCTGTTCAAATGAACAATAATTTAAGATACAACACTTTTCTTACTTTTACAGACTGTCTACATCTGTAAAAAAAAATTCTGCCAGGGAAAATGATTCAAACAACAGCTCCTGGAAAAAAGAGTTTGTCTTATATTCAGCGAAATATGGTAGTGTGTCTATTCAGATGTTTATTTTTCAACTGTAGCATATCCCACTCTGCATATATCATGGTCACAGCATGCCTTTTTCACAGCAGACATTTTGACTTTGTAGGAAAACCACAGGTGTTAGTTATTGATAACATGAACATTTGGTCAGTTATATCCAGGTGTTCCTGTAAGCCACAACAGAGTGATAGTGAGGCAGCATGCACAACACCAGGACTCTGAAACTGAAGCAGCTATATGGAATTTATCTATCATTCATTTGTTAAGTACACCTGTGCTTTTCTATGTCCCATAAACAGCCAAACTGAAGAAATCTAAATATGTTTATGCTCTGCATTTATGTTAAAAAATGACTACTGGCTGATAAAAATCCAGTATCTGTCAAGCTTTAGACAGAACTGACATCAGTCAAGGTGTTATATCAGATTTTAATCAAGTCAGAACAAGAGTTGAATAGATTGTCCCCATTTAACTTTACAAATTCTGCTCACAACATGCAACTTTGTTAAGCAAAGTGGAGCCAGTTAGTTTTCAACTTTCAATGTGTTTAGCTGGTTCTGAAGCTGAGACAATTAGTCGACTGAGAGAGAAACAATCTGCAACTATTTTGATAATTGACTGATCATTTGAGTCCCTTATCAAGCAAAACTTCCAGATATTTGGTGGTTTCTGCTTCTCAACTGTGAATAGTTGCCGCTTTGTGATTTGTCATATATGATTGTAAACTGAATGTATTGGGTCTGTTTGTTTTTTGTTTTTTTTTTAGTCAGACAAAATCAGCAATGTTAAGACATGACCTTGGGATCTGAGACATTCTGAATGACAGTTTTTCACTATTGTTTGATATGGACTGATATGGATTAACAATGGTTAGGTGCAGCTGTAGTGTGTTTAATGTTGCAGGCAAGCTAGTCATGGCAGTAACATCAACAATGGCATCATAACAGCATCAAAATTACCAACAAACTACTGAAGGTATTGACTTAGCAATGCTAATATGTATTTTTTTCTGGTCGTTTTCACAGGAATACTAATCCTATTAAATATATATAATGTACACAGACACCCCCATACACACGACACACTGCTACCTACCTACACTCAGACACTAGTCCTAAGTAAATAAGAGGAAGGAAGCTGAACACACAAGGTATCTCCTTAAACTGAAGGAAAATACGATTTCAAATCGTGCAAACAAATGTCCGTAAGTTCACCTCTTGCAAAACAGCAGACTGGATAAAGTGTGTCAACTCCTCTAAATGGACAATTATTAGTTTGTTTACACAGCTGGTTAACGATAGATAACGCAAGCAGTGTGGATGTCCGGAGGCCCGGACTGCTCCTCGGTGTTTCCTGGTGTAAAGCCGAAGCCCCGGGACATTCGAACGGGCTCGGACCGGGCTGCAGTCCCGGAGCCGTGGTGACTTCGTGCAAGGTAACAAAGAGGGATCAGCCCGACTCCACAGACACTTCCCACCCTCACCCCGCTTAACTCACCTGCTCTGCGGATGTTTCGAGGCAAAATCCCCACCATCCGACTCCGCCATCTTCTAGTACAGGGTAGCTGGCATAGAGCATTTTCAGGACTGTTATCAGAAGGTCAACGGCACGATTGGCCAGTTCATGGTGTTCTTTAAAAGTGTGTAAACAGCCTGTTGTTCAGGCACAGACGTAGGGCAGCGGTCTGTCTGTGGTCCTGTGGTAAATACGGTGATGACCTCTCCTACTGGCTGTTTGCTATCCGTCCTCCCCCTGTACTGACAACATCTGACCACTGGGAGGCGCCACCGCCACATGTCTACATTTATACTGGTTTCCTTCTAGACAGCTGTTTGTTGTTTATTGGCTCCAGAGTGGTGGAGTGGAAAAAAATCAGATATGGGGCCGCAACTACCAGTTATTTTCATCATCAGTTTATGTGCAAATTGTCAGAAAATGGAGAGAGATATAAATACCTACAGTCTGAGCTGACGTGTCAAGATTACTAGTTTTATTACACAGAACAGTGCAAAACCTAATATACTCAGTTTTCTATCATATTTGAGAAGATGGGACTTGATAATGTTTGTCAAACATACACAAATGTCCATATTGACCATCAGACAAAAACATGTCCACACCAAACCAAACATACACCCAAGTTCAAGTGTAACCATACTAATAAACGTTGATAAAATAAGCTCTCGAAACTCAAGTCGACAAGAATGGAAGATATGTGCCTGTACTGCATTTATACACTCTCTGATAGTATTTTAACTACATGTCACTATCAGACATGCCTGGTGTCTGTGGTCAGTACAGTTGATTTTAATCTTGATGTGGTGTTAGATAAAATATTGACTGTCATGTGTGACACAACAGCAGCAGCGTTCTTGGTTGGTTTCACTCCCCTGAAGTGAGCCACAATGAAACGATAGAGGAACCAGGAAAAGACCTTTATTTCTGCTGAGAAGTTAAAGTGCAGTGTGGTAGAAAATGCAATAAGTCTGTCATCATTTCTCAGCGTTACATGTTCTAGTTTGAACAAGGCAGATCGACACACCACAGCAGTTTCTTTGCTCATGACTAATCTAGCCCTCCACCTTGCATGAGCTACTTTTTTAAAGGCCATTGGGTTTTTTTGTGTGTGTTGTTGTTGTGACCACTTCCTGTTACACATTCACCTCTTCACAGGTTCAGTCATCACAAACACTGCTTCACTGTTTTAGCTGTCTCAGGTTTCATTTTATTTTTAAAGTTTTATGGTTTTCTTATAACATTTAATAGTTTCAATGAGTTTAATGCAGATGTCAGACTGTATGACTGTTGAGATCCAAAATTAGTTTTGATCTCTATCAGTGTATTCGTTGGTCAGAGGGTGGTATTATTATTTTTTCATTGAGAAATTATGAACAGAAATTTTATTCCTAAACAGTTTGTCAATTTTTTTTAACTTAAAGGTATGGTATTCATGATTTATAGGTTAGTGTTTGTTTGTGTTTTTGTTTTGCATGTCACATGTCCATTTGGACATAAAGTACTGGACATAAGATTTGAGGCTGTTGGGGCTAGAGGAAAAATCAGAGGATCTCCAAACTTACTTAAAATCAATCCTGAGCTCAACAATAATGTGTATACCAAACTTCAAATCACTGCAGTCCACTCTTGATATATTTCACTCTAGAGGAAAAGTCAAGGGACCAGCAAAGTCAGTAGGATTCATCCTCTGAGGACCATTAATGTCTGGACAGTTTACTGACTGATCAACATTGCCATACCAAGGCAGGACACTAATGAGTGAATGAATGTGAATCATTACAATTTTATTGTCTGAGAAACCTAGAAAATATTTAAAAACTGAATGAGGATTTACCATCCACAGTACAGAACAAATGTCAGACAAAATTCAAAAATACACACAGGAAAAAACAAATGTTTAAAAAGATGCTTTGGCAGATTCATCATTTTTCAAAATGAAAAAACAAGAAAAGTATTCATTAAATCTTTAGTATAAGTGAATGTTAATCTGTCTTCACATCAAAGACCAAACCATTCCTGTATATCAGCATGGCGATCTCATTGTCCACCTGTTCAAGATCTGTTATTTCTCCTTCTCTGGAGCTCCTCAGTGCCTGGTCTGTAGAGCCAGGGCTTTCATCGCTGCTTTCTCCTGACATCCTTGAATCACTCCTCTCATCCCCCATGTCCTCGTCACTCCCAGCGTCCCATTCTCCATGGAGAGCGGTGGTCTCCTCTGTATCCTCAGGGACAGACTTCACCTCTGGGTGCAGCGGGGACAGCATCAGCTCATGCACCTCCTCTTTCTCCTCCAACATCTCCTGTTGTAGGTCAGATTAACACATGACAGTTGGATTTAACCCCCTAAAACCTCCTCTTCTCTCCCAAAATGAAATGTATCACTGCACAAGGTGACGATTTTGAAGGGAAGGCAGCAAAATTTAAATGAACGATGATTTTTGCTTGTTATAGTTGTAGTCTCAGAATTTTTTGATTGCACCTTGTGCATTTAAACTGTACTGGTTTGCCACAGGAAATGAGTTCTGCTATGTGGTGAACTTTTAGTGTATAAAGTGCAGCTGTCAGGTTTTCAGAAAGAGTAAAAATAATTCCCACATACTAAGCAATTCTAAGCTCAGGTAGTAGTGCAGTCTGTGTGTGAGATTTACCTGACTTTCTGGCTGATAGGTGAAGAAATCTGGAATGACAGGTGTCGGCACAGGAGGGAAGATCTTATTTTTGATTCTAAATTGTAGAGCAGAGTAGAAATTGCAAATTAAACAATTGTTTAGATAACGAAAATTTCTTAAAGCTGCCATACCTTGATTCTGTAAAACTGAATACACGCTGAATAAACAGAACACATAAACTGCACTAATGTTCACCGAGACTGTAAACCATCAGAGTAATATGAAATGTATTATGAAAACCCTACACACAGTGACGTTTACGTGAGATTATATGACTGTAGAGACAATAAGAAACTAAGACGAATTCATCAACGGTAAAATGCACCCTTACTTAAGTCAATATTATCTTGGGATTTGTTAATATAGCATCTAACTTCAGTAATGCTAAATTATAACTAAGTCAGCTTATTCTATTTGTGCTACTGTTTCACTACGTTTAATATTTCCTACAAGCACTTCAGTGGTTTCATCACAAAGTAAAACAAATGACTTCCAGTATCCTGGAAAATGAAATAAAGTTTGTGATATTATTCTGTAATTGTTACTTGTAGCCATACCTATTTGCATTATATAAAAAGAAAGTCAAGACATATTAAAATTTCATCAAATCTCCTTGCAAAGAGAGTGCATACTGTAGTTTGTCCAGTAATTAATACATATGCCCCAAAATACAAAATATTTAAAGTAGGGAGGTACGTACCTCTTTAAAATAATAGTGCACATTGTTGAGCTTAAAAAGAACACAAACAGCAGGCCGAAACTCCACCACACTAATTTGGGGAAAGAAAAGGAAGATATGTGAAATGAGTTAGCACCAACATGTGGAAAAACTTCACCAAATTGTATTTAACATGATGTAAAACAGGAAAGCTCAAGTTCAACATGACATTGTATACCATTCACTGGTTTCTCTGGCTGTGTGTATATTGTTAATTTGGCTGAAGGTCCTTCTCCCTCTTTGGTCACTCCAGCCAGGCTGATGTTATATTTTGCCCCGGGCGTCAAGTTTTCCAGGCGGTATGTTAACAGTGATGCTGATATATTACGGCACTCTGATGAAATGAGATGCGGAAAAACTCACACACTGCTTTTGTCATTATGTAAAATTCATGTAACTGTGTTATTGAAGCTTCATTTTCTCACACAAGGAAATGAGGAAATTAGTTTGTGTCCCTTTCAGCTCTGTTGGCTTTGTGGGGTAAACAGTTTCAGATGAATAGGAATGTGACTTTCACACCTTTCCGCTCATCCTGGGAGCTGATTTTCTCGCTGCACAGGCTGTAGTGTGTGACAAAACCTCGTTGGTCCTCAATGGCAATTGTTTCCCAGGACAGGTTAGCGGAATCGAGTGTTTCACTAGTAACAGTGAAGTTCTGTGGTTCTCTCTGTGGTGCTGATGAAAAGAAAAAAAAATTGACTTTTCTTTTTACTTTTACAGTGTGAGGAGACAAACTTTGCTGTGCTCTGTGACTGTAATACACACATCTACACATAGAAGAATGTTACCAGTCAGTTATATCCAGTGAACAGATCTGAAGAAAAAGGTAATTACTGACCAGTAGCTGAATTTAGGATTTTGAATCAGTATTGGGAACAGTGGGACTGGTGCACGCTTCACTGCACAGCTGGGGGGAACACAAGACTATAGCCATGCACAAGCACAACGGTGTGAAATGCTAATATCAGCAATGCGAACATGCTCATAATGACAATAACTACAAGCTGATGTTTTGCAGTTATAACATTTACTATGTTCACTTTCTTAGTTTAGCATGCTTGCTAATTAGCAAGTGCAGCTGAGGCTGATAGGAGCATGTCTTTAGCTATGCAGGTATTTGGTCATAAATCAGAGTTAGACCAATTGAAATTTGGACATATTGATTGATTTCATAACAATCCATGTGATAGACATTAATTTTTTTTTTTAAAGAAAAAAGCCAACCTAATTGTGGCTAGAGGAAAAGTCAGGGGATCACAAAGTCATTGGGATTCATCCTCTGAGGACCATGAATGCCTGTACAAGTTTTCACAGAAGTCCATCCCATAGTTGTTGATATATTTCAAACGACAGACAGACATCACCACCCGAGAGCTACACAGCAAAAATGGTAGAAAAGACATGCTCACTGTTGGCCAATACTTGAGTATTTTTGTCCAATTTGTTGCAGCCCCTCTAGTTGGCAGCCTAAATTGAGGGTCCGACAATTATGCTGACTGTGTGCATCACAGTGAACCCTGTATGTAGAGAAATCTACTTCAAAGACACTTACCACCCTCTTTTTTGTAATAGAGACACATTTTAACTGTCCGTGGCTTTCCACCATCACATCTGTGTTCAAAGTAAAGGTAGCGAACATAGTCCTTAATGCCTGTAACAGACACAGAGAGTGTGTGGAAGCGATTTATAATGCAGAAAATATTTCAGGTGAAAGTGTGCCACAGCATTATATGAACAAGATAAAAGTTAATGTGGTGTTTCTACAAATGAAAACCAAATGTAGTGGATATCTTGAACTTGTCAATTGAATTTGGTGCAAAGTATTTCGACTCAGGAGAACAGAGATGATGAAGGTGTGTGGTTAAAAGAACTATAAATACAACTTACTTGCTTTTATTTGCTTCGCTCCTTTGCTTTTCTTATTCGCTAAAGTTATCACATTTTCTGGCTTCAGCTCTCGATCTTGAAGCTCATACCACTGTTTGCAAGTATTCTTTTTCATTTTTTCTTTTTCAGTGTTGTCACAAACTGCCAGGGGGGAAAGAAAAAAGTCTTTAAGGTCCGCTTAATGATAAAGATACATTATATGTGACATTTTTAAGCATGCTCAAACACTTGGGCTTACTTTTTAAATTTGCAGCAGGTTTGGCCGGTAGTTGTATATTTGCCAATGGGGAATGCCCCGCTGCGTTTATGGCGGTAACAGAGATATTGACAGCAGAGTATGACACATAAATAGTGGATTTATTTGTCTTGACATGTGTCTTTGTCTTATTTGCACAAGGACATCCATGAGAGGACTGTGTGTCCTCCAATCTGTAGGTCACTCCACTGACTGCTGCTGCTGCATTCAGAATCTGCTGAAGAGCAGAAGAGACCTCAGTTCAGACAAACACAGAAAACTGCAACAACTGAACAAGGCAATAGTTAATATCTAATTAACTCTGAATGGTAAAACTAAATAAATAAAATGGAAAAACAAAATGGTAGAAACTCCTGTATGAGACACACTGGTGGTCCTGAAGCCAACATGTAGAGCACAGAGTGAAGTACAGCATATGTACCAGGTTACTTGCACTAATACTGGAAGTTAGTATTTAAAGTTTTTTTTTTTGACTTATGCTTAGTGTCAATTACTCTTATTGTCAGTGGTGAGAAGTTACATGCTGCTCCCAGTGCAATTGGAACATTTTTCATGAACTGTCTAAAACTCTACTTGAACTCTCAATCTCAAATCTGATAATAAATGGAGGAATCTCTGTCTGTCTGTCTGTCTGTCTATTGTTTTTCTCAACAACTGCTCATCCAATCTGACTTCAGACTTCACAGGTGTATTGCTGGGGATCCAAGGAAGTGCAGTGTCGATTGTGAAGTTTTCTTTGACAAATGGTTCTTGAGAAAGCTTCAGACACTGCTCTTATTCATGTCACTTGACATGAACAAAAAGTGGAACTACACTACAAGGACATTTGCAGCATCCAGACGATTTACAGTGCACATGTACCAGGGTTTTAAGAAAGGTGAACCTAAACTGCGACTGCACTTTCTATACCTAGATGGATTAACACAGACCAAACAATCAGCTGCTACCGACAGGCACATTTTCAATAGGCACTGCGCTAATATCAATAAAAACTGGAGCAATGGGTGTGTTCTACACCTTTTGACCAGTGCTGTAGTAGTTATTACTATTTCTGATGCTTGATTTTCTGAAAACACTAATTGACTAATTTGTCATTCAAATTTATATGCAGGAATTTTTAAACATTTGGATGTCTGGATGCTTTGATGTTGTTTATCCTTTCTTCCTGGTTTACCTTCCAAGTTAACATCACTGCTCGAGTGCCATTTAAAAGTTTTGTTGTCACGGTGACTTCAGGTTCATGTTCAAGCTCTGCAGTAAAAACACAAAATATTAGTGAACAGACCATATATGCACCCAGCTAGAACCTCTTTCCCTCACTTTTATAAATACAAAATCTTTCAGTAAAGGTTTGTCTTCTGTAAAGGCAGGAACAAGGCACCTGTATAAATTTTAAGGAATTATTTTAGGCCAGTAATCATACCAAAAACCACAGTTAAAGTGGGAAGATTCAACAGTTACAGGTATCACTCAGTAGGGATTTGATGCCTCTCTCTGTTGCAGTGACCCTTTGTGATTCATTCATAAATTAATATTACTTTTCTATTACGTCTAGAGTAAGTCTATGATGATGATGTCACACAAATTATTTCAAAGCAGAATAATGGATCCAAAGTGCTACTCAGCAAAACATAAAAGGTGTTACCCATGTATTTGTTAAAATAAGTAACATGAGTTAACCTGCAGGGACAGTCACGACTGGAGACCATTTGCTCCACAGTGGGTTTTTAGCCTGAGTGGACCGATGTCTGATCTGAACCTGGTAAGCTGAATGGTTCAAGAGATTCACAAGAATGACTTGATCTGTAGAGATTAAGAAAAAAGATGGATTTATAATTTTTCTTCTTAGACGTTGCATTTTCAACAAGTCCTCATACCTAAATGATAAATCTGATTGTTTGTCAGTGTCTGAAATTTATAGTACAGTTACTAATCCTAGTAATGCTCAACAACTTTGATACTTGGGGGTCAGCTTGTTGGTGGCCTGATAGGCAGTTTCATAGAGGTTTGATATCAGTTTTGTCTCTGTGATCAGTGGGCAGACTGGCTGAGGCGAAGGGTGGGCTGTAGCCTCAACCAGAGCCTCTTGGTGAAAAAAACTATAGACATGTCTATGATCTGTTGGCAGAATGCTGAAAATGCGCCACTGCTGGCAATTTCATCAAAGTAAAATCCAATTTTAACACCAGTACAATCAATTCTGCTAATTTTACAGGAGCTCTACACTGTTCGTTTGTGTCTGGTCTCAGTGCTAACAAATTGCATAATACATAAAATGTCAAAGGTGGCAATTTTAGCTGTTGAATACAACATCAGCATTAAGGCAAATCATATTGGAATAACTTGAAATAAGGAGCGTTTTTCTTATTCTTCCCATTCTGCCAACACTCTGTGAATGCAATGTAGAGTTGCTGTGGTAGGTAGTAAGCTAGTTAGCCAGACGGTCTAATCATTGCAGTTCATGTTTACACTATTTAATTTAGTCCTTAAACTTTATCTCTTTGTCTTTTCTCCACTTGCATACTATTTCAAAAAAGGAAAAAAAGAGAAAGAAAAGTTCTGAAGAAATAAAAGAGAAATAAAAGAGTTTAGAGAACAGTCTGTCAGTAGGCTAAAGCAGTTAAAACCAGCAGCATGGTCCTTCAGAAATAGATCCACAAAAAAAAGAAAAGAAATATATCAATCACAGAAAACGCTAAATAATGCTGAATGAATATTTCATTCAAAGACTTCAGTTACAAAGATATAAGACATGAGAATACTTACACTTCGAAGCCTCAGTGGTGGTATTTATTAATTTCTGTAAGGGTGAGGTTAAAATGGTTATTTAATGTAGCAAGCATGCTTCAGAAACAATAGATTTTTATAACAAAACACAAATATGCCTTACTTTTTCCCATGATTCTGTGGTGTTATTATGTTTACGAAACAAGACCTCAGCTAAAGCTGGATGCTTCTCTGCAGCCTTCCAGATTAAGCTGAGGTTATTTCCTAACCAGGACATTGAAATACTTTGTGGTGCATCATACTTAACTGTAGAGGAGAAGCAAAAATATGTGTGTAATATTCTTTATATTATTATTATTATTTTATTTACTTAATATACATTTGTGTTGTATGTAGAGTAAAATTAAAACTGCATCCATTACCTAGGTGCACGAGTGTTACACTTTTTCTGGGTGATGTGCAGTTGATGCTACCTGCATAAGCTTCTACCCAAATGTTAACATCTCGCCCTTGGATCACCGTGTCCCCATGGATCTTGTACCAGGTCTCATTAGTGCTCCCATATTTTTTGTTACTACAGATGAATATGAAGACATATGTGTGTAGTGAAAGTGGCAGAAACTGAAAGTATCTCATAAGACATCACCATTAGACTGAAAGTTTATATATATATATATATATATATATATATATATATATATATATATATATAAATACAATTTCAAGTTCAATCGCTCCTCACCTCACCTCTTTCTCTCCTTTCTCTTAGTAACCTTCTTAAAATATTGCAGCTCAAATGCGTTAACAATACTCACTCAATGTAAAGGTGAAATGTCACACTGCCTTCAGTTTTGTTCATGCTCCATTCACACATGTATAAAATTTCATCTGTATTTTTCCTGAAGCACTCAGGACTTGAGGGAGCCTCACATGCTGACCCTTTGGAGAAAAACATTAAGTTTTAATCTTAATTTTTCTGGTTTGCTTTAGAAATAAAGAAAGATTTCCTCTTTAGAGATCAGTCACAAACCCAGTGCAGGAAATTACAGTCATATGAAATGCAGCTTTTATGTAACTTTTTTTCTTTATTGTTAATCCTCTTTAAATTTGACTTTCTATTTTCTCTTTGGAATGAGCTATACATCGTATCATTCTTGCCATTCTGACTGGTTTCAGAGATTTCAGACAGGTCTGTAGTGTTAGGCCAGTCTTAATTTTGCTCTTAGGTTAGTCTAATGCAAGTTAAACAGTTTACAGTTGAGTTAAACAAAAATAAAGACTCATTTTATACCTAAAAAAATTAGCCACCTGACCCCAAAGCAAATTAATGCTTAAACTAAGATTGAGATGTTTTCATGGTAAGGATCTGTGACATTCACTGATCAGTGGCACCAGGGTACATCTAATGTTAACGCTATCGTCATCACCATTTGCGTCATGTCTTTGAGCTTTTCCTGTGGTTCTGTATTTCAGGAGTTTATCTTCTGAATATTTCTTTCTTTGCATCTTGTGCTGTGTTAGAAAAAGTCTTAATTTTACCCCAAATCTATAAACTATGCTGCTTTGTGCAGCAGATGATTATTGATGATTGTAAAGTCTGAAATTTGTTAGATGTAAGCCAAAGTCAAAGTCTGTCTTTGTGAAACTGCTCCTTGCTGCAGTTTCGCACATCACAGAAGTGAATTGAGCTCCACACTGATAAAAAAATATGTCCTAACTGTAAAGAGATGATGAGTAAAATATCAGACAAGACAAAACTACAGAGGCTGCCAATTAACTAGGATGCCCCAGAGACATACAGAGCAGATTTCATCTGTGAGTGGAAACCACATGATGCTGATAAGCTAACCAAGATTTTGTGGCTGATGTTTTACGGTAGAAGCTTCATTACTTTCACATGTCTGCTAAGTACTATGCACTGTGTTTTGACATGATCATGTTAAAAGTAAATTAAAAGCCAGAATAAGGTCAGTTAAATAAAAAAGGAAGTAAAACATAAAGATACCATTTTTGTTTACCTTTGCTGATCGTTGTAAGGAACATAAACATAACATATCCATGTAGTGAACTCCAGCGTTTCAAAGTTTCCATGAGGTATAATGGAAAGTCTAGAAAGGTGAACATTCTTCAGTATGTGAAAGTCCATGTAGTCAACCTGCCTTCATGTAATTCAGTTTGTGTTTCTCAGAAATGTCACATAAGTTTCAAGTCTCTCTGGTTATATGAGTTGCAGCAAAACCACAGTGTCAGGGGTGGGGGGAGGGTGCCTTCAATACACTGGCAGACAGACAACAGCCATTCTGAAAGTGACAATTCTTTGAAGTCATTTAGTTGATTTTTCTTTTTTTAAAATGTATTTCCCCACAATTGTTTTGTTCTCTTTAGTTTTTTTTTTTTTTTAAGAAAAACTAGAGGAAAGCCTGGCATCTACAACAGACACCAACATCTCCCTAGTGTTTTTTCGTTCACTACTATGTGAGCAACATGCAGGCGATGATATCAGTCAAGAGGTTTGGAGGATGAGGAGAAAAGTACAATTTACAGTGGATGCAAAGTACTTCAACTTTGTGTTCAATAATTTCATGATTTGGTAAAGAGAATCAGAACCACTTCACTTGTTGGATTTCTGCCCTTTAACTGACCTGAATTGGGAGGACTCAAATGCACGACTCAGCTGCACCAACAAAATTAAAAACAGTTCACCTTTGTTTAGGCTTTGCTGATAAAGGCAGGCGATTGTGACCAGGAGTCGAAGTCAGGGAGTGGGCAGTAGTTGGCAACAGACAAACTGGGGAACCAAAACCAGAAAAGCAAAGGGATAGGCAAAAGTCCAAAAACAAGCTGGTGAGCCAGTGGTCGAAACAGGTAAGTTACAACTGAAATGGCACAACAGATTATCTGGCAGAGTCTAGGTGGAGACCAGTATAGAATGTAAATTGGAAATGAGGACTGGGTGAGTAGGCAGATGGGGAGTCAGTTAGGTGGAAGGCAGGAAAGGCTGGAAGCTGCAGGGCCGTCACAGTGGCACAGTGGTTATAGTCTTTAGCCTTTTCTCTGGACATTTATGTTGCACAGGTAGCTTTTAGTTTCTATAATCTAGAAGTGGCTAAATATTGTTTGGCTGTATAGTTGGTTGTTGAGTCTCAGTGAGTTTTGTTGTAATAGCACTGATGGCCCACATCTTTATTTGCTCACATAAATATGTTTTTTAAAGTACAATATCAATTTATAAAGTTTTCAGAGCGTTATGAATGATGGGAGAGATAGTGGATGGAGGACTTTCATGTAACTGTTAATTATTGTAATTCCTTCAGGCAATGATCCTGTAATCTCAAATTATGTGTAACTCTATACATCCACTCATCCATCCATACATTATCTTTCTGCTTATCCTTTTGAGGGTCATGGGACTAATCTGTTACATATAGGATGTGAGAGTAAAACTATGTAAAGGTGTGATATCTAATTGCAAATGACCCTTCCAGTTCATGTTGTGGTCATGGATACTGTCAGTCTCCTGTAACTCCTCCTCCTCCTCTTACATCCTCATTTTTTCCCCCTCAATTCCTATTTATACACATTACAGTTTCACACCAAATCACTTCTACTTTCATTTTGTAAAGGTGACTCCTGTTAACATGTACAACAATACACATACTATAAAAACAACTCAGTAAGATTCTCTTACATTTCAGTCATTTTTAATGTGTCTGAGTTTTGATTTTGAATGGTTATTTTTCTGGTGTATTTATCAGTTATGTCAAGATGTGTACTTTTTAAGTCATTTAAGATCCCTTTTTATGTTTTAAACATAATCTCATCGTCTCATTTCAGAATTACTCAACAGCCAATAGAGAGGATGTTGGATGTTCTCAAAAAGGAGAGGCATCCTGATCAAAATGGCTCCGTTCAATGTGAAGCAGCAGAAGCTCCACCTCCCTCCACATGTCTGAGATCCTTACACTGTCTGTATTAAGGGTGAGCCCAGCCACCCTACAGAGGAAATTCATTTTGTTTTCTTGCATCCACACAGGAAGAAGGAAGATGCCAGTTTAAACTCGTCTCACTGCTGGTGACGGTGCTAACCACTGCACCGCCATGCCATCTCCACATCACTGTGATAATAGCACACCAGTCCAGTCCAAAAGGGACAAAAATCTTGGTTTTGCCAAAGACCTCTGCCACAGAGATGCCTCCATTGTGCAGCACTGGGGCTGATGAGTTAGAGCTATATTTGAGGTGTGACCTCCAAGATCTCCTGCAGTCCTTGAAAAAGCTGTTTTGTGATATGTTTCAGCTGCGGCCTAAAATAATAAATAATAATAAATAATGTCTGTCTCTATACTACCAGCTGATGTGATGCGCAGGAGGTATCTTTACAGTCAGTCATATCAGAAAATACATTTTCAATTTAAATTTTAATGAACAAAATCTTTTTTTTTGAAAGTGTTATTTCATTTTGAATAATTTTTGCCACACAAAAATAAAATGGTCAGTGTTGCCTTTAAACTACAGGTAAATAAATTAGAAAGACAAAGTGTATTTCATCTTTAAAAAAAAATCTGGTTTCCTCTCTTAAATAGCCTGTAATATTTCTATGGTTCACTCTGTTACATGTTGTACCACAGTCTGTCCACCAGATGGTAAGACAGAGAAACTTAACATATCATATCACAGCTTTTGAAAACTGTCACATAATCAGCAAGAGCAACATCACTGTGGCTTGTAAGTCAGGAGTGAAATGTCATCAGCTGACCAGGTAAATTGGACACAGCATGTTTTATTTGCTAAACTGCGGCTACCTGGCAAGATCAGCCTCGTATATATGGGAGTGGAAGCATTATAATGATAGTGTATTCAAGTTTTTTCAGTAGAGATATCATATTAAAACTGTATTACTGTAATGTGTAAAAATGTTACTGTGTCACCTGATTGTCTTGACCACACATTATCACAGCATGGTTTTCTTTTGCAGTAGTCAGCTCCTGATATCTGGACCCAATCCAGATGTTATGTTACACAAGTCCATGGCTCTCCTCTGCAGCCACTGTGCTAACCTGGAGGCCTGGGGGTGGCGCTCTTTCTCTGTGTTCCATCATTTACTAATTAAGACGGATGAAAAGCTGCAGCCTTCAGAGTAAATTAAATCTGTAGAGGTTTCAAGTGCTGCAATTTACCGCCACCAGAGGGCAGTCTCAGCTGCAGTTTTGACCAAAGAATTCCCTCCCATCTCTCTGACTTTTGAGTTGAGCAATAAGGCCAGAGTTCTCTAAGTAACAAAAATCCCTCTTCAGATATACCTTACATAAAATATTTAGATATGAGAAGGTATTTTCAGTTTTTGGTGGCTGGTTGGAAACTGACAGGACACACGCATTCTCTAAAAATGTTGTTTTTAAGATCATTTTGCTCTCCATCAGGAAACTTAGAGCAGAGGTGTAGAGGTAGACAGAGGGTGACCATTGACCATTGGGATGTGAAAAAATGGATGTCAGGAAATAAATAAACTGTTATGCCAAGACTAGGTACAATATGTGAAAAGGAAGAGTCAATTGCAGTCTAGATTTTCCCCCGCAGAGACTGCTTAATATCATCTGAGGTTACAAGTCATCACTCCCAGTCTGGCATCAAATACAGTCTGAGGGTTTATGAGCAGATGGGGGTTTCTGGGCAGTAAGGGATGCATTTAATTCACAATGAAATCTGCAAGGACCTGGGAGGACTCACTATTGGTGTTTGGGCCTCCAGTGGACTGACCTCCATCACAACAAGGCAGACAGAGAAAAGCATCTGGGAAGGGAAGATAGAAGTAGAGAGCAGCAGCATCAAATGATTAGTGTTAGCTTGCTAAATTGTGGTTGATGTACAAAGAACAGGAGTTCACCCCTAACAGGACTGTTTGAATCTTGGTTTAAAAAAAAAAAACGGGGGAAAAAAGGTTAGCATGATAATTAGACATAATTTCCATTTTGTTTTTTGCTCGTAACATTTATTTTCAGTTTGAAAAAAGTGGATATGTGGGCTGAGATTCAGAGGTGTGAAACCAGATAAAGGAATGGATAACTGCGCTGCAACACTCTGAGGAATATGCAAATATGAAAGGGAAAGGAACTATGATCTGCAAGCTGAGACTTTTTGCATTAAAGGCAGGGAAAACACATAATACTCTCAACATCTGCTATTCTTTGTTTGCATGGTAGCAATATACAACACATTAAACCCACCCTGAAGCATTATTAGAAACCAAATGACATTTATTTCTGGCAGTCAGTTATCAAGGAGTTTTATCATTAATAAATCTCCAGTATCATGCATCCAAGTCCTGGAACCTGACATTTAAAAGTCAGAAATTTTTTGCATCATCCTCATCAATCTCTTGTGGGACTATTACAAATTTTATTATTGCACCGTAATATTAGTTTGTTCTAATGCATGCGGATGCCCCAGGTGTCCCCAGGTGTGAGGACCTGGACATACTCATGACTGGGGGAGAAATAAGGAGCGAAACTGACATTAACCTATCTATAAACCTATCTTACCTATCAAACTCCAGTTTCACTGATAACTGAAATACAGCTGTCATTAATGTCATTAGTCCCACTTGTGGTTTTCCTGTAATAACAGACCTTGCAAGCAACAGGTCTGATGCTAGCAAGGCTAACAAGATTCAGGTTAGCAAGAGAAAAGCAAGTAGAAGGTGGACAGACTTTGGACAGACAACAAAAGAAAAACAGATGATGCTTTCAAGTTCATTGTCAGTGCAGCGGAGAAATGTGACAGCAAAGTTGAACTTGTATCACTCATTAAAATAATGAGAAACACGCATGAAAAGAAAGATGCAATTTATGTTATTGACAGTGTCTCCTTTTGTTAGTAGTTCCCACAGTGTAAGGAGTTGATCAAAAAATCACATGTCGGGGGAGACGCTGCAGATGCAGGGTTTACATCGTAACCATCACTGACACTGTTGATCGCTCATATTTCATTGGAAAAAAATAATATTTATGAAGAATAAAGGGAAATGTGGCTCTGACCAGATGAGAGAAATTTCCCTTGATGACTTCTGAAACCTTCCTGTTTTTAGATTCAGACCAGATCTCACTGATCTTTCTGCAGATATCAAGTGAAAAACAGGAGCTATATTAACCTCACACCTACAAACCAACAGCTCAGCTATAACTGATTATTAGGGCGATGCGTACACAGGCGTCATTTACAGAAAACTCAGGTTTCAAGCCAAATGTGAGTAATTATTATTACATCTTGCAATTAATAGTTCTGTTGATGCACCACTCTACCTTAATTAAGGCAAATTAACTTAATGGCAATGATAATAAAGAAGGAAAAGTATGAAAAAATGAATAATTTCAGTTATTCTGTGAAACAGGTTGTAGACTCAAATCTGACAGAAGAAACAGGAGAGGCAAAAGAAAAGTTTACTAGATCATAATTCAGATCAAGGTTTTGCAACAGGCAGGTAATCGCCAGGTGAGGGCAAAGTCCAGAAAGGACAGGACCATTGGTTCCCAATATGGGGGTCAAGGTCCCTGAACAACACCACAGATAAATCTGATGGGTCAGGAGATGATCACACGAGCAATATGATTATATGACTAATAAAAGACAATAAAATATACATTTTTGTTACACAAATACTGGATGCTTTCACCACTACAGGCGTCTAAAAGCTATCATGAGGAGAAAAATCACACTTACCCAATTACTCACATCTAGAGCTGCATTCAGGTCATACAAGAAATAGAGTAATTATGAGTAACCAAGTTGTTAATAGACCACAGGTGTATTTTTGGAAGTTCTTACAGTACATCCATGTAATACAGTGGTGCAGGAATGAGTCCTAAAACCCAAGAGTAAGTTAGAATTTTAGCACTACTGGTTCCCTCGTCCCAGAGACAATGGGTTTTTGGTTAAATGCCTGAAATAAGTCTGTGTTCAACACAAGCTCAAGACATTTTCAAGTTTTATTCTACAACATAAAATACGGCAGAAAATACCCCACTTGTGATTTTTTATTCTTTTACGTATCTTAAAAAAAGCTATGCTAACAAGTGTCTAAATGAGACTGCAGAGGTTGTTAATGTCATTAAACCACATACAAAAACCAATCTACTCATCAGTCTGCCTTTACAGCCTCACTGTGTTTATACTCACACTCTTGCAAACTATCACTAACTTTCTAAGAAGAAAAGCTTTTGTAGAAGAGGTCAGTGGTAAATTAAATTAATATTGGAAGCTTAGCGGTGGAGACGTTGACGTCATGTGACTGTGGTGTAGTTCGTTTATAGCCTGACATTTGCTTTTTACTTCTGGAGATTATATTGAGACTTCAAAAATCATAACAGTGGTGTTCATTAGTGAAGATTATCTTGCTGAACAAAACGTATACGTATCATCAAACTTTTATTGGTCATGGAGCTTATTTTCTCCAGTAATCCAAAAACCAATGAAAAAACTCTGTTGGCTTTTTGTTGAGGGAACCAGGGTGATGCTAACTTCCTATAAAAATATGTCATCCCTGTCAGACACATTTATGACTGGGAAAGTTATAATACATCGCACGTGGAATTTACAAATATGCCTGAAAACCAAACAAGTACAGATACTTCACAAAGCCAATTTAAACATTGTAATTAAACACAAATTTAATAGTTAAGGTATTGTATTTTGACATCACACTACTGATAGTAGGCTATGTTTTATTTACAGTGTTTATATGGAGGGAAGATGACTACATGGCCTATAGTTCATTACTTACCTTAGTCATGGTGTTGACCTCCATGTGCATTTCTGTAATTTGGATGTCGTGATATTGGCTGAGCATATTGAACATCTGCTTCTCTGTGAACTCAGGGTGCAAGTTTCCCAGTTGGAGCTCTGACTTACTGGACCTTTCAGTCAAACCTATTCAAGTAGGAGGTGGAAAATCTTTTGAATTCCGAGTTGTCTGGAAGGCAGCATAAGGCCACAACCTGTGATGAGGGGTCCCAAGTGGACATTGCTTCCTTTAAGGTGGTCACAATTCCAGAGAGCATGTGGGAATCTCTGCAGTAGACAGCCTGCATGAGCCAGTGATGGAATTGGGAGCAGGTGTGTAGAGGAGGTGTGGAGGTCAGGTGATGATAAAAGGCAGGAAAACACAGAGGTACACCGCAGGACAGGGAGGGACTGGCTGACGACAGAACAAATGCTCATGAACTGGCTGTCAGTGTAATGTGTCCTCTGTGATCAGTACAAATTAACTACATACAGTACATTTGAGCCCTTCTGTTAATATAATAATCCTGATAATGTAGTGCCATTCAGTGGAAATGAATATTCATTTAAATGAGGTCAAACACATTAAAATACTAACACACACACAGATGTAGTACTATCAGTAAAAAGGCTGCATACTGTCATCATCACCTGAGCTGTTTGTCATTGAGTGCATTTAAATGCTGCTGGGTTAGAAGATGCAACGGCTCAACATCGCTGTAATGGAAAAGTGAGGTTTGGTTTGTTTATGAGAAACCTTGGTACAGTAGAGGTGGGTGTTATGTTGTGCAAAGTGCAGACACGTTATTTGCTTTGTGACACTGCAGCAGGTGGAGCACAGCAGCAAGCGTGCTCATCAAAAAAAAAAAAAAAAAGACAATGAAGTCCATCTTTACTTCAAAGAAGTGAGAGGAAATTTCGGTTGAGTGGTTATCTTCAGAGCTCATGTCACTTACTTGAAGCCTTCACTCCCACAAATACTGATGTGACACCTCAGATATTTCTGTTTTGTTCTGACAAATGGAGTGTGTTGCAGAAATTAAAATAGAGTTTTTCTTGTTGTTTCTTCACTTCACAATTTTTACTGTATGTGCAGAATTTGATGAGTCTGTCTTTAAGCCAATCATGGTTCAGTGTGCAACTTCCACAGGGAGACCTGAAACCACAATGCACATATGCTAAGTGGAGTGGACCTTTCAGTGGAGTAGAGGTCATCTTGTATCTAGAAGTTTAACTTTTGAAATCTATATTATTTACCTATTCATGGATCCTGGATTTTTCAATGAGAAACTACAAGAAAGGGGAATATTGGGAATAGTATTCTGTTTGTGACCCAAGCAGACATTGCTTCCTTTAAAGGGGTCACAAGCCCAGAGACTACGTGGGAAACGCTGCAGTAGACAGCCTGCATGAGCCAGTGATGGAACAGGGAATAGGAAAAACACTGAGGTACGCTGCAGGACAGGGAGGGACTGGCTGACAAAAGAACAAATGCTTATGAATTGATTATCAGTGTGATAGATGTGTCCTCTGTGATCAGTACAAATTAACTACATACATAAGAGCCCTCCTATTAATGCAATTATTATGATAATATCATGTCAATCAGTGAAAATAAACACATACTGACATACACAGACAGATACCCCCCCGTTCCCTAACGTCTCTGTTGGTACCATGTGTTGTACCCCTCCACACTGTAAAATGTTTCACAGTCAAATCTTTTCTTATTAACTTGATGTAACTATATATGTTTTGTTAAGTTTCAAGTTAACATAAATTTCAGGCCTCTTCAGAAATGATAACACAACTTTTTACTTGAAATAATGAGTTAAATGGTTGAACACTTGAGATTTCACTCAACACATCCAATCCCAGCTGACATCCAGACAGGATTAAGATAAATTGTGTGTGTGTTTTATTTATTTTTTTTATTTTATTTTTACTTTTTTCAAAAAACAATGGCAACCACGGTGAAGGTTAGTATCAAATTAGCCCAGTGTACTTGTAATATCAAAGTTACTGGGAGCAGCTTCACATGTTGTCTTTGCAGTGACAACAGCTGAAGCAAAGTTCAGTGATGAAAAGACTCTTTAAACCTGTATGAATGGAAAATGGTGCTGATTCAACTTAGTATCTTAAGTTTATTGAACTTGTTTTCTCAGTTAACTTAACTCAGTTTACATTTGTAAAACTCACCAGGCAACCTTGAACTAACTATTCAGCCCAAGTTGAGTTAAATCATATTTTTAAATTGAATGAATTTAAATTGATTTACAGTTCAGAGCATTTAGCAGCTTCATTAGCAGCTAGCATTATCAGGAAAATATAATGTCAACTGAGGAAAAAAATCCAGTTTATAACAATTTTACAATTAATAAAATGACTACACACTGAAGGTCTGGGACCCTGATTTGCCCCGTTGCTATTCCAGTCTTGTGTGTGATTTCTTATGTTGTATGCTGTTATTGCTCATCATGTGAGACTACATTGAAGGGAATGGAATTTTTAGGGGTTTACCCTCTTGTACATACCTGAGCTATAAGGAAAAAAATAGCTGGCCACTCATTTAGTTAGCATGTCCATTCCCCATGAAATGAAACTGACTGAATGATTTTTTTTTTCAGCAGTACTTGTTGAAATCAAAGTGGGAAGAAAAGTAATCCAGGTCAACATATACAAGTTCCCACAAGCCATACACTGCAAGAAGGGAGGCTGCCTTTAGCCTTTCTGGGGGCTTCAGACAAAATCGAAAGTAGTCATTGTTCAGACTTTGCAGTTTTCAGATCTAGGTGTCACTGTGTTAAATGCTGAACTAGAATTTATGCCTTGAACCCTACATGCAGCATCAACAACACCACATAGGCTACACACAGAAACAGACGGTGTGGTTCTTGATGATTTACTTGCTCCATTCCCACTGATGAATTAAAACAAGCTCCTGTGTGAGAAGAACAACCCTGCTGCATGATTTAACGTACTATAGGCTTAGTAAGACCAGGCCAGTTTAGGAAATACTTGTGCCACTTGCTGCGGTCCATCTAAATCTGTACGATTATTTCTCTTATGGAAAAATAGAAAATAGTAAAATAAAGACCAGCAGAAACCCAGGAACACATACTGACAAAGGCAAAAGTGGAATCAGCAGCTATTTTATTCAGGATACAAGCTTAACAAGCTGAGCATGCAGCTTTACTTAACTTTTTTTTTTTTTTTTACAACTAAAACACACTGAAACCAGCACAGCGCATTTTATCTCATTTTACATAATGCCTCGAACACGCACCACTGTCAACAGAGCAAAAAGTTTTCTCTGTTACTTACAGTACATGAGACTCACAGGAACAAAAAACAATAAAAGTTTATGATTTGAAAATAATGTGTGCATTTCAGGAGGAAACAGTTTGCTAATATGTGAAAAGATAGCACCTGACAGGACAAGAAACTGTGCCATTTTACCACCAGGGTTTTCAGAGCAGAGAAGAAGCTTCAGTCTTTGTCTGGTTGCATGCCACTGTGACCACTGTCATAATTAACTTGCTTAGTTGATTATCTTCCTTCCTGAGTAACAAGCAGCATGTGAGATGAATAATCAACCTGTGTGTCTGTCACCAACAGATATTGTATGTTGATAACACTTTTTAAACACATATTGATAACTTATCTTACAAATCTATTAAAACATCAATAAGCACCAAGGGAGCATCAGATGCCATGCAGTGGAAAACGGTAGTGAGATGTGTCAAACTGCCAGTAGATGGAAAAATCACTTCTGTGAATATATGGTGCTGTTGAGATGGTAACAGATCTTTATCGACAAATTAGGTCTCACCATGTCCCTGTTTCACTTCACTGATGCTTCTTAGTTTTGTTTATTTTAAAAGTGATTAAAAAAACATAAAAAGGAAGGAGATGAGTCAAAACTGTGATGAATGCAATCGACAGAAAAGAGGCAAATGACTAAATCTGAAACCAAAAGGGAGCAGGTAAACTTGTCACACTTCCTTACAAAAAAAAAAAAAAAAAAAAAAACTATTAATAATCGAGTCTGCTCTAAAGTTCAGCACTGGGGTTCAACTTTCATCTGGAGAGGAAAAGTGAAGCGAAAACTGACTTCTGATTTCAATTTGGGAAACAAATGTCAGTGACACATTAAAAACTGAAACCCTGAACGCTTGTTAGTCATCTCCACTCCACACTCCCTCCACAACCTCAGAAGTGCAGTTGTAAATTTGGTGCCAATATCATCTACAGGTACTTTACTGTGGCTTAAAAGGTAAGGCTGGTAATATTCAGTGGTTTTGTTATCACCAGCAAATACCTTAAAAAGCACCAAACCATCAGTGCAGTCCTTGAAGTCTGACCTCCCTAACTTGTCTGTGGCACTAAGCTCCAATCTGGGTACTGTAGTTTTTAGCAAATGTTAATTTGTAAATAGTAAATAGTGCATTTTGGGGGACTATTCTATCATTATTATCTGCAAATGTGTCTTCATACACATTTGACACTCTAGTGAGAATTTTAAGTGGCAGCACAGTGTGTGGTGGAATCATCTAAAATTAACTACAGTGCCCATGTTCATGGTAATGAGGGAATATGTCAGCCAGTGCAACAGTGCGACTCACTAATGTGTTTTTAATAGTTTGTGGACAACAATGGAGCTGTGGAGCAGAAGAGAAGACTTTTGTTCCAGGGGAAACACTTCAGGATCAGTTTTTATGATATTTGTCAATGATAACAAAAATTTAAAATCTCATCAGACTAACCCTTTAAGGGACTGGTGGCCTGGTGCCCCCTGAAAGCACAAACAACAGCAAACCAAATCAGAAAGTGGGTTTTTGTTTCTGTGACACTGTTTGTGATGGCTTGTGGTTTGCCACAGCTACTGCAATCTTGCGACCACCAAAAATGAAGTGAGACCTACATAGAGTACTCATGACCCATGTAGAACGGTGACTCTGACATCAAGTCAAGTTTTCTTCCCACTTAAAAACTCCATTGTTTGTCATTTATTGCAAGAAGCCTTCAGGCTGGGAGGGTTTGCAGCTCCATTACAAAAACAGCTTTTATCACTTTTATGAAAAATATATTTTTAGTTTATATATACAGGATATAAGTCATCTGGCAAACCTTTCCGCAAACCAAGAAAAGACCAGCAGGTTTACATTTAGCTGTGCGTCACATCCATCTCTTTTCTGCAAGATAGCTCACGGCGGCGTACTCTGTGTCACTTGGATTCATCTCCAAAACTGCAGGAGGCCTTTTGGGGAAGTCCAAAACGCTGTAAACCAGTGAGGGTGGAGGCACTCTGTTGGACTCTTCAACTGTTTCCTGCAAACAATTAAAGTGAAGCTGAAGAATTTCTGCAGAAGTTTTAAATATTTATATATTATATATATTTTTATATTTTTTTGACATGAATGTCTTTAAGGGTGGGGAACAGTGAAAGTGTTCTTACCTGTACAGTGGGATTACAGTTTTGTGGTGACGGCTGTTGTTTTTTGTCTGTGTAAGAAGAAATATTGAGTCAGTCACGCAAGTAATCAGCATCAGCAGTCATATGGTTCATCTCTCTGGGGGAATAGTTTGACATTTTGGCAAATAAGCTCATTCATTTTCTTTGCGAGAGTTGCATGAGAAGATCGACATCTTATCATCAGAGTGGCTCTGCTGGGTTTGCTACTATCATGCACGTACAAACACGCAATGCATGTAGGTGGAGATGCTGCACAGAAGTACTGGTTAGATTGTCCAGCATGTAAATGGTTCCAGTATGTAATTGTTGCTTTGAATCACACAAACAAAAGTGTTCATCAGGGGAGCTTTAGAAGTGCTGCTATGCAGATTTTTTTTTAACTTATGAGAGTAGACAGCTAGATCTTTCCCCCCTGTTTCCGGTCTTTGTGCTAAGCTAAGCTAATCACCTCCCGCCTCCAGCCCCATTCTTAATGTCACAGACCTGAGTGTGGTAAAGATCTTCTTATATAACTCAGCAAATATGCTCATACCACTGAGTGCATTAATATATTAATCAGTGCACAGCTTAAAGGATTAATGGGCAAAGCTGTGCAAATACTGAACAATAAACATTCAAATATTTTGTGCTGAATTGCTCAGAGATTTACCAAATTAAGCTTTAAGTATTGAAACAAATAGTGGTTATATTGAACTATAACTTAATAATTCTGTTCTAGATTGATTAAGTCTTACAATCATCGATTGTGTTTTACTTTTAGCTCTCATACACAACAGCGCCACTTGTTCAAGCTTGTCCTTTACGATCTAGTGGTTCACATGAGGTAGACATGGTGCAGAGGAGACAGTTTATCTCCACCATCTGTCTGTGTGCTGAGTTGTGATATTTTGTCAGTTGGGCTGTGTATCCATGGACAACGTCGGACCAAGTTAGCACAACATGATACAGGAGTGCACAGTCAGCAAAAGCCTGCATTTGTATACACGTACGGGAAATCATCAAATGTGGTTTCTGAGGTCACAGGGGCTGTCAGATATTTCAAAGCGCCAATGTTCCTACTCAAAGTAGGCCAGAGGGGTTTGTCTCTGAGTGAAAGCGCACTCATAATAGTGAACAAATAATGCAAGCATCTTTTTTCCACCCATCCCTCAGTGATAGTAGGCACATTTACATTTGCATGCTCTGAAGGAGGAGTTCTTTTCAAAAGCTGTGAATCATCACATGTATCAAAAGGATGTGAAACTGCAATCTGGTTTGCATTTTTGAGCAACTAACCACACAACTGCACATTTTTTCCACAGAATAACAATGATTCTTCTCATCTTCACTTTGTTCACTTGAAAGAAATTTGTAGAAAATATTATTCACTGTAGCTCTGAAATGAAATAATTTCTGGACTATATCTGGGTTTAAATGAACAAAATATATCCAACCTTGGATTTCATTTTGCTGGTGTAACAGGTCGAACGTTAGTTATATTATGATTTTCAGAGATCAGCTGACGCTTCTGTCCAGACTGAATACAGCATTAAAAAAAACTTAAATTCCTGTTTTCACCTTAATTACAAGCAACCAGCAGCTAGTGTAAGTCAGCATGAAGAGTGCCAAAAGGCAGAACATAACCCTAACTTATCAATTATGGCTGACAAGTAAAACAAAAAACAAAAAAACACACAAATGATACGGTTATTTTTGGATATTAAGGTTTGCTACCTTTGGTTCTCACGAGACACCAGATCAAGGGAAGTACTGCAGCCAGCAGCACCACAGGTGAAACCACAAGGACAGTGACGATACGAAAGGAAAAGGAACTTCCAGTGGATTCAATTATTGTCGCGTTAGTCGGCGCTGGAGGAACTGTAGGAGTTAAAAGGAAATTATGAAAATATGCACTCGTGTCTCTGCACAAAAAATGTATATTCTTTTCAAAGTCCAAAACAAGTGGTGCCATGGCAACAATAGTTCAAATGGAACAAAATTTTATCTCAATTTAATGGGACATGTTGTGTCACACTAAAAGAAAACTAACTAAACACAAAGTAGACGGTGAAATTAAGACACAGACACTTTCGCTTTTTTGACTGACTTAGTAGTAGATATACAGTATGAGACTTTAACCAACACTGAAACTAACACAGTGTAGAGTGACAAACAGCATCTGAAATGTGAGTCAATGTCAATGTGTAGCACCGCTAAGTAGTCGTTATTTGTATTTCACTTATTGTCAACAAATTCCATTAAAAGACTCAAAGCAGCAGTGTCCTTGTCTCTAACTACCTCCAGACTTCCCTGTGAAAGTCCATTCCATCCTACTGAAGATGTAATCCTTAAAATGCTCACATAGAATATATATTGAAAAAGGCTCAGTAATTTCATAAAATAGTTGGGCAATGTAGCAAACATTACACAAACAGGAGTAAAAAGTACATTTGTTTGGGATTATTTAAGAGGAATACTACACACTTCAGTTTGTATTTTTAGAGAAGCAGTGATTCAAAAAGAGCTCACATTCATACAGCGCAGTGCAACACTGTGTCTCATTTATGTATTTCAAATAGTTTTTGGACAACAGTGGAAATCTATGACACTGAATGTGAATACATTCAGACTTTGCCTCTACAGACAGTACTTAATGTGATCATTTCATTGTTAGTTTTAGTCCATTCATGGGAAATATGATTATCACCAGCCTAATCCTTCAATTTTTCTGGAATATTCATGTTGGACAGGTATTTTCTTGTAACGTTTTAACATACACTGTAGTTTTTAGTCACGTTAGCAGCATGGCTAAAAAATGCTGGTTTTGTGGTCAGTCAGTCCACCACCATCTCAACAACTACTGGATAGATTGCCATGAAATTCAGTTCAGATATCCATTGTGTGGAGAGGACTTTGATGACCCTCTGACTTTTTCTCTTGTACCACCATGATGTTCACATTGATGATTCTGTTGTTTGGTTCAGACATACACCCCCCCTCAGGATGAACTGTAATAACTAAACATTATCCCTACTTAATTTCAGCAACATAAGACAGAATAAACAGTGTGTAAATGGAGGATGAATGCATAACTAGTGCGATGTTTTATGTGCAACTGAGTTAAAGTAAATGACAAATGCACATTTGTGTACCATCAAAAATCTTGTCACACACCTCATACTATGGCATCAATCCTTTTAATATTTCTGGTTGTAATAGACCTTTATGGTCAATGTAGCAAATTAATGAGTAGGACTGTTAGCAATATGGCCGCTGTATAACTGTTAGCAGGATTCATTTGTTGATGGTTTGGGTTTTCTGTACAGGGTGTACCCCACCTCTCACCTAGTGTCAGCTGGGATAGGCCCCAGCCCCCCTGTGACCCTTCATGGATAAGTGGTATAGATAATGGATGGATGGTTTGGGTTTTTTGTCATATTTGTTGACAATAAGGAAAATGTAGGATACAACCAGGCTTATCCTTTAAAAGATGCTAGCATGATCTAACATTATTCCTGGTTACATAAGAAATGAAGGTGGTGGGCAATGGGTAGCTTTGTAAACTGCAGTAAATGAGTGCATAGTTTTTCATCTGAAAGATTTTAAAAATAATCAAAAATTAAATGAACTAAATCAGGATAACAACATGTCATTTTTAATGTGAATTTGCTGACTGTAAAATTGAACTCTTTGAGGAAACAAATGATTAGTCCTCTAATGCTGCACACTCCACAGACCTCTTTTTATATTCATCTATATTGGTGTCATTTCTTGTAAGTGTAGCCTATAATCAAAAGGTCTGACCTTACCTGTGGTGGTTCTGTTCTCCTCTCGGACGATCAGGTGCACCTTATCACTTTCTTTGAGTCCTGAGTCTCTAAACAAACTGGCCCAGTAAATGTCACTGTCACTTACAGTGAGTTTACTAATATTGTATACTACATAGGTATTTTGACGGGATATGCTACCTCTTCCTGAGCAAACACTGGTCTTTAAACATTCAGCAATCTTTTTCATACCATTTATATAAATTGCAACATTACTGTTGTGATGAATGACAGTATCATTAAATCTAAATTCAAGGGTGACGTTCTGTCCTAGGATCCCAGTGACCTGTCCTTGGCTGGGGCCTGTTGTAAGGACAAAAAAGAGATGTGTATGAGGAGGAGGATGAAATAGTCACAACATCCAATAAAAGCAAAATTCAACTCAGATAAAAACCACAGTAACTACACTCTGGTTGTGTAGATACTGCTCTCTGGCTTTGTCTTTCTGCTCAGGCTGCAGTAACTGCACTGTTGTTTGTTAATCTGTCAGCTCCACAACCTCTCATTGAATTTACTGCCACAGAGAAACAATAAATATCCACTACCAAACCTGAATTTAGCTGAAAATAGTTGAAAATGATCAATTTTCATGAAAAACTTATGGTAAATTCAGTTTGTTATCACATACATCTGAATGAGGAAGTAGCTAAAGATTAAAAACCTGACTGAATTCCTGCCTTTGACTTCAGTAGAATTCATGTGATTTGCTGTGATTAAACTACCCTTAAATCATATATTAAATGCATTAATGATGATAAATATTATAAATGTGAACAATTTGTATCTATTTATAGATCTAAATATTCTATCTATTTATATATAAATATTAGTAGTAGCCTAGATGTACAGACTCCTGCAGTTGCTAGACAGAGATACAGCAAATTCCTATTAAATGTGAACAATAAATGATCATATACATATCATATCATAACATATTGCTGTCAGATTCTGCATTTCTCCTTGCATCTCTTGAAGAGCGTTAATGAAATAATACATTTCACATACAATGTCTCAGTGACTGTGAATGGAAACATTTCACGAGATGAAAGTTGCTCAATGCAAGCTCTTATTATCTCAAACACAAGCACGTAATAGTTGTATTTGGAAGATGTAAGCTGCACATTAATGTATTTGCATTTACCTTTATACTAGTGCACATTGTCCTCACTAAAATGTCAATTTTTAGCAGTGGCAAAACAACAGAAACCAAAGTCAAACCGAGAGGACAATACGTCAGAAACACAGTTACTGGGGGACCAGACTGTGGCACAACAACATAACTGTGTGGTATCATTAGTGGAATCAGTTTCAAAAACGGGCGCTGTGAGTCGAAAAGAATAAAGAAGAAATAAAGAATAAAGACGAGGAAACAAAAATAAGCTTTGAGAAGCAGTAAAAATGAACCTCTGGCAGGTGAAAACCCACCAAATCTCTCAGATGTCACAGATTATAAAATATAAGTCATGAAGAACACAGCTTACCGTTGAAAACCATGTGAGCTGTGACGATTAAAACTAACCCAAGAGGCTTTGTGACGATGTTGTCAACCATGGTAGAAGAAATATGTTGCTTGTAGGCCTGGCGAGATGGCCTTCTGATCTTAACTTGATTTTTGTGAGCTGCCTTGTTGTGTTAAATCCTTCAGTTTTATTTTTCAAGTCAAAAAGTTTGTGTGCCTGACAGGAGGAAACTGTAGACAGGAACTTGTACCTATTTATCTACCTACTGCATCATAAGCTCCTCCTGTAACGGAAGACTTCAAAGAAGTTCATGGACATGTGGTGCAGACTGTGAGGAGCTCAGCTGAAGAGGTTGTCACTTACATGATGCATGTGAATTCAGGAAGGGCAAACACTTTCCTTCACATTTTGAGGAAGAATTTACAGAAATTTTACCCACAGAAAGCTATCTCTAAATCCACCATAAAGTGCATATGGGATTCATTTTTGCTGACAGTAAACCTTTGTAAACAGTTTGTTTGTCTAAAATACAAGTTGGTGAGCTGTTCTTAAATCAATATACTGACAATACTGCCAGTGTTTGTACACTGTTTTTGTTAAAGTTTTAGTTCACTTGAATTACCAAAGCAACCCACATTTATCTATTTTTAGACATGTAAACACTTTCAGTTTTGTCTGCTGAGGGTTCTCAGTCTCTGAGATGTTGCAAGGTGAACAGAATTTTAGCAATGTTTCTCAAAATCACGCCGAAATCAGGTTGAGCATGACATTTAAAAAGGAGTTCAGAAAATCACTTAAATTCAGCAACAACTTGTCTTCTGAGAAACAATGCCCCTGTTACTTTGAATCTTTAATCTTCTAATCTAGTGAAGAAATGAGCACAATGACAACAGCAGAGTAAGCTTTAATTCATGTCTCATGTTCATTTAATTCATGTTATTTGAATTATTTTCTTCAACTTGTTTTTTTAGTATCATCAAAATATAAATACACCAATTCTAAGATGTTGCTGTTCTGTGTTACCCATTACTGAGCCAAAAAAGAGAGACATTTGCCCATAGATAGGTACTTCAGTCAGCACTGTATTTTACATTGTGAGTGCCATGTGTGAATGGCTGTCCAGGTCGACCCTGTGATAGACTGGAAACCAGTCCAGTGTGACCTGGAGTAGGCTCCAGCTGTATAAATGATAAGCTGGTATAGACAATGAGAGGACGACATGCAGGTGGACACTGGATCTACAGCTCTGAAAGGTTTAGCCGGTGGTCTGCCAATGCAAGTACTGTGAACCAGATATGCAATTGCCTTCTTGTCACATCACAATGAAACTGATGCTTTGTGAATATGTTTCTCTTACAATGAAACAGAATTAACAGTCAGTTCTTCCTTTTTCTTAAAACTGTGTTTATATTTGCCATTTTTGATGATGCAGCGTTTGTTAGACATTTTCCCTTCCTCATTAATTGTCCTCTTTCTTATGATACAGGGTGAAGGCAAAGATAATTTACACACTGTGGACCCCCAAGTTCCTCAATCACTAAAAAACCAAAACATGTTGAAGGACATGTTGAATGTTGGAAATTGTTTGGGTTTTTTTACAGTCATTTCTGCAATGATGACTCTTACATTTGATTTTATCTTGTTTTCATTTGTTTTGAAAAAAAAAAGTGTAGGATTGTGGATATTGCCTTCAGATATTACTATGCTAATGTCTATATCAGCAAAAATCAGCCACACATAGACACACACATATAGCGACACTTTAACCACAGCAAAGGAAGCTGGGGGCTTTGAAGTAACAATTTGATAACTTTAAGACTAAATGCTGTCAGTGTGCAGCACGGGGGGATGTTGTTGGTTGGAAGTTTGGTTTCAGTGGTTGATGGAGGTGGTCATTTCCTTGCAGCTCCTGCTCTCAATCTTCCCACAGAATCACTACTGTAAAGACAGTGAGACTTTGTGCAGAGGAAGACCCTGTAGCTTATACCACAAGAGCAGATAACTCAGCCGTAAGGGGCCCAAATGTTTAGATAATGTAATGCACCATCTGAGAGACAGACGTTGACACACACAAAATTACCACGAAGAGACACAAAAGAACTACCGATAAAACTATAAATAATGACTCGTGGTTGTATGCCTCTACCAGCCAGGCCAGCTGCAGTTAACCAGCATGTGAATTTTTGAGTTATGGCTCAAAACGTTTTGAGTAGTCCCAGTGACTTTGACCTTTGACCCTTGATCATCAAATTCTGATCAATTCATCCTTGAGTCCAGAATTTATGTCAGATTTGAAGGGATTCCCTTGAGATTGGATCACATTCATGAGGAAGGGATGGACAGATGACCTGAAAACCTAATGCATCTTCGCCGTCTACTCACGGCTGTCACAAGCGTGAAAGCATAATGATACAGGCAACTTCAAAAAGACACAAAACAGCTATGAAGAGGCACAGTGTGAATGCAGGTTTATGTAAATTGTCCACAAAGCAACTACAAACCAATATAAAATGACCACAAGGAGACACTAATTGTTAGTTGTTAGTTGAAAGAGATGCAAAACAATCTCAGAGACTCTAAATGAACCGACTGCAAAAACAGTTTTGTGTCTCTTCCACTCTGGGGGTCTGTGTGTTGTGGTGGGGGCTCTTTTACATGTCAGTGCCTGAGGGACCACCACTTCATAATCGGTTGCTGTTACTGCAAAGCTGAGTTTTCTTTTCACTGGCACTACCTTTCCTGTCTTTTCTACGCCATCTTGTGGACTGAACTAAATGAAACAAATCACTTGGAAAGCCTTAGACACGTGATCACATTTTTTCCTCCCTTTTTACACCTCCCTTATTTCCTCTCTCACTCTTAAAACAGAAAAGCACTAATACCCATAAACATACTCACACTGCCACTCACTTCCCCTGTGATGTTCATTCATTTCCTGCATCGCAGCTTACTAAAATTATTTCCTCTGTTTCTATTATCCAGCAAAAAGAGCACAACCTATTTGTTGAATTTTATTAACTCTGGTGAAAGTCCTTTTTATAAGCTTTTAATCTTGCCATGGTTCTCTGAGGCAGCAATCATTGTGCAAGTAAATGAAATCAAGGAAGTTAGTTTACAGCGTGTTCGCTGTAAATACGCAACAGACTAGATGTCAGTGGTTTAGTCAGAGTCAGTGAAGAAATACATCAAGGCCTCAGGCTATGCACTTCCAGTGCCTCAGTTTCAAAGAGCAGTGTCAACTGTGAAGCTTCCCCAAACTCTAAAAAGATTTTTTTTAATAATAATAATAATAATAATAATTTTAAAAAACACTGATGTTTTAATGTTTTTACTATAACAAATTTTATGTTTCACAATGGTGAACATAATAGCCAACACATTTCCCACTGATAATAACAGAGGTGGAAGAAACAATTTATATGTGCTTGTATGTGATTAGAAACTTTTCTTAAAAAGTGATTTAACTCTTAGATATTTTTTTTATCTGAAGTATAGCTCTTTACCACATTTAAAGTCATTTCAAAGTAAAACCAACACATTATGAAGTCATGATATAGTGTGAAAATGCAACAAATGAGAAGAGCCACATCAGAAGCTGCAGCAGAGAAGAAGCTGCTGGTGCCACTAGAGGGCAGAGCTCCATGTCTGGAGAGGAGACACTCAGCTGCTCTCAGTCTAGATACATGTCATAAATATTTACACTGTCAAACTGTCAAATGCACAAATTATTATTGACAAATGTGCAAATTAAGTTTTGTACTTTAGCGATCCAGTGGTGTGGATTTATGCACAGACATGTACAAATGTGAATTTAATTTGTTGTGCACAAATATTCAGATACTGGTGTAATTTTGTTTCACAGCACACAGCATTTGAGTCTTACACAACACAGGTAAATAATATTTTCACTCATGGTTTAAACCAGCACTTTCATTTTAATTTTGATGGATTTACCAATTACTTCCAGGTGAAGTTTCTTGCTTTGGGCATTTATCACATTTTCTCTGACTATGTGTTCAACTATAAGATCATTTTGATTTTGATCACTTAAATTTCTCTGGGCTTTACCTTCACTTGTCTGACTAATAAATAGAGAAATCTCTGTCAATGTCTTTCAGTGATGAAAACAGAGAAAATACAGACAAAATAATCTATATAAACCCTACGCAACCATCCTACTGACAGATCACAATTGTCATGTTGTCAGGCACATTCTGAATGGCCACTGCCATCTTTCTCTTTCTACCTGTCCTTCCATTTTCTCAAATATTGCTCATCCAATCACCTTCAAACTTCATGTGTGTGTCATTGTTCAGGTCCCAAGGAAGTGCAGCGTTGACTGTGAAGGTTTTTGGATGAGTGGGTCCCAAGAAACATAAAAAGAGGGACATTAAATGACAATCAGTTTGGCCTGTGGTGACACATCCATGTTACCAGTGTCATTGATTACAACAACAGAAAGATGGCTGCAATTCATAAAACCTGCAAAACAAAACCTGCACAGGATCATCAGGTATGGGAGTCTGTCATCTACTGTTGCAAATTCAGCCATATTTTCTGTTTCGTTTAAAAAATGGCTCAAACTACTGAAAAAATGGCTCAAAGTACTGTTGTTACAGTCTGTAAATCACTTTAAACGTATTCCTTTCTGATGCAAAAATACATTTTACAGTGACTTTCTTGACTCTATATGACTCCAGTGATTAAATAAATTCATGTCATACCCATTTTATGTTTTAAGTCAAATTTCTCAGTTGAAATAAGGGTTCTCCAGCTCCAGATCTCTCTCTCAATAAAAGATTCAGTAAAAACGAAACATTGGGATTTACTGCAGTATTATACGGTGTTAGTTTTGTCAAGGTGTGCCCAATAAATTGGCAATTGAGTGTATTTTCTTATCAGGTATCCAACAAACAGAGTCTTTTATTATTATCAATATCATAGCAAAGAAGTGACATGGAAATAAGATGAAGATGAGATGCACTGGTGCTTTCAAAGACAATGACCTTTAACAGATTATTGGATAGTGTAGTTTGTCTGTTTTGTGTATGTGTTATATGATCTGACTGGATTGCACCTGGGCTGTTATCATCCTTTGATTTGCATAAAGCATCAGATGTGTCCATGTGTTAATAATCACGCATATAGTGTCAGTCTCCAGTTTAACAGACTCCTCTTGCAGCTCCTCCCATGCAGCAACACCGACTGAAACGATGCTTCACCTCACGTTTCTCAGGTTTTGGTGCACAGTGAGTCCTCTCGCTTGTTGTCTGTGGGTGAGACTGTGGATGTGTGTGAGCCTCAGTCTGCAAGCTACAGTTATCTAGAAACCTCTGCTCTATGTCTCTGTGGAAATACGTGTTGATGCGTCTTTGCAGAAACATGTTCAGTCATATTTAGTGTGATCTGTCATACATACATTTTTATCATTTTTCTGATATTGCTCCACAGTTACTTCTATTCTATCATAAATATAATAACATCAAAAACAGTCCACTTCATTGATTTTGGATTAAAACATCTTAAATCTGACTCGGCTGCCATTTGCTGAGGGACACTTGTTGAAACAGCGTTTAGCTGAGCATCATCTCATACAGCAGAGACTGGAGGAGGCACACAGACTGATGGGAAGGGAAGAGCAGGAAAGCCCTTATTGCCATGGCAACTGAAATACCGGACTCTCGGTACAAAACAATTACCAAGCAATCGGGAATGGGACCCCACACCCCCACTATACACCACCCGCCACTGACTGCCTACCACCACACACACACACACACACACACATGCATGCATCATGCTCTTTTTCTGCTCATCAGGTTCAACCGGTGGGTTCAGACACACAGGCAAAGCCAGCACACAATTTTACCTACTTAATACAAGGCAGGTGTTTACATAGTGTTGTGTCTGAGGTGCCACATGCAGATTCCTGACAATCCAGTGTATGGTTCCAACCTCCCCAGACAACACTTCCATGATGCCCCAGTATTCACCCTTTCCGTTTTATTTTTGTGTCATTGGTGCATCACTTTTATGGCTCCAAAAAGCCCTGTCTAATTAAAAACTAACAAGGTAACAGAAAAGCTAGCTGTGTTGCTCTTTGTTATTAATAATAGATAGGCTATTCCTGCTCGCTCTCTTCAAAACAGTTAACCTAAAATAGTATTAATAAACTGAGGTGAGACATTTCTAAAATAATATATCAAATGACAAATGACATTGTGAGATGGATTGCTTGTAATGATGAACATGCAGAGAATTATCACCTGAGCCTACAGCTCCCCTCGGCTTTATGGAGCTTCATAGTGAGTTTCAGCTCGTTGTTCAGCTGTTGCTCTGCAACTTTACTGTTTTGTTTCACTCTCGCCGCTCACACAGTGTCATTCTCGGCTACAGCAGGCAGCTGTTTTCAGTGAAAAAAGCTCAGCAAACCTCCCACTGTACACTGCCTGCTCAGCACCAGACACATTTAGTGACTAGCTGGTGAACACAGCAGAGCATTTATCAGATAAAGAGCCAGATATTACCCTCAGGAGACCAAAACACAGAGCTAGGTAAGAGTGAGTAGTGAACTTTTTTGAATTCATCAGGTGTCCAGACACACAACTCAGAATCACTGATAATGTTGCTCCGCACCTGCTGGATGTGTAAATGAGCAACTCTTCAGGTAAGGATTTAGAGATACCCAAAGTAAACCAGCAGCACAAAAGGAAATATGCCACCCTGGCCCTTTGTGTGTGTGTGTGTGTGTGTGGTGTGTGTGTGTTGTGCAAACCTGCTAGTTGATAACAATTGTACTTGGGTCAAGCTCATGTCCTAGCAACCATGCAAACTGTCACCAGCTCCCTAGCAACCAGGAAGACACTAGTGTCATCTCTGTGACCAGTTGCTGTTGGAGATGCAGGCATTTCACAGAAACCAAGCTGAGGTACAAATAGTGACAATAGACCCCACTTCATCCACCACAACCACTACCTTAAACACACACACACACACACACACACACTTTAGAGGGCAACACATCGACCTACAGTAGGTCTTCACATCAGGAATTTAGGAATTTATCTATTTCAGTTATGGTGACTTGCTGTTTGCCCCTAAAATGAGAACAACTGACTGTGTAAAAAGAGTCATACAAGTGGACATGCACACACACACACACACACACACACCCTACAGATTAGATGTTCACAAATTGACTTTCAAGTATGCAATTATCAGATCTCTCTCTCTCTCTCTCTCTCTCACACACACACACATACACACACCTGCCCTGCAGTATAAGTACGACAGAACTGACTTTCAAGCATGCACTTGCAAACACACATCCACCAACCAACACACATCACTAAAAACATACTCCCACACATGCTTAGGAAAATCTACTTTAAAGCATGCCGTAAAAACGTGTCAAAACCACATGTCCGCACGTGCCTCCCACCAGGGAGGCCTGGCCTAAACTACAGCTGCTCAGAAATGTGATTTTACATTTACGCATATATGGTACCAGCATGCACGTGCACACGCGCGCGCGCGCTATGTGTTCGTGTGTGTGTGAGGGGGGTATTCTCTCTCTCCGTGCAATCAATGGCTTCCTGCACCACAGTCAGAAAATAAAGGATTGCATGACAGAGCCTCCACAAACACACGCGCACGCAGAGCGCGCGGCAGCGAGTGAGGAACGCATCCTGTGTGGCAGCTGTCACGGTTTCCAGCGAAGGTATTCCCCAGCCTCATCACGACCAGCAGCCTGAGCCAGCGCTCACTGCTCTGCCGCTTCATCTGGTCTCAGCGCACAGAGAGAAAGAACTGACATTTACAGATTCATAGATGAAGCAGAAAGGATAAAAACCTGTATTTTGACGTCGTGTCACGGTGGCATAACGCAGACAAACAGGTGGGAAAGCAGTCTGCAGGGCACAAACAGGTGGAATTAGTCGTGTATGATGATATATACCGATTATTACAGCCTATGAATTCACCAAATCTCTGAGTTTTTTTTTCTTCCCTTTTATCAAAAACACAATAATCAGATTTATGAATCACTTCTCACCCTCAACTGCCCCCGTCCTCACCCAACCTCACTTCACCCACCACCTAAACTGATTTAGTCCCCCCCCACTTCCAATAGACTCTCCGCTCTCCCCCTCCCCCCCCTTCCCTCCCTCCCTCCCTCTCTTCCCACCAGTCACATGGAGGTTAGCGGTGACCCGTCGCTCCCTCGGTTTTTGTGGCAGTCGCTCTCCGGTGCGCCTTGGAGACGGACGACAAGCGAAACGCACAAAAGAAGAAGAAGAAGAAGAAGAAGCAGAAGAAGAAGAAAAGAAACTACAGTGGCGCCTCATTAGATTTTCTTTTTTAGAAGTGACTACGATTTTATTGCATTTCTATTCCCACGGAAAATTATCCAATCCCGGAATCCGCTGAAGCCGCTGGTAAACGATACTCAGTTAAACACGGGGTTATTTTTAGTCGCCCACCGCAGAGATGAGTGGCTGGAAGCCGGCTGTGAGAGCGAGCAGTGCTACGCTGTGGTGAGTGAAGACCCCCCACCACCACCACCACCTACCTCCCCACCGTCGCACGGTGGTGTTCGGCAAGAATGAAGTCGAGGCGAGATAAACTGAAGATCCCCTCTCTGACTCTGGAGTAAGTTGCTTCTTTCTTTTTGTTTTGAAATTTCCATCCTCTGGTGCAGATGTGAAACCGCAAGCTGCCATGTGAAACTGTTGTGTTTTAAAGTTGTGATGAGAGTGGAGTAGTGGTATTTATGTGGTCGTGTTGTGTTGACGGTACCTCAGTGTACTCAGGTGTCAACACGGACCTTTTTCCCTACAGAGCAGCTGCAGTTCAGACTCACTTATCATCTACTACCATTACAGCTTTTAGACTGCAGACCTGCCAACTGAGCCTGATGGCAATGCAAATAATCCCTCATGTTTTCTCCCAGGCTGATGACATTTGCTTGAGGCTTCAGTGTCTAGTTTCAGTTTGTGTTTTGAAGAGAGGACTAGAGAAGTTACAGGTGTCTCATCAGCATGAAATATAACCTGAGTATTCTCACTATTATCAGAATTGGCAGTTTCCCCTGCCTGCCTATTAATCTTTAATCTAATTTAGCCAACTGAAAGTAGAGAATCCAGCTTTCCAGCCTTGAACTGTGACTGTGTTTGCACAATCCATGGCTGGTTAAACTCGTAAAACCAAACTACTGAAACAACAGGAAACTTGTGAAGAAGATGAGCTTTGGCACTTCTCTCTTCAAGGCTGTTGCAGATATTTGACTCTATTCAAACCAACTGTTTCACTTAGTGTCAGAGGTACAGCTCATGCCTCAGTGTGAATTCTGTCCTCATGATGCTTTGTGTTTTTCCAGTTCTACCTTCTTTTTCTTCTTCTTTTTTTTGAACCCAGCATGAAGGAATCACTCCACGATTCCCTGCATGAATCACATGCTCACCCTCACATCACTGAGACAGACAAATGCCTCTCTGTCTTTTAGAAGCCGCAGATATTTTATTTCCTTACGGTTGCTAATCTGTGATTCGTCTCCCCATCAAAGGACATGGCTGCAGTCTTATATCTGCCCACTCATCCCCTAGAGTGAATGTTGCCTCTTTTTTTGTGGGGAGGGAGGGAGTACCTGCTGCCCACTAGATACTGATCCATAAGGCGTAGGAGCTCCTCGCTCACATCCCCATTCTCTCATCCATCCATCCATCTGCCTCCACCGTGGATCAGCTCAAGCAGAGCATGCGCTGCCTTCGTTTCATTTTCATTTTTAGGCACTTAGTAGCTTCTGCTCCCGCGCAGAGATGCAGAGGAGGCTTCAGGCTCGGCTGCCAGGGAGGGGTTCGGGATCTTAGTGATGATGGCTGTTGACGGATGCTTCGGCCCAGACGCTCGTTTGTGCGAACCAAACCTGTGATTTGCTCTTCAACCACCAGTGGTGAAAAAATAACAAGCATGACCAAAAAAAATCCCTTGAATTCAGCTTTATTTATCGATAGAAAATTATGCTTTTATGCTGTATTCAGGTACACAGCTTTCTATAAATGAACTTTCTGGAAGATAATATGACTTGTTTGAACTTGTCTTAAAGCAAGTTTCGTGTCTCCATGTTTAAGTCCTTGTTTTATATTTTTATTTTTATGGGCTATATTAAAATTATCTCCAGTGAAGGATGATAATGAATAAAATATCTTGGAATAAGTCAACAAATTCTTTTGGCATGATTGTTATTTTTGCAGTAAAAACAATCCTGCTGCCGTATTGATATTGAAAGGCAGCTGCTGCTCTTAGAGTCAGAGAATCCCTGGATGACCTGAACATCTGAGCATATTAGAAATTCAGTGTGAATGTCACCAGTGAGTCAGTCTGAGATTTTCTACTCAGTTTACACTCTGGACAGGAGTGTCCGTTAAGTGCTGACAAAATGTAAATGCGAAGTGGAAAAATGGCGGACGATTACTCACTCAAGCACCAGTGAGGGCTTTGATTTGGAGGTCTGTGTCGAAATTCAGCGTAATGTGTTGCATGTGTTGTGTAATTATGAGCCGATGCTACAGAATGAGGAGTCTTTTGTGCAAGGAGTTGTTTTTCCTACCATCCTCCCTGCATTACTATGACAACATGTTCATTAGTGCTGTGTTTAGCACCGAGAAGCCTCTGCAGCACTGAGACAATAGCAGCACTGTGGTGCCCACAAGGCAGCGCTTACATTTGAGCAGGGAAATCAATAGAAAACAGCTTCAGTGCTGGGTCAGCATCAGGGAGATACAGACCTTAGGATGGCTGAGCGTGCATATTTTGATGCAAAAATGGTAGACAATATTTATTTTTAAAAAGTACCGATTCAGGATTTTGTGTGTGCAGGAGCCTGAAGTGTGTTGTCCCTCCTGGATTAATTAAAGAACTTGGACATTGTTTGTTTTCATCTAAAGTTCAAGCTTATGTCAACATATAGGTCCTAACACTGTGAGAGGTTATTAGATGTTCACTAAATGTGTTTCTGGACGGTGGCACTTCCCACCTAGTGTGTTGACACCTAGCTGCCGACTTCCTGTGGTGTAAGAGCACGAAAGAGTTTATTTGTCGGCCAGTTAGTTGCATCCAACCGGCCTGTAACAGACAGTGCTAGCAGAGAGGCAGCAGCATCACCCTGCGGGTCGACGGCGAGCGTCTGCCACCATCAGCCGATGACGTCAGCCAGTGAGAGGCAGGCATCAACCTTTCTAACCCAAGGGCAAAGGCTCTGCTGCTGACTGATGACAGACGCTGGCGCGCTGAGGTGCTGAGTCAGCACACTAATCCATGCGAACATTTCTTGCCTTACAGTTTGTCACCCACTTGCCAGAGCCCCACCCTCCTGAGCCCATGCAGCCCCTGCAGCCCCTGCAGCCCCTTACAAACCCTTCATCCCTGGAGGTAAGACAGACGGGTCACACGCAGACTGTTTCTATAGACTGAGCATGTGAAGTAACTATTAAAAAAAGTCTACCATCAATGAGTCAGTTCACCACAAAACCAGCAATTAGCTGATCCACGATGAACAAGTATTGTGTAGCCAAAGCCTGATATAGCTTATTCCTTTGTGCCACAGAGCTCCATTGTTGTCCAAAAACCACAGTGTTACACTGTGTGACAAGTCCCTTCATTACCACGAACATAGGCCACTAGTTTATTTTGCTTCAGTCCCACATATACTGACTTGCTAGTTCATAAACTGACTGGAGCACCAAATATGTATTAATCCATGACTGACAATAGTTGTTAGTATGTTTTTAGTCACATTTGCTAGACACTACAGTGCTGAAATGTTTTAGGGCATCATACAGTTATTTTGAAAAAAGAAAAATGATAAATTCATGCCTCCTTTTTATTGAGACTGAATGACACTTATCATTTTGGTCTTGGAATGTGTTGACAATAACAAAAATACAGAATATCAATAGTCATATTCTCATATTCTATTCTAAGAATTGGCTAGTGCCAGTGAATGTTCATTATTTCCTTTAGGCAAAAGCAAGACGATACAGTGTTTGAAGCGATAAGATTTTGGCCACCGGAGTCAAAGATGCTGCTTCAAAATAACACATTGAGAAGACTTCAAATTGAAAGTTAATTCTTGACCTTTGAAACAGTTGCTGACAATCGCACCACAATGTAATTTAGTAGCTGTTGTGGTGCTTTCAGTTGCATCACGAAATCTTTACGAATATGAACGTCTACAGTTCCATGACAACTGGGGTAAACCCCATCTGTTCTTAAAAACATGCTACAAATTCTGAAAAATAACATCACAGGATGATGGGTTTGATAAATGAGGGTGGTGAAACTTATACCAGAGAGTTATAAATTGGATCAGTATGGCATCAAGAAGTGTTTTCTTTCAACCATTTGGAGAAAGCTATTCACATCGTAAGGCATGATTGAAAACATAACTACAAATGATTACATCAAAAAAGTGTGAAATACAAATTGTATAACTCTGGAGAAAACAGGAAATACACACTAAATCTGAGTTGTTGTTTTTTATTTGTATATGAAGGTGCTTCTGTTTCACCAGTGAAAGCCTATCATTTACTAGTTGTCTCTAAGTCTATGTGGGTTGCTTGGCAACGGTGCTAGGTGCTGTGGAGGAAGGCAACACTGCAAACAGAGGCGGCTACATCCAGCATGTTTCTGGATGTGTGAGCAGTGCTAGGCTGTCACAGCACACACAGTCTGCAGTAATGAAACCCATTTGCTCTGTTGAAAAATGAGCAAATTTTACCGGGAATGCAAAAAAATCCTCAGACGCGATGAACATGAATTCCTCAGCACGACACAGTTTTCACACTGATGCCACAGCACGGCAGGTTGCACATTTGTTGGCATCATTCCTCACAGCATTCTGCATTGGAGACCCCCCCACCCCCGTATTGTTTCACCACTCAGAAACATATTCATTCTCTTGCATCAGATTCTGTATTTGAATGCAAGTAAACTACTTCCCTACATCATGATGGCACTGATGCAGAGATATCTTATCTGTCTGGTACCTCCTGCAGGATTCATATTGAGTGTATGGGGAGAGTGCAACATATATTTTTCATCTGAGCATCAATATTAGTTATTATTATGGCACCTTTACTGTAGATAGCAGCTGTCTAAAATAAAGCATGTAGTGCATTAAAACAACGAAAAAATACTGTACATAGTATTAGCAGCCACAAAAAAATGCTACCATTATCTTCAGGCTTAAGCCTCAGTGAGGTGTAACTGTGAGCCATGATCTGCTGACCTCAGTGGCCTCCTGATGAAAGTCAATTACCATGACGTTAAAGTTCTCCTAACACTGCAAATACATAAGCTATACTATATGTAAGTAAAAAAGCATAAGGCATGCTACTTGTTTTAGGTTTTCCTAAGTTAGAGACTCATAAGAACTCACTCCTTGCAACTTATGGATGTTGACCTCATCACAAAACTACTGGATTTTCCCAGATATTTGCAAAACAATCAACCATCTACATCACTTGAAACAACAGTGAATTCAAACAAATAAATGAACTTTCTTTAGATTTTTTCTGCTGAGTTCTACTTACTGTATATTATTATAGAAAATACATTCATACATGTTGGGTATACGTAAACTACATACACCCTCTTCACACTAGAGCTACTTTACATGCACTGGAATGTACCACTGTTTAAAAGTTTGGTTGGGATCCTCCCTCTGCCAGACTCTTCATGGTATAACCCAACAACATCTTAAGCTGCTTTCAGGTTCTGTAGGACATTGCCTTATAGAATGGATGCATACAATGACTGCTGGTAATCCCGAAGACAGTGTTTCTATGGCAATGGTTCTGGCTATTATTACACTTTGGCCAAATATCATGCAGGTTTACATTACAACCAAACACTGTATCAGGGGCTGTATGATAAAAACGGCCTCTACATTGCACCATTAGTAAATATTGTTCTCACCTTATATCACATTTTTAAGGTATTAATTGCTTTTAAAATATTCTTCAGGGCCTCTTAATATGTTAATACAATAAGAAATGTATACATATATAAAATTTCAAGTTCAAATAGGGAAATTTACACCACCAGCTCCAAAAGGTCTGTAAATGTGCAGGTGCATGTCAGGATACAACTTGGTATGGTGGCTTTGTGGCAACATTTGTGGTCAAACATAGCACCATGCTGCAGTTAGTATATTTATTTTAGGTAGGTTTTACACGCCAGTACATCAGATTATTAACGAGACCTCATCCAACAGATTAACACCCTTAAAAGACAATACAGTCTGTAATAGACATGAAAAATAAACACAATGCAGATGGATAACTATTCAGAATCCAGTGAATTAGCTGAAAAAGGAGATTAGTACTTACATGTTATCATTCTGGGACTGCATCACAGTTTTCAGCTATTACTTTGTTTTATTTGTAAGAGAAAGTCTTCAACAGTTGTGTAAATATGCATTTACATTGTACCCTTTAAAGAAGGGGATAACTGCACTAGTAATCTAGGGTGTGACCCTGCTGAAGAACAACAACAGCTATGACTGTCTATCTCCACCACTCAGCTGTGTGGTCAAACTGATGTAGACTATACTGATGTATAGTCAAAATGTAAACTAGAGAATAAAACTCTTTAAAGCGTTGGCTGTGTTCAACTTTTAGTAGTTTTGTAGCACTTGTGTATCGTAGGAGTCAGCGTGGTACGGAGCTTAGTTTTACTCCTACAGTCCTGAGCAGCCGAGCTGAGTGTTTTGGTCTGCTCTACTTTGAGGGATGATCGGATCTGTAACAAAGTCAGTTACTACCTTTAGTTGCTGTTAAAGCAAAATGAAAACTCTCCCATTGCTCTTTAAAAACAAGTGCAGTTAATTAACTTTAGACTAACTCTGGCTTTGCATTTACATTTACAGTTCATTTTTTTCTCTTGATCAATGAGTATTAGGTCAATAAACTAAATGAAGTGGTGTCTACAGGTTTATAGTACAAAAAAATAGTACATATTACAGAATATCTTCTCTTAATGTTGTATGAATAACTTCATTGTTTATTGCATTTTCTAAACAGATCTAAATGGGTTTATTGTGGAATAAAATTGAAACTGCTTTGGGGACATGGCAGGCCTCCTATGATCATTTATAGTAACAGTTTTTTATTATGGTTTCCTTGAAGTGCAAAACAGAACAACATAACAGGAAACTCAACAACATTTCAGAAAACATCAATAAAACAAAACAGTCAAAGTTGCCAAAAGTGTTTTCTATTTTGTTGTTGTGTTATGTTAAATGTTGTGTTTTACACCACAGGACCACCATGTATTTAACTGACAATTTGAAGTTGTTACCTTGGACTTTGGGAAACTGTGATGGGCATTTCTTCCTATTTTCTGACAGGCTATTGAACGATTAATTGATAAAATAAAGAAACAAGGGACTGCTTACAAGCAGTAATGATTAGTTGATTAACAGAAAATAAATCAGCAGCTATTTGGATTGTTTTAGTCTTTTTTTTAAATCAGAAATGCCATACTTTTTCTTGTTCTTCTTACTTTTTTTCTTTGACATATATGACAAACAACTGAATATCTTTTTTTTTAGTTTTGGGCTGTTGGCTGGATAAAACAAGACATTTGAAGAGATCACCTTGGAGAATTGTAGTCAAGTAATGATTATTTGGCGCCTCAAACTTAGGTAGACTTTTTGCAGCAGTGTGACATTGAAGGTAACGAGCAGCACTTGAACGCAGCATCAGGCTCTAGCTTCCTCACACGGACATACACGCAACCAGCAGAGTCTGTTTGGCCAAACTAAAGTGTGTACCGACGCCGTGTGAACGGTGCCACACACCAAACCGACCGACATGGAGATGGTGTTTCAGGGACAGGACCACAGCCAGACAGGTGTCCGGAGGATGTAAACGGCACCTCCCGAGACCCTTGGGTACAGACTTCGGTGTGAATACAAAAGGAACCGCCGAGAAGGGGAGACGATGGTGGGGAGAGGAGCAGCAGCACCAGCGGGAGCAGCAGCAGCAGCAGCAGCAAGAGGAGGAGGAGCGGGTTTCACATCGACCCCAGCTTCAGTTCTCTGAAATTAACATTAACTTTGAAACCGGCTTGTTCGAAAAAAATCCCCCAGCATGTCGGATCCGAGTCACTGGTCTGCGGTGCCGAGTCAGAACAAGTCCCATTTTGTTCCCGGAGCGTTGCTGAAGCGCTCAAAAAGGTAGTTATCAAGAGTTGCAATATGGAGGTTTTTAAGATAGTTTAACTGTTTATTTAGGCTTTTTCTGTGTTAAAATCCCACTAAATGGCAGTTTATCAGTCGCAGCTGGTCTTCATTTAATGTTTGTGTCTCCACGGGTCTTTCTTTATGTCAAACAAAATAAGCTAGCTCCCCTGTGCTCCTCTCAGAGAGCCGCTCTAATCCTCTGTTTGTTCAGTATAACACAGTTAGTTTGTGCCTATACACAGCTATTGTCCAGAAAATAACATGTCTGAAAACAAGAACTAGCATTAAGCTGAGAATAATTGCTCTAAAAATGAGTATTCTCCAAAGAAATGCCTTAAATATCACGCGCAATATGCAGCTTTCTTTGTTGTAATTGGATGTGACATTGCAGCAGCTGTGACTGGGTGCAGGTTACAGTTGGTGCATTAAAAACTGGATCTTCTCATAGTGTCAGACCAATCCAAGCTGAAAAAATACACACAAAAGGTATTTTCAGTGATGGCAAGCATATTTGCACTTCTCTGTTTATACTGGCGGCTGTTGGCTGTGTGATGATGATGACTGACTGGAGGGTTGTCATGTTTACTGTTAGATTACTGGAGATAAAACCTGCAGCTCTTAACTGTCTGATACAGGCTGTGACACTGAGTTGAACTGTGGCCTGTTCATTGTGGGTTATGGTCTAACAGTAACTGTCCTTATGGATTTATCTCTCAGTTCTCTTGATTAATAGTCTTTAACATGTCAAGAAAATATTGAAAAATGCTTGTCACAGTTTCCCAGAGCCCAAGGTGATATCTCTATATTGCTTGTTTTGTCCCACCAACAGTCCAAAACACAAAGATATTCAGTTTGCTGTCATATAAAACAGAGGGCAGCAGCAAATTCTCACATTTAAGTAGCTGGAAACCATCTGCTGATAATGTTCTTAAGGTGTATAAAATGGCAGAGCCCATGGTGGCTTCCTCAAATTGTCTTTTTTGTCGAACCGTCAGTTGACAGTCTGAAACTCAAACATATTATATTTTACTATTACCCAAGACGAGGAAAGAAACAAATAATCATATTCAGGAAGCTGTCAAAATTGTTGCAGATTGATTTTCTGCTGATCGATAAATTGTCTAATTGCTTTGTGCTCCACTGTGACCTGTCCACCCTGGTGTCACAATAGAATCTGCTAATTTGAATGCGGTTGGCCAAAGTTTGGCCCCTTCTTTTCAGGACCAGAGGATTATTTAGCACTCCTTCCCTCCCTCCCCTTACACACACACACACAGACACACACAGTCGTGGACATCTGTGGCTCAAGCTGGGCCTGCTGTTGCTGTCAGTGCACACACACACACAAACACACACACAGCCTTGGGCCTGTTGACAGGAGACTTCCTCTATCATCAGTTTTCCCTCTTTCATCTGACATGGCCATGCTTTCATGTGTCATGCATTTGCCTGCAGATTAGAGTTGTAGTTACATAAACATTTCTCAAGGCAGAGCTGCTCCGAAGGCGGAAATAATATCACCGCTTGAGTTAAATCTCAGTGGGCAGAGACAATGAAATCACAGTTCTTCTGGCTAAGTATCATAACCCTAATCTGCACTAGACCATCAGCTGTGTATTTTGTTAACTGCAGAAAAATGCAAGTGTGCACAGGATTTTCAGGTCTGCTTGTGCTTGATAATATCATCCCTCCTTATCATGCAAATACATTTATCTTAGATGTTCAAGATGCGAATGCGATAACAAGAGTTACAAACAAAAGTATGAATTCTGGATGGCCGCCAGAGACGTCTCCTGCTCGTTGGCACAGTAAGATGCATTACTGCCACTGTAGATGTGAAAAACTACAAATACAAGGCAAATATGTGTTTGTTTATGAGCACAGCATCAGTGGAAAACAGTATTGGTGTAATGGTGACTATAGTGCAGGTTAAGTTTACTGCATTTTGGTGTCTTTCAGGCATAACAAACTTAGTTATTATGCGTCAGACTGTTGAGTGTGTAGTTAAAGAGACATATTGTGACTGCTGACTGAAAAAGACAAGAAGTCCTAGAGGAGTAGACTGATATTTAGAAGTTTCTCACTGGAGAAGAAGAAGGCGCTGACATTCATGCATCTTTACAGTCGCCACTCCCAGTTTATACCCAGCCCACATCCAGTTTGTACACAAACACTGATGTGTTTTTGTGCTATTCAGACTTATTCATTAAGCTGCAACAGTCAGAGATTAATGGATCACAGTCTTCTATTTTAGAGGTCAAGTGTCTTCTTAATCTGTCCACAACTGCACTGTCATAAGTCTTTTGTGTACTCAAGCTGGTGCTCTATACACATACAAACACACACTTTGATGTAAACGCAACCTGATGTGTTGCATGAGTCGAACATGTAATTATAGGTGAATAAATCCAAGGCCGAAATGATTATACTCGGCTTAAAGAGATATGCCACGTTTACTTTTCTAAGATAAAAACACCAGATGAACTATTTTAGTAGAGGCCTCTGTATGCTAACAGTTTAGGGTTGTTTTCATATTTTTTAAAGTGAAAAAATATGAACCATAAGCAGCAACTTGCTGGAAACATAATCACACAAAATAAAACAATGCTGTTGTACACAGTGTAACAGAAAAAATGCAGCTCATTTGGCACAAAAGCCTGACAGAAAAAAGTAAAAACCCTTGCCAAGCACAGTTTAGCCAAGTGACCAGTTTGAGGCTGCTTTTATCTTAGAAATACTACAAATACAATAATAAATACTAATAATACAAGTAACATCTCTTTTTCAAATCTTTTGAGTTTCTTATATTTCATATTTCAAATCCATGAACTACCTGAAAAATACCTCTAACAGACAACAGACGCCAAAGCACAAGGCACAGATGTTTGTACAGTTTCTACAGTAGCGTCGACACATGGAGGATTTAGGTGTTCATGCTTTATCACTTGCCTAGGTCAGTGTCAAAAAAGAGGCTTATTATCTAATTGCTGCTGTTTAATGGTGAATTTCCACTGTGGTGTTCACAACAGTTGCTCCATATACAAACCACCACAGAGACATTTACATAAAAATTCTGATGAGAGATGCAGATGAGTGATATGTGTTGAGGCTCTCAGCCCTCTGAATTTTTTTGTCTTCTCTCTTGTTTGTTGCTCCAGCTGTCGCAGCAGCAACAGGAAGAGCCTTGGTGTCGGGACACCATCACCCACGCTATCCCGGCCGCTTTCTCCGCTGTCTCTCCACACTGGTAAGATCAGCAGCATTTTGTAACCTTTAATCCCAGCAGGTTCCAACAGGAGCACTGCTGCAAAAAAACATGTTGGCATTGGCACTGGCTTGGCTTTACCTGCATGACAGTGCAGGGTTATCCAGAAATCTACTGCATTTGCCAACCAGAAGTGCAGCAAGAATACCTTTGCAGCACTGTGCTCATTTACAGTTTATCTGAAGTTGTACAATTCCGCCTTAAAAAAGTATAAGCTGCAGTGTGGTTTCCTGACATTTAATTAACCTTTAAATTTGACTTTCTTGTTCATATTCTGTACCAGTGCCCTGTAGAAACATGTCCACACCAACACAGCCCGTTGCATTGTTATGCTGTACTGCTCCTGTCACAATGTTGGTTGGTGGTCAAACCAGTCTGGATTCCAGCTCTTGTAATTTAAGTTTAGCAAGACTTACACATTGGTGTTCTTTTGCATTCCTTTAGTTTAGTTGATTAGTTTATTTAACAAGGACAATGCACAAAGCAACTGTTGTAACAGAGTTAGCTACAAAGCTAATTTACATCTGCGGTTCCTGGGCTGGAAGAAAACAATAGAGCACAGTACAGACAATTAAAAGTACACTACTCACAATAAGTTAGGGATATTGTTATTTACATGAGTGCCCCAATATGTAAGGCACACTGTACACAGTGAGACCATTACATGGAAAACACAAAATGAGGTGTGTCTATCACCCCAATACAATTGTCTCCCTTATCCCAAAAATCTCTGAAGTGTATGTATGACATCCACTGAGTCTCTCACAATATCCCTAACTTATTGTGAGTAGTGTAACACAATTTGCAGAATATACAAACAGTACATCATATTATGTACCTACATCATAAAAAACGCATTGTATATTCTCCATATTGGAACACAGTTGGTTTTATACCAAGGTTTAAATAAGTGATCACATGGTTGGTTTGTCTTGAGCCATATTTTGAGTGTTGTTTTAAAAATACTGAAGCTTGTGCATTCTCTGATAATAAATGTGTAATTAGGTTCAGTTTTTCCTCTGCTCTGACTCTCTCATTGTCTGAAAGCAGTTTTCCTAAATCTTGCTGTCACCTGCTGTCTGAGTCCCTGGTCCCCTTAGCATTGTCTCTGCAGAGTGATACACATTCCTTAAGTGGAGTAGGTGCAAGATCACAAATTAACTTGTGTTGTTATGACCTGTTTAAGAACAGATTGATAAATTTAAGTTTATCAGTCCAGATCACGTCTAATGTGTTCAGGTGTTATTGTGTTCCTTAATGATTCATAAATTAAAATGGTATTGTTCTCACCCAAATTTGACGTGTTCCACACAATTTATCAGTTTGAAAACATAAAATTTCACAGTGTCATTTAATACAGTTGCAAAAGAACACATCAGTGTTTCTCATGTGGTGTGCTGCTTAAGTACGAGCTCCTCTCGTGTTACTGTTTGTAAGCTGTAGGGCACCTTGCCTCCCCACACTCGTTAATACAAGATTAAGCTTGTTCAACTCTTAACTTGTAAGCCGCACCACAGCCAGTGTCTGGATGACACTGCAGAATATTCTGACGACTGCAGATGACCTGGAGGACGCCTGCTATCAAACTATAGCCATTAACTATTATAATAATATAATTCTCAACTTACACGCTGAGTCACTGATATATAAATATTACTGCACAAGATGCACAGTGTGAAGTTAGCAATAATGAAGACTGAATGTCATTTCAGTGCAGAATTGTGTGGTGTTAATTGGTCAAGGATGGAGGGTGAAACTGGGGGAAGAGCAGACAGAGGGGGAAAAACGTTATATGTGTAACACGACCCAGGGTTTTGTAATGCTCAGATTTTCGTACTTTGTTACAGAGTTGTACTGCAAGTGGGAAATTATTTTCAATGAATAAAAATAAGGTAAAATTAAGAGGAAAAACTTAATCTATAACATGTAATTTTAACTTTTCAACAAGATAAACACTTTTTTGCCTTCATCTAGTTTTACCAAACAACTAGTACCCAAAGGATCTTAAAATATTGTTGGAAATGCCTTAAAGTTTGATACAGAATACAAGACATTGCAACAAAATTGTTGAAACCAGTTACTGAGAGCAATTATTGTGATTATAGCCTGACTGATTTGTGACCAAGTATTGTGACCAAGATACTGAGAGGGACATTTGAAAGTTTTAAGTCATTATTTTTAATTTGCGGATTATCAGAATTAACATCAGATTGAAGACAAGTGTGGAGTGTTAAGTGTTAAAATAATTGACAGGCAGGAAATTTCTAAATGGCTGGCGTCCTCCTGCTTTTCGAATCAACAATAGCACATACGACGTGAGCCTTTTAATGTCATGAAGCAGCTGCACTCTATGAAAAGAGTTTTGCTCAAGAGCTCCTCATCGCAACAGTGTGTGGATGCGCTCCCTTTTGAACTCAATCAAACCAAGGATTATCTAATCACAGAGAGCTATCTGACTCTTAATTGGGTACTCAACCACTTTCATGTAAACAAACCACAGTCTCTGGTGTATCCAGACCCCCAGACTCTGGTGAGACCAAACTGCGTGAGGCTTTCCCCCTTAATTAAGAGTCTCACTAGATAGGTGCGGTAATATTTGGAAATGTAATACCAAGATGATATGTTAGAGCGTTCTGACGTGCTGGTTAATGCTGCTGGGTTTTGCAGTGATTGGAAGTTCCTGCACAGACATGATGTCATCCTTTCTGGAAATTTTCCATGTGTAAATGCAGCCACATGGTCGTCTCTGTTCTATTTTCATAAGTTTATTATTACAGTTGTGAATAGTCCCGGGAGTAACTTGGTCTTTCCTCTTTCAGCTGCAAGCAGCCCTCTAGACAGCCCCCGAAATGTGTCGACCAGTGCCTGCCTCAACTTTCCATTTGCCCGAAGGTATGTCAACACTGCTCTTTTGAGTCCTTTCTCCCTGCAGTGATATATTTTGTTTTGTCATAATTAAAGGATCCCAAGGGTGGGATTTGAAGTAAGTTTTTGTTGAAACTTATTACACAACCTGCCTTGTATTTTATTTGAATTGTTAATAAAAAGTATAGCACATTATTTTAGGCTAGTATAATCATGTTTAGAAAGTTTAGTGGAAAGAACAATATCATTTGGTTGCAAAGCAGAGGGAATTTTCCTAAACAGTAGCAGTTATATGAAGTTAGTTTATTGGAAATGTATAAATTACAATCTGTCTACTTCCCCTATAATGAGCTCTGTTTTCACTACAAATAAAACAAAAACGTCTGAAGCTATTTTTAAAAATGACACACCAATCACCCACTTTCATACCCACTTTGTGAGACTTTCCTGTTTTTTACTTGAATAAACATCTAAGTTCAAATTCAAATTGTTCAAATTTTCAGCCAATAGCAGCACTTATTTAGTTTTTTTTTACCCTTCAGCGAGTGAGTACACAGAGAGTGAGGATATCATGAACTGGAAGTACAAACTGCTGTTTATTTATCTACTTGTCTGGCACCCCTGAGCAGGGCACTATATAAATATGTAAATATAACATTTTTGGTTTATCAGAAAGACATGGAATGTACATCATGATTAATTACAATTACAGGAAGTCACATGTAGCTGTTGTTTACATGTGCTGGAGGTTTGTAGTTTAACAGTGTGAACCCAAACGAAACCTGAGAACAACAAACCAAAAACAATAAAGTAAATAAATCTAATGATGTGAGGGTTTCCTGTGCGATTCAGTGTGTGTGCTGGGACAGAGGCAGACAGTCTGAGAAACAGCAGCAAGGTGACTGAGGCTGACTCAGCCTAGAGCGTTCGCACACACACCCCTCCCCCGCCAGGTCTTCTTAAAGCTGACTCCTCCTCAGCAGGATGAGTGTAGTTAGATAGAGGGTACCCCCGAAGCCCACTCACATATCAGTCAGCCTACAAGTGAGGCGGCACCTTGAAGACACCCGAGAAGAGTCGTTAAAAACGCATGAGCAGTTCAGGTGCTGCTCCTTTAAACACAGTGGGAACAAAAAAGAAAAACGACACCTGCTCTGAGAATAAATGAGTACTGGCGTCAGTGTAAAGAACATCGTCAAGATTAAAGGAAATATATAAACCTATGATCCTTAAATATTTAGATTTTACAAGCTCTAGTTCAAGTGTAGTAAACCATTTAAGATTACAGTTGTGCTTGATGATTCAATATTCAGGATTTCTTTATTTGTCATTTTTATGCTCCACATAAAAACGAAATAGTGTTTCACACATGCCACCACTCGATAAGCACACTTCAGTGCAATATATAAATATAAAAAGCTCTGTTTTTTTCTTATGATTTTGTGCCAGTGTTTAATGAGACTCCTTCCTGACAGAAGGTCATTCTTGGTAGTAGTTGTTGATAAGAACTTGCTGCTTTTTCATCCTTTAATCACGCCTCTTTGTGAACCTGTCCTGGTCTTGAACACTCTTTAAGCTTTCTGATTCAGACTGTCACTGTAAATACATTTAATTTAGAATTTTATTGCGCTGTTGAAGCTTTCATTCAACCTGTGAATCTCCTGTGGGACTTCTTTGTGTTTCCTCTGCTTGCAAATAACACGCCAAATAGTATAACAGCACTCCACACTTTCATTCAGTTATGATTCTCTTTTTTTGGCTGTTGGAAAATCCAAGCTGCAGACATTAAAGTAACACAGACCTTTTTTGCCAAACATGCTTTGAAATGAAGATTTGTTTCTGTTATGTAAACTATGTCCTCAAATTAATTTAGTTTGGTAGCTACTCCATGTATCTGGACAAATGAAAACTGGCAAGGGAGGCAACATTGTCAGTACTAATCCCTCATCTGAATGCCAGGGGTCACAGGATCACTTGCGGAAGATTCCCAAAACTCACTGAAACTCTTTCTTTGCTTTTCTCTTTCTCTCTGTTGCTGTCGTGATCTCAGTCACTTGGCTCGCGCCGACAGGTAGCTTCCCTTTATATTCTTGCACCATTTCTTCTGGCTGTTCAAGTTTGTGTTTTTTTTTTCTACTACAAGGAAATATTTGTGTTTTATGTTTTGTTTTTCAGTAAGAATGTTCTCACCCTGACAAAAAGGTCTAATACTGTGAAAATATTGATTGTTTTTCTGAAGTATTGCATAAGGTGAAATGCTAAAGAGATGCTGTAAATAAAATGACACAGAAAACCCTGTTGTATATGATCTGGGAGAAAAAAAAACACATTCATTTCATGCTCTTATAGTCAGAGAACTCCTCCGTCGTCTGTTATGTAAGGAGCTTCACATATGAAATGCTAACTAATGCCTGTTTTTGCTGGGGCTTATGTAACTCACATGTCCGTTTCTCTCAGAGCTGAGGGCCGGAGATGGTCCCTGGCATCCCTCCCCTCGTCTGGCTATGGAACCAATCCGCCGAGCTCCACTGTCTCGGTAAGTCACCGTAAAATGCAGCACCGCACCCCCCTCCAACCCCCCTCCGGGTTGAGACGTGTCGGCCAGGCAATTCTAACACCTCACTCAGCCCAAATAGCACATTCGTTTATGCAATAAGGGACTGCGAATGCCAGGACCGAGATGACAAACCACTAATTGTTTTCCTCCATCATCTGCTTGAATGAGTCATTCTCTCAGTCTGTGGAACTCAGTATTTGAAGTAATACACACAGTCTTTGTGTGAGCATGTTAATGAAGAGATGAGGTAAAGAGAGAGAGACTGTGTGTGTTATAAGATTAAATACTTCAAGTGACATTATGAGATGACAGCCTTTCAACAAAGCATCACAACATCTCATATTTGTCATATTAACAATGTGCTGAGACCATATTTTTTTATTTTCTATTAACATCACAGGGGTAATTATGTTAGCCCACAATATGATGTTTTTTGGTTTGGTGTTACAGATTGCTATCCACTAACTATTGGAGGGAAATGTCAAAATGATAGGATGTTTATTGAATGCTGGATGATATTTGAATGTCTTAGATTTTTATACCAAAATCATTTTAAAGGAGGTCTTGAGAATATCATTGTATTATTATTATTAACTCCTTACTCTGGAATGTAATTGTTTACAAAATGACATTGGTACACAGCATTCAGAAGAACAGTTTGCAGTGTGGTGAAAGTCTGCCATGTGGAGCTATTATAATGGAGTTTATTGGGTAGACCCGGGCAAAGGCCCAGAGGTCAGCAGGGACAATAGGACTCTTCAGTGGCTCTTGCTGCCTTCTTTATGCTGAGGCATTAAAAAGAGACTTAGCAGATGCTGTCCCCCTGGCCGTCTTCTGTTCGGGACACATTGGCCGCAAAATTAAACAGATTGCCAGCAACGTACACAGTGTCCAGTTCGGCATGAGTTTACTCAGCGCCTCAGTGGAAATGAAAAATAACATATTTGTTAAAATATTGATGCGTCTGTTGGATTCATTGTTGTTTACACCATCACCTGAAAAAAAAAATCTTCTGAAGTGTGCTCTCTTTTGGCTTCTAGTTTAAATTCGTACACCAGCTGAACACGTATGCCTCTTTGAAATCCTCCACAGGTGTATGGTCAGTTGGTCAGACTTATGTTGGCTTCTTGTTGGCACAGGCTGCAGTGTGCTGCTGTCATCATAAACTAGAAGGTAAATTTCCCAACAGCCAGATGCTGGTTAAAGGTGTTATAATTTACCATAAATAAACTGTCAGCTTCTTGATTTGAGAGACACCGGCTCGGATTTGAAGCAGACTCAGAACAAGAGCCAAACACAACTTAATAGCATTTGACCTCTTCTGACCGCCCTGTTTCAACTTGAGGTTTGCCAAACTTGTTTGAACACATGTTTGTGGTCTCTTAAGCGGGATGATGCCACTGAAAATTCAAGACTGACTAGTAGCGGTGTCCTCTTTGCAAAAGGAAGAAGCAGGGTTTGCTGGGACTTTGATCTTGAGTTTGACACACGCAAAATGCTACATATAGCACCTTTTAAATCTGTCTTTGGCCTAACTTGGTTTAAACATTTGTTACACCCCAAAATGTTTTATTCTGACATTTTCTGTCTCTGCAGGGAGTTTGAGTCTGTGTGTTTTTACGGCGGTAGAAATAAATGTTCTTTGAATATAGAAATACAAAACATTCAATTATTAGTCAAAGCAGGCTGTTTTATTTTGGGCCATTGAACAAAGTGCAGCTTTTTTTGGTTGTCCACCAGATATGATACAAAGGCCCAGTATTAACATTGAAGTGTGGTGTTTTTTTAATATTAATCAGAATTCACCTGAATGACAGTCAATTAGCAATTATCATTGAGTGTAATAAACAGTTATCTGAGGTTGGCTGAGGAGATGCGAAATGTTGCTTGTGTTTGGGTAAATTACCATGAGATGAATGTGAGGATTTAAATCTGGTTTAAGGTTGAAACAAATACATTTTCTCTATTGATGGGGTCCGCCTTTCTCTCTGCAGTCCTCTTCGTCCTCCCAGGAGCGTCTTCACCAGCTTCCCTACCAGCCGACACAAGATGAGCTCCACTTCCTTTTCAAACACTTCCGCAGCACAGACAGCATGACGGACGAGGATGGACGGCCCTCGACTGTCATACGTCCTCGGTCTCGGAGCCTCAGGTACCTCTTTCGAGCTAATAAGAATGTAGAAAGACATGGGTGGAATGAGTAATGAGTTAATGAGTTGAAAACTGAGGCTTTGCTGACATGGATCAAAGGTTCCTGTCTTGTCCACTTGCTTGCAGTCTGGCTTTGATGGTTTTTTATTTGAAAGTGAAAAAGACCTTGTTCATCTTCATCTAGCTTCCCCAGCTTTGAAACAAATGTGACACTGAGTTTTTACCTTTAAAGTGTTGGACATTACACCATTGATCCACTCTGAGATGGTGAGAAGTGTTGTTGGGTTATACTTGTGTTCCCGACTTGTGTTTTGCCATCAAGCCACCTGTCTTACAACCCAGTCTGACCTGAGTCTTAACATCTGTTTTATATTGCTTCTTGGCCTGTCATTAAACTAATGAAATTAACATTTCATACAGATTAAATTCAGTAATCCTTCTGGAGGGATTACTCAATCTTTTGGTTGGGGAAAACAGCATTTAGATTTGTACAGCAACTGCGTGTGTTGCTGTTTATGAGGTCCTTCGTATCATCATGTACTGGTAGACTGTCAGATGTCAGGATGCCACCTGTACATCGCTATGGCCAAGACAAATTTACAAGCAAACACAGCATTTAGTGTCTCAGGTGGCTCTTATTGATTACACACGCCTGTTGGCCGGCAGGCAGGTGGAGATCTGACTGCAGAGCTGTGTGGCTCCGACAACTTTTGTCTGTTGGCTCTGCTCTGCGCTGTTTGTGCGATGCCGGAGTGCTTTGTGTTCTGGCACCATGGTGTGCCGTGTGTGGGTGTGCTAGCTAACAGAGCGCCTCAGGGATCTAGCTGCTGAACTGTAGTCGAGGGTGGTTGCGGTTTAGGAGGGGGCGTGGGGGTGGGGGGGCTTGATGCAGAGAGCCGTGGTGAGCTGCAGCAGTGTGTGTTGGGCAGCAGCCATCCAACTAACAGAGGCGTCTTTCATGACAAAAAATGGCTTAGGGAGCCTGTTTGCATGTGATAGGTTTTCCCTCCATCTGTTCTGTTTGAAGCTTCATTAAGCAAGATTTTTCGGTAAAAATACACTCGTCTCACCGGTCTAAACACTGGTGGTTTTGCAGTAAATGACTAATAGGGCGATGTTGGTGATTCACACATTTTTTGCCTGAAAAAACCTCTGCCTGTCAGTACAGAGAGATCTAAAAGAGAAACATCAAAACCTGACAGTGAAATTCTCTCTGATTGCAGCTTTAGCAGATTTAAAGCTGCTCAAATCGAATGTTGGCTCACAGTATTGCTTTTGGCACGTTGAGATCAAAATTGTAAGTATAGATATTGACCTCAAAAAACCTCTCTCAGTCAAACCCAAACTGTGTGTTGAAAGTCTGTGTGCATCTGTTTAGTTGTGCTGCACCGAATCAGCAGTTGCTAATAGATAACTGTGACATAACCACTTTCACAGCCCATCCTAACATAATGGCTCAGAGGAAAGTGGAAATGTTTTGAGTATTGATGAATGTCAAAATGCATTTGTTTATCAATTAGAATATACTAATCTGTTGTTTTGTTTCTGTTGCAGCCCAGGGCGATCGAGCGTTTCCTACGATAACGAGATAGTCATGATGAACCATGTTTACAGAGAGCGTTTTCCAAAGGTATGCGTCTAGTATTTGCATTGAAGCCATATTTGTGCAGCAAACACACTGCACATTCTTGTTTTTCAGTTTATTGTCCACATGTGTTGTCTTATTTTAACAAAACCAACGTTTAGTTGTTAGCAGCCAAAAACATAATAGCATCTAGAGTGTCTTGAAGGTAGGTGGCCTTTTTTTGGTCCAAAAACAGAGTATGGAACTGAAACTAAGCTTGAGTTTTTAATGGCACACATCTCAGCAGGTTGCAGAGTAATTGTTGAATCACTGGTAATGATCACCGACCATATGAGTCCACCCACAGAAATATTACATTTGGACATTTGGTGCTGCAGAGAGTAAAAAAATCATAATTACTGGTCCTTTAAATGTCTTAACAGTGTGTTTGTGTTTGTGTACTTGTCCTCCCTGCAGGCCACAGCCCAGATGGAGGAGCGCTTGTTGGAGATTGTCACCCACTGCTCTCCAGACAGCTCCCTCCCGCTGGCTGACGGGGTGCTGGGCTTCATCCAGCACCAGTTGGTCGAGCTGGTCAGAGACTGTCTGGACAAGTCCCAGAAAGGCCTGGTTACTTCCCGCTACTTCGCTGAGCTACAGGAGAAGCTGGAGAAGCTGCTACATGAGGTGGGAGAAACAGCCAGCTGAGGTGGAAATGATGTGGGTCAATATGGCCTTTATAGTTGCCAAAAAAAAGATTTAAAAAATTAACATAATTGAATTGTATACTGCAGCTTTAACCATCAGCTGATGAGCTCCTACATGTGAACTCTTCGACTGGTCACTTGGACATGATGAAATTATGAAAGGGGATTGATTGAGGCTGGGGCAAAATGTGCAGTCAGGCGCGTCGCTCAGTAGCTGTCTGATAGCCAAAGGCACACACAATAGATCTGGTAGTGGAAATTGTCAGTGATGGTGAGGGGTACATTTGTCACAGGTCTTATCTGTGTTGTGATGAAATGTTAGTTTCTATAGCAACCTGTTCCCCTGTTCCTCTGCATGCTGTCAGACAGAAGGCATGGCCGACTCGCTGTACCTCCAGCTGAACTGATAAGTCTGTTCCCATACAGTGGAACAAATGCTGTAATACACACACACACACATATACACACAAGACTCGCTTTGTGTGCCAAGGCCACTTTGTTAAAAACTGTAACAGTTTGAGGAATAAAATGACATTTTCAGGCATCAAAATTCCCTAAATGTGATTTGATGTATGTACTGATATAAATAACATTCCTTTTTTTTGTTTTAAACACTTAATTCCTAGGAAATATAATTTGCTGCACAGAAAGAGGAGACAGATTTTGTGCTCTTGGCAGCAAAAATACAAAAAAAACCTCTTGTGCTTTGCCTCCTGATCTTTGCAAGAAGAGCAGCTTTAAAAGGAAAAACATTTTGACAGCGTTTATTTGTTGGCCTCCAGTCATTGTTTAAATTCTTCACTCGTCTCTTAGCTCCACTGTTTGACCTTAAACCTCATCTAGTTTGTAATAATGAGAATAACATTCACCTTACATCATGAGCTGTGAGGGTTAAAGGGAACCACCCACAGAAACATCATCAAGAGAAAATCTAAAAAAAGAAGTTATAGGACCACCCCACCCACTGTGACTGACAGATGGTATTTGGGAATTTTAGCATAGAAACAGTGCAGTAAAGAGCACTTGGCACATTTTTAATACTGTTTACCACTTGAACTTGATGCTCCGATTGACTTGGCACTAATTGAGCATGTGAGGATTCTTTGTTTGCAAAAGTTCGGTTGATGGAGGAATCTGCCTTGTGACTTTGTAGTAACAAGACTGTCTTTCTCACAGCGCCACATTGTGACATTCACACTGGATTATGGGCCTGTTGTGACCAGAGCATGAGAAGATAAACCACATAAACTTTCACAAGTTGAGAATGATTCTGTCTCAGCCTTTGGGAACTTTTGAGAAAGCTGTAGTTTGATATTTTAGAGGTGCTGGAGCTACCTGCTCCCCCTGTTTCCAGTCTTTATGCTAAACTAAGTGAACAGATAAGCGTAGTATCAATCTTGTCATGGTCTGGGCTCTACATGGAAATGACTTTAACAGAAATGCCTTGTATACCATGCCGTCACTGTTACTCTAGTACAGACTCACTCTCTCTAGTTGTCTAGAAGAAAGGCGGTGGATGACTCATTTAGACTCCATACTCCCACCCAGTGATTAGTCGAATAATTCCTCTTGGTTTAACATGATGTTTTCTCTGACGCAGTTCTGTCAGGCAGTGTCTGTTTTCATATTTCTCTTAACGTCATACCCATCTGCTTTGAGCACACTGTGTTATGTGTATTTATATTTCCTGTTTTTCGGTGCTAAGCAGTGCTTCTACTAGAGTCTTTTTTAGGGGTTGAGGAAGTGGCACAACACATACATGGTGTGCATTTGAAAACATTGTGTAGACATCAAACAAAGAAAATCAAAGAGAGAAAAATCCTTTTTAAGAATTTATTTCCATACCATAATAAATGTGCAAACACTGAAGGGTATGCAAACATCGCCTATACCTGTATGCTTGCATGATATATTTTCTCCCTCTAAGAGTACAGCATATATAAACTTTACTTTTTTTCCTTGCTCCTGCTCCCCCGCTGTTTTCCAGGCTTTCGAGCGCTCTGAAAGCGAGGAGGTAACCGTCATCACCCAGCTGGTGAGGAAGATCCTCATCATAATCTCTCGGCCGGCTCGCCTCCTCGAGTGTTTGGTAAGCTGAGGAAGAGAAAATCTCTTCCTAATTGGAAATGAGATTACTTTGATTGAAATGGGTAGAAGTCAGTTCATGTTAAGTAGAACTGAAATGAGACTTTCACTGTGTAACTGGGACATTGTCTCTTTAAAAACACATTGTTGAAGTTCCCAGTTTATTTATTTTTTAATCATTATAGCATCACAAATGAAATTCCATTCACTTCTGTTGTATTGCTGTGGTGGAGGAAGGCTGAATAGCAGACGTTTCAAAACGTCAGCAAATAAACCAAAGATATCTACATGGCTAGATGAGACTAGAGTCTTAAATCACCAACTCTGAAAACAGCTCTGATTAAGATAATTATGGCTCAATGGGATAACTACCGGTAGTAATCAAAGGCGACTAAACTCAAGGCCCCATGGACAAGAAGCTGAAACATATTTCAGTTGCCTTTGACTTGTGCCACTGATGGTGATTAAGTGTTTGATTTAGCTGCTCCCCTGCTTTGGGTTCAGTCTGTCAGGATATTGGCTTCAGCCACTTCACATTAATGAGACTTGGATGTTGTTGACAGGAGTTTGATCCGGAAGAGTTTTATCACCTTCTCGAGGCGGCAGAGGGTCACGCTAAAGTCGGCCAGGGAATCAAGACGGACATCCCGCGATACATCATCAGCCAGCTTGGTCTGACAAGGGACCTGTTAGAAGGTAAAGTGGCTCTGTGCTATGAAGCAAAGCTTTACACTCCATTCACATTGAAACCCAAAGTCTTCCAGTTCCCTCACATGTTTTTTTTTTTTTTTAAATTGGAATCATTCTGAATAGGAAAAAACTTCATGAGTCACCAATGTGGACGTCATGGCTGTGTGCTATAGAACTGAAACAAGAGGCATTCAACATACTTGTAGCTTGTAATTAAACACGCAAATGACAGTTTGTTAGTGTTACCATGGCAATAAGAAAATCATACATCATTTGCTTGAGATAATTGTTAGAGCTCTGGTACGTGGCAGCTTGGATGAGCGGCGTCTGTACTGGAGGACAGTGTGATTCAACAGTGGAAACAAAGCCAAGTTGTTTAGTGTCTTTTTTCCAGATATAACCAGGGGCACAAACTGTAACAGAAATGTGTTTTAACCATCTGGAGATATCTCTTATTAGTCGGCTGCTATATGTCATTTGATGTCACTTCATATTGGATCTGGCTTACGTCCTAGAACAGACATGTGTGAACCACCATTTAAAAAAAAAAAAAAAAAAAAAACTATAGCTGTTCAGACTGAGGAGAGAGGAGTCCTTGTGCTATGAATTTAGCTTGGATGTTTAAGTTCAGTTAGTTCAAGAGCTTTTTGAATTTCATAAAAGTTTTACTGCCACATAACCAGGCTGTAGGAACCAGTTTTTGTGCATTAAAAGCAGAAGACACCCCAGAGGCAGAGAATAATAGCTAGGCTTAAATATAGTGTAACAGAGATGGAGGAAGACGAGTTAACCGAGGAAGATTCTGTCATAATACTGAACTCTGTCTCTCCTTCTTTTCTAGACATGGTGCAGCTTGAACAGTACGATACAAGTCCTTCAGTGTCAGTGGAAACGGATGCTACCGTGGAGGTAATTTTCAAACTTCTTGTTATTAATTATGCCCTTTTAAAAGAAGAGATGCTCTTAAAACATCTTGCATCTTGCAGCATGTACTTTTCCTAAAAATTGTTTTCCAGCCTCCTCTGGAAAATGTGAACACTACACACTCAGTGTACACACTTAGTTTGCCACATTATACTTAATGTAGCGGAACAGGCCCTGCAGCATTCATCATACTGTATCCTACTAACAGTAATGTTTCTGCTGCGTTTCCTTCTTAACTTGCCCAGAAACAAACACTATCATCATGTCTCTGCTTCCTTTCTTTAGAACAAGGCTCCACAGACGCTGACACCAACTCGCAGGAAACCTCTTGAAAGTGATTTTGAGACCATCAAACTCATCAGTAATGGAGCTTACGGGTATGAAGAACGATCCACTGTTTTAGCTTTCATTGTGTTTTCTTAGCGTTTCTTTATTGAACAATGTGACGCAAGAACTTTCAGGATTGAAAAGAAATCAAAAGGCTCTATTGGGTTCCTCATTGGAAGTCACTTAGGGTTTCATTCCTTATTTTGTGCCTATGAGTTTCATGACTTTCAGTCAGCTCCCTGCAGTTACCTCCAACGTGCCCAGTGAGAAAGGCGATAAAATTTCAAACTGTGCCAAAATGACATCCTCTCTGGCTGTAATGGTGGCCGTAGTTTGATAAGGGCACATACACATGGCAAAGGGGACTTCATGCAGAGACACCCTGTCTATGCTTTCATGAGTTGAATTTGAATAAGGTAAAGAGAATCACAAAACTAGCGTGAAAACCAGTAAACTATGTTTTCATTGAGAATATTTCCTTAAGAATAACAGGTCCTACTGTGTTTTTTCACAGGGCTGTGTATTTGGTCCGCCACAAGGAAACCCGCCAACGGTTCGCCATGAAAAAGATCAATCGCCAGAACCTGGTCTTGAGGAACCAGATCCAGCAGGCGTTCGTGGAGCGGGACATCCTAACCTTTGCTGAGAACCCTTTCGTTGTCTCCATGTTCTGCTCCTTTGAGACACGACGTCACCTCTGCATGGTCATGGAGTATGTAGAAGGTATGGCAAAGACAAAACATTTAGTTTAGTCTGGAGAAGAGTGGTTTACTTTGAGTTTTTCTTTGAGCTATAAATTGCTTCATTGTTTATTTTGCAAGCAGCTAATATCGATAAATTCAGTATTAACTGCTTGCTAATACTATCTTAAACAGTTTGAGTAGTTTGTGCCTCTTGCACAGTCAGTTGGCCACAGCAACTTGCTAACAAAAGCTATTAAGGGAAATGATAAATAAAAATTTGTGTATGAATATCCTTTGATTTTAAGGTCTTCTGTTGTTCTGCTTTGTGAAGGTGGAGATTGTGCCAATTTGCTCAAGAACATGGGCCCACTGCCTGTAGAAATGACACGGATGTACTTTGCTGAAACAGTCCTGGCCCTGGAGTACCTTCACAACTATGGCATTGTGCATCGGGATCTCAAACCTGACAAGTGAGAACATAAACCAATCACTGCTGCACTTCTGCTTAAGATTTTTGCACAAGAGCGACACGAAAATACTTCCTTCTCTTTTGGAAATGTACCAAGTATGACCTAACTCTGAATTAATGCTCTTGCTTTTCATTAGGGTCCATTCAGTTAAACATAATTAAATTACTAAACGGACACAGTCTGGTCTATGATTAGGCACACAGACAGTCCAGATTTACTTTTTTCAGTCCTCCTCCTCATTTTCTATTTGACTCTCTTTATGTGAGTTTGCTTGCAGAATTTGATGAAAGTCAAAAGCTTTTAGAGAAAAACTGCTTATGTTGATGATGGAGTTTTTATCCCCCCACCCAACAGTCTATTAATAACATCCATGGGCCACATCAAGCTGACAGACTTCGGCTTGTCTAAAATCGGCCTGATGAACATGACCACCAACCTGTACGAGGGTCACATGGAGAAGGACACGAGAGAGTTTGTTGACAAACAGGTGAGAGAGTTTCAGATGTTTAAGACAAAACATCTTTATGCATGTAAGAAAAGTAACACTAATTTGCGACAGCTGCTTCCGTTTGTCCATACTCACCTGCATTGGTTTGGTGTATGCAGGTGTGTGGCACTCCAGAGTACATTGCCCCGGAGGTGATCCTCAGGCAGGGCTACGGGAAGCCGGTGGACTGGTGGGCGATGGGGATCATCCTCTATGAATTCCTGGTTGGCTGTGTCCCGTTCTTTGGAGACACTCCTGAAGAACTTTTTGGCCAAGTTGTCAGTGGTGAGAGCTGGAATGACAGAGAAGACTGTCAAACAGTCCAGAAGCTATGTTATTGTTAATAACTGCTCTTATTTGTGATCCTCTGACAAGCTTGTATTTTCTGTGATTTGCAGATGAAATAATTTGGCCTGAAGGGGATGATGCTTTACCAGCCGATGCCCAGGACCTGATCACCCGCCTACTGAGGCAGAGTCCTCTAGACCGACTGGGAACAGGTACTGCTCAGTCTGTTGCGGATCGACACATGGAAAAGCTGCAGATGAACTGATGATGTTGTTTAAAATCCAGGTTTAAATGAGGGTGTTTTCCTCCCAAATGGAAAATCCAGTACCAGATGTTTGTAGCAGGAGGGACATCAAAACAGTGACTGCCTCCTAAACATATTTATATTAAACTTTATAAAGGACTTGGCAGAATTTAAAAATGATACAGATAAAATCAAAATGTAGAGGTCATGAAATCATGGAAATAAAGCAGAGACACAAATTGGAAATACCTGCGAGAGGACACAAAAAAATGTTTATTACTGAAATTTTTGTCTTCAGGTGGAGCCTCAGAGGTCAAACAGCACCCTTTCTTCCTGGGTTTGGACTGGAACGGACTCCTGCGCCAGAAAGCTGAATTCATCCCTCAGCTGGAGGCGGAGGACGACACCAGCTACTTTGACAGTAGGTTACAGCTGAGATTATATTTAATGATACATCCTGACTTAAGGCTTAAAGAGCAAGTTTTCTCCCACACTCAGAAAACATACAGCACAAAACAACACAGCATTTGTGGTGGCTGTTAAAATCAAGACCGTTGCCAATTGAGATGTACAACTACGGACGAATAAAACCACCGCAGACTGTTCTCTGTATTCTTTGAAAATAATCAGACTTTTTGTGTGAATTTCTTTGAGTTTTGAGTGACATTTTCTGTTTCTCTCCTCAGCTCGATCAGAACGCTACCATCATTTGGCGTCTGATGAGGATGAGGAAACCAATGATGAAGAGTCTTCCCTGGAAATCAGACAGTTTGCTTCCTGGTCACATCGTTTCAGCAAGGTAAGGACTGCAGCCATTGGAAAACAAGAAATTTAAAGGCTCAAAAAGTGGTCAGCCCTTGCAGCATCACTGATATTTAAAAGGAATATGCTGTGACTTAGCTAAAGTATGACAATTATCAGGCTGTCCCACTGCGTTCTTTGTCATTTATAACTCTGCTGTGGTAGTACTAGACAGTCATAATGAACATGTTGGTCATCAAAAAGTAGAATATAGAACCTCTAATACGGCTGCCTGACACTGAATAAAATCTGAAAGCTCCTCAGTACTCAGGCCTGCTCTCTATTTCACAGCCTCTCCCTTGTTTTTCACCTCAGGTTTACAGCAGCACAGAACATCTGGCGACACCTTCCAACCTGAGTTTCTCCTCCGACCGCAGCCACAGTGAAGACAAGGAGGACCGCGGGGACATGGGAGGACTCAATCTCTCCACAGGCCCAGCAGAGGGCAGCGTGGAGCGTAGACATGCTGGACGCATGGCCAGGTCAGCACAAGTGTAAAATATATCACACTGTATGTCATAACCTCCTTTAATTCCACTTTTTGTTTTGTTTTTTTCTTAGCTCTTGTAGTTCATCTTAAGTTTTTTTATTCCTTTTTTTCTTGTTCAGCACTTTATTATTAGGTTACATGTGAAATGCTGCCAAAAAATTTTGGAAATTAATATTTCAGAAGCCCTTTGATCATTCCCTTGTGTCTGTGTAAAAGCAGGAAGCAGTCAAGACACAGAACTGGTGTTGTGTGATCACTTGGGTCATTGTACTAGTTGATTTACTTGTCCAACTGGTCTTTGGCTCTTTCTAGCCTTCGCCCCCGGGCCTCTTCCAGCTCCTCCCAGTCTGAGAGGAGCACCAGCCCTTTGGTGATGAGCAGCACCCACAGCCTGGAGACAATGCCCCGCTTCGCCCTCTCCACTGATGATGAAGGTAAGTCCAGACTGCAATATCTGTTTACATTTCTATTCACAATATGTATCAGTTTCTCCATTAGAGGCATTAACAGGGAGAACATTTACATGTTTGTTTACCTGCAGCTGAGGTGGTTGTGTCAAACCTGCGGAGGATCAGGATTCGCAGCAACAGCACCGGGGCCAAGCACTCATCTCCCAAGGACCCGGCCGGCCCTCGACGCTTTGGTAACCAGCTGGAGACACCGGACAGGCAGAGGCTTCCCTGCGGAGGGAAGGTTCCCAAGTCAGCATCCGTCTCAGCCCTGTCCCTCATCATCACCACAGGTACAGAGAGTCATATCGTCACCACCTCAAAATCCAGCAGATGACAGCTTATGAGCTGTATGCGAGCACGTCAGATTTATATGGTCAGATGGATGGATGGAGAAAAATCAAGAGAAAAATCAACATAATCGGTCTTGCTTGTTGCAGATGACTCGCCCGGCTGCCTCCAGCCCAGTCCCATCTCTCCACGCTCACTGTCCTCCAACCCCTCATCTCGTGACTCCTCGCCCAGCCGGGACCTGTCGTTCGGCGCCAGCAGCCTGAGGCCGCCCATCATCATCCACACATCAGGGAAGAAGTTCGGCTTTACCCTTCAGGCCATCCGGGTCTACATGGGCGACAGCGACGTCTACACGGTGCATCACATGGTGTCGGTGGGTGTCACATCAAGATTTTAAACTAATCTGCCTTTACAAGACACACAGCTGTAACTAGTCCTTGCTGTAACTAGTTCTTGTGTGTTTTAAATGTCATGTGAAGTTGTGTTTTATTCTGTTGACACTAAACCAGAGGAGAGAGGTATACAAAGGTGGTTATGTAATGTTCAAATAAAACTCCTCTCCTTACGCTCTGTGTTGCTGTTTTCACAGAGTGTGGAGGAGGGCAGCCCAGCGCACCAGGCAGGTCTGCGCACTGGAGACCTCATCACCCACATTAATGGGGAGTCTGTCCAGGGCCTGGTCCACCCTGAAATGATAGAACTGCTGCTGAAGGTACATCAGCTAGTGTCAGGTTGTCACTTTGAAATCCAGTTTAGCACTGTCTGTCCTAAGTGCTAATTAATCATCATGTCACTCCTTTGAAATGCGCAGAGTGGCAGCAAGGTGACGCTTCAGACCATAGCACTTGAAAACACGTCAATCAAAGTGGGTCCTGCTCGGAAGACCAAACACAAAGGCAAGATGGCTCGTCGCAGCAAGAAGAGCAAGAGGAGAGACAACTATGACAGGTGAGAATCTGAGGTTTGGTTTCCACTCACCCTCTGCAGCTCTGCAGTGTTACTCATCTCTCGGTTACTCTGTGATGCTGGAAACCGGTGGATGTCAGAAAAAAACTTTCAAAACTCAGCCCTCTGTCTCCCTCTAGTGTTACACACTGTTGAGTAAAGTGTAGTAGCAACTACTATTTTGACAACACGGACCGCATGCTATGTCAGTCCATTTAAAATTTCATGATATGTTGTGATACTAACTGGATTCACAATATCCTGAATACATAACAGGGCCATTAGAACACACAGAACACCCCTGAACTTTGTGTCAGTGCCATTGCTTAACTCACTGAACTGCACAGGAACAGATATCTGACTCCACCTCTTCTGTTCCAAGGCGACGAAGCATCTTGAAGAAGCTGTCCAAGCAGAGCACAGTGATGCACAGCAGCCGCAGCTTCTCTTCAGGTCTGCCATCACTCTGTCTCCTCCAGCGAGAGTCTTCCAGGCTCTCCAACGCACAGCCTCTCCCCTGGCCCGTCCACTCCCTGCCGGAGCCCTGCACCTGACCATCAGGCATTTGGTGAGTTGAGCATGGCTTCAGGCTTATTGATATGCAAAGTAAAGTAAAGTAAAGTTAGTAGAGGCTTTGTTGTTATTCTACGAATCTTGATGAAAAAAACTTGTGACGAGCAGCATTTGAATCGGTTTTACTTCTTTCCAGAAAATAACTCTCCTCAGAGCACATCCCCTTGCTCCAGCTCACCCAGTTCTCCTGCAGCACACATCCGACCTAGCTCACTCCACGGCCTGGGATCCAAGCTCAGCACTCAGCGCTACACCAAGGTGGGCCGCCGGAAGTCGACCAGCAACATCCCCCCCTCGCCTCTGGCCTGCAACTCCTCCTCATCCACCACCCAGCCCCTCTCTCCGCAGCGCTCTCCCTCCCCGCTGCCGGGCTTCGCTAAAAGCCTGCACACTTACCATGGCAAAACCCTGTCACCACCCACCATTGTTAGACACATTGTCCGTCCCCGCAGCGCTGAGCCGCCCCGATCCCCTCTGCTGAAGAGGGTGCAGTCAGCTGAGAAGCTGTCTGGAGTGTACCATGCTGAGAAGAAGTCTTACGCCCCCCGGAGGCACACACTGGAAGTGCCATATTATGGCGAGGGCGATCTACTGGGGGACTCCGAGGCAGAGGGTGCCTGTGGAGGCTCCTACATCGGGGCTGATCACAGCAGGCTTGGGGGCTACATCGGCAGCCAGAGGATGAGGGACTCTGGGATTGAACGATCCGAGCAGCTGGTCGTGATGAGAAAGCTCAACCTCTCAGAGCGGCGTGACTCCTTTAAGAAGCAGGAGGCGGTGCAGGAGGTGAGCTTCGATGAGCCGGAGGAGAAAACCAGCACCACGGTTACAGTGACCACCACGGCACCAGGAACCCAAACGCAACCTCAGCAGCACAGGACACCCTGGGTGGTCACTCGACCTCAGACGAGCGAGGAGGTGGAGCTGGAAGTGCCGGCGGTGAGGAGGTTCACCCTGGTGCCCCAGATCGCCGTGCAGGGCTCGACAGAGAGCGAGGAGCAGGATGAGTGGGAGCCGTGTTCAGACAGTGAGGAAACCACGGAGAAACCTGAGCTCGACGTCTGCGTCGCTTCATCTCAGCAGCAACAGGCAGGACGTCAGCCGATGGAAACCACTTTCACTGGTCCTCAAGTTGCACCATCATCAGAGAAGAAGGATTGTAGAGAGGAAACTCCACAAAAAGGGCAGCTGAGAAAGTGACAGCTCATTACAGCCTCTCATTTCTTTTCTTTCAAGTCTTTCAAGTGTAACATGCACCGCTGAGGGAAAAACTCCCAGGTGTCTTTTTTAGTCAGAGCCAGACGAACTAGAAGCTGTAAAGTCATTTACAAACCTGTTTGGCTGAATGAGAGTGGGAGAGGATTTTACTTGAAATTTTTTTTTTTTTATTATTGTAAATATTTGCCTCAAGGATTTGCAGACGTTCTGGTCGTATTTATTACATTTGTAAACTATGATGAGTTAGAAACAGGGAAAGAGGGAAGTTCTCATTGGTTGAGTAGCTAAGGCTCAACATTTTTGTATCCTTGAAGTGTGGCTTTATGTCTTTTGACTGGATTTTTTTTTCTATAAATGTCTATTTTTTAAATAAATTGTTGAGTAGTTTGATAATGCTGGGCATAACTGTTGTAGGACCAAAAGGTACGAGAAGTCATTTTAGAAATGAAGTGCTTGTTTTTTTTCCCCCTCAGTGTCTGTTTGAATATGAACAGTGCAGCTTCCAGTGGTGTAATACTGCCTCAGTATGATCTTCATAAACCTAAGAACGACCTTTAGTTCACACTATGAGCAACATGCATCAGTTTCTGGTCAGTTGTCAGCCAGACTCTGCAGTTTTATCTACAATAAACAACTTCAAATACACATAGATTTTTGCGCCGCTTTGCTTCGGCAATCAACAGCACTACATCCTTCAGAACAAGGTTTAACACAAAAGCTGCCAAGCACTAATTAGGCTGCAAAAAAAAATACTCGACCTTGAAAGCTGTACAAATCTGGAAAGCTTTGCACAGCTGGAATTCTTCCATTCTGCACTTGTCAGGCAGAACAATTGTCCATGAATGTAGGAAAAAGACATGCTGAACTGTGGTTGTTTGACAGAAGACAAACATGAAAAGTTACATTTTGTAGCCCGTGTTTTTCTGACAACTTTGTCAGATTTGTAAAAAATACAAGTACTTCCAGTGACTCAGTGATCATGTCCTCACAGTGTGAATTCAGGGTTGCAGTGTTGTTTTTCTTAAGTGTGGAACCCAGTCGGGGCAGGGTAATGCCACATATCACCCGGGTGTGACTTTAAAGTACAATCTGTCATGACGATGTTATGAAGCCGACTCAAAAAAGTTTTGTGCCATGATGTGAGTGCAGTGTCCTCTAAGCCATATCTTTGAAAACAGAAATGTCAGTTCACTTGTGTTTGTAATTTCAACTCAACACAAAGACTTTTGACAACATCTCATGATTTATGAAGTCGGGTTTGAAGCTCTGGATGTTGTCCACTCATGTTTGCGGCATTTTTCTTCCTGCTCGCTTTCTGACATCTGAAACACTGATTCAGCACGGCTTCACGTCTTGTTGCAACAACTTGTTCTACTCAACAGCATGGCATCTTGTGGGAAAACCACAGAGTAGCCAAATCGAGGTTGAAGTCTTCTTCAGAGCCTGGGAGGGAATCACAGGATATCTTTTTGTTTTGTTAAAAACATTTTGATATTTATTTTTTGAACTTCACATCTTGAACCTGGAAAGTGATGCATCCTTGTGTATTTTTTTTTTCCTGAAACTGTAGCGTTTGTGTTTCTTAGTTTTTTTTTCTCATGAGCATGTGACAGACACCAAGCCTAAAATGACCCGTTCCTACTTGCTTTACTGTGTAGTGATGTTTACATGGGGGGGAACAGTGCACTAATGTATTTTGACATGACTTTTGTAAGTGAATGTTGAGGAGGGGACACATTTACATTGAATCCAAACCCAGGGCTTCTTTGAACAAATGTTTTATGTGTTTGTATTGTACAAATATTGATGTATATTTTGATAACAAGGTTGTGTATCATTCCAGATGTGTTGAAGGACATGATAATGCAAAATGACAATGATAATTTGTGGCACCGGGACTTTGGGGAAGTCCAGCTTTAGGGTTTTGGCTGTTTTTAACGAAACACCTTGTTGGGATTCAGAACAGTATTTCAGTTTTTTCCACTAGAGAAATGGAGTTTTGAGGTTGATTGTCTTATTTGTCAGTGGCTGTTGCTGGCTTTTGTACCGACTTTCTCTCCAGTCTTCTGTTTATATAGCATCAGATTTGTTGCCGTGCTACTCTTCCTCTTTAAAGTAGTCCTTGAATCTCGTAATGATGACCTCAGGGGATCCTGTCGTCGTGTCCGTGAACAGCATGGGGGCAGATCCCTGAGTGGTTCAGGTTATTTTTGCAGTCTGACAGAATTGTTTACAATGAGCAAACTATGTACTGTACAAATATTTTATATCCTGTGGCTGTATATGATGAAATTAATCTCTTTGATACCATGGAAGGAGATGACTCATAGGAATTACGTACGTTTTTGTCTTGTTTTGAAGAAACTGTTCTTGAGGATTAATTTAGCACCAAGCTGAGAATTGAGTGAATTTACATGCACCTAAGTAACAGAGTTATTGTAAGTTGGAGAAAGAAAATCCTTGCTTAGCTGGACAAAGGGACGAGAAGAAATCCAGACATACCAAATGTATTTTCTGGTTTGTAACGTATTTTTACATGTTCACATCTGAATCAGAAAAATACCATATACTGAAAGTAAAGCTGAATTAGGATGAATACAGAAATATCTTTACTCTAGAGGTGCATATTGGTTACAAGTCAAACAAACTAAACCCACAGATTTAATACTATTTGTGCAGTTCAGACAGGTACAAATTGTACTTACTAAAAAGGCCTCATAGTTAAAGAACACACATATACTACGCCAGTCTTACCTCTGAAATCAGCTTCCTGATTACTGTCTAACTAGATATATTCATACCTGATTTCTCTGTAGAACCTGTTTTCCTACGCGGATGTAAATGTAGCTGTTGCTTTGCTGATCTCCACTGGTTCAGAGTCTTGTGTCACAGCAGCGTCAGCCACTGGAGGTCAGCACAAACAACACTCACCTGGTGTTTAACTTACTCTTCTCAGAGCAAACTGGGCAGGTCAGACTGTTGTACATGTGCATGTGTTCTCCTGTGGACTGTTCTGTTCAGTGCATGCTGCATGACACAAGCACACATCTGTAATACTTGATTGCATGGTATACCGGCGTTGTCGCCCTGTACTGTGTTTTCTTGTGCAACGAATAAACTTTGTATTTCTCTTTGACTCCTCTGGTGTTGGAAGTTTTTTACGGATGCTATGATTGTTTATTTCATTGAATAAAACAAAAATTAACAATCGAGGAAAGGCTAATTCTTTAATATCTATTTACGGCAGGAGTAGTTTTTACTTCTTTTCACTCCAAAAATCAACTAAACATTTTACCCAAGGGCTACCCAAACTTTTGAAACAACTGTACTGCCTTGATGTACAGCCAGGGGCGTAAATTTCCTGGCTAACTGATTGACCAGGTTTTGCTTTATGCGACGATGAAATAAATTTGTAAGGGTGCACTTGTCCTCTCCGGCCACTAGGAGTCAGCAGCGTGCTGATAAACCTTGTTGCACACCACAGAAGAAGAAGCTGTGTGCCCTTCACAACAGCAAACATGACTACGGCTACTAGATTTATCCAGAGGCTGCGAAATTTTCTATCAGGGGTAAGCAACGAAAAACACGGACAGACTTTAAAATGGAGTCAGGACGTGCTGTGAACATAAGACAAGTTTATCTACGGATTAAACTTTTCGAACAGGACTAATTTAACGGACGGAAAACGGCCGTGTTAGTAGCATGTAGGAGGTAGCCACCGCAGCTAGGTGCACGGTTTTGGCGATATAAATTAGTATATAAAGTAGTTATTGGCTATAAACAGTACATATAATTTGTCTGTTTATTATTAATTCGTTGCTTTGTTTCATTTTCAGCATGACCTGCAAAGTAAGCTTCAACTGCGATATGAAGAGATTGCAAAGAGGTAAGACCTCAACCATGACTTATCCTCTGAGAACTGTTATTGTTTATTATTTTATTATCTCTGTTCCTAACTCAGTCTGATGAATACTAATATTTAAATGACAGATAATCAAGAGCTGCACTGTCACTTGTCAGTATCATGCAGAAAAATACTCTACAGTGCTGTCAGTTGGTATGAAGCCTGATTTACTTAAAATAACAAGGCCAGGTTAGAGTCTGAGGGATTCAAAAACTGTATCTGCTTTCATTTCTGCTACTTATAATCAGAGCTGCTACGACATATATAATACTGTGCAACAGTTTCCCTTTCAAAAATAATGTCATGTTTGACATTGACATTTTATCAATTAACTTCCTATAAAGAGCAGTACAGAAAAAATATCTAATTCAGATCAGTAGTTGGTGTGATCGCCCGTTTGTCTTTAAAACACAGGCAGAGACGTTGTTCTTCTGTGGATTTAGGTTGTTTTCTGTCTCTGTGTAATCCCAGACTGACTCTATGATGTTGACATCAGGGCTCTCATGGGACCAGACCATCTACGGCTCCTTGTCTCTGAATACAGTCGTGTATGATTATGGCTCTGATTTTGAGGTCTTTGTAGAATGAATTTAGGACCAATCCTTGATGGTGTTGTGTAATGGATAAGAATATTTTTTAGATTAGAGCCTGACAATTGTAGCAAAGGTGCAGAATCTGTGTGCCTGAGAGAAAATGCTGTCACTGTTAACACTTAAACACTAGTGCATGTTATCTCTTGTGAACAGCTTTAAGGAGACTTTTTATTTTTATAGCAGACATGTAAATAAATGCTATTCACAATGCTTTTTTCTACAGGACACAGCCACCACCCAAACTACCAGTAGGGCCGAGCCACAAGTACGCCGACAACTACTACTTCACCAGAGACGGACGCCGAGAGTCGGCACCTGCCACAGTTGTCATGTCATCACAGAAGGCTCTCACTGCTGGCAGGTAAATGACTCAGTCAATGCACATTTTTCATATACAGCAAAATAGCAAGTACTGACTCTTTGAGATACCTTTTTTTAAAATCTCTTCTAGCCAAGTTGCTGAAGCCCCAAAGGTTCCAGTCACTCCAGGTGGTGTATATAAAGGGCCAACCCTGTCCACAGACCAGCCCTACCTCTGAGCAGCAGGACAAACTGTTTCAGCATCAACAGCCTCATTTCTCCATCTGAAGCTGCTGTAGAGGTCCTACCACAGCAAGTGTTGGTTGTATCCTGTACAATAGAGAGTGTGAATAAAATGTGTTATATGTTTAAGCTGCATTGTCTAACTGCTTTTTCTGGTATCAACTGTGCGAATAGACTTACTGTGAAAGATAGGTTGGAAATACTGGGTGCATAGAGAGTGGAATTGCAGATCTGTCACAGTTCAACAACTGGATCCCCTAATTGGCTGATCCTGGTGGTAAACTCCCATCACATGAAATAGAAACTGCTGGATATTTTGTGTGTCATTCTTATCATTTTATTTCTTTGTATTTTACACGTTAAGCCTCTTGTCTCCCTGAACTGTCAGTCTAAGCCTGAGTTATGTTCCATGTAGGAACACTTGAAATTCTTACTTTGAAAAACCTTTTTGGGTGTATGTATTTGTCAGTGTGGTTAGACACGATACAAGTTGGGTTTACAATTTTAATCTTACACCCCACCTCATGTCCAGCGGGTGAGTTTTGTCTGGTCTCAAATCAAACATCAGAATTTCTTCCATCTTCTACTACCACTTTAGTCTCAACATTAAAGCTCCTACACACCTGCACAGATGATCTGTATTACTTTGTCTAATTTCTCTTCTCAGTGCTGTGTGACTGACATCTCAATGACTTTCAGAATTTATACATTCAGCTGCAAAACCAGTGGAGTCTGACAACATTCCTGAAAGAAATCCTCTCTTCATGAAGGTTATAGTGTTAAGTTTGTTTCAGTTGAAATTTGGATTAATTTAAGCGGAGTTGATTAATGACATCAGCAAACTGAAGTTCAGCCTCACCCTGAGAGAAAGGCTAATCAGTGAAGATGAGTGGAAACACCTGTGGAGGTGTGCAGGACATGTGAGTACATTGATAAGCTGTTTGATGACAGAAGCTACTTACACTGTTAAAGGTGAGCACTCAATAAAATGCATAATATAATGTATCTTATCATATTTGGTACCAGAGTAGAAAAGGTCCACTTTAAAGCGACAGTATGTTGATAATTTATCAGGTAATATGAACAGGTTGGGTCTCACCTGGGAACCACACCTCGTTACACATGTCTTAAAACGGAAAAAAACAAAGATTAGGAGAGAGGTCTGTACAAAATAAAATAACAAAATAATCATGTATAATCATTTAACAAAGATTTTTGAAAAGTACATTGCAGTTTCGAAATGTTATACATCTAAACACTGAACAAAATCAGTGAGGAGCAGCAGAGTCAAGTGTATGCACATTTGCCAGTTTAGTAACTTTCTGAGAGATTTGTGTTAATGCCTTTTTTAAATATTAATTTTAAATTCTTGGTTATCCTGTTCCTCTTTTTCGGGTTTATTTTTGCTTTAATGGCGTTAATCTCCCGGGTTGCTAACAAGCTTTTATTCACAAACCCGCAGCTAGTTTGACTTCGCTTGACAGGAGCAGCTCTTGCGTCATATTTCCGCGCCACGTGCATCGCAGCCGTGGAGGACATCGAGCATGGGACACCTTGGAGGTTTATTTATTCTGGTCGTTTTGGTTTCATGGCATCATATTTACGGTAAGATGCTGGAATAATTTGTGTGTTAGCGTTAGATGAAAGCTCTCTGTGTGTTCGGCGCTATTTAGAAAGAGCGGAGGGACAGACTGAGGGTTTACAGCGCAGCGGACCGCCAGGCAGTTTGAATGGAGTCTGTTTACAATGCAAACAGTAGTGAACTTGGTCACTGACTTATTATGTTTTCATATATTTTGCACGAAGTGTGCCAAGAGAAAGCTAGAGTGATGGGAAATAAATAAGGGACCTGTCTTCAGATGCATTCTACACGGTTACACATTTGCAAGTGTTTGAATGGTTAAAACCATCTATTTTGACAGGGGTAAGCGTCATATTTACTTCTTTAATTTAAATACTTACAGCTATTTGTTTCTGTACCCGTACAGGTGTTCAAATATATTAAAAAACGCGCAGTTTCAGTTTGGTTTTTACAAAACCTAATGAGTCCAAATCATCATTATCATTATTAAAGTCACATTTTGAGCAGGTAATCTGTCAGATGATATTGTCCAATCTGTCTTCACACTGAATTACTAATAGTAATGATGATTTCATGGTAGATTAAATAGACTGTCACTGTCAGCCTTGAAAACAATGTAATTTAAACAAACGTGGGGAGATTGTTCCAGATATGTGGTTCATAACAACTTAATGTTACTCTCCTCTGAAGAAAAAAACCCTCTAAGTGATCATTTAACTAACAGGGTTTTATAAGTAACCCTGCAGTATATCTCTCTTTGGTTCCTCAACATAGAGTAGGTGCATGAAAACTGCACTGTCATAAGTGTTGCATCATTCCTAAAATTCATATTGTACCTAAAACGTGCACAGTGCTATTATATACACCCTGACTGTGGACCGTCCAGGTCAAAGGTGATTGTTTGGGATTTTCCCAGTTTCTGCTCCGTCTCTGTCATCATGGCAACACAAATGGTGTCAAAGTCCAGAGGGTTCAGAAAATCACTGTATCTAATTATTTGTCACCATTTACCCTTTTACCTACAGTAGTTGTTTCTGCAGTCCTTGTGGTTTTATGATGGAACATGAGCGAAGTTGTTTATTGATTCTAATATTTTCTTTCATGAAATACATATCAGACTTTGTTTTGGATAGAACAATAATCCAGTCCAAAACTAGAGAATTTAGTTGTTCTTTATTGTCCTTTGTGATGCCTTTGGTATGTTATCTTATCGACTGACATCCTGCACACTAACAGTAAACTGTTTGCACATGTGTCAGGTGCTGCAGGTCACTCTCTGCCCGCCTGCCACGAGCAGCTGGAGTTCAGGTGCAGCGATGGTTCGTGCATCCCGAGGCTGAAGTTGTGTGACGGGCACAAACACTGTGAGGACGGTTCAGATGAGCAACACTGCAGTAAGTGCCATGTTGACAACCTGATCTCATCCCACACACACACACACACGTGCAAGCATTGATTGGGTTTCACAAGCACCAACAGTGAAAGCAAAATTGGGATGTAGCAGTTGTAGTAATTTGATGCAGGAAAAAAAAAGTTTACTTATAAAGCTCATTTAGAAAATAAGTCAATTTGAAGTGCTGCACATAAAATGTAAAGGCTTTAAGGCAGGAAATAAGTGAAAGATGACAGTAAAAACAAAGACATAACAAAAGAGTGTAATAAAACAAGATAGTAAGACGAATAAAGCATTAATAGTTAGTTTGATTGTTTTGCTGATAATTTAGGCAAATAACTGAAACCACCCAGTTCTTACACACGGGAGAGTGATGCCATATGAAAGCAAAATTTGACACCAATATGTCTGAAAATGTGACTCTGAAGTCTACTAACAACAGAAGTCAGTATAGGTGCATGAAGAAGCTGGTCTGTTGTTGGGCTGTTTTCTGTTTCTAAGCAGAAAATCCTGAATGACATAACTTTCTACACGTTTTGTCACAGAGTTGATTTTAAACTTAACCTTGATGCACAGCAAATGTTCATTCATATCCTTTAATTCCACAATTTTGGCCACATAGGGTAATCCTACTTGTGCTTTAACATTTCTGTGCTACAAAGATATTGACTCATTATCTGCAAGTGTGTGGAAAAATGTTTAATCCTGTTGAGGTCGTTAGAGACTTTGATATTGAATTCCAGACAGACTTAGTGTTGAGCAGAACCTGTGAGCTGCACATTTACAAAGAAAAACCATGCAGGAGAAAATATTCTAAAAGGATTTAATGTGACTTGTGTGTTAAATATAAACACCGTTGATGTGAGTATCAGCAGCAGATATGAATACTGGCAGTGTTGCTTAGAGGGCAGAGGCAGGAGACTGAAGGTGGCTGGTTTGACTGCCTGCCAGGAAAATGCAGAAAGTGAACAAGATTTACTTTCTTCTCTTAGAAGTGGAGGACTGAGCAGCAGCATATGAGCAGCACATGAATAAATCAAAGAGGAAATGATCTGTTGTCAGTCACAGAATAATCAAATGCAGCCTCTTACAGTTTAGTCCAGATTTCTATATAATTTTACTGATAATAGTATTAGCATAGTTGATTTTACTAAGAAATGTCACAACATTTCATGCAATGCACATTGTGAGTTCTTGCACAGCTATCCCAGCACCTACACTGTCCACACAGATTGTGCTGTAAACTCATAAACATATTTTTTTGCAGCTTATTGAGGAGCTGTATCTGATTACTTTTTCTGTTTGTGGCATATTACAGCTATTTTATGTTACTCTTTGAAAATTAAGATATTTTTTTATAAAGTCTGAGAGGAACGTTTCAGCTTGGTTCAGATTCGCTCAGCTTTCAGACAGATGTGCAGCAAGCAACACTTGTAACACTTTGAATCTTCAAGGTTGGAACTTGTGTTGTGAATACTGTTACAGTTTGAACAATTGATGTAAAAAAATTGTCTTTTGATTTAGATCTCATCACTCGCATGAGCAGATCAGTCAAGTTTAATCTGTCCTCACAGCAGTTGCTAACAGTTTTGTTGTTACTAGTTGCTCCTTAAGAAAACTTTTTCTAGCAGTTGTGTTTGCTTGGTGGTTTGGACTACATTCACACAAACACAAGCTTCACAGTTCAACTGCAGCAGGTCCCAGCACACACTCACATTTTCTTCAGAAAATGCATTCTCTGGTTTATTTTTGTTGTCTGAAACTGGATTAAGAGACTTATTGCAAAGTGAAATGCTCAATAGAATTCAGAGAGTATGGTTTTATCCCAGGATATTAAACACCTCTCATTATGTTAGTGGTCTGGAAAAATTCATCAACTCTGCTGTTGGTGGTGAGGCCTTCTAGACTTAATTATTCATCTGTTACTCTTTATAGGTCATGTGAGGTGTAAGAAAGATGAATTTGCATGCCGCAGCAGACGTTGCATATCTGCACGTCTCTTATGCAACGGTGTAGACGACTGCGGTGACGGGAGCGATGAGGATTCCTGCCAGAACTGCACCACTGGCTTCTTCTCCTGTGGCCTGTCTGATGTCTGCCTTCCCGGTCACAAGCTGTGCGATGGACGGACAGACTGCAAGGACGGACGGGACGAGACCAAGGAGTCATGTGGTGTCACCCGACCTCACCCACAAACCTCTCCCACGTGTGCAGCTTCAGAGTTTGAGTGTGGAGACGGGAAATGCATCCGCCAGGCCTGGAGGTGTGACCACTCACCTGACTGCTCTGATAGCAGCGATGAGGAAAACTGCGGTAAGTGATGTGATTCAACGGTATGTACTTTTGGCATCGAATTTGACATTTGATTGTTGACATTGGCAACAAAACTAAAGAAATATGAAAATTTAACATAAGAACATGTCCCTAACTACATTACATGAAAATGGCAGACGCTTTTGTCCAAAGCAACTTTCATTTAGGAATAAGGATAAAGAACCCAACTCTCTATATACACTGAGAGCATTTTGGGGTTCAGTGGCTCAAGGTGCCTTTGATACATGTATAAAGTACATTAAATATTGTGTGCCTGTAGTTTGTATGAAGGGATAATCTGAGAACATATGTGTTCTTCCAGCTTTGTTGCAACAGTTTGGGAAACTTCCCCTTTTCTCTTTCAATATGACAATGGCTCCATGCAGAGAGCCAACAAGTCCATAAATTGTTATCCCAGTTTGGTTTGCACAGAGCCCTGACCTCAACCCCATCCAGCACAGACTTTTAGTCAGGTCTTATCACCTAAAATCTTTGTCTAACCAGACTAAAAGCAGGGGCAGCAAAACTAACTATTTTATACAAAGTGTCATACGATCATTTCTGAGGGTGGGAGTGTTTTAGCAGGGTGACAAGTCTGCCAACCACGGAAAGCAGCAAGACGAGATGCGGGTCCTCTAACTCTGTCATCAGAAAGGTGTGGAGATAGGGGGGGTCTTGAATGGGAAGTCAGTGTTCAGTTGTCCACATACAGAACAGCCAGCAGGGGGCAGTATAGTACTGCTTTGACAGTAAAAATTGATGCAGATATTTAACCATTAACAAAGTACTGTCTGAGTTCTGTTACTGAAAAGAGTGATAACTGATGAGTTGATGATCTACACAGAAGTAGGATATGAGCTTTTTTACTAGTATGTGAGGCAGTATGAAGTCATCTGAATGGATGAAATCAGAGTAATTACATTTCACTTGACTGTAATTTTTTATTAGTGATGTTCAGTTGAAAGGGTTAAAAATCTTCTCTAGGTTGCTGAAAATCCTCTCAAAGCCCTGCTGGTTTAACTAAGTAATCATGGTCGTCAGGTTCAAAACGTGACATTTAGGACTGGACTGAACATTTTCCTCCAAAAATGATTATATGACATATTTTACAGGAAGGTTAGCTGAGCTGTTACACATGTTTTTACAGCAACACCTATTAACAGATGGAACAAACCAACTTGAATAAAAGAACAGGACTGACGGAGCTTTAATGGAACAGAAAGAGAGAGAAAGAAGTGTTTGTGTCTGTTTTTTGGGATCAGGGTTCCTGAGGTGTCAGTCAGTGATTGAAGGGATCACCAAAACAGCTAAACACCTTCATATGGGAGATTTTGGACTGAAGTGCTCTTCATAACCATTAACCGAATAATATCCTTTGGAAAAATTGTGTTCATCCCTTCAGACTTTGAGAGACTTTTAGTATCTCTACCAAAGACCATTGAAGCTGTTCTGACATTTGATTTATGTCTAATCAGTCTCACACCCTTATGTTGTCTCAGCCTCATCAGTCAAGACCGATAAAAGCACCCTGAGGGTTTGCTGATGCGTCACATTCTTTATTGATTTGTATATTGGTGACATAAAGTGTTTTTAATATAACTCCACCCAGTGGTTGTGCTGTAATGACTGTATCTTGTCATGGGCAGAAAAACGCATCGAAACATATCTCTGTAAACAAACTGGAGACAATAATGATAAACAGTGTGCTAAAGTGATAAAAGGAAGATGAAAATGACAGATACGTATTGATATATTCACTCGCATACTGTGTTATACTACTATCATTTATGCTTGATCTTGGAGGCAGTAGTTTGACCAAAAAAATACAAATAAAAATTTGACTCAAGGTCCACTTACTAGAACTCCTAAGCAACTTCTCCTCTGAACAATAATAGTTTTATTAGTGCAGCAGTAAAAATCACAGTTACAAAGTACATGACTGTTATGTGACTTGACAGTGTCAGTGAGTTTTACCACAGACAAGTTAAAGTGTGTTTAAGAAGGCGGCTGCTTATATCTGGATCCAAGAAACATCCCACATTCAGACAGATAATAAAACAAAAAAAAAAAGGGAAATAACATCAGCTGATAAACATGGACTTTATGGAGCTTTTGCTTCATCATGATGTTGTTTCCCAGGTCAAGAGCCTCACAGTCCTTTCCTTTCTAATGTTCAGTTGAACATTGTACATACTTTCCTAGCCATGCAGGTGGTGTGGCTCTAGGAATAGTACATAGTCCACCACTTTCATCCAGACTGAAATGTAGTATCTAAGCAATTATGGCAGGAATTGCTATGGTACAGACATTCATGGTCCTTAGAGGATGAATCTTACTGACTTTGGTGATCCCCTGAACTTTCCTCGCCACCAACAGGTTAAAATTGTTACTTATTCTTTGAAATATCTCAAACTTTGTGTGCTACATTATCAACATGTAGATAAATCATGATTGTCTCGTGTCACAGTGCAATATTCGAATGCATATGAACACCATTTGTTGTTTGGCAGATCCTGTTTGTAACTGAAACAGACTGCCATATGTGAACATGAACAAAGCAGCTTTACGGTTATCATACAAACAATTTTGTATTTGTTGTGTGAAACCACTGATGATGGAACATTTGCTCCTGCAGAACAGGACGAGTGTCAGGTCAACAACGGAGGCTGCTCTCATCACTGTGTGGATCAGCCGATGGGTTTCCATTGCCACTGCCCTGACAATATGAGGCTGGTTGGGGACAGCCAGTGTGAAGGTGAGGCCTGCTAAATTGAGTTTTATATCACCAGTTATAAAGATTGTGGTCCTGATCCAAAATACAAAAGATGTTTGTAATGTTTTTTGTAATCGTTGTAATTAATTTTCGCCTGTGTACAAGTAATAGTAACTGCATGTCGACGTATTTTTAACACAGTCCTTGAAACTCCTTTTGAAGTATCTGTTCTTTCATCTAGAGGTCGACGCGTGTCTGGAGACAGATGTGTGTGATCAGCTGTGTCTTCACATGAACGGCAGCCTCACCTGTGACTGCCAAGAGGGCTACAACATGGATCCAACAACCAGAGAGTGCAAGGCCACAGGTGATAAACAGATTGTGTGTAACTGGTGACAAGCCGCTGACAGAGTTTATGATAGTATGATGGTTTTATGATGCTCAGGGTTTGATGGAGATCCCAGGTTTTATTCCCAGACTTTCCTGCTTGTAGTTTTTTATATGCAAGATATAAGGCTGGGCGAATGTTCAGTATTTTTGTCTTTTCTAATTCATATCATTGCATTTATTTCAGCCATATTGCCAATTCAACCAACACACTGACCCTCTATGTAAAGTTAAGTTAAAAGCCAACCTGCACATTTGAGCAATAATAGCAAAAAACCAAACTCCTTGCAAATTCTGTTGGGTAGGTCTAGGCCCAGATAATGACTGACAAACTGAATTCAGTCTGCTGTGAAATGAGCCAAGCCACAGTGAGTCTTTCATCACACATCCCCTCCCAAGTGTGACTGATTTAGCCATTTGTCTAACTTTTCAGGCTTGAAACAAGTCAGTCTTTATTTTTTCAAAACAATCTCAGTTGTATTAAGAGCTGGTCTAACATGACAAACCAATCTGAAATCTCTTTATGAAACCAGCCTCAGTTGTTGTTTTCTGCACCTGTAGACATGTAGACTGTTGGTTGTCCGTCTGGTTTGTATGACTGAAACAATTTACACTGTCAATATCCCTGATGTCCGTCACAGAACAATGAAGCACAGTGAATGTCACTTAATGAAAGGTTTGGTCACCACCGACGAGAATTACATAGAGTCATTATATTTGAACAAGAATTTACAACAATGCCTGTTTTGTATTTTATCACTAGCATTTGACAGATTTATTCTCACTTGCACTGGTTCCACCTCAACAAACTTTGACTCAGTTACATTGTAAAGGTTAGTATGCCTGTACAAACGTATTAGCTAACATCCATCAGTCCACCAGAGACATACTTATTCAGTCATCCTATACATAGCTCTCAGGAGTCGACTGTTGCTGAGCTGCTATTGTGTGTTGTGGTTTCCATTAGGTTAGCTATTAATTACAGTCCAGCTAAGTGTTGTTGATTTATATACTTTTTTTTCTTTCTGATACAGTGCTGATACCCCTGATAACATCACAGTTTTTCTTAACTCTGGTGCCTAATTATTTCCATGTTGATTGATGTGTTCCTAAACAATGGCTGAAAGGTTGTTCTGCTCTCTTTTTCAGTGTATAATACTTTGAAATATTTTCACTACTTGTTTTCGCCAACACTCCCCATTGCTGCTTGTTTTAGATACAGTCAGTTTGATACACGTGAAAATCAGTATAGAGAGAAAGGGCACTTAGCCAAAACAAACAAGACTGAACTGATATAGCTTCATAATGCTACCTTTGTTGCTTTCATGTCAGTCAAATCACCATAGGACATATTTAGATGTGACAGCACAAGATAAAGTGTTTTCTTTGTGCATTGTTCCAGGAGATGAGGGTCAGCTGGTTTTCACCTCTTCTAAAGGAATGCAATCGATGAGCATCACTGGTACAGAGTACAGGGAACTGGCCCAACATTTGCCAGGAACAGGGCCCGTGGCGGCCTTGGCCTCAAACAGCATGCTTTACTGGGCCTGGCAAGGACAAGGCAACATATACAGGTACCAAAATAGAACTGTAGCTGCTACACCCACCACACACACCTCTTCTTTCACCAAAGCCAAAGGGTGCTTGAGGGAGGTCAGAAAACATACTCTGTGATCCCAAACTGGTAACCTCCCCAATCATCCATTTTCACTGTTTATCTGGGATTTGGATGATGTGTGGTGGCAGAATTATCAAGATAGTTGAGGCATTCTCTTCCCGGTTGACTTCAGCCAACTCCTCCTGCAGCAATCAGAAACTTTCCCTATGCAGATGGGGTATGTAATCCCTCCAGCTTTTCATAGCTGGACATGCCTGGCATACCTCCATGGGGGACATACTGTACTTGAGCAAGGGCTGTAGTTTCACAGAGCATGAAGGCTGTGGTCAGTTTTTAGCCTTGCTATGTCATGATGCTAGGGATGGCAATGTCAGTCAGTCAGTCAGTCAGTCCACCACTTAGGTTTAGAAATATCTCAACAACTGTTTGATGTATTGCCAGGAAGTTTTGTACACATATTCATGGTCCCCAGAGGATGGATCCCAGTGACTCTGGTGATTCCCTGGTCATTCCTGTTGAATCGCCTGCAGGTCAGAATTTTGACTTCTCCTGTGAAATTTGTCAATATCTACTGGATGTATTTTCACCAAATTTTGTACAGACATTCATGGTTCCTTGACAATGAAATCTAAACACTTTGGTGATACTCTGACTTTCTATCTAGCGCCATCTTCAGGTCAATAATTCAATCTGTCAAATACTTTGGTTTATGATCAAATATCTGGAGAACTCATGTAATGATATTGCCATCAGCCTCAGCTTAACTTTGGGTTTATTACAAATTAACAGATGTTAGCATGGTAAACGATATCCCCACTTAACACTGGCATGTAAGCATTGTCACTGTACGCATGGCATACTAACATTAGCATTTAGCTTGAAACAATGTTGTGCACAGACTAAACTCATAAAGTCTTGTTGATACATGGTGAAGTAATCGACACACATCAGCCACCTCAAAGCTTAAACCGGTGCCTTAACAGACAGGTCAACTGATGAATACATTCTTATCTTAGGGGTTGTCAACAAATTCAACACTGTTATATCCCATTTGATAACAAACCAAAGAATAGGGTGAATATATAATATATATTTCAGAGTAACTAAAACTAATCAAGCTTTTCACTCCTCCCTCCATTATTTTCTGCCTATATTTCATCTTCTAAAAGTTTTCAGATTGGCTAATCTGTATGGCAAGCCCTTACATTTCTAAGAAAAGGAAGTCACTGGTTCTTTGTGCTCTATTGTGACCTTTATAAGTGGGAGTGGATTGTTCAAAGATAAGAATTTTTAGAGTAGGTTGTTAAGTCAATTTTAAGAGAAAGACAACATTGCAAATACACAGACTAAGTCAAAATGTAAATAGTAATAATAATATATATATATATTATATAAGGAATAATAATGACAGAACAGTGAAACATTAATAGCAATAACGCTGACACTAATAAATGTTTAATTTTTAGGTTGTGTCCTTCCTGTTTCTGTGCTTGTGTGTGTGTGTGTGTGTGTGTGTGTGTGTGTGTTTTGTTTTTTTTTGTTTTTTTTTCTTTGAATCTGTAGAGTAAGTATTAATTAGAGGAATTTCACATGAATGATTGCAACACTTTAACCAGCCAGTGGTATTTTTTGAGGAACTTGAGGTTGTAGAGCTGACTGAGACTAAGCAAGTCATTTGTATGTAGCTGCAGAAAATGATCATTAACATTTCCTGCAAGACTGGTGTCTGTCTGCTTAATTTGAATTTTTGTGATGGGCTGATGATTGGATGATTTAGGAAACTTTTTTTGTTTTGACTCTGCCATGGTAAAACACAGTTAAATACTAAAATTAATAATTAGAAAAAGAAAACAAGCTGACAAAAATTATACTTGGTGACATTCTGCACTGATGCATGACAACTGTAGGGAACTGTGTGTTGTCCCCCCCAGCACTGAAGGCTAATTACCTGTGTCCCACTATTAAACACTACAGCCATATGGCTCTGTGAGGTTGTACTTGGGATCAGCTGTGCTTTGAGCTAAATGCTAACATCAGCATGCTAACATGCTCTCAGTGACAATGCCTATATGCTGATGTTTAGCAGCTACAATGTTAACAATTTTCACCATCTTAGTTCAGCATGTTAGCATGCTAACATATTCTAAGCAAATGTGTACCAAATTTAATGGCACTAGAGGAAAAGTAAGGGGATCACCACAGTCAGTAGGATTAATCTTCTGGGGAGCATGAATACATCCAGTACTTTCATCCAGTGATTTCATTCATATTTCAGTCTGGACCAAAGTAGTGGATCAACAGACATCACCATTCATAGCATCATGCCTCTAGATCATAGTTCTTCAGTAGGATTTTACTGAATTTGCAGTTATTGTGGGAAGAGACGATAAAGGAACCATAGGCAGCTTTTGGATGAACTCTGTGTGCGCTATAATTTTTCACCTGTGGATGTTTCTTAGGGTCTCCATGGATGGAAAGCCACAGGATGCCAAGTTAGTGCTGAAAGTTAAAGGTTCAGTGTCAGGCCTGGCTGTAGACTGGATCCACCAGCTCCTCTACTGGACCAGCGTGGAGAGTGATTCTGTTAATGTCGGCCTGCTGGACGGCTTGGTACAACGTCGGCTCGTCACAGGGCTGGACAAACCCTCTGCAGTGGCTGTGGATCCTCTCCAGGGGTAGGCTGGCACAGGAAATTATATTTTATTTTAATTAATAGTTACCAGCATTATAAAGGATGTTGATGTGCCCAAACCACGTCAGCAGGATTATTAAAGCTTTAGCTGTATTGAGCACTGTTACGTCATGGTCTTTAAGTTACTGACAATATTTGTTTTAAAGGCTTTTCCCAAGGTTTTTATGAGCAAACACAACACGACTTAGAAGGTGGTTAAACGCAAGACTTCTTTTACTTACATATTTGCATAGGGAGAGGCATTATAGTTAATGACAATACATTCATACATGTTGACAGATAGCAGCTGAACAGAGATAGCGGTGTTTAAAGTACCATTCATGCGTATCATGAGTCTATGTTGAGAGAGAGAGAGAGAGAGAGCGCAGAACTTTTTTGATTCATATTACCAGCCTTTTTGTTCTCAACTCATACAATTAGGTCCAACCAACATGGGCTTAGGTCAGTTTGGGTTTTAGCTTATTCGTTTTATTTGACTGTTTTTTCTTCGTTAAAGCACTATGTAGGGTTAGCACAGCATTAATAACTCACCTTTTCAGTTTTTTAGACAATGTGTTTCACAATAGATACTAGAAGCAACAACTCAATGAAGAGCATTTCAACTCAGCTGTATTTTGTATGGGCTGCTTTTACTCAATAATCAGTTTTGTGTTCGCAGCTTTCTCTTCTGGGCACAATGTGGAAGCTTTCCTAAGATTGAGAGGGCCGGCTTGGATGGCCAGGACACAATAGCTCTTGTCACTTCCTCAATATATCACCCTGTTGCCCTCTCTCTAGGTATGTTTTGATATATGGTACAAAAGGTTTTGAATCTCTGTGGAACTTGCACAAGGTTTTAAAATCTGTATTTTCCTTATGGTCATTGTCAAATCTGTCTGAATCTTGGGGAAGTTTTTAAAAAAAGTCAGCTTCTCCTTTCAAACAGGAACAATATGTGTGTGTACCCATGCACTTCCAGGCAGAAGTTAGAGGGCTGACTTACCATCACAGTTCAGCTGAGTGAATTTGAATATGTCTAGAATTCCCTTTGTATTGCCATTTGTTGTGCATTAATTTGTTTACATGTTCTTTTTCCCCCTAGATATGCCTCGCCAGCTGCTGTACTGGGCTGACCAGAGAATGAGAAGCATCTCCAGAGTCAATCTAGATGGCCGTGACCGTCAAAATAGTGGTGCAGTCTAATGGCTATCTGGACCGACCCTTTGGACTGGCTGTGTTTGAGGTAAAGCGACATTACAGCCCTGTGATGGAGTGGAACTGGCCAGTACAATGGTAAATGAAACTGGCATTTCCTATGTCTATTAAATAAAGGAGCTTTATATGATGCCAGTTGATCTCATGCTATTCCACGAAATTATAGTTCATGATGGTAAAACATAGAATATAAAAAATAAAATAAATATTAGAACTTTATTTATACAGCACATTTCAGAGGAAAGTTACAGAGTGCTTTGTTATTTTTAACAACCTACAACATTAAGAACTAGAAATTGGGCAGTAAAATCGGACATTAAAGCAACAGTAGCAAAAAACCCCAGAAGTTAGCTTTGCAAATCTTTTACTAAGGATGGAAACTGATTGGGCACATTTCAGGCTTCAAGGACAGATGAAGTCATTTTGTTGTGAAACACTGATAACTGGTTATCATCAACCTTGAAAACCATTTAACCTATTTTCTCTCTCTCCATTTCAACTCAGGGTTTCGTGTATTGGACTGAAGAAGTTACGCGCTCCATCTGCCGAGCAAACAAACACAACGGTGGCCAGCTTCAGGTACTGCTGACAAACATTACATCGCCGGGCGGTGTGGTCATCGTTCATCCTGTTCTTCAGCCAAATGGTACGACCAATCAAAAGCACTTAACTGCACATGCTATGCCTTCATGATAATTTTGCTGATCAGTAAATTTTTGTTTTTAGACACACACTTCATAAAATCATTTTGCTGGTTCTTAGGGTCGTCTTTGTGCGGACGTACAGGGACGACGTGCCGGCACATCTGCGATATGGACCTGCTTTCTGAGAGGCCAGAGTTCAGCTGCATTTTTCCAAAAACAGAACAAAATAAATCTCAAGAAATCCCTGCTATCTCTCGCACAGTTCCCGCATCAACTGTATCCGATCCTACCTTTGCTGGAATCCTCTCTCTAATCAGTAAGAATTTGTTTTTTGTATCAAAATAAACTTTGCTGTCAGACAGGGCAGGTGAACACGTGTCTGCTATTGAAATACCACGGACGGACAAATATGTGGTGGCACTTTGGCAAAGAAGAGTTTATTACACAGATTTGCTATAACTATGACTCATAATCAAATACTAATTATGGAAGATAAATATTGATTTGGTTCTGTCCCATAGATTTGATTTAGTTACAGTGTCCAGCTGCTTCCCAACACTAGATTTAGTACTTAAACTTTGAAATGTTCACTGTGAGAGAGAGGGAGAGAAAGGGTATATATGTGTTGTCAGTACACTGATGTCGACATGGTCACTCCCCACTGAGTCATAAATGGGCAACATTCAGCGTCTGTCATTGTCCATTCACACCGGTTAAGAGCTGTTAAGCAAGTGATTCCACACACAGAGATTCAGGCAGATGTTAATACAAACTTACTGAATCACTATGAAGCAATGCTGTGCACAGGCGACCAGAAAGTCCTTGTGATTTTGAGGCTCTTCTAGAATGGGCCAGTCTTCTAGGCTTTTTCAGTTTATTTACATATATATATACTTTTCTATATTTACCTAATGTATAATGTAAGGTGTCTTTTGAGTATTCAAAGAAGTTACAGAAATGAAATGTATTATTATAGACATTTATGGGTTAGGAAAATCTCTTTCAAATGTCCAGCACTTTGTATGAATCCCTGTTTATTCTGACGGACTTTACTTTTTCAAGCTGTTTTAATGTAGTCATAGCAGCCACCTGTTTGTCCACTCAGAGGAGGTAAGGGTGGAGGTATCATGCAGAGAGTTGTCGTCAGCATCTTAACAAGTAACTTAAGTCCTTGTCTGTGTGGGTGTGTGTTTCTCAGTGTTTCTCAGTTTGCTGCTGGTGGGAATGGCCTGTGTGGTGGTGGAGAGAGGAGTTCAGGCCGTCCAGGTCTCTCACTGTGCAGAGCTTCTCCCTCAAAGAGTCCCAGGACCCGCTCATCATCCAGGGGCCACCCCTGGGTCCAAACTCATGTCTTGTCAAGGTAGAGAGAAGTTTGTAAACACAGGCACGCTTCACTCACCTTCAGAGATACCATTCATTCAGCTGCACATGTGTGCACATGGGATATATATAACTGTTTTATAGACGTGTTGATTTTCCACCTCATGGTTATTTTGGGGGCTGTGTGGCTCGAAACAGGGAAGAAGATGACTTTTAAATGTACACATAATGAGGTCTTTGAGGGGGTCCTACATGGATACAAAATTTTCTGCCAAACAGTTTTGGTTGTTTTGCACAAGAGATTCTTGTATTTGTGGCTTTGTCTTAGATGTCATTCAAATCTGATCAAACCCAGTGATTATTACATAGTGATGAGTATCTAGTGTTAAAGAGAAATATATGAGAAATATGTGAGATCTGAAAATATATTTTCATCGAAGAAACATGAGACAAACACCTAGAGCTATATGTAAGTTTTGCTGTTGCTACATAGCCAACGTTAGCATTAATAGCTGTTTACTTACCAGTCTAGAAGAAACATTATGAGCGTCAAATTTCATTCCTTTACTCACCAAGAGCTGTCTCTAGTGGTGGAAAGCAATGGCAATGTTTTGTTTCTTTCTTTATCACCTCTTTTCTTCTACTGAAGTAAGCATGCAGTCAGCTGGCCTGTCTCATTACTTTCCGATAGCAAGTCACTGGAGTGTACAGACCTCCTTGAAGAAGCAGCAATACTCATAGCGTGTATTCTACCTCAAAGGATGGCTGAAGCTCTTGGCAATAAACCACATTCAGCAGCAGGGAAAACTTACAAATAGCCCCTTTTCAATTATTGAAATGAAAGTAATCAGATTTATAACAAATTATGTTATAGAATGAGTGGTCTTTAGAATCCCAGCTCAGATTATAGCATTAAATTATTTAACAACGCAGTTACTGCTGCAGTTCAATTTCTCACAAGTTAATGCCACAGACTGTTACAAAAAACATAGCAATAAACAAACAAATTTATATATACAGTTGTATACACGTTGTACTGTGCAGATCATCTGAAGTTAGACTAAACATGAAGAACATTTAACCACTGGTCAGTGTGACTTCTCACTCAAGTTCACAGCGAGTTCACTCCACAGTGGTGGAGTTATTTTCTATGGATGCAAGTAAAACCAGGAAAACCACATATAGTCAATAATGCACACGACCTCAAGGCTCCAAACGTAAGCAAATCCATGGGGCTAGGGTTGCTATGACAATACACAACCACAGCACACAGTGTAAAGTATAGAAATCCCACAGTAATATCACCAACTGTTTGTTGGAGCCAGCCAAGTTTTTTTAGCAACATGAAAATATTAGAAAGCTGCTTCTGCATGTTCCACCCAACTCAAAAGCCCCTGCTTTCTGTCATAGCGGCTCACTGTACATCATAACCGCACAAAATCAATTCAACAGCCCCATGAATCACTGAGTAAGATATGTTTTATTATAGGTAGAGAGGAATGTATTAATGACGTAATGATGCAAACAAGCTGTTTAATGTTGCATCTGCACAAAAATACAGCTGTAATAGTAAAATATGTAGTTGTATACAATATACGATATCACCAATTTACAAATTTGGAAAAACAGCAAAGCTTCCTGCACTGAATTTTATTTGATAGTTGAATTAGATAGATATCCACTTTCTTCTTTGCTTGGAATAAGTTCATTGGAATTAACATGTTGAAAATTTCAGCCAAAATCTCCAATTTTATTCTATAGTCTCACAGATAAATGCTGCACTCCCTCACTGAAAGTTTACTAACTCAGTAGACTAAAGACCTGTCAGTGACACATGGTTGGTTACGGAGTGCTAACAGTCATAACAGACTCTTGCCTTCCTGTTATTTCCTCTCCTCTTAACCCACATTAACAGTCTGAATTTTGACTGTTAAAATCATCAGCCAGATTAAGCTGATTACAGTTAAGTCAGATTTAATAGTACAAAGGTCTGTATGTCGGTTGATGAGCAATAAGTTAATCAGCAACTATTTTAATAATTGATTAATCACTGAAGTAATTTTTATGCAGGTTCCAGTTTCTTAAATTGTGACTATTTCATGTTTTTTATTTGTGATAGTAACCTGAATAGCTTTAGGTTCTGGACAACACAAGACATTTTAAGATGTCACCTTGGGCTCGGGGAACCTGTGGCAGGCAATTTTTGTTATTTGCCGACATTCTGTAGAAGCAATGAGTCATCAAGAAAATAACTGGAAGATTAATCAATAATGAAAACAACAATCATTGCAGCTCAAGATTAGTCATTGTGACTACTTTTTCAGTGAAGTTTTTGTTTTAATTTATCTTAATTTACTTTAATGTTGTGTTTGACAATTTTTCAGCCAAAGCAGCGACTATTCGTTAATCAATTAATTAATCAAAAAAAAAAAAATCAACTAGCAACTCATTTTATAAGACTTAGTAAAAATTCATTTTTTAGCTCCACCTTCTCAAAAGTAAGAATTTGCTGCTTTTCTTTGCCTAACATTACAGTAAACTGACTACTTTGAGGTTGACTGTTAGTCGCATTTATCACTGTTTTCTGACATTTTTTATCGTTTCATCAAGAAAATGATCAGCAAATTAAAGTAAGATGAAAATAAACATTAATTGCAGCTCTATTTTGAAACGTAAAAAGTCCCACTCAGTACATAACTGGGTCACAGCTCCTTAATAACTTACTTTAAGGGATCCTTAATCAAATTTCTTTCTCTTTGATTAACAAAGCAGCATGAGCCAGTATAGCGATATTGTATTTTGTGGACTCAAAAAGAGTCCAGTATCGGGCTTGTTTATTTTATTCATTATTTTAGGTTCCTTGGTTTGAAATGTGTGTCACTCCCAGATAAACATAGCTCGACCGACACTCTTCAGGTTAAAGGTTTATAGTGTACAGTGTGTCGACTAAGCTGTGTTTCCTCTCCTGCCAGGAAACTCTCCTTAAGCTGGACTTGGATGGTGAATGAAGGAGGTGTGGCACAGATGGTCATCTGACTGGGCTTCACCTGGTGCCATCTCACCCACTCCAGACAGGATGATGACAAGACAACAAACCCAACTGTGCACCCTGTCATGTCCCAACTCCCTGCAGGTTAAATCTCTGAAGAACTGAGTCAGTGGTAAATACTTGAGATCAGAGGGGGTGGGGGCCTTAAACAGTCTTTACTATTATATCTTCAGTTCTGAAGGAGTAGTACTTTCAGCCCAGGTGGCTCCACAGTTGATTACCTCAGTAGAGTCCTATCTTGCCTTATTTTTAAAGCCCTGTTATCAAGCATTTTGCTCCACAGGTTGCCACTTGTGTTACATCCTGAGGGTCTCCAAGACGATCAATGGAAAGGTAATAATTAGTTGATTAATCAGTGAGTTGATCCACAGAAAATGAGATACTTTTCATATTTGACAAGACAAGATTTTTATTTCCTTGTTTTATTGTACTTCCTCTGCAGCTTTTTGGAATGTTAATCTCAGTTTATTATGATTCCCAAAACTACTTTTGTAGTACTATAGATGGATGTTGTGAGTAATTTGACTATATTCTTTAAAAAAAAAAAAAAAAAAAAAGGGTGTTCCACAGGGTTTGTTCTTGGCTCTTGGTTTGTCAGTATGAAACTGTAGGGAATCAAAGAGATGCATGATTGCATTGCAAATATATGTTGCCTTTTGCCCAGTAAATGCTTGAGTCAAATCCAAGGTAGACTTTATGGAGGGAAAAACTGAATGTATTCAGTGTATTGGACTGAAAAAAGGAACCTAAAATCCGATTTTAGGGTTGGAACGAAACATTTTTTCAGTCCAGTATCATTTTTGGGATACTTTATATTTATCCTGCACCTGGTCTAAATATAGGACGGGTTATGCACATTTCTACAACTACATTTCTAAAACATCTAATGTATTGTGTATATCTGGAATAGTGGCATAGCAGCATCCTTTGGATAAATTCATCCATTAAAGGAGGATATGATAGAGCTGTCCCAAAGTATTCAGTACAAAGTTTGTACTGAAGGTAAGAATATTCACCTGCCAGCACCTCTAAAGCTCTGTGGTACAGTGTAAGCTCTAAATCTGCTGGCTCCAGCTTCATATTTACTGTGCAGACATGACAGTAGTATCAATTTTCTCATCTAACTGTAAGAAGGCAAATAAGTGTATAAGTATTCCTTTTAAAGAAAGATCTTTGTTGGTTCTAATGCTAGAAAAGAATGGAGAAATGAAGCCTGGCTTGTTTAATGCCAGTAATACTGTACATATAGTGTGTGTAAGCAGTGTGTGTGTAAAGAAACAAAGAGGATTTCCTTGGTTGCAGGTTTGGTGTTTAGATGCTGAGTGCTGGTTCTACAATGGGAGCAAACATTTGTTTTGTGTAGTTAAATGTCTCCTGCAGGTTTGGTTTTGCACTTGTGCTTAAAGCCTGGTTAGTGTTGGTGTGAATGTTTGATTGACTTGCCTTGTTTGAATCAAGTCCCTTTGTGTGATTTTTGTGTTAGTCTTAAAGAAATGTCTAAATCTGTTGAACTGATAAAAATCTATTGACACTATCTGAGCACAAGAATGACCCCTCAAACAGTTGATTTTTGTGGTAGATATTTATTTTTTAAGGAGGGATTTTATTTATTTACAGTTTGCCGTTATACTGTGTTTACACCATGGATAAATCTGTTAACTGCTGTAGAGAAATAAAACATATAAATATTTTTTGTTTTTCCTTAAATATCTGTGTCCATAATGTGTTGTTACTCTACAGAATCTGCAGTGTGTCGAATTTACATAAGCAGATGTCTGTAGTTGATTAACCACTCAGTGTGCTAACCTGAATATTATCTGAACATGTGTGATAAAGTAATTGTGGAACGTTGTGTGCCTCAGCACGTGGCAACAGTCTGGCTTCTTAACACTTTAATCTTCATTACTAAAACTTGATACTGCAGAGATCACTGTGAGTAAACTGATAAACATCTGGGAAAGTCGTGATAAAAGGATTTCATTATCATACTCTGTTTTCTGTTCTTTTCTATTGTCAAAGAAGAAGAAAATGATAATGATAATAATAGTAATAATACAGCCTCTCTTGGTGCAAAGTGCACCACTATTGCTTTCCTGTTGATTTACATTAGTAACCTACAAGTAACTTTTTCAGTTCCCTGTTGCATAAAGTGGCAGCTTTTTTATGCCACAATTCACCAGATGCTGAAATATACAGCTTGTTAAAAAAAATTTCCAGCATATTATGTTTTTTTTATGTATTATAGCCCTTCTCCAAACAATATTACAAAGTACATTTAAGTAAACCAGTTGCTTTTACTCTACACAGATGTTTACATGTTGACACATTGTTTATTAATGTATTTGAAATGAAGTACAATGGATAAAAATGAAGGTGAGGTTCTGTGTAATATCACCACTCTTTTGTCCTGATGATGGCAGTAGATAAAGTCAAGGTGTCACCAAGGTTATTACACTTTATCCTTAGAGGATTATGAATGAGGATATGAATCATCCAGTAGTTTGTGAGATATTTCACTCAAAACTACAAATGTTGAACTTATGGTCATTCAAGAGCAAACTAAAGTTGGTAGGCTTCATTCTCTTGGCACTGTGGATATTTGTACCAAATTTCATGCCAATATATACAGCAGTTGTTGAAATATTTCAGGGAAAGCCAACACACACTAACTAGTGGGTGGCACTAGAGAAAAATTCATAGAAAGACCAAAGTTACAAGGCATTATTATTTCATCACCATTAACATCTGAACAAAATTTAACCAGTTCATCCAGAGGTTGTTGAGTTATTTCATTCTTGACCAAATAGTTGACCAATTGGCTGACCGTACCATCCTGCTAGCATTGCTAATAACATAATTACAGTAATGAAGCCTGGAGGAGATAAAAGCATGGATAACCTCTTTATGTCTCCAAACTTGAACCTCTTGGTCATTAAATTTTCTCTATTAATGCTGCTACTGCTTTTCTTCATGGGAAATTGTAATGCTGTGAGTTTCTTTGTTTCCTGCAGCAGCTCTATCTCAAACATTAAAAACTGTGGTCAAAAACTGAGAGCCTTTGGACTCAAGACATACAGTATTGTGCATTACATGTAAGTCTGCACAATAAAAATACAGGTGGGATATGAATAATGTAGTGTGTAGCATCATTTTTCTATTCTTTGTGAGTCATGGAATTCAAAGAAATTAATAGGGACATGTTTAGCACAATGGAACATTAATGCCTTTTAAGCCTCTGGCAGACAGTGGCACGTTTGACAGCTGTCCAAAGAGGTCAGTAGTAGTTTATAATATCTTTACTGGTTCTTAACACATGGACATGTTGATCAGCTGATGCTTCCCGCTGGGTAAAGACTTAATTTGTGCACTCTATGATATGTTTATAGTTTTACACTAAATCTGGCCAGTCTCTCTGTCCCTGGCAGATATAGTCTGATGATCAGTTGTGACGCTGGACAAGTAGGTTAGCAGGAGAAGATCACACTCGATTAGGCTGAGAGGAGTCACTTTCAAATGATCTGTCTATCAAGGCAATGAAGAGTTAGATTATTTCTTATCCAGTGTGAGGGACATCTGATGGTGTCCAGGAGTAAACAAAAAGTTTTAGCCTTTGTGACTGTGCCTTTGTTTGTCAGCAGTGATATTTTAATGGGTAATATGACATGTTTCACCACTGCCTTGTTCGTTTGTTTGAAAGGCAGGCTCAGTTTTTAGCCATGCTTGGGATATGGCTAATGTTTTCTATTTTTCTGTTCTGTTTTCTGTGGTTCAGATCTCAACAACTACTGAATGCACTGCAATGAAATTTTGGACAGATGCTGACTAAATGGATTGCTGATATCCAAGAGGCCCAGGGGATCGATCCTATTTACAGTACTTTGGTGATCCTCTGATTGTTCCTCTATTGCCATGCCAATATTGAGGTTTTGAGTGAAATATCTCAACAGCTGGGTGGGCTGTAATGGAATTTCATACAAACATTCATGTTCCACTCAGGATGATCTTCTGACTATCTAGCACCACGAAGGTCAAAATTTCAATGACCAGTGCTTTGGCTTGTGACTAACAAAATAATATTCCTATTAGCCTTAGCCGCATGTCATGTTAAGTGCTAATTAGCAAGTGCTAGCATGCTAACTTACCAGATTAAAATGGTGCTTAAAATCATGTTAGCACACCAGCAGTAGCATGTAGCTCACAAGCACCACTGGTTACTACAGACTCACAAGCAGCAAGCATGACTGTAGACTCTTTGTTTTGATTCTGAGTCAACAATTGCAATATAATGAAACAATCCACTGTTTGTCTTCCTGTTTCATTGTGCATACGTTTGCATACATGAGTCATTTTTTTCAAAATTGATTTTTCAGTAACTTAAGCTACAACTGAAAAAATAACAATACTGTTTTATATATCGATTTTGTTCTTTAATTAGAATAAACAATAACAAAAACTAGTGAAACCTTACAGGTCTTCATCACCACCATGCCAATAAGACTACAGTAGCCATAAACTGAATAATACTCGAAGACTGTTGACATCTAAAGCATATTTTATATTTCAAAATTCTACTCTGTGTTTGAAAACCAAAGTTTGCACACGGGTAAGAAGTGTTTTCTTTTTACAAGAGGAAACACATTTAAGCAGCTTATACTTCCCCTTCAACAAGATGTATTAATTTAGAATACATTTAAGAATTATGGAAACCGTATGAGGAACTGAAAGAAGACAAGAAAAAAGGTAACTTAAAAGAGGAATGAAAGAAAACATACAACATTAGGCCTCAGTTGGCCCTTTGTCTCGTCATTTCAAAATCCTTAAATCAACTTACAACTGCTTAAGGAAAGTTGGAGGGACACCAATGAGATTAAGAGGATGAAATCCCTGCTACTTGTCCTTGCTCTCCTTGTCTGGTGAATCAAATGCCTATGTGTTGTCTTCGCAGTAACAGTCAGAGAGGGGAATCTCTTCCTCTCCCACTGACCCTCTGGACTACAACCTCAACCACAAGTGAGCCAGCAAAACAGGAAACCGGGACTTCAGTTCCTGCAGGACCAGATGCAATGTTTCTGATGATTCAGCAAGATACTATGCGTTGCTAGAGTAAGACTCCTGGACTTTTTCCTGCTTTTTTCCTCTCTTTCTTTTTGTTCAGTTTCATGGACTTCCTGTCTTGAACTATATTTGCTATGGCTTCGGGGCAAGCTGAGCTTCAGAGATGTTTACACAATCGTCGCTCAACTATCAACTGTCTGTCAAAGGGTGTAGAGGACAATAAAACATTCCCATTTTCTCAGGGGAAAACAGTCAAAGCATGGAGCTCCCTGGAGAATCTCGACAGTCCTGGCATCAAAGCAGACTGCCCTGAGGCTGAGGAGAGACCAAGATGGCAACAGAGCATCAACATTAATGTTGGAGGGAAAGTGTTTCATATCCCCAAACAATGTGCTGTTAAATATCCTGACACCCGGATAGGCTCCTTGGCTCTCTGCAGAGACTGGAGAAAACTCCTCACACTGTGCGACGACTACTGCATACGCAAAAACGAGTTCTTCTTTGATCGGGACCCTGCTTTCTTCCACCACGTCTGCCATTTCTACACAAGTGGAGTGCTGTGGGTCATACGGGAAATGTGCCCCATCAACTTTGAGGAGGAAGTTGCCTACTGGGGCCTGAGCATGAAGGACACCCAACGCTGTTGCTGGATGATGTTTGAGGAGAAGGCAGATGAGGTGAAGGACAACCTGAAGGTGGAGCAGGAACTGATGGCTGAGATCGATATGAAGTACAATGATGAGTGCTTCAAGGACATGGCCTTTGGGAATGTCAGGAAGTCTCTGTGGAACATTATAGAGAATCCATACTCTTCAATTCTGGCGAAGGCGTTCACTGTGGTCTCCAATCTTTTTGTGCTCTTCTCCATCTTGGCAATGACTCTCAACACTGTGGAGGAACTCCAGATATATAGAGTTAACGGCAAAACACACATGGAATGGGTGGAGATCATAACCATTGTATTTTTTGCCTTTGAATATTTAATTCGCCTTGTCACCACTCCCAACATTAAAATGTTTTTGAAGAGTGTACTCAACTTTGTGGACATGGTGGCGGTCATGCCTTATTTCTTCCAGATTGTCTCTGAAGCCTTTACTGACGCCGAGGATGTGAACGCGCAAGAAGACCTCAAGGCCATGGCTCAGGTTAGCAAGCTCAGTCATGTCCTCAAAGTGGTCAAGCTGCTGAGGATCTTCCGGATTTTAAAGCTGGCTCGACATTCAACCGGCATGAGAGCGTTTGGGTTCACTCTGCGGCAGTGTTACCAGCAGGCCTCATGCATTTTCCTCTTTATTGCCATGGGAATCTTCACTTTCTCTGCTCTCCTGCATTCAGCCGAGAGGGAAACTGAGGGTTCTCCCATCAGTAGTATCCCATACGCCTGGTGGTGGGCTGCAGTAAGTATCAGTAGCTGAATAACTTGGTGTCATGCTTTGGCTTTTAGACTTAGGCCCTGCTTACATGACAACAGTTTTGCTAAAGATCGAAAAGATTTTCCTTTGCATTTTAAAAACGTTTTAACATGACAATGTTGTGAAAACAATTTTCAGACACACTGATCTGCAAAAACGATTGAAAACGCAGTAGTATGCATGCCAGGCTAGAAGAGCAATGTAGCTTGATGAATCTGCAGCACAAACACAGATCAATAGTCCACCATTGTTGTTCTTCTGTTCATGCATGGCTATTTGGCTATTAGAGGTGGGGCAGTGTTGTCACAGTTATCAAAAGACCTGTGTATTGCCAGCTTATATGGCAATGATAATGGTGGCATTTTCAAAAGATTACACTCTGGAACCCAGTTTCAAAAGTTTGCATTTCCAGGCCCCCAAAATGCCATTGTTGTGTGAACGAAAGGCCAAACTGCATCAAAGGTTTACTGTTTATGCAAAATCCGTTGTCATGTAAACAGTGCCTTAAGATTTAACACTTCGATTCAATACTTTGTTGCTGCACTGGTGACTCCACTTGTTGTGCTGGGTCACCTGCATGGAGAGATTAATTATCTATTGTCCTGGATTGTCCTCATCAAGCACTGGTTTATAAAAAGCTGCATTTGTGTGAGGAGGTTTATGTGTGAGAAATATGTCATGGGGCAGACTGTTGGATAGTCAGATTCACACCAGATAGCTTAAAACAGGATATCCTTGATCTATGGATATTTTTCGTGCTGGGAAACTCCCCATCTGTTCGTAAACTAACTCTCAAAGTACACTGTTATCAGCTCCTGTTAGAATGTCCTCTTTATTAGACAAAGCTACATGGTACTCAGCACCTGTACAAGATTTACTGGACCAAAATTAAGGCAATACCAGGAACAAGGAAATGTGCTGTAAATCAAGTCTCAATTTGTGATACCCTAAACCAGTTTGCATGTTTTTTTCACATTTTCATTATTACAGGTCTCTGTGTGCATGCCTGTTTCTTGTAAAAAAAAAAAAACAGGGAAGTACAGTTACTTTAAGCAACATGAATCACTGGCTTGGATTTAAACACCCTAGTGATAAAATTCTCTGTGCCTCAGAATTGGCCATAGCAACAAAAACATGATTGGGTCATTTGAAACTAGTAGCTGCATGAGATTCCTTCCGCAACTTTAGCAATTGTGGTGCTTAAAAAACTTGTCACAGGGAAAAAAAAAAAAAAAAATTCTTCCAACCTCAGTCACAACTGAACATGTGTACATAAATGGCTTCTTCTTGATGCTGGTTAGCAGCATTTTCTTATCGGTAGATAAGAACCTCTCTTATCAGAGGTAAAGCCTCTGTTGTTAGCCAAAAAGCAACAAGTCCTCCAACTTAAACAACCCCATAGGTCTCTTGTCCCTACTCATGGATATAACCCGAAGATCATACCAGCAGCAGGTGTACCAGACTTTCATCATCATGTCACAGGCTAGGTTTAGGTGCTGAAACTACTTGGTTAGGTTGAGGAAAAGATCATGGTTTGGGTAGGATAAATACCTCCTTAAGGTTTGAGGACCTTTGTCACCATGCTTGCAATGAAATTATTGGTTTCACTTTATTTCTGGTCTCCTGTGTGAAAGTCTTGTGTTTTGACAACCTGTCTATCTGCTCAACTTCCACTTCTTAATCTTACCGTTGTCACTCTTTACACTACGTCCCCTGACTTCCTCATTTGCTTCTGTTATAATTAGGTCCACAAAAGGTTCTCTGACAATTGACAGCTGACCTTTGGGCTTGTTTTTAGCACAGTCTTCTAGTCTTCTAATCATCATGAAACATCCCATAATGCTAGAAAGTAGAAAACATCCATAAAAACTGATTAATATGAGACTGTTCACTCTTCTCTCTTAGGTCAGCATCTCCACTGTGGGCTATGGGGATGTGGTTCCTGTAACTTTCCTGGGCCGCATCGTGGCCTTTGGCTGTATCTCATTTGGTATCATCCTGAATGGCATGCCGATCTCCTTCCTTTTTAACAAGTTCTCTGATTACTATGCCAAGCTTAAGACCCAGGAGTACAACACTACCTCAGTGAAGCGGCGTTTACAACTAAAGAAGCGCCTCCGACGCAAAATTGACATGTGTTTCCATCCCTCAGAGGATGATAATAGCACAGACAGCCACTGTGAGTTCCCGCACTGATTGACTCTTTTAAAGTGATGTGATAATTTATGAGCATGTCTTAAGTGCAAATGTGTTGCTTGGTAAACATAAAACAGTCTTCACACATGACTTATTGTTTCTGTTATCTGTACATGTGGTAGATGTAGAACAGAATGGCATAAAAATAGAAAGAGGATATGGGTGAAAAAAGAGGATAGGAAGAGGAGGAGGTGGTTTCACTAGATGCAGTGTCAACCTCATTTGAAAGGTGAGAAAACTTGTAAATGAGTGCCTATATCTAAAATTAGAAAAGGTGGAAATTATTGTGTGAATGTGACAGTGACACTCCAAGATCCAACCAAAATCCAATGCTAAACAATCATTAGCAAAGCAGTGTAGAAATGATTCAGCTAGCAGATTCTCATTTTTAGCCAGTGCTGAGCTTTACTCTTGACGAAAAGATAAACATCACAGATGAAACATCATATCAGCTGTCATTAATTGATTAATGAATGAATTAAGTTTGTGTGCTCTCTGCATGCTGCTGTCAGCACTTGTCAAAAAATGTTTTGTGAGGGAAGAATTGCGACTGCGTGACACCACAAGTGAACTGAATGTTTCTTGTGAGACAGAGTTGCATTTTATTGGTTTGTGACCATTGCTGGTGGGTGTTGCATGGTGAGCTGTTTTTTTAGACTCTGTTGCAACACATCTGTCAATGTGTCTTCATTAGCACATTGCAAAATAATATATATACATATATATGTATGTGTGTATACATATATATATATATATATATATGTGTGTGTGTGTGTTGGTCAAAGGCACTTTTCATTGTTGTCTTTTACGTATGGATTGTTATTGTTGTTTTCCATTTGGGTTTAATTGTTTTTATAATTTATTGGGGTTTGATTGCCTCCCCTCTCTTGTTGATATTTCTTTAAAAAAATATTTTCTCATGTTTTTCAGGTAATTAAACATGAATGCCACCCACCATACATCATTGACATCATAAAATACCCTGCTTGATAGTGTTTCCTGTGTAAATTAGCATTTGCATCAGGGTGAGATTGAACTGATTACACAGTATGCAGTTCACTGGACTAGGTTACACCTCTGTGTGTTTTCTTGGTATATTATTAAGCCAAAGCTGTTGTAGTTGACTGTTGATTTTAACATTTTCCTCGGCGTATTCCTTGTTTTTCACAGGTCTCAAAAGCAAATATTGACATTATGATTCAGATGATCAATATGTGGTTATTATTTTTCCAGTTACTGATAGACAACCATATTTTATTCTACTCTGTTACCCCAGCTGGATAAAATTAAGTTTAAGTTTACCTGATCTGATACAGTCACTCCAGAAAGAAGTCAGGCCACATCTGTTTTTGCACTCTTTATTGTACTGAAAATGTAATTTTAAATGGATAAAAATACCATTTTTCCACATTAACCTACACTCAGTAATTCATAGTGACAAAGTAAGAACCTGTTTTTATAAATTTCTGTGAATGTTAAGCTTCGGGTCATTGTTGTACTGGAAGGTGAACTGTCACTGTCTAAATGAGAACAGCTTCAACTCTTTTACAAATCTCTGGAGGGATTAAAAAAAAAACAAAAAACATTTTTCCAAGTGACATCATTTTGTGTTTTGATGGTGGTGGTGGAGAGCGCCTACTCACACATAGCTCCAGAATGTCACACAGGTGTTCAGTTGGGTTGAGATCAGGTGACTGTGAAGGCCACGACGTATGATTCACATCATTTTAACACTCATCAAACAATCCATCGACCTCTCATGCCCTGTATGGAAGTATCTGTGTTCAGGTTTCTCTTTCAATTTGTCTCAGCTCAGCATATGTGTTGAATCTTCTTAAACCCGTCGACTAAAATCTGGTTTTCCAGCTTTTATCCTTCCAGCTCTCAGCAATGTTTTTGCATTTACACCCTCCTCAAAAATAACAGAACCTGCAGGACAATATCTCAGCAGCATACAAGCAATGACCCTAAGGAACTTGCTCCAATGCTTAACCTGAGACCACGTCCAAGAAGAGAAGAACATCGGTTACTCCAGACATTGATTAAGTTCTTCGCCCCGCTGTTCCCCGAGCAAACCATCTGCATCTGGAGCAAGTATCCTCCATCTGTAACATCCTTTACATTTGTCAGGTATTGCTGGCTGTGTCATTGTAGACAGTGACATTTAAACATCCAGTAACACATTATACTGAGTGTTTCTGAGAGTTTTATCATCTGTACTATATTATGAGTAAATAACCACGGAAAAATAAGGTCCAAATAAAGTTTAGTTTCGGTATTTGCTAGCTTTGCTTACACCCACTCTACACCTCACTGTGAGGAAGTGAGATCACACCATAACATACTTTATCTGTGTGAGTGTGTGTGAAATATACAAGAAAGCAGAACATCAAAGTGCTGTGCTGTTCTTCTATTCATAGATTTAACACGGTTTGTCATACATCAACATATTTAATTTGCTCTTTCTCAGAATAAAATTATAGAGCCCATGGCTGCTAGAATCATCATCATATTTTGTGGTCAACTTTACTTCTACTTTTAGGGGATGTTATATGTTGCCTGCTGTGCTCAGTCTGTGCTGTTTTTAATTTAGTCTGTGTTCTATAGAAAGACCAAGGGGAAGATGTTATCAAACTTCATACGTATTGTCAGAATGGGGTTTGCCACAATGAGCAAGCAGCTGAGGAAGACAGAAGTTTACATCAAGTGGAGCAGTGTGTATAGCTGTTAGTATTCTTTATAATATATGTTGAGTTACACTATCCTCCTCCGCTACACTATTAATGTACTATAACAGATTTTTAAATCGTTTCATCCAACTTCGATACAAAAATAATCAACAGTCGGATAAATTACAACATATGCATACATAGAATCTACACTGTATTGCATGCACAGACAAGAATCAATGCATCAGGATTCATTGTGCAACTACATTACATTTAGTTCTCTTTATGAGTTTAATGATTTCTCTGGCTGCCTTGCCTTAGTTTCGTCACTGTCCTATCATGACTTTTTTCCAGCAGGACAGAGTAAATAGATGTCCGTCCTGTAGGTGTGGTTATTTTGGTCAGTACCAACTCATAAAGATTCAAAGGGGAGTTCAAAACTTTCTCATGGATGTTGAAGTAAGGTTATATAGTAAGTGGTAATGTGTACTGGGTATTTGATGCAGTTAATGTAATAATGAGATCCTAATATCAGCAATAATGTCATGGGAATGTAGATTAGAAGGCCAGAGTGCTATTTAAGCACTGCAAGCAGAGATTGAAGAAGTATTCAGGTGCACTCAAGAAAAAGTACCACTACTGCAGTGTGAAGTATTAAAGGTATAAGTTGCCTGTTATAAGTTGAATGGCCTATGTCATGTTACGTTACTATATATGCAACAAATACAGAAGGCAGCATTTAATGTTACACCTGTGTGTTGTGGTGGTGATCATTTAAACTAGTAATGCACTTTTCAGTATTTAGTGTGTAATAATTCATCATAATTTATATGTTCACAACTATTTGAAAAAAAAAAAGGATTTCAGCTGTGAAATGATGGTATGGGGTAAAAAGTATATTTTTAATTTAAGCAGCATAAAATGCAGACTAGTATCTCGAAACTGTACTCAAGTGAATGTACTTAGTTACATTCCACCTCGAGTGTAAGTAGCCTACTAATATCAATAACTCCAGTTATAATAATACATTTTATTTTTATTTAATAATCTAATAATGTATATAAAAAGGACTGATTATTTTACTTATGTTTTTTTATGTCATATATTTTCCATCGATTCCTACATGGACAGATGACGCTGCGTGAGTTCTCTCGCAGCTGCTCTTATCACCAGAAACAGACACCGCCCAGCAAGCGCAGGAAACATCACCCCTGAGGACAGAGACATGCTGCCTCACACTCAACTTATTAATAATCTTTGTAGCTACAGAGACAGAGACAGAGACAGACGAGAGGATCGATCTTCCTCTAACAGTGAGTACACGGTCAAATAGACAAACCTGTTTTATTTAATGCTGTTTATCCGGTAGCTGTTCGCTCCTCCTGGGAAGTGAGTTCCCATTTTAAAGTAACGGGAAACATCTCAGATTCGCAGCTGATTCCAACATTTTTATTCTCGGCTTAAAACCTCAGTCGATACGTTATCCCGTATAATGTGGAAGCTACTTGACTGAATGATGTACTCACAAATGGCGCACATAAAGTGCTCGTCAGTCATTATCAGATGAATTATTATCATTATTTTGTAACTTGTTTTATTCCTTTTTTAAAATAGTAAACCAGTTTATTTTATTCTTTTGTCTACAGTCTATAACGCGCATACGTCATTATGCACATAGTCCGTTATGTCCGTTATATGTAAATGTAACTTGATCCTTCAATTTTCGATGCCGTACCCAATATGTTATGGGTACGGCATCATATATGAGAGAGTCAATCTCCTGACCACAGACTGACGTACAACGTCCTGATCGAGCCTGCAATACAATAAATGTTTTATGAGTTTGAATGGCCGTATGAATACGTCCTTGAACTTGAATAAGTATACTGTTTTCCATTAGAAATTTGAAAAAGAAGCCATTGTTTGTGGTAAACCTTTGATGCCACAAAAAAAAAATCATGGCTTCACACGATGGTCAGCGCTACATTTGTTTCGAAGTTTTGGACTGGTATGTACTGCTTTAACTGCTGCTTTAACTCAGCTTGAATTATTCTTCTTAACTTTTTGTAGAAAATGAAGATGTCAGGTGTCATGGTGCAGCTGCTGCAGGGTCACTCAGGTTTTTTTTATTTTTTTCATTCATTTTTATTCGTGTTACATTTCAGTTATTCTTGTGGCTGTGACTTCATAAAGGAATGAGAGATAGTTTTTTCCACTCTCCTCTGCAGCCTCTCACAAGTACAGTAGGATTCCCAGAAACAGAAACCGACAGCCAATTCTTTTCCATGTCATCCAGGTAATTTAGAATTTAGGGTATAAAAATAGTATAAAAATATTTCAATTTTAACCATGATGCACCAGAGCTGTTTGAAAATGAAGGACAAATCTCAGCTCTAGTTCCTCAGCAGAATATCAAGAAGTGAAAGAAAAATAACATTAGGTCTGTCTCCCAGGAATTCAAATCAGAAGGGAGGATAGCATACCTGAGAGGTTTAAGTATTAATATAATTCATATAAATAATGCTTAAAGCCAGAATGAGCTCCTGATCAGAGGCCAGGTATCGAGTGATATGTATTCACCAGACAATAGATTTTATATTAATAGCATAACGTACTTGGATTTTTATTCAATAATCAGTCACTCAGCATTGCATAGATCTGTAAACTGTATGGTAAACTTCTAACAAGGCTGGTTTGTCTGACAATATTCACAATGCTGTGCAATGCTGAAATGTTCAGATGCTTCAAGGAAAAGCAGAAAGACAAAAATGGAGAAAAAATGCTCCGGAAAATATTCAATTACAAGTAACATCCTGCAATCCAAAAAATTACTTTACATTAAAAATGGACTTTAAATCAGTTTCTCTTAAAGTGCAGTATTATTACAGATATGAAGCTTAGCGAAAGTTCAATCAGGGAGACTGTCTATCTGCACTGGGCTGCTGACTCTCAACTGCTTCCGGTTATCTCTAAGCCCCACCCACTAATTCTGTTTTCATCCAATTACAACCGTCGCTCATCTAGAGCCAATCACCTGTAAGTTGTATCAGTTTAAAATGTTCTCTCTCTCTGCTGTCATTCAGCTGTCATTTCAGCATCGCGACGTTGTACGACCCACCTCCCCCACGTTTCATCTACCCCTGATTAGAAGTCCCCTCACAGGAAGCCGTCCCAACCTCAGGCCTCATTCCTCCCCCATGTCTCTTTCTCTCTGTGTCTTTCTAAACCCAACCGGTCGAGGCAGATGGCCGCCCACTCTGAGTCCGGTTCTGCTCGAGGTTTCTGCCTCTTAAAAGGAAGTTTTTCCTTGCCACTGTCGCCTAGTGCTTGCTCATGGTGGGAATTGTTGGGTCTCTCACGCAATAGCATAAGAGTCAGTCTATGCTCTATACGAAAAGTGCCACGAGATAACTTCATTCATGCTATAAATACTTGTCCTGACTAAGCCTTACTTACCATCACCGCCACCAGGTCTAGGTTTCAGGGAGGTAGTTTCCTATATCGGAAGCACCACTTAAAATCTGAATGCTTCCCATGGGGATCTACTTCCTGCTGGGGTCTAAGCGCCAAAACTCTGTTTCTCTCGTGCACAATAAAATTCTATTCTAATCCAGATTTGTGCACGTTTTTCTCTAAGTCTCTCCTGATTGAAATGTACTTGGACTATCATATACATCATATACTCAACAGAGTCACTCCTGTCAGTGTCAATCTGTAACAATGCATCATATATTTATACTAATTAATTGTCCAGAAGGATATGGCATTTAGTTTACAGTCATGTTTGATAAAGATGAGTATATTCCTCACATCTGACATAATCTGCTTGAAAAGTGACTAAAATGATTATTTGGTCATTACAACAGCTGCCAATTAATTTTCTGCCAATCAGTGATACATTAATCGACTGATTGTTTCAGCTCTAATATCTGCAAAGTAACTAATAGCTACAGATGTCAGATAAATAAAGTGGAAGAAAGTACAGCAAAATAATAGTCCAATACTTGAACAATAAGTACAATACTTAAGTAACCGTAAACAACAGGTTGTTGATTTAGAGAATGTTAAGTTTTTGTTGTGAATATTAGATATAACAACTTAACTCTGCAGTCATGTTCAAGCTGTAAAATATTTAATTAGGTGTCTATTGATCAGTGTAGGTGAGTGACCTCCTTCATTCCAGTCAACATTTTGATAAGTGAAACTTCATGGAAACTAATGTGAATTGCTGCATCATTTAGAAATGATGACATCACGGAAAACATAAAAGACATGCAGTAGAGGGAAGAAGCACTACAAACACATAGATCCTCACCAACATGAAAAACATCCTGTGTACTTTTAAGACCTCTGACAGGCTTAATAAAAATTATGTAGTATAGTTTTATAGGCACTACTCAGGCTTTCTTCCTGACTGGTTGTGGTAGATTTTAAGGCATCATACAATCGCTCAGCTGTGTATTTTACTGCATGATTTCCTCATTCTGAGTAACAGGGTGAGGCTAGTTTTGTGTCTAGGCAGGTCATTTTACAGTAAATGTTTAAGTTGAGTGGGGAGTTTCCCTTTTTTTCCTCATCTCGCTAAATGAGCATTTCAGTTTGTTTTAATGACTCAATGTCTGGCATCACCTATGTAACATATTTCACCCATGACAGCGAGGAGACATGACAGCATTTGTTTTGTTGCCACCCATCCCACCCCATGTAACAGTGCAGCATGTGAGGATTCTGCAGACAGATGCCAAGCCACCTCATGTCTGCTCTGAGGCTCAGTCTGCTCGCTTCTGTTTGCCTCTGCCTGCTGTTCAGAGCAGTAATGTCACAGTGCAAGTGGGGCTCAAAGAGGGGTTATATACTGGCACTAGCACATGTTTTAGTTTATGGGCAGTCACCCTGTCTGTGTCGCACAGGTGCTTCAGTTCTCAAATATTAAGCTCCAGTGTTTCTGTTATTCTGTATTCTTCTTTGATGCATTGTTTTCCAGAAAGATCAGCTTCATGCGATCAGTTTCATATTGTGTATTTAAAATTATGTACTACTACACAATCTATATTTCCTACTTTAACTCTAAGGGCCCTATTGGCACAAAGTGGCTTCAAGTGCAACACCAAGTGTCTTTGCTACTTTCAGACTGACAGTGTGTCATTTTCCCATCCTGTGCCCATGTTGTGATTGGGTGCATTGTTGGTGCATTGATATTTTTAGGCAGCAGAAAGTGATTCACAATTCACAAATGCTGCCTGGATCAGTTTGGATTTAAATCCAATACTCAGTTATCTTTTTGGTTTTTGCTTGGTCCACAAACACTGATATCATCAACGTTAACTTACCTGAGTAATTAATATCTAATTGGTCATACCAGTTATTTTGTATCCGAATGAGATATGTTGATCTAAAAAAAATGTTTTCTTTTGTCACTGCAGAGTTTCAAGGATGAGAAACATCAGAGCAAGAAATTTCTTGCTGGCAGGAGCTGTTGGTCTGTTAGTCCTCCACCTCTGTAAAGATTTTATCGACCACAAAACCATTCGCATAGATGTTAGAGAGGAGAACAGTCATATAAGGCAACCCACGACAGAGAACTCCTATGTATACTCCTGGCCAAGTTGTCAACAAAATATGTCTGCTGCCAACATCTCAGGCTTCAGCTCCCTTCCTGGTGGTATAAAAGACTTCCTCTACTATCGACACTGTCGTCATTTCCCCATGCTCCTGGACCTTCCTGACAAATGTGGAGGAGTTGATAAATCTGCAGACATCTTCCTTTTACTGGTCATTAAAAGCTCCCCTGTGAACTACGAACGGCGAGAGGTGCTGCGCAAAACCTGGGCTAAAGAGAGGTTACACAATGGTGTGTGGATCCGGAGGATCTTCATCTCAGGAACGATGGATTCTGGATTTGAGAAAAAAAGACTGAACAAACTGCTTGAACTGGAGCAACGTGAGTACAATGACATCCTCCAATGGGACTTTAGTGACACATTCTACAACCTCACCCTGAAGCAGGTACTCTTCCTCGAATGGATGGAGAGAAACTGTCCGAAAGTTCGCTTCCTGTTAAATGGTGACGATGATGTTTTTGCCAACACAGACAACATGGTCGATTATCTCCAGAGCCTCAAGGACAATGATGGAAGCAAGCACCTGTTTACTGGCCATTTGATCCAGAATGTGGGTCCCATTAGATCATCTGGGAGCAAGTACTTTATCCCAGTTCAGGTACAGGAGTCAAATTCATATCCCCCCTACTGTGGTGGTGGGGGGTTCCTCCTGTCTGGACATACAGCTTTGGTCATATACAACATGTCCCAGTCCATTACCATTCTTCCCATTGACGATGTTTACATGGGGATGTGTCTGGCCAAAGCAGGACTGAGTCCTGTTTCCCATATGGGTGTGAAGACCGCAGGACTGCACATTCCCTCCAGCAAGCTAGATGCACATGATCCTTGCTATTATAAAGAGGTTTTACTGGTTCACAGATTCCTTCCATCTCACATGTATCTCATGTGGCACAGAATACACGACCCCAATCTGAAATGTGGTGCCTCAAAGAAATTACTTTAGCAGCATTACACTGTAACTTATTGGTGGTAGCAGCGCTTGTTGACACTTTCGTCTCCTGCACCTGCTGTGAGTGCAGGCATGATTTTCTTACTTCTATGATGGGAAAAGGTTTGAATTGTTTTTCTACCAGTGGTCAGTGAACTTTTTTTTATTCTCAGTGTTATTAATGTGGATGAGCAGTCAGCCAGACACACATGGGGACACTGGGGTCAGGGTCAGACATAACCACAAGTTTGAGAAACTGATTTAATAGTGTGTTTTATCTGCTCTAAATTAAGCTACAAACATTAGCATGTTGAGCTAGTTAGTTTGCAGTTTAGCCTAGCGATACCTCCAGGGGCAAGGAGCATTTCATATTTTGTGAAGTCACATCCTTAGTTATGTTGAAAAAGAAAAGAAAAAGGTATGAATCTTTATCCTCAGTCTTTGGATGATATAGCTACATACACTACATCTCACTCACTTTATAAGTCAGCTGGAAACATTTAAATGTCTTCCAGTGGCAAGATTCTCAACCAGGCCATGGACTTAACATTAGTTTAATGCTACCTACAGCAAATAAAAACGGATAGTGGTGGTTTTCATTTCAGCACATATGATCAATGAATACTGGCTGGAGAAAAGCCAGATTTTATCTTTGTCTGAAATCCAGGATCCATTGGTTGTTATTTTCAGTCATTTCAAATGGTAAATTTCACATTGATGATAAAAAGTAGTTTCTACACAGTAGATATTTGTTGAAGATCACAGATTGTGTCAGTGTATCTGTGGGTGTAACGATGACCTCATGTGGGAGAGTGTGTTTTGTGTATTATATATTTATGTAATCTCCATCAGCTGGTAGTGTAATAGTGTTGTGACTAGGGCCGGATATTGAGCCACAATTCTGACTACCAACTAAATTGTGTCCATAGCATATTGTCCCAAAACCTGTCATGTTGGCACCGAATACTTTGTTGTCACTTTGCTCACTGACTTCACTTGAATTATTAATTATGTAATTTTTAAAAGTGTATTTATGAAAGCTTGTACACTTGTTCCTTAGCTTTATGAATGACTAGTTCAGGTATAATGTGGTGTCCAAGGTCTTACAAAAATATTTAAAATAATTCCTCAGGGCTTGTAAGCAGGGCAGTTTTCTCTCTTTTTTAAATTGGTATAGCCTGTATATTTGTGCCTTACATCAGTGCTTCTCAATCAGAACTGTTATAAAAAATAAATAGAATAAAAAATAAATAGCAAAAAATATGTTTTGCAGGACTAACATTTATGTACTGTCAGATACAACAATTGTAATCAGGTGTCACTAATAAAGGGGTCACTGGGTTTCCAGTAAGGATTCACATGTAAGATTACTCTATGCTTTTACATTGTTCGAGTTGGAAAAAAGTTGATTTCCCTGTTTTAGACATTAGTCTATTGAATATATGTGGGAGCTTCAAAAAGTTTGTGGAAAAAGTAAATAGGTAAAAATCATACACAGGGAATTTGATCTCAATGCACCTGTACGTTCTCACACTAATGTGTCATAACTTGAACCCTTAAATGCATGTTGCAATGCAAAAATAAACATCATAACTTAAACCGTTTTTTCAAACTCTCCTTTTTCCATGAAGCCTCCTCGTATACAGACATGTCTTAATCTATTTTATTTCAATGCTGCTAAGAAGAGGATATATATTGTGATATTTTGTAATTAATCAGCTTTGAGATGATATTGTGTCCTGCATATCACAAAAATATATTTCATATAAAAATATACATACACTTTTCTGTGTGGAGTTTGCATGTTCTCTCTTTGCCTGTGTGGGTTCTCTCCAGCTACTCCGACTTCCTCTCACAGTCCAAAGACATGCATGTTAGGTTCATTGGTGACTATAAATTGCCCGTAAGTATGAATGTGAGTGTGAATGGTTGTTTGTCTATATGTGTTGGCCCTGTGATGGACTGGTGATCCATAGAGTGTGTACCCCACTTCTCACCCAAGGTCAGCTGGTATAGGCTCCAGCCCCCCCTTGACCCTTAACGTATAAGTGGTATAGATAATGGATGGATATATTGGTCATTGTATTGTGTTCTTTGACTTTTTCAGGGCACACGTGATGGAGATTGTCTCTCTGAATGTACAATTTAAGTGTCTTTATTTATTTTCTCCAAGTTTTTTAAAAGATCAAAAAACTGCCATTCTCCCTCCTCCATGACACCTGCCTGCTGTGCTGTTGTTTTCTGCCTTTTCAGTATGAGTGAGTTGTGCGTGGTGTGTTTTAGTTTTATCTGTGGACCCTCACTCTCACCCTCTCTTGCTCTCTCTCTCTCTCTCTCTCTCTCTCCACACACCTGCCCATCATTGGAAATCAACACACCTGCCTGCTATCAAGCCGTCACCACACCACTATAAGAACCCAGCACCAGCAACCCATTCCTCACTAGATTGTTGGTACTATCTAAGTTTTTTGTTGTTGTTGATCTTGTTGATGTGCTCCCCCCAGAGAATTTGCTTATTCTCTATATTTGTTAGTTAGTCTTTTCTGCCTGCCCGTCTGCTTTATCCCTTTATACTCGTCCTCCTTGTCTTCAGTCTCACCTGCCTGCCAAGCCCGCCAGACTGCTCTTTTTCTCGGAATCCCCTTTGCAAAGCTTCCTGCTAGATGACTACCCCTCACCTCAGCCCCAAACCCAGTCTGTCACCATCATTACAGACTGTGTTGAAGACAAACTTTTCACCTTACCTGTTTGTCTTTTGTCTACATTTGGGTTCAGCATTGATCTGTGACAGAAACAGAGCATACCCCCAGCATTGCACACAAACCAGAGATTCTTGTGATTCCATTCATTCATTGAGTGATTTGTCTACCTATGGACACACATATATACAAATACATAAAGTGGATATATATGTATTTACACACATCCTGAGGGCGAAAGACCTGTGCACATTCCAACACCTTTAGGTTAGTTTTTGCAAGAGACTTCAAATGAAAGTAAATGGATGAGCAGCACAGATTAAGGACCTGGGCCTCTTTGTCGTAACACAACCAGCATGTATGAAATTCCTACTGCTTTGACAGCAACGATTCAATTACCAGCTAGAGAACATGAAGTGTCTCCTCAGTTATTCTGCAAAAGCATCAACCATGTTCTCAAAACCCAGTGTTCTGACAAGGCCATCAGATGCAAATAGGTAATCATATATTTAACAGGATGTCTTAGGCTTGCTCTCCCCATAACCTCTCAGTTATTCAGTTTTGTTTTGTTTTGTTGCCCCATGTTTGCATGTGCATCTAAAAGTGATGCAAGCCCTCTCTTTTGCTTTTGTGTTACTGACAAAATCAGAGATGTGGGCACAGATTCAGAGACCTGAAACTAGGCCAAATTGTGATGCTGTAAAACATGCCTGGGTTAAATCAGAGTGAGAGCTAAAACATACTCTGGCTTCCAAATGCAGTTAAAAATGAATTGTAGCAGGAAATCTTCATCATATTCGTGGTGGGTGCAGAATCAAGAAAAACATGCAATTGCAAGAAGAGTGCAGCCAAACCACCCCTGATATTTTTGTTTATAAGATAGGAAATTTGGTAAACTATCTTGTATTTTGACATGTCTACCTTCTTAAAATAACCAATATTGTCATTTGACAATGTCATATTCAGGCATCAGGATGAGTCCCCCTTGCATGGATGTTGAAAGTTGCCACTGTGTTGGAATATTTCACCAGTGCTAGCTCATGTGAGACCTTCCTTCCTGAAACAATATGAGGAAAATATTATCTAATGGTTCAATCTTTTTGTTCCCCCTTCTAAAAACAGACACAGTAGTCACTCTGATGTTTTGTGTTTATACAGTAAATTTTTAGTAGAGTCAAGGGCATCTGACAGCCAACAGGTTATGTCCACTCACCTGAAATGGACACATTTAGTGATAGCTGAAATGTGGAAAACCTGCACACTATTTACGTTCTGAAGCATGATTGACCATCAGTGAGTGCTATGAGGATGGAGCTTGTACTAGAAAGAGATCTAGGCATGTGAACTTTAAGAAATTCAAGGAGGGATGCTGTGCACTGAATGAAGAAATGGTCTAATATGTGCAGCAGAGAAAGGTTGTCTATTATCCAATCCTGTACCAGAATGAGGTCCAACTGTTTGCCAGCTTTGTGAGTCTGAGTTGTGCAAACTAAATTAGAGGAGTTGAAGTGAGAGGATGGGGAGGAGGACTGGCTGACTCTCGTGGGTTTTATGAGCTTGAGCTCCTCCCTCAGGCTTCTACTGGAAGAGCAAGGGAGTCTGCAGAGAGAGGGTTTTCACGCTGTATGTTACAGATGTTTTATACTATGTTGTTTTTTGTGACTTACTTTGTGATGTCTGACATAGGAAAGGTGCCTCATTAATAACGTGTACTCTTGGTGTGATTTTGGATGTCACATCTTAAGTTTTCAGCTTTTACATAGGCTATTGTGTCAAAACAATAACCCATGAATAACCAGGACTAACCTCCAAATATTCTGGTGTCGTGCTTGGATCAGTGTGATTTTTTTGTCACCTGGTTTCAGCTGTCCTTCACATTAGCGGGTGCTCTGACCAGCCCTCATCAGTCACAGCACTTGCTGTGATCTCTGCAGCACACAGTAGCAGTTTAGTTTGTTCAGCAGGCTACGGAAATCAAAATGTCTGTAGTTATCAAGGCAACTGAAACCAAGTTGAGTTGGCAGTGCATGGTTGGCAACCACCCAACTGAGGTGAGACCCACATCCTTTCACCAACAACTGGCACTCTCCATACGTACTCTGTGAGCAGCTGGTATACTGTAACCTGAGGCTCAGTGTTAACCTATTGTCCTGGACAAAACAACAAATCATACAAATCAAGAGTCGCAAACCTGAATAAGGGAGGGAGTTAGAATAGGTGGGTGCTGTGTTAGTGGTGACGGTGAGAATTAGTGACTTGGACTTAATGCAAGCAGGGACCGGAAGCCAGTAAAGAGCAGTGAAAAAAACATCAGTAAAAAAAAACTGTGCATGCCCTGACAGAGAGGCATCACAGTAATCAAGTTCAGAGTCTGTACAAGGAGTGTCACATTCAGTTGAATAAGTCCTGATGTTTCTCATGCTTTATAGCACCAGATATCACAACTGAAGTGACAGACGCAACATGCTCAGTGACGGTTGATGGTTCATCATCAATTATCATGCTGAGAGGAAGAAAGTTGAAATAGTTCACAAAAGTTTTTGTGCTTGGTGGAGAACTTAAACGTCAGCAGGGCTGAGATGGAAACATCCTGGTGGTATGACGCCCATGTTCCAGTGTTATGTGTCAATTCTGAATGGTGTGCAACTGCAAAATGGTTTTTGGTATGCTGCTGCCATTATGCTGGCTTTTGACACTTGTAAGTGATATGGTGCTTATTCCTATCACATACTACTTTCTATCATCAAATAAGATTGTTATTGATATATGTCAATGCTGATGCTGTGTGTCACATGAAAACATTTCAGTATCACTGGCAGATATCATTTGTCGTGTTCCTAGTGGTACCCTACTAAATATTAGCAGAAATTAGATAAAAGGCTTGATACCTAAACCATCTGTCTACATCATACTCTCACTTCATATGAGCACAAAAGATATGGCTTGGTGTGTTTGTCTCTGTTTAGTGCCCCCCACCCCCTAAGAAATGCACCAAAACCCATAACCTTAGTAACAGTAAATGCTACAAAACAGGAAAAGCAGGTTTTCACTCTAATAGTTGAGGTAGGTTATGTGTCAAATTTGTTCCTTCCTTCAACTAAGCCGTCAAGCTGCTTTGACTATGAAGACGGTGTCTGAGGCAACTGATGAGGAAATTTGGTATTACACAAATTAAAATATTGACCTGAAAATTAAAAGTCAGGGTACGAACGAAGTTAATACACCTAAATGTCTGCATGGCAACCATCCATCCAATAGCTATTACAGCCACATTATGAGAACATCATAAGATATTTCAGTCTGGACCAAGAGGTGGACCAACAATCTGACCCTAAAAATAAATAAATAAAATAAATAAAAAAGTCAAATCAAAATGTCACTAAATGTCACTGTTGTGTGCCACATGACACAGTATGTCCACCAGCAGATATGCCACTGTCTACTGGCATTTACAGTGTGAAACTTGTAGCTAATGCCCCTAATGTTACAGATAAACAAGGCAACAGTCACTTATGTGATGAATGCCATACCTCTCTGGTTGCTAAGCTAGTAGAGCAGGACATATGGCCAAAGGTGAGCGTAGAGTATGGTCATGGCAAAAGCTTTGGTTCAGCTGTCACACTGGACATTTGATATGTTCAATATTGTGTCTTTGTTCTGTGTCTTTCTTTTGCCTTTAATGTGAATTACTTTGTGATGTCTGATCTAGAAATGTAGCCTACTTCATAAATTAACTACTAACCTAGTTATGTAGGTTTTTTGGGGGGTGGGGGGAGGTCTTCTTTCTGTGATTTTAGATGACACTGAGATGTCACATCTTGAATTTTCAGCTATTACGTTTGTCTGTTATCTTAAAGTGATAAGAGCCTATGTAACAGCTGAAAATAGCTAGGACCACCAGATATTCAAGTTAGCATCAATGTGAGATTTCTACCTGTTGTGATTGTTGTCTAAAGCCCCTGCAGCAAACAGGAGTTGTTGAGCTTGTACAGCAGGGTACGAAAAACCAAATGTCTCTCTCTCTCCCTGTGTGTGTGTGTGTGTGTGTGTTTTCTTTTTTTTTTTTTAAAAAAACATGGTTATTTCACCCCTGACGCCGTCTTTTCAGGCAGCCTCCACTTTTAAGCTTTGTGTCACTCCCTGCAACTTCTACTCGTTATCATTTCAACAAACGGTGCTGAGCCTCACTATATTGAACTACTTATAACCTCACACGTCTGTCTCGCCATTTGATACATGTATCTTTAAGAGAGCGTGCGCTGCCTGAGCGTAGAGACTGCCTGATTGGCTAAACTCAGGGGAGAATGTGCCCATAGGCATCCTGTACGGCATCTTTACCAGAACAAGCTCAGTAATCTGCACAGACTGTCAACTACCATCAGCGGAATACACAGCAAGCACTCACATAGATCTACCAATATGTTCAGGTAATTATTACTGAATGAATGTTGTTTTAATTGTGTTCCTCAGGTTACTGTAAATTTCACTCCTCAGTAGATAGCACTTTTCTACAGTAAGTATAGATTTAACATACTTACGTTAATGGGAAAACGAGCTGTTGAGATTTTATTCAAGGATGATCTGATTTGAATGTCTGATTTAAGTTTTAATTCATTCATTCTCAAAGAGCGTATATTACACGTGTTTTCTGAGCTTTTACACTAATTGCTACTTATTTATTTATTTCAGTTTGTATAAATAACATTTTAAAAAAACAGCCACCTTGTAAAAAAACACTCAGCAGCCTACCTGCTGTCTCACTATGACTACTAATCTTTGTGTAAAGGCAGACAAGAAGAAAAGCACTCTCTCTTTTCAGTGTTTAATTATAACGTTAGCCAATTTCTTCATGTCATCTTATCCTTATTTTGGTCTGGATGACATAAAGGGCAAGAAACCTAATCCACCTCTGTCTGCATCATACTCTCACTTCATCCAATACAAAAAAAAAAAAAAAAAAAGTGAATTGGTGAGTTTATTTCTGTTCAGTGCCCCCCCAGAAATGCAACGAAGCCCATAAATGCAATGAGGTAGGTTATTGTCACATTTATTTCTTTGCTTAAATTAAGCCGTCGAGCTGCTTTGACCACTAAGACGTCATGTGAAGTGATATTCAAAGAGATTCAAAAGTATTGCATCTGATGAAAAGTCAGGGTATGAACAAAGTTAATACACTTGAATGTCTGTATGGCAACCATCCATCCAATAGCTGTTATGGCCACATAACAGAACATCATATGGGACGGTAAATGTCTAGACAAAATTTAATGGCAATCCATTTAATATTTGTGGAGATAATTCAATCTGTGGTGAACTGACAACCTGACCTTATAAAACAACAACAAAAATTAAGGAAATTGTGTGTCACTTCCTCTGCCACATATCACACCCCAATGGCTAATGTCAGTTCCTTTAGTGGCATATGTCATTGATGTTGTGTGCCACATGCAAACAGTATGTCCACTAGCAGATATGCCACTGTCCACTGTCATTTACAGTGTGAAACCTGCAGCTAATGCCCTAATGTTACAGATAAACAAGGCAACGGTCACTTATGTGATGAACACTATATACTTCTCTGGTGGCTAAGCCAGTGGAGTTGAGGTGAGCTAATGGTAGCTAGATGCCAGTGGGCATAATAACAAAGTATTATTTTTATTCATTTAATGTAAGAAGTGATATATGTCAGAGAAATGAGTTGATGAATGGGAGAACTTTGCAAAGCACCCTTAACTGGAGAAGATGTAGCTACTGCCAGTGGGCATTTTTGTGGATGTCTGGCCCCTGAGAAATGCAGAAAACTCACAATGTTAGTTACAATTAATGCAACAAAACAGGAAAAGCAGGCTTTCAGTTGAATAGTTGAGTTAGGCTATGTATCATATTCATTCCTTTCCTTCAACTAAACCCTCGAGGTCTTTGACTAAGAAGACTGAAGTAACTGATGGTGCAACTTTGTGCTGAGTGGTTCAAACAGAACCAAGTTTGACCTATAGATGAAAAGTCAGGGAATGTCTTTATGGCAACCATCCATCCAGTAGCTGCTATGACCACACTATGAGAACCACACAAGGGACCATAAATGTCTGGACAAATTTCCATAGCAATCCATGACAAAAAGGACCAAAGAACAAAGACACTCTGTCTTCAGGTGAAATATTATTATTAGTATTATTATTCATCCAACTCTGACAAACATAATTGGTTTGAATTACAAACCAGCCACATGTGACATTCTGCACAACTGTTGTGACCCAGTTTATCACACACAGAGGGCGCTAAATCGCATGCATCGGCCCCCCTGCATGCCAAAAGGGGTGAACATGATAATCAGTAAATGCAGAAGTTACTGCTGGAGGACCCAACATGGGCATATTAGAATTTAGCCAGACCCAGCATGCACCTGTGCAACCGACCGGTAACGCTTAACTTCATCATAGGCCACAGTAAAATCTTTTTCAAAATTATTGTTTTATTGTATTGTTGCATGTATTTTGTACTCAGGGTCTCTGCACATTTAACACTTTCTTCAGGGTGATACTATTTGGTAATGTCATTCATTAATTCATATAACCTGAATCTTTGTATGGGGTGCTGACCAAGGACGCAAGCCCAGGGGCCCTCTGACTCCTCTGGCCCCTGGACCAGAGCCTCTTTATGACATTACTGTTAATATTTCTTGTTTGAAAGTCACAGAGTTCAGTTAAAAGTCAACAAAGACGGGCAAAATGATCCCAAAGAGACATAAATGACTACAAACAATATAGTGGCGTAATTTATGGTCTTTTGCATCTATTTCAGTGTGCCATTACTGATCAGAATATTAATTTATTTCAGCAAATGCTAATGCTACACTAGGTTGTGCTACTGATAGTCTTGTAACTTTATCTGCTGGAAAATATAATTGTTCACATAAATAATTCTTTAAAAAGGCAAACAGTTCTCCAACAGCTTGAAATCAGAACAGTAATCTGTTGCTCTTTGTGTATGTTAGCACTTTATTTACTTAACAGTCCTCAATATATTCCTTTATATCTGACTATGATGCACTGATGGAAAAATGGTTTCATCTTTTCACTGCAGAATTTCAGGGACAAGAAACATCAAATCAGGAACTTTCTTGCTGTTGGGATCCCTCATCTTTGTTGTTTATTTCTATAAAGATTCTACTGACCCAAACACCATCAGCCTGCAAGTGGATTGGAGAAATAATCATGAACGAATTAAATCACCCACCAAAAACAACACTTATGTATACTCCTGGCCAAGTTGTCAACAAAATATGTCTGCTGCCAACATCTCAGGCTTCAGCTCTCTTCCTGCTGGTATACAAAACTTTCTCTACTATCGACACTGTCGTCATTTCCCCATGCTCCTGGACGTTCCTGACAAATGTGGAGGAGTTGATAAATCTGCAGACATCTTCCTTTTACTGGTCATTAAAAGCTCCCCTGTGAACTACGAACGGCGAGAGGTGCTGCGCAAAACCTGGGCTAAAGAGAGGTTACACAATGGTGTGTGGATCCGGAGGATCTTCATCTCAGGAACGATGGATTCTGGATTTGAGAAAAAAAGACTGAACAAACTGCTTGAACTGGAGCAACGTGAGTACAATGACATCCTCCAATGGGACTTTAGTGACACATTATTCAACCTCACCCTGAAGCAGGTACTCTTCCTCGAATGGATGGAGAGAAACTGTCCGAAAGCTCGCTTCCTGTTAAATGGTGACGATGACGTTTTTGCCAACACAGACAACATGGTTGATTATCTCCAGAGCCTCAAGGACAATGATGGAAGCAAGCACCTGTTTTCTGGCCATTTGATCCAGAATGCAGTACCAAAGAGAGGGTCACAGAGCAAGTATTTCATCCCAGTTCAGGTACAGGAGTCAGATTCATATCCCCCCTACTGTGGTGGTGGGGGGTTCCTCCTGTCTGGACATACAGCTTTGGTCATACACAACATGTCCCAGTCCATTACCATTCTTCCCATTGACGATGTTTACATGGGGATGTGTCTGGCCAAAGCAGGACTGAGTCCTGTTTCCCATATGGGTGTGAAGACGCTGGGATGGTACATTCCCTCCAGCAAGCTAGATGCACATGATCCTTGCTATTATAAAGAACTTTTACTGGTTCACAGATTCCTTCCATCTCATATATATCTAATGTGGCACAGAATACATGACCCCAATCTGAAATGTGGTGCCTCAAAAAAAATACTTTCACAGGACAAAGCTGTAAATTATAAGTGGTAGAAGAGCTTGTTGATGCAATGCTTCCTGCAGGAAGTACAGGAAGTACAAAATACTTCCTAGTCATGTTTGTTTTTTGTTGAATGATATATTGTTTATGTAACTTATATGCTGTTAATTTGCAAACTGTACTGAGAAGAAAGAGCTACTGAACACTGAATAGATTCCCCCAAGAAGATGATTTATTGAGGACAATTACGATGTTTCAACATCACGTCTTCATCAGGTAATATTTCACAGGTGACCAAGAAGGTCCAGTGATGGTCTAACACAGTTACTGTGATTGTACTTAATAAACCATCTTTTTTTTTGGAGATGCTGTTTTGTCCTTCACACCTGCCATCATTATGGTGCCAGGGAACACTAACTTGAATCACTGAAATACTATATTTAGGCAACATTCTTGTACAGCTGGTGCAGGGCTATTAGATATATAAAAAGATATATATATAATATAATTAAAAAGAAACATTATTATAAAATCTCAGGGTTTCTCAGACCTGAAAATGTCATGTTATGTGATTCTCTGCTGACATTCACAGGTTTTTATTTCTGATAATGTAATAATGTAGTGCCCTACATTAGTGCTTCTGAGACAGTAACTATTGTTGAGACAGTGTAAAAACAAGTTTTTTTGAGGACTGCAAGAGTTATCAAACTGTAGTCACAATCAGGTGTCACTGATCTGTGTTTGATGTGTAAGTCCTGTAAATGGTTTGGTCTTATTATTGCACAAAAGTTGTTTTTTAGACCTTATGTCTGAGTTCACTATTCATAATTGTGATGTCTTATGGAAAGACATTGTTTGGGTGTACAGTGTTTTCTAGTGCTCTGTGGGTGCCAGTAATCTTCTCTTCAGACCATTCAGTGCCTTATAGAGACTTAAGTGACACATTCTACAGCCTCACCTCGAAGCACATACTTTTCCTGGCACCAATGGAAAGAAACTATCGCTTCCTGCTAAATGGTGATGATGATGTTTTTGCCAACACAGACGACATGGTCAAGTATCTCCAAGGTCTCAAGGACAATGACAGAAGCAAGCACCTCTTTACCACTCACTTGATCCAGAATGTGAGATCATCCCCTCTACTGTGGTGGTGGGGGCTTCCTCTTAGCTATACAGCTTTGGTCATACTCAACATGTCCCAGTCTGTTACCATTCATCCTACTGACAATGTTTACATGGGGATGTGTCTAGCCAAAGCAAGACTAAGTCATGTTTCCCATATGGCTGTGAAGACCTCAGGACTGTACATTTCATCCAGCAAACTAAATGATTATGATCTTTGTTATTATAAAGAGATTTTCTTGGTGCACAGATTCCTCCCAGCTCATCCCAGCTGATACAATCCAGTAACGCAACAACAGCTCTAAATTCTACAGAGCTTAAAATGTTCAGTTTGTCAAAGCAATGTTAATTCATCTGTATGTTCATTATTGGTATTGAAGTTTATGGTGGTGTTATACTGGAATACATGATATAATAAGGTATTTGTCTTATTCTTGATGCTTCATGTTTGTATGTTAATTATGTGGACAAACTATTAAAAGCAACAGTAAAGCTTTAGATGACTGCTCATAATTTACTATTTAATTATTTAGGACATTTGAAATGCATATGAGCTATACATAAAATACTTCGAGGACAAATGCTGGACAAATCTGTCAGTAGGGAAGAAAATAACACTTAGGGAAAAAGGGGGTAACAATTTTGTGTTTAAGAAGGAAGGAGAAATAAATTACACTGCGTATATTTGTATATTACTTGGACCTGTTTCTACCACCATGCAAAACATTAGTGAGTCAGTCTGAGGCAATGATGATTGCTGTTTTTTGGCAGTACGTAAATATGAAGCATTGAAAGCTCCTTTCTCAGTATAAGAACAGGTTGTACAGGCTGTAAAAGAATGACGTTCTTTGTTCACCTTCTTTTTGACTGTAATTACAGTGTAGTTAAAAGGTACACAGTCTGTAATTAGAGAATTTCCTTGTTCCCTTCATTTTCAAGTGAAGCTGTTGTATGAAGCATTATTTAAATATTTAGACCTAAATCTCAGGAATGTAATCTAAAGACAGAAAAGTACTAAAACATGCTTAATGGATAAAAACTCAATAAAACACACACTTGCAGACACGATCTTGGATAAAAAATAAACTCCATCACAGTATTCACAAAAACATAGCCAGTATTAAACAACACAAAGAGTCTACAGCTATGCTAGCAACTGGTCACAATGGCAATGCTAACATGCTGATGCTAAGCAGTTATGTTTTACTTATCCATCTCAGTTTAGTGTTAATAAGCATCAAGCAGCTGAGGCTGATGGGAATTTCATTAGTTTTGCAGGTATTTGGTCATAAACAAATGATTACAGTTGATGAGGATCTATTGAGGGCACTAGATGAAATATCATCAACATACTTACAATTCATTGTGTGGAGGACATGAATTTGTATACAAGTTTCATGGCAATTCATTCGATAGCTGTTGAGACATTTCACTCAGATCTATAAATGTCAACCTCATGGTGGCAGTATAGATGAGAAGTTTAGGCATCACATCAAGGGTACAAGGATTCATTGTCTGAGCAACACTGGATATCTAAAGGAAACTGAGTTGTCAGTTGAATAGTTGTGAATGTCTGCTCTAATTAGTTTGTTATTAGAGTTTGTTGTATATTGTGTTATTTTATAACTGATATAATCTGATATTGTACCAAATGTTGTATTTAATCTTAAACAAAAAGCTAAATATTTGTATTTGCCACCAAGTTATTACTTTCAAAAGCCACAGCCTCCTTCCACATTAATATCAAGGTAAAGAAACTTATAGAGCAACTCGGAGAAAACCACCCAGAGAATTGGAAGAAAATGGCATGACAACCTGAATGGTGCAAATAGGATTTGAGAGAAAACTGTGATACCAGCTGACAGTAGCTTATGAACTTTAGAGGTCAGTATAGGCCATCAGTGTCCTTGTTCCCTGTGTTGAGATGCACAGGAACACAAGACTTTAAATTTTCTTCTCTTATTTAGCATTTAAGCATATATAAACATTTTACATATGGTTTACAACACACTATAATGTAGGTTTTTGCAGATAAGTGACCCACTTGTAGGTAGGTATAGACAATAAATAATATAGTATAATTGTCTACAAATACTGTACATTTATAAACACTTAAAATATCCCTTTATGCTTAGAACTGCATTACAGTTTGTTGTAAACTAGTTATTAAATGTTTATATAATGAATGGGGATCAACATAAAATGAACATCATTTACAGCAGAGATGGGCTCTCAAGAGTCTTGCTGGTTTTCATTCTGCAGGTGATTTGACTCAACTAACTCGTCAGTGAAATCAAGTAGTAATAATCTTATAATTAATTATAATTCTTATAACAACAGTCTTTTTTTCTTTCAGCAAGCAGAGATACTTGTCCCTGACTCACAGTATTTGAGATTAAATCAGGACATACCCATTGAGAAACTTGATGTCATATTAAAGAGTAAAGCCTGGGCAAACAGGGATTTGGCTGTAAAGACAAAAGGTTAGTTGTAGTTGGTTGTAGTTGGAGCTTATGAGACAAAGCTGCAGAGACAACACAGTGATTTATAACAATACCCTCTGATATAGAGACATGAGGAAATTATGTTATTTACATAGTCAGTCTCTTACATGGGGAAAAATGTGGACTAGGTAAATCATTAAACAGCTTGAACCAAGACTGGCAAGATGAAGAGTGAAGGTGAGGATTTTTAAAACACTTAATAATGTTAGAGATTTAATGTTAAATTATTAAATAAATTAAAAACCTTTTTCATTGGTTTTATTACTGATCAGAGCTTAAAAAGATTATTTATTCTCTCTCTCTCTCTCTCTCTCTCTCTCTCTCTCTCTCTCTGTGTGTGTGTGTGTGTGTGTGTGTATTTAATCGTACGTTTAACTCCTTGGCAGGGATTAAAACAAATCAAAAGGGCTGCAACATTCATAAAGTTACAACTTTCCATTACTATATCCTACTTACTATATTGTCTATATTTTTCATAGCCAAAACAACTGTATTAATACAAACCAAAGTATAAGCCTGTGCATCCATGTCATTATATTTAAAAGTTATTTTTTAAAAAATTGAATAAGAATTTCTGGCTGACTTGTCTAAACACTTAAATGAATTTATAAATTAGTCGTCCAAAGATTAAAAATGTTTCCTTTAGCATCTCTAAAGCTAAAGATTATAAACCTGATGTTAATTAACTGTTGAACTATTACAGTTTACTAACAGGTGCTTCTAGTATTTTGTCCACCCCAATTAATAAAACGAACATAAATTTTGTACACTTAACCTGTGTACTTGTATTTCCAGGTGCAATCCAACCCAACAAAGATAAGATAATGGGAATGGAAATGCAGTAGCACTGTTTAACAGCTGAGATAGCAGCTGAATAATGTGTGTCTTGTTCTAAGAGAATATAGCAGAGCTACACAGGGTCCAAGGTTCAAGGCTTCTAATTATGTGGGAGGTGTAAACAAACTGTTGACTGAGGGACTGTGAACCATTTAAAATTTTCCATGGACATGCTTGTTTTCAGTTGTGTGACAGTGAGATCCTGGTTTTTTGCTCCAACATTTAGCAAAGTGTTCATGAAGGAATCTGGAAACCACTTCGTCTTCATTTAGGATACAGTGATCTTGTGAATCTCTCCATAAACAAAGAGCTGTGTTTTCTTTATTTCTGAAACAGTTTGGGGGTGGAAAGTAGGTGTTTGTCTGACAAATTAATAACTATATGATAATTATTATGATATTTGGATATTTGAGAATAAGAAGATAAATTTTACATTATCAATAGACAGAGCTTTACATGGCACCAGATTAAAAAAAAAACCCAGCACAGGACAAAATATTAGAATACACTGTATTTTTTTAATTTGCCTCGTCATTTACCATACAGTAAACACTGCAAGCCCCACCCAGCAGACTGTGTAGGATGCTCCTCTGCTACGTCACAGTTACTGATAAACTTATGGGAGAGGCAACATAGCCGTCACCTTTATAGCGAGCTATCACCTTTGCACAATAAGCAGTAGACATGTACCCAATGTATACAGCAACCTTTTCATCGTAGTTTTTTAATCTCCAGGAGCTAACATGTTCTATACATCCTGTAAAAGAAAAGACTGGATTAATCTTTGATCAAGAGCACCAGCAGATGCTACAGATTACATCAAATCTGAACATATTCAAGGTTTGTACAAATTTACATTTTCAAAGGCAATAAAAAAAATTCTCTAACAGTTTGAGCCTTAAATTATCCAAACAATCTGTTTAATGATAAATGGATAATTGTTTAATATGTTTAAGGTTGTGGCCTTGAAAAGCTTTTGAAGCAGAAAAACTCTTCCTCTTGTCACATTTGTACCGGTTTTTCAGTCTTGTAGTCTTGTAGTTTTAAATTTAAACAAAGTTTTCCATATGAAAAATATAATTAATACATAAAAACTAAATAAGTTATAATTGTTTACATATTCTGTAGAGCTTGTCACCTGATTTAGAGTAAATTATTACAAATTATTCAGTTTTAGTTATAAGTCATTAATCATTATACACTTATCCACTAATCTGTTCACAGGTAATTCATCAGTATCTAATATAGCATTTGATTTAGTCAGGAATAAAATAGAATAATAAGCTTGTTTTTTGGTTGTTTCTTAGTAAATACTCAGAATTTTGTTCAAACTTCTGTTAAGTGTTACATATAATCATATCATCAACATGAAAATAATTGTCCTAATTGCTAAAATCTATTCTTTTTGTTGTAATTGCTTTTCTGCTGTCAGACTTGTTGAGGTAATAACAATGTTTTGTTTTCTGCAGAGTGTGAAGAATGAAAACATGGGCAAAAATGTTCCTGATAGTTGGAGCTCTCGGTTTATTGGTTTTCTTGTTTCCTATTAACCGTGTAAGCAACCATTTACAAGCCAGAGGGGATGCCAGCCAGAAAAAGCCAATGGCCAAAAATAACTCCTATGTTTATTCTTGGCCAAAATGTCAACAAAATATGTCTGCTGCCAGCATATCAGGCTTTGAGACGGTTCCCCAGCACATCCAAGACTTCCTCTACTATCGACACTGTCGCCATTTCCCCATGCTCCTGGACCTTCCTGACAAATGTGGAGGAATTGATAAATCTGCAGACATCTTCCTTTTACTGGTCATTAAAAGTTCTCCTGTGAACTATGAACGGCGAGAGGTGCTACGTAAAACCTGGGCTAAAGAGAGGTTACACAATGGTGTGTGGATCCGGAGGATCTTCATCTCAGGAACAATGGATTCTGGATTTGAGAAAAAAAGACTGAACAAACTGCTTGAACTGGAGCAACGTGAGTACAATGACATCCTCCAATGGGACTTTAGTGACACATTATTCAACCTCACCCTGAAGCAGGTACTCTTCCTCGAATGGATGGAGAGAAACTGTCCGAAAGCTCGCTTCCTGTTTAATGGTGACGATGACGTTTTTGCCAACACAGACAACATGGTTGATTATCTCCAGAGCCTCAAGGACAATGATGGAAGCAAGCACCTATTTACTGGCCATGTATTCCAGGGCACTCGGCCTGTTCGATGGACAGAGAGCAAGTACTATGTCCCAGTTCAGGTACAGGAGTCAAATTCATATCCCCCCTACTGTGGTGGTGGGGGGTTCCTCCTGTCTGGACATACAGCTTTGGTCATATACAACATGTCCCAGTCCATTACCATTCATCCTATTGATGATGTTTACATGGGGATGTGTCTGGCCAAAGCAGGACTGAGTCCTGTTCCCCATATGGGCTTCAGGACCCTCGGACTGCACATCCCCTCAAAGAAGGTAGATCCACATGACCCTTGTTATTTTAAAGAATTTTTACTGGTACACAGATTTCTTCCTCCTGACATTTATTTAATGTGGCATAAAATATATGATCCTGATCTGAAATGTGGTCATAATAGTCACAGATCTTGAGAAAATAAGTATCTTTTTTTTTTTTACTCTACACATTAAGTTTAATGCTACTGGCAGTATAAAAAGTTTAATATATTCAAATTGGCCTCACTGATTATTACAACAACACGAACAATAAGATATTAGAGGAATGTTCTCTTCTATACAAAGTGATTCTTTAACTGTCAAGTTTTCAGTACTTGCAGTTTCAAGTATTATTACAGTAATTCAGTCAGTTCAAAGAGCAAAGAATAAAAAAAAAACTCCTTGTAGATACATTTTGCATGAACACAAATTATTCATTCATTCATTTTTTAAGTCCATTTACTTTAGACCCATCAGTGCTTCAAGTATAAGAACTGAATTCAGTAATGTCAGTAAATATTCAAAAATAGCTGCTGCAACAACATAACTTTATTTCAAGCATGGTAAAAATATGAATACAAAACACAAAAACATTTTTCACTATAACACACACTATAAATGCTAGGAAGGCAATATTTTAGAGGCAAAATATACTCTTTGTTCATACATTTCTAACACAAAGCTTAAAATCCTTTTTCAGTTTCTTAAATTCTTTTACCTCTTTGGATACAGCTTTATATAAAAGTCATCAAAGTCGTCTATAATACATATATGTCACAAAACCCAGTGAAATATACCTTGCATTTCCTGAATTAACCAGTATTTTATTATTTATTATTCTGGCATGAGAGAGAGTTCTAGTTAAATATGATCCATTGGTAAAATGTTCCAAATGTATCCATGTGAGCCTAGAAGTTGTCCTCCTATTGTGTGTGAATGCTTTTTATATATTTGACTGTGAGAGGATATGATGAAGTACACGTCACAATAAGTTCTTAGACAGTTGGTAATCTGTCTTTAGTTGATGTGTTTCTCCAGAGCGACAGGAGCGACTCTTAAAACTGTTTTAGGATTTATTATTTTTAGCATGTTATAGTTGTGAACAATACATTCTCTGTAGAACTGGAGTTAAATCAGAGTCACATCAGTTTTTCATCTGCCTTTTTTGTTGTTTTGTGCTATCTATTTGAAAACTGTACTGGTTGACCTACAACCATTAAAAACTAACAAACCTGCTTTTACATAAGCAATACATCTTCTGTGTTTGAAACCTATGCAACACTTTGGAGTTCATGACGGTCCTCCCTAAAAACTCTTGTCGTTGCATCGATGCATGTCATAGGATTGGAAAAAGAGCATAAAATCAGCTTTATCTGAGAATTTAGGAAGCAGTTTAGTGAAAACTTGTGAGCCTGCTGAAGTTTTACACGACTGGGTGTTGTCCACTGCTTTTCCCCACGATACCTGTGTAAAATAAATTTCCTTTGGGAGAATGAATGAAATGGTGTAATATCACACTGAGTTCAACTGTGAGGTGCAACAAGGCTCCTTGTCAGCCTTTAAGGTTCTCTCTTTCATCCTGCATGATAGCTTCAATCTGGTTTCCCAGACTAGTGAAAGACGGCCGCTCTTCAAAGTTGTATGCCCAGCATTGTTTCATCAGACTGTACACCTGGTGTTACAATGAGAAAACAATGAGCGTGAATGATTGTGTAGCTGTTGACATTCGTGTGAAATGGTGTTACAACCGTAGTGATTAGATAAAGAGCTGCATGTCAAAGTGAGACATTTACTTTTCTTCATGACCGAAACTGAGAAGACTGTCAGAATTACAAGCAGATGTTGGAGTAAAAAGGCAAAAAACATCACACCGCCACAATGTTTTTCTTACAGATATGTGAATGTAGAAAAGTGACAAATAAACACCTTCAATTTAATTATAAAATAGATGAGTGTCATGATTCCTGATGGCCATTCTGCCTCTGTCTCACTCACCTGTTTCCCATTCCCAATCACTGGAGCTTCCCTGTCTACCTACACACCTGTCTCTCATTTCCCTCATTTGTTCCCCTGCATTTATACCAGCCCCTTTTTGCCAGTTAGTTGCCAGATCACTTCATATGTGTCTGTGTGGTTCCCTTTATCCTGTTCATGCTCTCTTGTCACCTTGTCTGCCACCAGAACTTACCTATTACCTACCTGTCTGTCTGCCAATGAGCTTTGGTCTTCTTCATTTGTTCTATTAAAGTAACTCCAGCCTGCCTGTGTGTCAGCTGCAACAATGAGACAATGTTTCAACTATTAAACCATATTGGGAACGTACCTTGGGTGGGCAGTGTGGAGGAGCCGACAACCTCCAGCCATTCTTTAGAATATTTGCCAGGTGCATTGAAATGGATGGACTCTGCATGTTGTGTCCAATCTCCTGCATGCACAACTGAAACAGTAACACGAATATTTAAATGGGAAAGCATAATCATGGCGTAGCAGTTTGACAGAACAGGTGCTACCCATATATATGTGTGTGTGAATACATTTAAAATAATTTGATTACTCTTTTTGGGTTGCAGCTCATGTCACAGAAGGAGAAGAGCTCATGTAGAACAATGCCAAAACTCCAGATATCTGATTTGTGGGAGAATCTGGACTCATTGATGCACTCTGGGGCGTACCTGTGTTAGATAAACAGTGTATGGTCATTAGACATCAAGGAACTAAAGTAATCTTCATGTACTTATGAAAGAAAAACTATAACTGGCTTATATCAGAATGTTCCAAAAACATTTGTTTTTAAATGTGCAACATGGATGTTTTCCCCTGTATTTTCATCTATTTTGATACTCTCTCGTGTTTGTTAAATAAAAGAATACAGTCAGCAGCTGGTTAGCTTAGCTTAGCAACTACCCAGGTTTTGCAGTGTCTGATTCAAACTAACAAAAGGCTTCCACACAACTTTCTACAATAAATTCACATTTCTGCTTTAAGATTTTTTTGATCTTTCAAACATGAGAAAATCTACCAGAAAATGGGGCTCTCGCCAGGTTGTGTGACTCTGTAGTACTCCTTGTCGAAAGGAATAATTTTGGTCAGGCCAAAATCAGCAATTTTCACCAGTGACTCACTGGCCACAAGGATATTTCTGGCTGCGAGGTCTCGGTGCACATAACGCAGGGTCTGCAGGTACTCCATCCCCTGGGAAAATGGAAAAAACAGCAAAACAGGACCACAAGATAAAATATATGCTTGTCCCACAGAGAGCTGTCTTAATCGTATATTGTCAATTGTTAAATAATAAAACGCTATATTTGTAGCATGGATTCTTTCAGCTCTGTTGCCCCCCAAACATTTTTCATTATGTTCCTGCAGATTTTCTGCTGGATTTTTCCAAAATAAATAAACTGTTATCAATCCTGTAGGATATTTCTGTGAGAGACAAATGCAAATTCAAAGCAACACTTTTTTTGATGATTAAGAAAAGTATCTGCATTAACACCCAAAAGAGCGTGTACATGTCTTTGACTCTCACCTTACAGATCTGAGAAGCAAAGAGCAGCATCCGCCTGGTGTTGACATTATGTCGGTTACTCTCCAAGTAGCCAATGAGGCTTCCATAGGGCAGGTATTCCATCACGAGGCTCATACTGAGGCGACCTGTGAACAGACAAACACTAAATTCATTCAGCACAGGGAAAATCTGATAAGACTACCATTAACAGTTTGAGTTACATTTTCTAATGTAAATCTAGATGAGTCAACTTTAGAAAATAAGTTCATGCAACAATAGTTTAGTTATTTTTAAGAGTTGCTAGACTTGATTAGAAAAAGAAGTTTAAAAGTCTAATCCCATGCATAAACATTGCAGCTTTTTTATAGCCCTATGTTACCCTTAACCCGAGACTGAGCACAGAGACTGGACGCTTCCATTCAAATACGGAGAACAGAAAGTTTCACTTATGCGACCTGGGAGAGGTTGAAAATGTTGAAAATGGAATCCATTTTTTGTGCTATCTGACAATTTTAGATATAGGCTGGTTTTTTAGCTTGTTTTTATCTGTCTGGTGAATGTAGACTTCAGTCAGGGCACTTTATGCTTGATGTGCTTCATATAGATGTAATTGTAATGTCAAGAGCAGAATTATGTTCATATTTAGTTAATGTTTAGTTAAGTGATGCGTGTGGAGGTGTATTATATTTGTTCTTTCGCTCTTATCATGTCACAATAATCTTATTCTTATTTGCTCTTGATTGTTATCTGTATAGGGTCTTGTTAGCCTATAAGGGTTGGGCACCTTTTGGTGTTTGACCCTTGGAACTAAAAGTACCTACCTACCACATACTGTCATAAGACAGAAGTGATTTCTTTGAGACACACTACACAACACATTACGCAAAATGGAAGACCTTCTGATTCATTTTAAGCTACATACAATGAAATCTAAGAGGTTTGCTAATAAGTGAAAAGTTTAAGTTTGAGTTATGTGAAAGATGAATTTGACACATTGGATGATGTTTAGCCATTTAATCTTTTTAGTCACAAAACTGAGATCAAGTTCTCAAATCCTTCTGAATATAATAATTCAAAATTTTTACCTGCCATGACCTGAAACTGACAGATGTATATAATTACAATATGAGTTAATCATAAAAGATGAGTAGATTGATTTAAATTGATTATGAGATTTTACAGTCTTCATATTATCAGCACTGGGGGCAAATGGCTGAAAGCATTCCTAGTTAAACATGCAACCAGTAAACAAAACTGTATGGAGTAGAGTTATAGCTAATCTGTTTACTGTCTGTTTATGTGGAACCTGAGTGAGATGTGTTTTTACAGTGAGTGTTTTGTCATTACCCATGCTGTAGCAGACTCCTCTGTACTTGACGATGTAGTCGCAGTGCAAAACGCTGAGGGTGTTGACCTCCTTCTGGAAGTCCTCCTGGGTCGACTGCTTGTTGGGCTGCAGCTTCTTCACGGCAACCAGCTCGCCGGTGTTATCACCCAGCGGGTCATAACGACAAAGCTCAACGCTGCCAAAGTTTCCCTGGGAAAGTCGGTCACTTTGTCAGTCACACAAATTTTTAATTATCCTTACCATCAAACCATGTGTGTGCCATTGAAGGTCATACAATAGATAAAAAGATGTAGATGTAGTCAATGCTGTCCTGCCACAATATCTATGTTTATTTATCATCATTCATTCGTAATAATAATTATATGTAATATTGTGTAATTATAATTGTTTATCTATCTATGGCCATACAGAACAAGGTGTCTTGGACTAACTTTTCCCAGAGGGGAGATGTAGCGAAGGTGTCTTTCCTCAAACAATGTCTGGTCATGTTGAGGGCTGAGGGCTCTCCACACCGGACTCTGTGTGACGGGCTCAGTGGCGTGCAGTATCACATAGTCTGCCATGAAACAAGAAAAGCTTGTCAATAAGGAGGTTTGTTCCAGATCTTGATTCGAAAACCGTATCCATTTAAAAAATAATTTTCATAAATGTTCCAGCATTTCATACTGTTCATATGTTTCCCTGTTACATATTCAGGTCATAACTGACACCATCATGTATTTATAAATCCCCAAATTGTGGACATTTTAGGTGGGTAGTAATAGACATCATTACCTGAAGTGATCAGACTGTTGAGTTGACGGATAATACTACGACAAGAGGGTCTGAAGGCTGCCTGGTAGTCCATACACTGACTGATCAGGTCAGCTAGCTCTGTCCACTGGGAGGGAGGCAGCTGCTGGAAACTTTCATAAAACCGCCGCTTCTGCGGAAAACACATCAATAACACACTTTAACCTGTGATAAGCATTATTCTCACTCCTAATTTATTTGCTTCAGTGTGATGTCTAAACGTCTAGTGAGGTGTGATACCACTGGGCTTATTCTGTTAATTTTGAAACATGATGTGAAATGAATCATTTCTACTGTGTTTCTATTTCAGCTGTTCTAAAAAAAAAAAAAAAAAAAAGCCTTCAAGTGAGCTGTTTCCTCCTCGTGGAATAATGTACAGAAGGATATCTGCTTACTTTTAGTGAATTCATGTCAACCTAAAAATATCTGGACAATAGCAGTCCTGGTCAACTACAGTGCTTGAAATTGCTCTGGAGACTCATTCCAATTTATGCATCTTTAGTGGATATACTTTTTTAATAGAGTGTAAAAGTCAGATCTCTCTTAAAGAACAGATTTTCATTCAGACCTTTACAAAAGAACACAGGAGGGTTGGTTGTTTGAAGGACCTGTAAGCCAAGCTGAACCTGCTCTGCAAGTAAGACAGTCTAATCTTGCAGGACAGGACAAATAGTCAACTTGAGCAGTGTACAGAGTTAATATTAAATATAGTGTATCGATATACTGGAACTTTCTTTCAGCTCTAACACCCTGCAAGTAACATATCCGGGATGCTCTCAGGAATAAATGTCTGATTTCATTATTTACACACTGCTGGTGAGTTTTGATTGCTCTAGCTCATATCATGCTGCATGTAAACCAGTATATATCACCTGGTACATCACGTTATATTTCCCTAAATTACAACTTAACAACATAAGCCTGAAGACTCCATAAATAACTGCTGAGCACACAGTACATTATAGGCCACTGAGCATTCTGAACCAGTTGTATTTTCCAGTTTGAGAGTCTTATGTCTCAGAGCTTTTGAAAAGGGACAAATCTTTCTGTGAGCTATATCATTTGTTGATTACTGCACAACTGATTACCCCAGTTGTTTTAAAGAGTTTGATCTGAAAGTTACCTTATGACATCTTGGATTTTAGTTAGCAACCAGTATTTTTGCCGTGCCTCATGTCACTGACATATCTTTATTTTTATTCAGCTTTTTATTGTGATTAGATTTGGACATGATTTTACACTTCTGTGTTCATCTCTCTGGGTGTTTTAGTGGATAGAATTCTTGTTAAACATTTACAAACATGTGCTGTAAGGTATTCAAATCAAGTAAGCGTGAAATGCTTTGAATGTCCTAATCCTAACCGGTTAGGTGAGCTAATGAATAATAATTTCCCAGGTGGAGGATTTTTTTTCTGTGTGATTAGCTTTTTGTCTCATTCTTTGACAAAGAACTGTTTGCCTGAGAACCCAGAGAGCAAACTAGATATTTGCAACTAAGATAGTCATATGAATGCTCTTTGGTGTCAGTATGTATTATTCAAAAAAATTCTGATTAATTTTTTCTGAAACTAGGCTAGTTTAAAGCAGGTTGTTGAATGTACAGTACTTTAACATCATGCTATCCTGCCAGATGTACAGCTTGCTTGACTAATCAGGCACAAAAGTGGGAGTACCCGTTCCAGGACCCAACCACGCAGCGGAGCATTCCCATTGTTGAAGATTTCCCACACAGTGGCACCAAAGCTCCACTTGTCACACTCCAGGGTCAGGTTGTCTGGGAACTCTAGCACCTCAGGGGCCACCCAGGGGATTCTGTCCAGGATAACTGAATCAACACACAAAAATCCACACCCAGATATTAACAGGAAAGCACTGAATATCAAAGCATAAATATGTTGAGTAAAAGATGTTTATTCTTATTTAAGTAGTAAAGTATTGTCATAAATAAATATTATATATGGATAACTAACACAGTTGATATTGTGCACTGTACACAAAGTTTCACTGCAGTGTTCTGTTTATTTCAGTGTGTTCATGTGTTTGTAAATCTCATTTGAGTGTTACTGGGTGGATTTAAATAGTCCTGTATGATATTGTAAGATATGTTTACAGGGAGAACACCATCTTTGCTTTACCATCCTTGCCCAGCATGGCCACACTGATGCCCGGGTCGCTCAGCTTGACGAAAGGAGAGCTGCCTTGCGATGGGTCGCCTTCTCTGGCCAGCAGCAGATTTTTGGCACAGATGTTTCCATGAACGATGTTTTTCTCCTCCTGCAGAACAATTACATATTAATGTTGAGTCATTATCAAAGGTGCTGCATTGGTCAACCCAAGCTGAGAATGCAAAATGTCAACCAGGACAGAAATATTTGGGTCTTTTTCATTTACTGTAAAAGATTTCTGCAATTCAGCATTCACTTTTACATTGGCAGTAGCGATGCACCTAAAATAAAAAGACTGGAATTTCATTTTTGGTTTAATATCATGCACACACACACACACACACATTGGACATTCCTTTTGTCCCATAAGGAAGACAAGTCCCCATACTGTGACTGTGTAAACAGATTACGATCCCCACAACATGAGGACCTGGACCACACACACACACACACACAAGAAACAAAATCCACATTTGATATTTAAAGTGAAGTTAAACCAGCTAGTCAGTTGTGTTGTAGTCATTACTTATGTGACATCAGTTGTTGCTCCATGCCAGAAAATCTGTCTTACCAGAAAGTTGAGGGCAGACGCAAGCTGTTTGGCTACATCAAGTTTCCAGCTCACTGACACAGATCTCCCTCTCTTCAAGTAAAGGTCGAGGGCCCCGTACTTGACAAACTCCTGCACCATGATGTCTGTAAGACACAGCAAGGTTTGTTTCAACAGCTGTACTTCAAACCAAACACAGAGCCAGAAATGCTCACCCATGTAACAGGGACTGAGCTGTGGTCACAGGGATTTCATGGTAACATTGTTATTTTGTTCAGTATGAAGAGAATTAGTTAATTCATTACTTTGTTCAGTTTTTTTAAATGCACAGAATTTGGTACCTAAACAGCAAAAACAGTGCTTTACAAATGATACACAGCACATTAACGTATCTTACAACATACAGCACATTAGTTTCGCTAAGCTTATATATAACAAATAAAGTGACATTCATAGATAAGAAGAGCCTGCAGTTTGTTTTGAACTTACTTTTTACTCCATGAACACTAATACCATAAACATGGAGGAGGTGTTTGTGTGAAATCTGACTCATCAAGCTGGCTGCTTCAAAGAACGACTGAGAGAAAGACAGGACAAGAAAACAATGCGTGTAATGTGTTAAAGCTGTTAATAACCGACAGGACAAGTCAAACTTTCTGTGTATTTTAATTTAAAGAAACAAACCTCCCAGCAATTTTTGTGAGCGACATCAAGCTCTTTCAGTAGGACTTCTGTCAAGTGTTTTTCCCCATCACGAATGTCAGTTTTGCAGCCTTTAAAAATTCGTGTGAAGGATCCCTGTCCGAGGCTTTCTCCCTTCGAGGAAAAATCCATACAAGAAACACAATTAAGCTTCCTCAATTGTATAGAAGACAGTGTGTTAACAGTGGCCATACTAGCATCTTTTGCAGAGGCAGTATTAGCAACAATAGCAGTTGTAATGGTAACTGTAATAGTAAGTACAGTTGGAGTCAAGTCTACACACTCACCGATGTCAGGTCTTCATATTTGATCATGTGGAACTGGATATGACTGAATTTGCTCCTTTCAGGTGTTGGGGACCCTTGAGTGTCCACAGAGTTGCTGCTGCGTATGATGGTGAGATTTGTGAACTCTGTGGGAACAACAAAACAACATGTTCACTGTAATACAATCTCCACAGGTTGAGGGGGCATGTCTCAGTCCAAGCAAGATATTAAGGTGTTGAGTTTATTATTATTATTGATGAGAGACAGTGATAGATGTATCCTTCTTATGAGTCTCCTTTCTTTGTCGTAAATGCTATTCAGAATAGTAATAACACTTCAATGTGTAGACTTTATCGTTTGTTTTTCACCTTTTTGCCTGTTTGCATAAGGTTTTTTAGTCAACTGCATGTGCTGTATTTTATGGGTATTAAAGAAATTCAGACCATGTGTATATATATATATATATATAAAAAAAAAAAAAAAAAATATATATATAATATATATATATGTGTGTGTGTGTGTGTGTGTGGTGTAATCATACCATTGCAGCTCATCAATGTTCAAAGAGAGTACTAACCAGCACCTATAAGCTGACTATTTTGTATTGTACATACATGAGTACACAAAAAACATAAGAAAATACCAATTAATGAAGTTACAGATTCACTATTATATAAGTGTAGTGGTGTTTATTCAGTAATATCATCGTATCTACGGCTTGGGAATCAAACCTTTGGGTCGGGGTGGAAGGCAGTGGCCCAGCTTGACAGGTACTTCAGCCAGCAGAAGCTTGGTGTGTTGGTAATGGCTGGTTAGCTCTCTCAAGCTGGAAAATGTTTTCTGGACACCAGGAAGACTATAGTGCTCATTTTTAATAATGAGGCAGTCTTTATAATCAAGTCCAAGTGGGGTCTGCAGAAATATACATGTTGCATGAAATAACAATGTAAGAATATTTTATTGGGAGAGGGTGTTTCACTTTATTCTAATTCAAAAATAATGTTAAAAAACAAGTGCATCATCTGCATAAAGGTAAACTTACAGGCACTGTCCTGCAATTTACAGACTACACTTTAGTCCTTATGTATGTCTATATGATTATGTGATCTCAATTGGAACCTTTACCTGAACACACACAGTGAGAAAGAAGTTGTCATAGTTCTTCGGACTCTGCCGGACAAGGAACGTACCACCTTTAAATCCTGATTTTTTCAGTTTGTTGACTGCAAACTCAGATCTAATTAAACAGGATATGAAATAAATATATAAAATAGATGCATGCAAAAGTTTGTTTTGGATTCAGTATTAATCAAAATGACTCACGTGATTGGACCGTGACAGTGGTTTTTTATACCCTCCAGAATACTTGGGGGAGCAATGTCTTGACAGAAGTAGTGGCTAGAGTCTGTTGTCAGTCTGAAGTAGCCATCAACAAGCGACACAAATGAAAGTGCTTCTTTTAGACTCTGGAACTTGGCTTCCTGTAGTACAAATTAGGACAAACAGACATGTACATCATCACTTAACAGAAAATAACAATTGAGGAAGTGTTGAATACAAAATGTGTCCTTTACCAAGCATCTGTCATCTTTGCGGGTAATTGTCACCATCCTGCTGTCTTGGGGAACCTGCTCATGACACACTCTCTTTATACTGACGTCAATGATTTCGTGGAAATCACAGAATGTCTGCCACTCCTAAAAAAAAAAAAAAAAAGAAGACGGGGTGGGAAATATGTAGACACGTAGTTTTACAGGTTTTACAAAGACAAGGTCACCATGATCCAACTAATAAAGACTAAATCACAAAACAGAATAATTGACAATCAAAATAAAAACAGGGGAACACAACCTAAAATAATATACTGTATATTGCAGTATGGCTCCCTAGAAGGCCTCATTTTGGAAAAAAAAATGGGTTTATCAGTTCAAAGTAGAGAGATAGAGAGTACAGTGGGTATAAGGATAAATACTCTATTAGGTATTTCAATATAAAGAGGACCATAAAAGACAGAGAGAGGCATAGCCAGGCCATCTCTTGTTGAAGCCTGAATACCAGCCTGATATCACCAAATGGCGTATGAATAACATGCAAATTTCCTTAAGTCATTTTGCATGTTATCGCTGTGCATTTTTTGCTTTTCACATGCCACATCATTCCTCCACTGACTATTTATGCACAATCCTGTGAGATCGCAGAGTGAATACAGGTCATCTGATAGGAGCAAGAACAGACAATCTGATAACTGCTCAAACTTAACTTGATCTTGTTCTTACCAGGGCACTGTCAGGATGACAACTTCCGCTGGTTTGAATTCCAGTTTCCCCAGTCACCTTTATGAGACTGAAAGCTGACTTTGAATGGGAAGCAGAAGGATCAACTGCAAAGGTTTCACTTCCCAGAGAAGGCTCAATGCCAGACAGCTCAATCAGGTACTTGAGTTTCAAGCTGCACTCATCCACAGAGCAGTTTCCAAGCTTCCTTAAGAAACGCTTGAGTGTGTTTCGGATTCGATAGCGATCCAGGCGGTTTCGTTTCTGGATGTCGTGGCGATGTGACTTAGGTAGACATGATTTGTAGCTGAAGAGGAAGAGTGTATGACTTGGTTTAATGACTGCAAACTACAGGAACTACCCATTTAAAAACTGTTGAAATATTAATATAATGTACAGTGAATCTAAAATCTCACAATGTAAAACAACTATAGTGGCTCATATGAAAGCCAAAAATGAAACATTATCCAAATATAGATACCTGACAGTCTGGCAGACCTCTCTTACACTCTGATGGCGCTCTTTTGCCATTCTCCACAAGTCCAGTACAGCAAGGCCAAGGCATTCCTCTTGAGTGCTCAAAGGTGGAGAAACTCCTGCTTCACTGGCAATAAAGTCACTTCGCAACTGGTAACCAAAAGAAATCAGTCACTGCTATTGGTCTTTCATTGATGCATGCAATTGCATCGATGCATGCCAGTGCATGCAATTGTTTCTGGCTCTAAACAAAGCAACAACTTGCAGTACTCAGCCTTACATTATTATAATAATATATCTTTACCTGAGAAAAGAGATAATCAATAACACTGCAGTCCAGCACTGGACTGATTCTGTCTCTGGTTAGACTATAGCGGTATGACTGTCTTGGTCCTTCTCCATACCAGTTTCCAAAGAAAAACCTGCATACCCAAAAGAAATCCATTATTCATCACTGCATGACGCAACCCTTACTTGTAGGAATTCACAAATTCACTTTTTGTCTTTTTTTTTTTTTTTTTTCAGTTTAGCCTACACCTGAATCAGAGTTACATCTACATAACATATGTTGACTTAAATTTATACTACTTTCTGAAGTAAATGAGTGAATGTATGATTATTCAGGGAATTTTCACCTACCTGACTCTGAAGCGGACCTGTAAGTTTTCATCTGTGTTGAACACGTGTGATGGGGGATACCAAAATGAGAGATCCGAAGATGCCAAACCAAAAAGACTCAGGTACACCGGTAAGATTCCTGGAGAAAGACATCACACAAATGATCCTAGACATCACTGATCATGTGATGGTAACGAGTAATAAAAGATAAAGATTTGCCCCTTGGAGATAATAAAGATAATTGAATTTGAACTTTCCCAGCAACAAGTCTTTTGCATACTTGAAAGCAAATTTGGGGCTTAATATTTCACTATAAAATACACATAAACATTTTCCATGTCTAACTTTGGTGTTAGACATGGAAAACTTTCACCCAGACTTATGGTTCACCACTGTAATCTTACCACATTTTTTTCCTGCTTGGATGCAGACATTTTCAGCAGCGATTTGGCCACAAGAAATTTGTATTGTTGTTTCATCTTTTGTGACAGGGAAGAAGTAGAGGTGCACTTGTAAACTGGGACCAGTGCTTGAACTGGACCTCTGGCTACCTCCCCGGTCTCTGATTACCAGAGGGGCTGACTCCTCCTCACTGAGATCCATGAGCACTCCTGAGGATGAAATTAACAGACTAAATGAATCTGATACTTAAAGAGTGACATGATTTCAAATTGTTGGATAGTCTTGAAAAATGGCAAGCAAAAGTACTATAGCTGTTAAGTAAATGTAGTGGGGTTAAAAAAAAAAAAAGCAGTACCAGTATCTAAGTACATTGTTACATTGCACCTCTGCCAAATGTACATATTCATTTCATTCAAAATATAGGTACAAGGATCTGTGTGTTGTTAGCACTAGCACGGTGCCTGTGAACCTGGAGCATGACAACGTCATCAATGAGATCATGTCTCAATTCACAAGCACAGTTTACAGTAAAATAAGTAAATTAGTCTGTTGATTCTCTCAATTTCTCTGTGTCCAAAAAAGTCAGTTGGATGAGCTGTTGTCGAGAAAATTGAAATAAAGACAGACAGAAATCCTTCCATTTATAGCTAGATTTTGAAACTATGTGAAACTCAGCCAGGGGCTTCTTGTCACTGATACAAATTAATGTAGTTGTTGTTATATGACTTGCTCACAGACACGTCAGGTTTACTTATTTAGATAAGGGAAAGTGACTCAGAGTCATGATATCCACACAGACCTTATGAGAAAGTTTCAACCATTCACACAGCTAAAACACAGCCAAGACCCAAAAGAATAAGTATAAAGTATCATAAAAAGAAATACTTAAGTAAAGCATAATCAAATTCTGCCATTTCCAAATGTACACATTAGTTTGATATTCATTCAAAATATAAAGGTTTAGTGTACCATTAGCCTCCTGCAATGTTAAACTCTCATTAAGAGATATCAAATACATTATTGTTTAGAAACTGAAAGGTGCTTGTTTAGATAAGGGAAATGGTTACAGTTCTGCCTAAACTTAATGAGAAATCCTGGAAAATCCCATTTACAAAGCAAAAATACTGACCAGATAGAGATCATTGTTTTTTAATGTATCATACCACTGCACATGTTTATGGTATATAGCTGTCATGTCTTTGTATATTAGTTTAGTAAAGTTTGTATGTGAGGAGAACTCCCACCATGACTCTAAATGATGTTCTGAAATGTCAAATATAGATTTGTGGGGATTTCCATTATATTACACAGAACTGCTCATCATATTCTGCTGTAGCTAAGCTAAATCAGGAACACAATATGTAGAATACATGTAATACATAATATTGTTTCACATTTCTATTGGTTTTCAAATACTTTGCTTTGTTGACTAAAGATCGAATAAAGATCTATTTACTTTCACATTGAAAATGATAATTTACATAAACAAAACTGAATCAAGAATTGTAACTGTGCTTTATCATAACATTCAGCTAAACCTTCATGTCATAATTAGTGAACATAAAACATCCAGTCTTTGTCACAGCCAGTAGTAGGCAAAAAGGAGCCGAAAATTAGCTACAACATTGTCCACATTGTATTGTGGGCCTCGTCGATAACACTTAATATGTAAAATAGCTTTATCCTTACAGATTTTAGAATTAAAGTTCAATATCATGTGTTATTGAAGGCATTTGTACTTTTACCTTTACATTTGTACGGCAGAAGTCCTCATCTTGATCATTTGTTCCTGTATACCAAGCCTTTTCTCTTTCACTTCTGTGTTCAAGTTCTGAATGTGTGTGTGTGTGTGTATGCATTGACAGGAAGTTAGAAGGATTTCCTGATTTAGACAAGCAGATGCGACAAAATCAACAGTTTTTCATCAACTCTTTTTGACTGTTTTCATCCCACAAACCACATTGACAACTGAAAAGTTAAACAAAATAATTCTCTTTTTAGAATAACTGTCCTCGAACTGTCAGGTTTTATATTGTGCTAAACACAAGTGTCACACAACCCATTATTTACTTCTTTTGACTAAATGAAGAACTCATAAATTTTGAGATAGTGTAACTGGACGTTTTAACATTTAACTGGAAAAGTTACATGGAGAATGCTAAAGATTTGTTAGCACAAAAAAAGAGAGAAAAAACTCCCACCTAGATTTACTCATCAGTTCTTTTAAATTCTGAATAAAGAAGGTTTTGTATTACTAGCTTAGGATGTGTGTCCCTCTCCAACACGTCTACTGCCAGATATGTCAACAAAAGCTCATTAGACTGACCTAAAATTCTGTATGGTTGTTTATGGTCCTTACATTAGGACTTTATGGTCCTAATGATTTTGGTACTCCCTAGCCTCTCCTCTCGTATAATGATTTTTTCCAAACTGTCTCTGTGACTCTTTCATCCATGACATAATATTTCAAAAACTAAAAGCTAAATTTTCATTAAATGCTCTGTGGCTCCACAGAATAGTAATGTGCAAAGCATTTCTTTTTATTGTCCTGAATCATTAGAATCAGTGTATTAAAAAGATTTGTCCCAACTAGGTTGTCCAACTAACTGAACTGAAACAAACGCTGTATAATCCTTGTGACCCCTTACTTTCATAACCAGAAGTGTTGCTTATCATTCTTGATATTTTAAAGGTTATTATCCCTCAATATCAGAGAGGGTCCTTAATGAATTTTAGAGCTACCTTGTTACCTGCTCTGAAGGTAGTGTCTTAAGTCCTCAGCAAGTAGTGGATTCAACACTTAAACATGGCAGCCTCCATTAACAATTACAGTGCAGACATGAGTCTTGTTTCACATGCATTTTGAATAACAGGTTGATTAACAACCTGATCCTTGCTGAGAGGCTTATGTCTCTCCTTACAGAGAGACATAAGCTGCACTAAAAGACATTAGCAGGCAGAGTTACAAACAGTGCAAGCATCAAAGAAGCCAATAAATAGAATTATTATATATTGAATACAATTAATTAGTTGAACCACTTTCTTATAAAATATGAAACCACAGCATCCAAGTAGACAAAAATCTCTCTCTCTCAAAAGATTAAAATCCTAAAATAAAATAAATCCTGCCTTTGAATAAACAATGGTCAGTAAAACTGCAAACTGTGCTGAGATACATTCAGTGGTCAGAATCATAACTGAATATTTTAATTCAATGTGAATCATAGACTCTTCATAATGTGATCATCTATGATGCACATTAAATGAGGACTGACCTATAATGAAAGCAAATGTGGTTCTGTGCAGAAATCGACTCATCTGACATTACAGGAAAAGAGAACCAGCTGACAAATGCGGTTTCCCTGTTCAGCAGTGAGGCTTTATCAGTTTCCTGCTGTAACTAAAACCACCTGGTCTAAACTGCAGACATTTTAATGTTTGGGATTATGCGTTCCTGTAATTGTTAATACTCCATTTTGCATGTTTTGTCCCACTATTTATTTCTTTATTCTTGTATTTTCATGGTACAGCTTGTAAGATGTTTTTAGTCAGCATATTAAAGTAGCACATCACCCACAGTCGGTCTTTTGAGTGCCAGAGGATGAAGGGTGGCTGTGGAAAGCTATAGTTCAGCTTAAAGCTTCTATGTGGGTAGAATGGATAAAATGAAACAGAAGAAAACAAACAAACAAGAAAATACATCCATATAAATTTGTCAAACCCACCTTCCCTTGTATTAGCCACAACTCACTGTCCATCTGTATGCTCAGTGTGATTCAGAGTTCTTTAGCTAACATTTGACTCAGTGTTCAGCAGAGATTTAGATCTTTGAGGAGAATGATAATGTAACATGGAAGTGACATACTTGGTTGTGTTTTTGAAAAATGTTTTTTTGTAAGGCGCTAAGAATACTGATGGACAGTGGAAGAATTGAACAGGTTGTAGAAGTTGTGTAAAAGGTTTATGTGAACATTTCAAAACTTTTTTGTTTTTTGTTTTTTTTTACCCTGAATTCAAGCTGTCATATTTTTAGCCTCATCTATAAAACCAAAACTAAGAGTAGAATTTTTGATATTTTGAAAGAAATAGTGGTAATTTATAGAGGCTGCAAGCCCTTGAGGTGATAGTTGCAGTTACTTTGTGTGGTTTGTTGTGGTGATTAACCGCCTGAGAGGAGGGGGAAGTGAAGCCCAACGGTCAACAATATATCTACAAGGAAATGGGATTGTCTGGGTTTTTTATATGACCTGAACTCACAGGTCAAGTTAGTCAGCCAAACCAATTGCAAGATCCAGTCAGTCTGAGTTTATATTGTTTATGTTAGTAGCTTGTTAATACTGGAATTCAGTTTAAAATTGAAGGATATCATTGTCGGACTCAACATGATAGTCAACTTTTATATTCATCCAGCATCTATATCATCTTCTGCAACAATAAAATGCATCTGTTAATGTTGTATCTCGTGAGGGAATATTACTGATATTCCTACACTTTGTTACAGTTCAGTATGAACCATATTGTGAGTTTATTCCTTTCTGTGCTGGTTTCCTTTTTGTTTTAAAAATGCAGAAATGATTTTGAGATTCAATAGATAATCCCCATGAGCCATTCCGTTCTCCCCACCTTATCTAACAGCACTGTGAACAGCCATAGATCCCATAACAGTGTTCCTGTGGTTGTTTCAAGGTCCAGAATAAAGACCAAAGGTAAAAGAGGTTTTACAGTCAAAGATTCAGAGCTTTGGATCATACTCATAGAGGCACTCACACAAGTCAGTTTTATCACTTAAATCTCTACTTAAAAACTATTACAACCTCTGTTAGGATTTTAGATGAAATACAGTCAGCTTTATATATAGATATACAATCTTTAACCTTATATCTAAAAACATACTTTTATTGGCTGGTTTTACTTTTGATTTTACTTTATTTCAGTTTTATGATTTACTTGATTTGATATTTTACTGTAACTGCTTGCACTGCCAACTGTATCATGATGGGTGGTGGAGGGTGACACAGCGATATCCGATCCTCGCTGTTTCATGGGAGGTTGTGTGTCAGACTCTATATTTATTCATCCATATAAGGAAGTTTATACAGATTAAACAAACAAGACCTCTTAGTTCATGAACTTTAGATGTGTTGGTAGGTGGGTCTTGTTTCCTTTGGACAAAGTCTGGCTGTAACCTTATCAGACAGAAAAAGTGATATACTGTATATCTTCTCATCTCGCTCTCCTCCAGGAAGCAAGTAAATGAATTTCCCAAAATACTGAAGTATTCCTTTACTATGTGTAGGACAAACTGGATCAGAAACTGTACAAAAAGTGTACAAGAAATGAAAAAAGTACAGGTGAGATATGTCAGAAGACAAGATCAAGTACCACTGTGCCATCATCCACACCCATCATGCCACGATACAGCTGGCAAACATCCAGCAGAGACATTTAGTATAGTGTGTTGAACCAGTTCTATGATGTTCAGCCGGGTCCTTAGAATGGCCTGTCTGCACAAGATGAGAAATGATGGTCTCTCTTTTGGCCTGTTCCCTAATAACCAAACTCTTTGTTTTGTCCTTTTTTTTATCCATCCAATCACTTATTTCTGAAATGCAATCCACAGTATTGTTGACAGGGACCAGATCATTGGGTGAAGCAGAGATATAGAGTTATGTGTCATCTGCATAGCAGTGGAAAGAGATGCCATGTTTGTGAGTGAAATAACTGAATGGCAGGCAAAGATGTAATTTTCACTTGGGATTTCTTTTTTTTTTTTTTTCTACTTTCCAGCTGCCAATATCAACATCAAGAGCAACAGTGAGTAGTGCAGGATTCATTTTCAGGATACTTTTTGACTACAGATTTTGCAGACACTACTTGAGACTTAAATAAACATCTCAACTTCTCAGTAGCATTTCTGTTTAAAAATAATACAATCATATTTTTATTAATGGTAACTATTTAAAAAGGAAGTGACTATCAATCAAATCAGTTAAGCACAGTGCTGTTTGTGGTGCAATTGCAACATTATCATTATCATAAATTATCAAGTCTGTATTAAGGACCCTAAATGTTATTTTAGGTGGGTTAATTTACAATGGAGCTCCCCAAAGGGAACAGTTTAGTCTTGATCTAAATTTGAACTAGATATATTTATATCTTGATCGACTATATTAAATTCAGCACTAAGCTGGAGTTAATTAAGTCTGCTACCTGAAGATAGACCTATTTCAAGTGTTTTCGTCATTAACCTCCACTTCAAAATTGCCCTGAAGTTATTAATGTTCCTGCTTGTCTTCAGAAGAGGTTGTTCAAAAGCAGACTGGCAACAGTCAGTCTGTAGAAACTGCACACTTAAACACTTAAAACAGTAAAAAAGTGCTGATGTGTCACTATAATTGGCACTGGTGTTTAGTTTTTTCACAGTTGTCCCTCAAGAGAAATTGTGTTGGGGTGGCTTTTCTTTATGTGGTACAAGGCCACATTAGTGGTGTTCATAATTTCCACTTGGGAAGTAATTTTTCTGACTGTCCAGTTGCCAAAATCCAGATGAGAGAAGAGAATCACTGCAACAGGTTAATACAAGTCATTTGAATCACCTTCAGTTATCACTACGGGCATTAAACAATGAGAACTTTCTGCAAGAAAATCAATGCAGTGAATGTGGCACTAAGATTACGAAATAAAAATAAATGTTTGTCTAGTATCCAAGTCTGTTCTGATGAGGAGAGTTGCCTCTGGGCTATGTGTATATAACTTGGAGCCAGTTAAGCCTGCTATCTGAAGACAGACCACTTTCTTTCTCATAAATCTCTAGTTGGAGGAGGTTCTACAAAAGCGATTTTAACAACTACTGGTAAACAGCCAGTCTGTAACAAATAATGTGCAACAGCTCTGGTGACAAAGACTATGGGGGTCAAGGGCACAAGTAGTAGACTAGATAAGATAATGGTCTTGAGATAAGATAATAGATAAGATAGTAGAATACTATAAATATTTTAACAGGAATGAAATACATTTTGATGGGTGGATTTCATTTTTCATTCAGTGGTAATTTAGCTGGTGACCACTTTAAGCAAATGTCTCTTTTGTGACACTTTATGTCCCAGTCTGAACATGAGCTGTGAGCAGTTCAACCAAAGAGTGACAGATTTTTAGAGGCTTGAAGAGGTGAAAGTATCTATTTTGGGCTCTGGGATATTGTGATGTTTTTTTTATGTTTGTTTGTTTTTAAAAAAAAAAAAAAAAAAAAAAAAAAAAAAAAAAAATATATATATATATATATATATATATATATATAGTAAAAATAAGCACTGGTGCTGTAAGCACTAGTGTGCTGTCATGAGACTTGGCCATACTTTCAGCACACACACATTACTACCTGCTGAGTAATTATCACTCCCTTATTTCCAAGTCTTTCCCACACCTGCCTTCTCTGTCTGTCTCTCTGTCATAAGCACACACACAAAGGCAAACATGTTAGTATGAACACACACACACAGGGGATCATGTGCTACAGAAAGTAAACCACTTTCAGTCTTCAACGGGTCCCAAGCAGTGTTCCTCAACATTAACCATCCTTTTTCTTTGTGGTCACGCACTGTAAACTTCCGCCTGCGCAACCTACCTGACCCTCTTGCACACCTGAGTCACCCTTTTGTGTGAGGTTTGGCTGGGGAGTTAAGGGGGTTCTTCTGTATGGGAATGCTCACAGAGTGCACACGTGTCACGCACGCGCGCTTGCTTGCATTAAATAAGGTGTATGGAGGAGGCGAAGCAGCTGCAGAGGAGCAAAGGAGGCAGTCAGCACATTCCTCTTTCACTCAGTGCAAGTTGCTGGACTGGATGGACTACCAGTGGTGAGTCTTTGAAATGTATTTTTTCAATTTTCTGATTTAAAAAAATTATTTATTGTCGGCAGTGTTCACACTTTTTTAAAGCTACATTGTTTTTTTAAACCATCTTGCATATTTAAAACAACTCCAAAGCATGTAAAAATCTGATATGCAACTGATCATTATCTAGATGTAATACCCTAATGCTAATCTCTTCTGAAACAGAGACTGCATATTTACAGAAATTATTCATTTATTATTGATTTGTCATGATATATACCCACTGGAACTTATTTTACTTTACTTTTACTTTAGGGAAAACAGAGGCAGATGCACTCAAGTATTGTGTGGGGAAAGCTTGCAGTCAGAAAAAACTATTTAGAAAATAAAATTTGGTCTAAGGAAAGATACGTTTGTTGTTAATGCTGGGAAAAAGATGGTTAAAAGATGCCATTGACTGCACTTGAGTGAGAGCATTGTTTTCATTTGATTGTTGATAGGAGCCAAAACATGAGCCCTAACCAGCAGCGTCAGAGTCAAGGTTTTGGCAGTGGTGTAAGAATGTCAGGCCAAGTTCTGGTATTGTACATAATCATAGATTATCCTGAGTCGTTGAACAAAGAACCAATTTGTCATTTTACCAAGAGAAAAACAAACACTGTTTGCTTCATGACAGGAGGCAACAGAGTGGGCAATGTGGTCGTAAAGGGAGATGGCACTTCTCCTAAAGTAAAAATTACCACAATGTTCAAAATACATTTTCTTTCAGTACAAATCTATAGTTTCCCATCGTTTTACTTTGTAGTTCATCTTTTCCACATACAAGACAGGCCATTTTCTAGTCTTTCTAGTGATCCCATGGGATTTTGTATAGATTGCACAGCACTTTTAGGACATTTCGTATGTCATCAATTAGCATTTTAAGCTTTTCACATATCATTTAATGCTGTTTTGATTAGGATGACGGGGAGGGTTACAGATTAGCAAGACTGCATTGTTTACAACTGTTTACATATTCTAAGATCAGCTTTGTAGATGCTTTATGAGGAAAGAAATGAGGGTAAGAAAAAAGAAAAAAGGGTACCTTTTAAGATTTTTTGAGTCAGTTTCTCCAGGGAACCTACATAAAGTAACTGACATGAATCGGATTGTTATTGTTAGTTTTTTACACTCCAAAGAAGTAAATTCAAAGGAAATATTGGAAATAGCATTCAATGATATCTCACCTTTGTTTTTGAAAATACAACCACAAACATGTTGAGACAACCTAGAAATTAATCACATATGAGATTTGGAAACCCTACACTTATTGTTGTAAAATAATGGACAATGTAAGTCTAGAATATTACACATATCACCCAGACTAGATATGCTTGTGTCATGTCACTAACTGACTGTATTGCACTCTGACAGATCCTGAATTCACCTATTCTACAAGGCAGAGGTCATCAAAATAAAATAATGGAGGAGCATTCTGCCAATGATCCATCCAGATCAGGCTTTGTCCTGGCTGACTACGCTGTCTTTGCCACCATGTTGTTGGTCTCCATGGCCATAGGACTCTTCCAGGCCCTGAAAAAAAGGCCAAGGAATGCCACTGCTGATGACTTCTTCACTGGCGGTCGGAGCATGCCAGCAGTGCCTGTCGGCTTGTCGCTCTGTGCCAGTTTTATGTCAGCAGTCCAGGTTCTGGGTGTTCCTGCTGAGGCTTCCCGCTACGGCTTTAAATTCCTCTACATGTGCCTCGGACAAAGCATCAACTCCCTGCTGACAGCTTACCTCTTCATGCCAGTTTTCTTTCGACTCGGCATCACCAGCACCAATCAGGTCTTAATATGCTTCCAGTTATTAACATGAATTCAAGTGGAACATAAACAATATGCGCTGGAGCAGTGTGGCTGAATATTAAAGAAAGCCAGAGTAGATAGAGATGTAATTATTTCTTGTGTTGTTTTTTCTAATCATCATTTAATGACTGAAATGATGCTAATGTAATTAGTTTTAACTGTACGCAGTTCTTTGCAATCTGCAGCCTTACTGCTAAATATCACCAAATCCTACACCTGGTCCTTAGCTTAGTAACTGATGTTGTTTTTATGTAATATTAGCCTGTGGAGCCCTTTAAGACCATTCTTATGATTAATGGCACAAATAATTTTCATCATGAGACACACAAATGCATAACTGCATTAGGCATTTTAACCACTAGGAGGCATAAAGACTGCAAGATAAACAAATATAGACAAAACCCTGCCATACTGGTCACTGAGTTTAGCATGACAGTGAGCAACAGCATGAGCACAGCTTTATCATTTAGATAAGTGATAATATAAGGTTTAACAGGTTGGTCTGACTTGACTACTGAAATTTTGCACAGTTTTGCTTTACAGACTGTAAAACCACTATATTTATTTAGGCAGAATCTGATAATCCTGAAAAAGGTACATTTCAGTTTTGCTGTAACCTGTTTTCAAATATAAAAAGATTTCAAGAGCATTTCATGAGTTTTTGAAGGCAGTGGTTGTAGATTTTTGGACCACATTGATAGAATTAAAGAACTGAAAGGGGGATAATTTTATACGGCTTAAACAAAATGATTAAGCACTGAAATATCCACAGTCAGAGTGAATGTTTCTAATCAGTTATAGTGAAGAAATAGGACCAGGATTCCCTGACAAAATGTTGAAATGCACCTGTGGGTCATCAAACGAAGTGAATATAAGAGGTGAGGAGAGATGAGGGATGTGTGCAGAGATACTGTGATGTTTTATAACTCCAGCCGTCTGCCTGTCACAGTATCTGAAGATGAGATTTGGCAGAGGGATGCAGCTGTTGGGGAGCATCCAGTTTATTGTGGCAACGGTAAGACTGTTACTCCTGTTACTTACAGCTTTGCTAATGCAAATATTAGCTATGTGTCAGGCTCCAGACAGCCAGCTCTTCAATTTGCATAGACCAAGCTGGGCTGAACTTTTTAACCCTGCAATTTGTCACCGCATTTGCTGATTTCCTTGTGTTTCCCTTTTCTCAGCTGCTTTACACAGGGATCGTCATCTATGCACCAGCCTTGATCCTCAACCAAGGTAAGAGAGATCACCTGATGCCCTGCTGTCTGCATGTGTTAATGGGATCTTTTCATATGTTTGGTGTTTTAGTTGTAATCCCCACAATCCTTTACAGATTTCATCTGTCACTCAGAAAAGACACGTGATTTCTCCATCAGTTCACAACATTATCAGTAGGGTTATTGAGAGATTTCCCTCCATTTTTATACCCAACACCAAGACCTGTCAGTGTAAAATTATCTTTACAAACTATACAGGCTTTGCTACAATTTATGTCTTGTCCCTTGGCCTGTACTTGCTGGCAGTACTGTATGTTCACATCTAACATCCTAAAAGAGCTGCTTGGCAAAGAGCCACACCAAAGTCAAGCTCAACTTTGCTTTCGTCTTCTGAATCTGAGCATATTCAATAAGGAACTGCTGCAGGGAAGACCAAAGCAAACAGAGTTTGGTGACACTGTCAATGACCAGATTTTTTCTATGCTTTTAAGATGTTAAATTAAAGGGATATTCCATGTGAACAAACACTTGTTTTGTTTGTTTGTTTTTCTTTTTAATTTCAGCTACTGGACTCAGTTTGTGGGTGTCTTTGTTTTCTACTGGGATCATTTGCACCCTGTACACCACACTGGTACGAACATATTTGTTTCCATCAAAACTTTAAAATATCCTCACAGACATCTAAACCTGTGTCCATGTGTTATTTTAGTCTGCGGTTTTGCAGTTGTCTTTTAAAGTTGCTTTGGATGACATTCTCTCTCCCAACTAAGACCAGGGAGCTGACATTATAATATTACTCAGATTACATTTTTGTAACTTAATACATGACTAAAAAGAATATGAAATAAGAATGTTGTTACTGTTCATAAAAGAACAAAAAAAAAAAAAAACCCATTGGAGCCCATGTAGATGTCAAACCAACAAATCAGACACAAGTCTGTCTATTAGGGGACTGATTTGGGTTTCTTTTAGGCAGTGCAGTCCTATGACATACTGTTCAAAGATGGAAGGCAAATATACAAAAGGACTAGTTTTATTACAGTGATATTACAAATGAAACTTCATGTGTAGTGTCTAGTCTAATAGCAAGATGTGAGTACATCATGTCCTCATTTTGGACCTTGTAAAAGTCTCAGTTGTTGTTTTGCTCCCGGTCTGTCTCATCTGTTTGCAACAGGGGGGCATGAAAGCTGTGATCTGGACTGATGTGTTCCAGATCATTGTCATGTTGTCCGGCTTTGTGGCCATTTTTATCCATGGCACAGTTCTGGTTGGCGGTCCTGCAAAGGTGCTGGAGATCGCCAAGAATGGATCACGCATTAATTTTAATGAGTAAAAACAATTTTTGATTTCAACACATAAATACCTGGATAACCACATGTTACTGTATGAACACAACAAGATGCTCACACATAATCTTATTACAATCTGACCACAGTTCCTTCACAGTAATATGAAGTACTCTTTGATGATAACTGACATTATTTCAGGCTTTAGTTCAAGATTTTCCATCCGCACAAAATTACGCTGCACTACAAATGTTCATTCTTGAGCAAGGAAACAGACATTTGACAAAAACAATCTTTACTCAAGGTTAACTTACCAGCTTTTTCTTGAGCTTGCAGCCACGTCTCACTGTATGTCCTGGTGGAAGGACTTTGTTCAGATGTCCTCACAGAACATACAGTACATATGAACCTCTGGTCATGTGATAACAGGTAGTCGTGCACGGGGAAAAATTATAACCCCTTCATGTTGGTGAGGTGTGGTCAAAAGAAAAAGCTAGTCAGTGGACCTTAACATGTATTTCTTATGTCAAACTACATCATTTTTGGAATTTTTGTGAAGAACCACATTTATGTGTAAAATATAAACTATGAAACAGCAAAGATGCTGTAGAGAGTCGAGTGTCACTGATTTGTTGATAACATCCCCCACCAGTTTCGATGTTGACCCACGGCGACGCTATACCTTCTGGAGCCTCTCTGTCGGGGGTGCGTTGGTCTGGCTGTCCATGTACAGTGTAAACCAAGCTCAGGTGCAGCGCTACATCTCCTGCAGATCAGAGAGAGCTGCCCGATGGTGAGTGGAGACCTGTCAGTTATACAAAGTTCTTGCACTTGAAGATCCACTGCACCAAGTGATCAGACATTAAGACTTTCACTGACTGCTTTTAGCTTGAGTTAACAGACTGCAATCTAGCATCTGTGATGTCACCTCCCAGTTTCAAAACATTGTTAGGTTGCTGTCCCTGATATGAGAGGCACCGGATTCACCTGCATGTTGGCTCAACATTGTTTCATGAATGTTGATGGCTGTTCTCTTGTAAGGGCCTTTTGTATGTCATAGAGGAGGGGGAGGCACGGTATAATTGTATAATTTAAAAATGGGGATAACTGCACACATTCTCAGACACTCTCTCCAGGGAGAAATTCATAATGTTACAGTTGGTTGTACATTGGAAAACTACTGCAGACTCCTTCACGCAACAGGCCAATCACAGCATGAAGTGGGTGTGAATGTTAATTTGTCATTTTTGGAAAGTTACAGAAATAGTTGGACACAGAACGTCCTATCCGATGTCAGAAAGGACATGAAGGAGGGAGTTCCCAATGTTATTCAACCATCTGACATGGAGTTAGTTCAGAAGAAGTGTTAAACCCATTGTGCTGTAACCCACAAAGGAATTCAGTAATGTAACAAAAACTACACTGTCTCTCTTACGTGTTGGTTGGTGGTATGCACCTTCAAGTTTTGACATCTTTGTAAATACCAGCTACGTCAGATGCTATTCATATCATTTCATATTCATCTCATAATAGGTCACTTGAAGCTGCAGTACAAGCATAGTTTTAGTTTCGTCTACTGGTCTGACAGGTGGTGTCAGACTAAACGCCACAGACTTAAGTCTAGTTTTAAAGCCAGTCAAACTCCTGGACACAATAACCAATTCTCCTTACAGTAACAATAAGAGACTTTATTTTCATCACCATGTGTTGTGTTTATAAAAGGTGGAATGTTTAATGGCAACAGTTTCAGAATAGAGTTCCATTGTTTAGACATTTATCTACCTATCAGCATGTTGTTTGTTTTAGGTTGATATCTTTATTTCTTATTTCCTGAAGGTGAAAAGACTAACTGTTCACTGCATGTGCAAATCATCCTCTTTGGATTCAAAGGAAAGTCAAGTCACACAAAATGAAATGTACTTGTAGCAATTCAAACAAGAAGTATATTCAATAGACCTTTTCATATTATCATTGTCATTCTACAATGAGTCATCAGACATTTGATAACTCACTTTGAGTGATGATATTCCCCTTGCATGACATCTGAGAAAGGACATGGTTGAAGTAAATGTGAGTTTAAGTCATCACTCCCCTCATCTTGACAATGAACAAATGATGTGATGAATTTATGCACCTTAAATATATCCCTATTGACACTGACAGCTCTTTATGTTGACAGTCAGGCTTTTTTTTAAATTTACATCTAAGGCAGCAATAAGCATCCAATAATGCATTGAGTAATAGATTTCATGGTTACAGAACTATCATCAGGTAAATCTGAAGTTGTATTTTTCCCACACCAGTTAACTGCATCAATAGTGTGAATGCAGAACTCCAGCAGTGAACCTGTCACTAAAATGATGTTTGCTTTTGATTGCAGGGCACTGTTTGTGAACCAAGTGGGTCTGTGCCTCATTGTAAGCAGTGCGGCAACCTGCGGCATCGTCATGTTCGCACATTACATCAACTGTGATCCGCTGAAGTCTGGGAGAATATCTGCTCCTGATCTGGTACCCATGACACAGATATTGATATTGAGAAATGTAGAGCATGATACTATGTAGGGTACACTGATTGAGTGATTGAGTGATCCATTGATTTTATTCAATGGGGCATTCATTTACTTTCTATTGAAAATCTCAGAGTTATTAATGATCTGCTCGAGATTAAAAGAGAATAATTTGCTCTTAAGATTTTCTTTGGCCAAAGTCTCCATCCATCATCGTTCATTTTAAGTTATAATGTTTGACTGACCCACATAATGTGCTAATTATACTTCAAATGTTTACTTTAGCTGTTTACCACCCTGCTGCTTTTATGCGATTGAGGTCAAACAGTGCTGAAAGCTGAAGTGTATTTTACAGATTGTAAACAGGATAAAAATGTTTTATTGGCTGGTGATGAGGACTGTATTTAAGTATTTTGGCCAGTGTTTTCTCAGTTTGATTTTATCTAATGAAAAGCAATAATACATTTTTCTAACACTGATATTCATTTTTTCACTTTTCCTCCTCTCACTCGTCTAATGAAGTACATGCCATACTTTGTGTTGGACATATTCAGAAATCACCCAGGCTTTCCAGGTCTTTTCCTCGCCTGTGCGTACAGTGGTACTCTGAGGTATTTGGATCTTAAGTTTCTCCAAACCTAAACCTTCTGTTGTGATTGCGATGCGATTGCTGGTAAAACAAATGTCTTTTTAACAGCACGGCCTCCACGAGTATCAACGCCATGGCTGCAGTAACGATGGAGGATCTGCTGCGATCTCGTCTGGTCCACATGACCCAGAAGAAACTAATCCTTGTTTCCAAAGGACTGTGTAGGTTGATTCTTACTGATAATGTTCACTCAAATGAGTATGCATTCTTGAAACCACTTTCTTTTTAAAAGCAATACGTCATGATGTGAGGCAGGAAACTGTCACTTGTGGATAAAATCACCTCCAAATTTTGGGTCCCAGATGAATGTTAAAGCTTTATGTTACCACAGTGTTTCTCTTTTTCTTGAAGCTTTACTGTATGGAATTGGTTGTATCACTGTAGCTGCTCTCTCCTCCTTCCTGGACTGGGGAGTTCTGCAGGTATAATACCAAGTTGTTATCACCATATTATTTAACATTTAATCCACCACAGTTTTAAAAGGGACACAGCGTAAATAATAAATAGAATACTAACATCTGTATGTCAGTTGTCAAGCAAGCATCATATCATATTTTATATCATGTCAGTTTTGATTTAGAAATCTTCAAGTGCTCCTTTGGTTTGTTAGACTGAACTGCACAACAAAATTGAAGTGGGTCTCAGCAGTGTGTTTGATTGCTTTGCCAGAGCTTCATTCATCCTCTCTCCTCAGGGATCATTTACTGTCATGGGTGTGGTCAGCGGTCCATTACTGGGCGTATTCATTTTGGGGATGTTTGTTCCAGCAACAAACAGGCTGGTGAGTGGCTGGTGATCCAGTTTAACAGGCAAACATATAACTTTTAATTGTCAGCAATGATTTGGTGTGGGGCCTCTAACAACAAGAAGAAAAAAGGACAAAAGAAACATTGACAGATTGTTATTACTGTGCGACTGTGGTTTTATTATAAATATTTCTGTACATTTTTTATTTGCCAATCATGCGGACCTTGTGTCAGAGGGTGAGACATTATTTCTCTTGATTACGAAAGTTTGGTATTTTCCATGTTAGTCGCAACACCCCCCTGTTGAATTTGTATTTACCATTAATATTGCTTCCCGATTTAAGGACCTCATTGTCCAAAAACAAATAAAAGCATTAAAAATCATTAACTAACACCTCCCTGAGACAACTTTCAGAGCACCTACAGCACATCAGAGCAATCAGCAGGAAGGTTATGCTTAACACACATGACACCCCTCCACACACACATACCTTTGTCTTTGCAGCTTTACTGTCATCTGTCTCATTATGCAACAAAGCTTCTTGCGTATTTTATTAGTTTGCTTTTGGAGTTTTTTTTATTTGTGGAGCCTTGACACATTACTTAACCTGAAAAGAACCTGATGATCTGATGAACTGATGGTCATTCACAGACACTCACCAATGTCTCAGACCATGGCTGATTGCTGTGGACTGTCTGTCTTTCAGGGGGCATATTCGGGAATATTAGTGGGCTTCTGTGTTTCTCTGTGGCTGGCTGTCGGTTCCACTCTTTACCCACCCAGTGCAGAGACGATGGGTGTCCTGCCCAGCTACGCAGGCGTGTGTCAACCTGACAACATCACCATGACCAGCAGCCCGAACCAGGACCAGCACTCCATCTCCACCGCCGCTTCACCCTGATAACCAGGGGTCAGTGAGTTCAACAGCTTGAACTAGCATGCTTCCTGTGGTTTAGATTAGTTTATACTGTATGTATTTATGAAAGGTGACTGTAGTGATGTAGTGGAGCATTCATGTGTTTTTTTAGCCTAGTAGTTGTTTTTTCAAACCATCTATTTGCCTTTTCCAAAACTAGGGGCCTGCATAACTTCTACTCCATGTCCTACCTCTACTTTGGTGCTATGGCGACTAGTTCAGTGGTAATAGTTGGCCTGATAGTGAGTTATGCAACAGGTAAGACAATAAAGACACAGTGAATCAGTGAAATGAGCTACTGTTGTGTTTAGCTGAAGTGAAAACTGCTGATTCACAGTGACTGATATTATTTTATAACTGTCCACTGGAGCGAAGTCAATAAACTACACTGAGTGGTCATTTAAACTTAAACCCAATCCAATCCAATATAACTGCTGTGCAGTTACAGAGATAGATGTGATTCAGCTCTGTTGTCATTTTGAAGTCTTTATAGTGATGACGAAATTGTATTACATTACTTACTACAACACACACAACTTGTGTTGTTTCTCTCCACATACAGGACCAACAAAGAGGAGTCATATTAAAGAGGGTTTATTGTGGTGGGACCTGAAAAAAAAGCAAGTGGAGGTCCCGTCAGAACAAAGAGTAAGTATAGTATAGAAAGCTTTAATTTGACTTTTCACACACCAAAAAATGTCAAACCCTTGCAGGAGTGCAGTAATGGGAGTAGAGGGTATCGACAGGCTGGTCAAGTTGGCTTCTTTTTAGTTTAGTTAACTTTCCGTTTTTAAATGTATGTTTATTGTGCAATGTTATTTTGAAGTGTGGTACTTCATTATCTTGGACTACATGGCACCCTGGACTGTCACCTTATGGAAACAAGGTGCTGGGTCAGATTTCTGTGTGGAGTGTGCATGTTTTGTAAATTCAACAAGGGCATGTCTCCCAACTGCAGCACTAACTATTATGTGCTTTACCTTCATGCCATGCTTTTTAAGTTGGAACAGAATTGTAGTGACACTGTGTGTATAAATTATGACTGAGTTGACTGTCTGTGTTTGTTCTAAGACTGGAACAATGTCCAGGATGTTTCCCTGTCTTCAGCGCAATGCATGCTTGGATACTCTGCAGTCGTCCATGAACCCGGATAAGAATAACAGGGTAAAGAAATGAGAGAACAGATTATGAGCATCCATCATAACTTATCTGATCAGAGTTATGATCATCACTTGTGTGGGCTTACAGTGTACCATTACAACCACATCTGTCTGTAAGCTCAAAGGAAAACGCATATGTATAAGTGCAGTCTACATCTGACTGTGAAATGATGAATGTGTCAGTGATTCAGATTTCAAAATTAAAATGCATAAAGAGATGCATGTTCAGGGAGTGTGCATCTGGGTATTACTCTGTGCCCACCAGTTTTATTTATTTTTATTATCTTGACAGAAATTTGGTCTTTTTTGCAGGGAAACAAGGTGACAGAAAAACCTCAGCTGGTGCCTTTGAGGAATCTGCACAAAGATGATGCAAATGAAAAAGAAGAACTGAGAGATGATGAAAGCATTAAATCACCACTCAAAGTGTAGATGCTGGACAAGATTTTTTTTATTCTAACAAGCACTAATGCCAGCATTTCCTCTCTAGTAGCTGTAATCATTTGTAGCACTTGCCTATTTTTCTCTTCAGTTCAACACATTAATTCCTCAAGTTTTGTCTTTTAATTGGTTCTAAGCCCCACATTAGGAGCTACTTTAAAAATGTATTCTTTAAATTGTGATGGAATAAAGACGGCCTTTATTATTGTGCTGAGGAACATATAGACTGTGATCAAATACCCTCAGGTGTTATTTGAATTCCTCTCATGTTCCTTTCATCAAGACATTCCCTCTGGTATGTTACATATCTGTAACAGTGCACACCTGCACCTCACCCAGTATAAATGGATATGTGACAGAGAGCTTGTGGTAAAGTGAGTCTGGTCTTTGTGTGCATACTTTAACTGGAATTCAGCTTTTATTCCCTTATTCTCCGCTCTGTGATCATGCCTTTACATTATGTTTGTTACTGAAATTAACCTAAAGCCTCCTCTTTATGCTCTCTCTATGACTCAGGCAGTAATATTTGCTGGTACAACTCCAATAAATGGGAGATTATCTAGCCAGTTGTGGCTTTTGACATAAATATGTCCCATTTGCTACCTTTCATATTTGTCAGGTCACTTATTGATTCTGGTTTCAGTTGAGGATTAAAGTGAGACTAAACAACTTTTAAAATAAGAAATAACTCAACCTTCCTCTCACAAATGAAAATTTATAAGCAATAAAACACCATCTAGTTCAGTTCAATGTCCTCAGGGGTTTTGCTGCTTAGTGAACCGACTTTATGACTTTTCTGTTTTACTGTTACACTACCTTTTAACGTTACCATTGTCCCATAATCTCCAGTTGTTACATCTGTTCAACAAAAGTTACATAGACTGGCTTTAACTAAGGTATTAGGAGTTTTCAACGTGAAATATGAAAGAAACATCTCCTATGTATTTTTGTGTTGGTTTGATAGAACGTGCCTATTGAACAACTTTATAACAATCATAAGTAAAATGTGACAGCTTTCTCCGTTCCATTTCTTGTCAATATGTCATGCATGCTTGGCTCACAGTAAGATAGTGGTGGCTACTTTGGTAATGATGGCCTGTTAAAACTTTGCTCTGGCTCTTCAAAGGCCTATGGAGGCTTTTGGGACACCTTCAAAGATCGACAGCTCATCAAAATAACTGATAAGTGTCGGTTCAGGTGTATTGTCAGCAGCATTTAGAGTCCAAAATTTATTAAAGAGTGAGATTTATATACAATATGCTATTTTTTAATGTACATTTTGGTTAACCTGCTTAAAGAGGGGAATGTATGTACTGTGGTTGTGTAAATCTGTTTTTTTAACCTTATTTCTTTATGAATACGACATCGTTCACACTTTAACAATGGAAATAAAATACAGTACACTGAGTAGCTACAACAATTTGGAAATAGTGTTACAGATGGAGTTAAGCATAATAAATATTATTATTTTATTTCCACTTGTAAATATGTAGCTTTTTTGTGTTCTTTTTCGTGTTGTTTTTTTATCAGTACATTATCAAATTTTCACTTAATTCCAGCCTTAGCTTGAGTAGATTTTCAATGATTGTAATTAAATTTTGAAGAGCTAAAAAGTCCACAGTCTACAGTTATGTTGTTTTTCAATCAACTGGGTTGACTTATCCCACCTTCTTAGTTCTAAGTTGTGAGGCTTATAAAGAAGAGATGGTCACATTTTTTTTTACTTTGAGACACTTTTGTAAACATGAAACCACTGTTTAATTTCAGTTTATTTCAAGGCCCTTAAAATGAGACTTGAGGAAATGAAAGGGTATGAACGAATCATCATCAAAATGGTACAGGTGTACGCTATTTTCTGGTGTGTAGTGACACCTGCTGTAAATTGACTGTCACTTCAAAATACAGATGTTCACACATGGCTGCCACACATCCATAATGGCCGCCACATACACATAACCATTAAGTACAAAGCACTTCATATCGTGTGATGGTCATTTATTGCATTTTCTTAATCTTTCACCCATTCTCACCATACAAAAGTAAGCATGACATTTCCAGACACTCCGTCTTTCAGAATAGATAGATAGGACTAAATGAATTCTGTCTTTACTGTTGTGGGATTGTGCTTCCGTGCACGCTGGTCCTGAATCCCTCAACCACCTCCGTGTCGCTGCCGCATTTTTTCTCAGCCCCGGTGCCTCACCACTCATCCGCGGCCCTGTTAGAGTCCTCGTCGGCTACAGCACAATCCAGGCGCTGAACACCGGGAAGCGCCAGGTCCCTTTCGTTAAGCTTCTCCAGAAACGAGGAAAGCAGTCGTTTGTTTAAATGGTCCGTCAGGGTCCTTTCCTCTTCGACCCGCTCCTTGGAAATATTTCCCTCCGACTCCGCTTCCTCCGCCTCGGTGTCCGCGCCGAGCTGCGGAGGGGCCGAACGGTGGTTCAAGGACAAGCCGTTCGACTGCTCGCCCTCCCCGGACTGCTGCTCCGTCCAGTTCCCGGCGTCCGCCCCGGATTCTGTCTCCATCCTTGATATTAAAGTGGTCTGCAGGGCGGCATTCTCCAGTTCTTTCAGGCGCTTACTGTGAAGGCCGCAGGCAGGAGGTTCATTTCCAGCAGGGCTGTTGTTGTTGTTGTGAGGTGGCTCACTAGTTTGCTCCATCATGCTCTGCGTCAGGAGTGCAGCCCATAGATATAAAAGACGCGTGTGGCGCAGAATGAGAGGTGTCGCCGCCCTGTGGCTGCACCATGCAACATTAACAGACACTGAAAGCTTTTGACATTGGTATAAAAGAATGCAGATCCCAATTATAAGTAGCAAATACCCAAACTTCAAAATACTCACTAAAAGCGAGAGTCCTGGATGCACAATGTTTCCACAATGTTTCCTAAATTAAATCCTAAAAGTAAAGTAGCACTTAAAGTATGGAAAAGGCATCTGAGATGCAGCTGCTATTGGTTAATTATCATATTACTGTAGTTATAAAATAAATAAAAAATAAAATAAATGTAGTGGAATACAAATGACATTTCCCTTTAAAATATAGTGGAGTGGAAGTAGCTTCAATTGGAAAAACCAAAAGACACGTGTCTCATAATTGCACTAGAGTACTTGTGTAAATGTTGTAGCTACTTTCCATGAATCTCCATCCTCAAATTCCACATTCTGTCAGCTAACACTTTGACACTGCAACACCAATTTTTACTCATACAAAAATTTATATTATCATGGTCTTTTACTGTACTTTTCAAAGGAACTAAAATCGTTCAGGGGTGATTTTCAAACTTAAACTTTTTAAACATGGTTCAGTTTGTGAGTGCTGCTTTCGGCGTTACAAAGAAAATGTGCTTAAAAACATTTAGGTAATGCTAAATTAACACTAGCAAGCAAATTGAACCTGCTTTAAATCACAAAATTTCCCACTTTACATCATGTATCCAAATTCTATAACTCTCAATTTCTTAGTAAGTTTAGTTTGTCCAATTTTTACAACTCCTAAACCAACATTATCTTTTAAACAGCCTTCATTCAGTCTGTAGCAAACAGGGACAGCAGCATTCTTACAGACACAAGTTTTATGCACACTGGAAAAAAATCAAAATCAATTAATTGACCCCTACACCCATCACTATTATCATATGACATAACACTCAAGTGGTCTTGACGCATTGAAATCAGAGCAGAGTCCCAGCTAGGCTTTTAGGCTTTCTCGAGCTTCCGTAGAAAATGATTCCGTTTCCATAGAGACCATCTTCGATCGAGGCGAACACCAACATCTCTGGTAACATCTAGCTTAAAGAAAGCACCGACAGGTAAAAAAACAAAACAGTTATTGTACCCGCAAACAGGATATGCTGTGTATTATCACAACTAACCAGGTTGTTCAGAAATATCATATTTTTTTACCAGATAATCTGCGGCGATAATAGGCGTTAGCTTTTTGCTAACTTTCAGCTAGCCACCAGCTAGCTAGTGCAAAGAGAAATCCTTTAATGGTACTTAAACTGATTGGTAATTAAACACACACACACACTAACACTGATATCCCAGTTCCGTTACATCACACTACAAGGTTATAATAGTGATATATATATATATATTTTTTTTATTAATGGACACTCTTTTCATGTATAGTCAGATTAGCTGTATTCATACACTCATTCGTATAATGTTAGGTTAGCCCGCGGGACTTTACAGTCTGGTCAACATAGTTACGACGCCCTACATCCTCATCTTTTCAAGAACAGTTGGTGTGCAGAGTCAGTAGCTCGTTGTCTATAAATAACGTACAGTACATTTTCGCTTTTTTGTCTGCAGTGCAGGAACCAGTGCATGTTCTGCTGTACGGTGCTCGCATTTCACAATGTCCTTCAGAGACTTAAGAAGTAAGTGACTGCTACCCATTGTGTGTAAGACATACATCAAGTTGTTGTTTCGTGTCTATATAATGTTGATAACTAGAGAATCTCATTTGACAGATTTCACTGAAATGATGAGGGCCTTGGGCTATCCTCGGTTGATATCTATGGAGAACTTCAGAACACCAAACTTCACTTTAGTGGCAGAAATCTTAATATGGCTTGTAAAGAGGTATGCTTTAGCTTCACATATTCCACATCCACTAAGATTAAGTGGTTCAGCCACTATCCTAAAATCTGTGATGATTTCTTTGCTTTTGAATTACTACATTACCTACTGATCCAAAAGCTCCACTCCATGTTTACCTGCCCCCTGGTATGGATCAAATGTCTATGTTTTTACTTAGATCAATCAAAACTATGTATAGACATTATATATGTAATGGAGGATGCTGTTATATATTTAGCTTTTTGTCTTTTGCTCCTTATCTCTCTCTTTTTCAATAACATGTAGATATGAGCCTAACACAGATATTCCCATTGACGTGGACACAGAGTCAGACAGAGTATTCTTCATCAAGGCTGTGGCCCAGTTCATGGTGACAACTATCTTATGTTTAGTCCAAACAGATAGTTCATTCATAGCTATTAAAGGCCTGTTGTTATTATGTCTTAATTGTGTTCCACCTGGTTGCAGGCAACAAAGGCTCACATCAAGTTGAACACGAAGCGTCTCTACCAGGCCGATGGCTATGCAGTGAAGGAGATGCTGAAGATCACTTCGGTGCTGTACAGCGCTATGAAGACCAAGCAGATGGCCCTGGGAGACAGAGTCGAGGAGGATAACAACAAGTTCAAATTTGACCTTGGTTCACGGGTGAGATGCAGTTTTTACACTGTGTAATGTTATTGTCTATGTTTCTTTATCTTCAGTCATTTCTAAGCCTATCAAGCTATCCGCTACAAGATGTTTGAGCAAAAAAAAAAAAAAAAAACATTTACATGACATGCCTCAGAGCTTCAGATGTGAATGTGCCCATGTGTTCAGGTTTATTTTCCTTAACTTGTGATGCTGATCACATCTTGCTCTGTCTTCACTGTAGGTTTCAGATCTTAAAGCAGCTCGACAGCTGGCGTCCGAGGTCACGTCTAAGGGAGCATCCCTATATGATTTACTGGGAAAAGAAGTGGAATTAAGGGTGAGGGAAAGTATAGATATTAACTGACACATTCTATATTCCTTGATCTTGAGTCCACACAGTCCTTGACAGTAAAAATACAGTTAGTATAAATATTTGGTAATATCAAAAATGGCATCATCTGTTATTTTGTTTGGTATCTTCATACATTAGACACAGATTAGATGGATTGCCTTACTGTTTGCGGGCCTCATTTTTTACAGTCACCTAAGTGCATTTAATGAACAAAGTAATTTTGGTATGAAAAGATGTGATAATACCTGCCATTGGCCATCAATTGAATGTTTTACCTTTAGGCATCCTGGTGAGAATGGTATGATAATGTTGCTGCAGTACAGTACTGTTCTCTGATGATAACAGCTGTACAATGACAAAGACTATTTGAAAAGACGTCAGTGTCATTGATACAAGAGATTACTCTGTCTCTTACTTACTCTGTCTATTCATTGTCCCAACAGGAAATGAGAACTGCAGCCATTGCCAGACCTCTGGAGATCAATGAGACCGAAAAGGCCCTGAGAGCTGCCATCAAGGAGGTTTTGGTATGTTTTTATTCTGACAATCTTCATTTTTAAAAATTCACACAGGGCCTGTTTTTATCCATGAAATGGTGCTGAATTTGCCACCATGCCTTTGTTTCTATTGTCAAGGAAAACGTGGAGAAGACCAAAGACATGCTGAGTAACGTTGTCTCTGATGAGGCTAGTCTGGATGCCAAGATAGAAAAGAAGAAGCAGGAGCTGGAGAGGAATCGGAAGAGACTCCAGACACTGCAAAGTGTTAGGTCAGTTTAGGCAGCAGAGAGACAAAATGACAGGAATGTTTCCCAGCTGCTTTAACTAAATTAAAATTATAGTGAATTGGAATGACCTTCATTTTAATTGTTAGTATTTGTGTTGTGAAGATTTTAGCCAACTTTATAAGTGCTTGCAAAATTTTTGTTCCTCTCTCATTTTTTTTAGACCAGCCTTCATGGATGAATATGAGAAGATCGAGGAAGATCTGCAAAAGCAATATGACATCTATGTGGAGAAGTTCAGGAACCTGTGCTTCCTGGAGTCCCAGCTGGATGAATACCACAGACTGGAGCAGGAGAGATTTGAGGTGAGTTTGTGTAAAGGACCTCCTATGGAACTGCTTGTACTATATGTAACTAAAATGCATACATATTTTTGCTTGTTACGTTGTCTCAGTAAAGCTCAGCATTATCTAGAGATCTGTATTTGTCTACAAGTATGGGTTTGAAAACACACAAAAGTAGCAAATATGACTGACGGAGCTTGTATCCTGGATTTGACAGGTGTATGGAGGCTGGTACAAATGTAAACTTCTCCTCTCTCATGGTCTTCCCCACAGGAGGCTGAAAACACTCTGAGGATGATGCAGCACAAACTGAGGGAGGAGGAGAGGGATTTGATGAGGAGCTCCTGTGAGACGAACAAACACACAAACTAAGAGCAAAATGTAATGACATAATCTCAACCCTTTTCTTATGGTTTCACACACTTGTTTCATAATCTTTTCTGCAGTGAAAGATGAGGACTCTGACATTGATGTTCCAGAGGACGAAGGTTCAGACAGCGACATGGAAGAATCTCGACCCTCTAAGCCCCGGCCCACACGGAACGGCATCATGGCAGGTACACGGACAAGGGAAAGCCATGACTTTTTTTAATGATCAACTATTATTGGCTTGGAAAAATATGTACAAATTTATCTGCATCATTTTCTGTTTGGTATGATATATATCTGTGGTTCTTAAATATAAACACTCAATCCATGAAAACATTACATCCTTTCATGTAAACTGAGTGTTGTCTCTTTATTACCCTAGGAAGAGGAGCTCGATTCATTGGGAACATGCAGGGTGGTGACAGTGATGAGGTTAGTTCTGTCATAGCAACAACAATGCAACACTCCTTCCTCCTTTGCTACAGTATTGAAATTCTAAGACTTCTTTGCTGATTTTGCTCGCACTGGTCCTTGATGGTGCCCTCTGTGTTGTCTCTCTAGCCACAGAATGACTTGCTTTTTAGTTTTATTTGTAATTTTTAATCAAGTGTTATCAGCTTCACGTCCCCTTTGGTTTCCATCTTCTTCTCTGTTCAGTATCTTACTTTTCTGTTGTCACTCACTTGTATTTTAAAAGCCCTCCATAGCTGTTTCCAGAAGGTCAATTCATTCTGCCAAAAAACGACGGAATAGAAAGGTTTGTGCAGGACCAGGATGTAGTTCTCTCCTCATTCATCTGTGTTAAAAGGAAAAATCCATTCTCAAATTCTCTGACACTGTAGATTATAGTTCACACAGCTGGTATAGCCTGTATCTACTCTTTCTAATTGATGGGAGTGTCCACACAGAGCTTGTGGTTGCTTGTGGCCCAATTTCTCTTCATGCATTTATGCAAAGAAAATACACTGAATGGTTATATGTAATACCATATTGACAGAAGTTCTCAAGTTTACCCTCAGCCCTGCCTTATCTTCTTCCCCTCCACATGGTTATTTTGCTCAGTTTCCTCCTTTTGTTTGGTTTGGATTTTTCCTTTAAATCAGTCAAATGATGATGTTGTCCCTGTAGTTTTCTGGCTCCAGATGGACATGTTCCAGTTCAATGATTCACTGTAAAATCAGTTCTGAACTCTGCATGTTTTCATTTCAGCCGAAGAAGTGACTCTGTGATTAGATCCTCCTGTTTGATTTAGCTTGTGTTGAGTTTAGCTGGATTGAAAATGTTCCCATCCCTGCTGTAGCTCTACACAGTGTATTGAAATGTTATCCTGTTCTGTTGTTGCATTTTGTAATAGTATGCAATCATGTGGCCTGATGTTTCAGAGTGAAGACAGCGAGATTGATGTGGATGAGGATGATGAAGAAGACGAAGAGGGTGAAGAGGAGGAGGAGGAGAGCAAGGATTTAGAGGATGACAGTTTGGAGGGCCAAGTGTCCCGGGGTGCTCGCCCTTCCAGAGGGGGCATGAGACCCCCTTTGATGGAGGAGAGTGACAATGACTTCTGACTGAAGAACACACATACTCACAGATGTGCTCCAGCTGTTTCTGTATTCCAGCTCAAATTAGAACATCTAATTACTTCTCAGAAATATGCATTAAATATTATGTTGGATTATGTTGTTATTGTAACAATAAGCGCTAATAAAGTTCCTATTTTGAATATTTGTGTGAACTGTTTTGTGTAAAATATTTGTGTAAGCCTTAATAAAATATTAACAATTTAATATCTGTCTCTTAATTAACAAGTCCTAATGTAATTTTACCTAATGACTCCATTACATTTTAGAGTTAAGTTTTATCCTGTTTATATGCTCAATACCTGATTGAAAATCAATTTTAGGGAAAATTATCTATTTTAAGTGGAAAATGTTTAAGATACTTAGCAGTTGTAATGTTTTTGATATTCATGGAAGATTCATGCAACATAAATTCTCAGGTTACAATGAGGCACAAGTTATTCTCACATTGGGAGATAAATAAATGTTAAATTGTCCAGGACATAATTGATCTCTGGTAAAAAATATTGCAAAAATAAAAAAATAATTCAACTTCAATTTCTTAGTGAAATAATCATGTTTCTTAAAATGTAGATTCAAATGTAAAATTTTACCACTGCGTAGTATTTATACAAGGCTACAACAAAGGTAAAAGTAGTTTTTTTTGTCTTTTTCTCTCAGATGTGGAGTAAAAGGTTTAAAACTAAAATGCACTGAGCTGCGTAACCACAAGAGACGTGACGTCATCACAGTGCGCGGAGGTTCTCAGAGAGGAGGTGGCAGATGCCTCTTCGAAACAACAGTCGTCTTGTTAAGACCTGTTTTTCCTGTCAAACTGGTATGAAACCATGTTTCTGCTTATACATTAGTTTATTGCGATCGTTGTCATCTTAGCCATATTTCGGCGTCTTTAAATATGGAGTATATGGCTCGTTGACAAACAAACCAGTCTTGTTTATCAGGCTAACATCAGCTAGCTAAAGCTAACTGGCTACACTGACAAGCAAAGCTCCAGTCGTTAGTACATTTACAGAGAATTCAGATTTTATCAACGTCAATCTCTTCTTTGGCTCTGTTTTATTTGTGTACGTGTAATGTCCGTGTATGTTTACCCACATTTTCAAAGTGATACTTAGTTATGGTAGCTATATGGCAATAACAATGTCTTCCGTTTCTTTATTCATACGTTATGCGAAGGTAATTGGGTAGTTTACCATCTACCCATCTGTGGTCGGCTGGTGCACGGAACCCATAATATAAACACGGCATGTTGAATCATCAGACTGCCACAGTTAATGGTTATTTTCATTCTTGATTAATATAATAATTACTTTTTTCAAATATTCGTTTGGTCTCTATAAATAGTGAAAATATGCTTAATCACAGTTTTTGCAAGGCCCAAGGTGACATCCTCAAGTGTCTTGTTTTATTTGATCAAAAGTCCAAAACCCAAAGGTAATTGGTTCAGTTTGTAAGATTAAGAAGAATTGAGAAGCTGGAACCTGAATGTATAGGTTTTTTCTTCACTATTTTTGCCTTGAAAATGGATGAAATAATTAATCAATTATCAAAATAATTGCATATGATTTTTTTTCCATCAAATGATCAATGAACTAATATAAGCTAGATAATATAATATAAGAAGAATCAAATGACATTCAAAGCTGGTTGTATTGGTACTGAGCATCAGTCTTAAAAAATCTCCAGTAAGTCATACTCTTCTCACTCTTGTCTTTCCTCATCTCTTTCAGCTGAAGAGCAGCTGTTGGGATGCCAAAGAAGTTCCAGGGTGAGAACTCCAAGGCGGCCACAGCCAGAGCCCGCAAGGCTGAGGCCAAGGCGGTAGCAGACGCCCGGAAGAAACAGGAGGAAGAGGATGCTCTGTGGCAGGAAACTGACAAACATGTACTCAAAAAAGAGCAGAGAAAGGTGAGCTGTCTCTCTAGTCAGTTACTCTTGGATAATATCTAGTAAGTGATGTGTGTACCAACATTAAATTACAAACTTTGGGGTTTGACAAAAAAATAAACACAACAGAAATGTTGACATTTGAAAAGGAAGAAAATCAGGATTACAGTTTTCAAACTGGACGGGAACACTACCCTAAACATATCCACAGGTCTAAAGTCTAGATGAGATTAAGTCTTAATTCTCCTCAGTGGGACACTGTGTTGTTGTGTTAGTAACTGGTTGCCGAGCAGAACAAACAATGAAAAGAGAACAAATGACCTGTCTTTGACTTAATCAGCATTTAAGCAATTAGGAGACCTGCATGTAGTAACTAATCTTGAATGTCTTTATGTATATAGTGTGCAAAATAACACTTGATGAGTTTCATAAAAGCTAAGATAAACTTCTGGATTTACTGTAGATACCACTGTCCTGTTCTCTGGCTATGAACTTGAACGTGACCTAGCTCTACATTTTTTCACTTGCACACAGAAGTTAAGCAACCACAGAGAACAGTCTTATTTGGGCAATGGCTCTTTTTTAAGCACACACAGTAGGTGGACGAACGTGAGCAAAGCAATTGCAGATTATAAGTGGAGGCCAAACAGCAACAAGAACCTGTATATCTACTACATTGTTCCAAATACCACATCATCTTAATTAAATAAATGCACAACTACCAACACATTTTGTGTGCACTCTGCCACCTACTTTTTTTGTTTGATAGCTTTAAACATCCTAGTATATCCTATTTATCTGATCGTTCTGAAGAACCATCAGAGACCAGGTATTTTAGATGGTTGACAGAATATGTTTGGTTTGTGAGAACATAAATATGTGTACATTTTTGTCAGCAGAAAAGATCTACCAGCCCGATGTTCTGTGTTTGCAGGATGACAAGGAGAAGAAGAGGCTGGAACTCCTGGAGAGGAAAAAGGAAAACCAGCGGCTCCTGGATGAGGAGAACGCCCGACTGAAAGGCAAAGCCCAAAGGGAGGCTGGGGCTGGAGGAAAAGTTACTCGTGCCCAGATTGAGGAGGCGCTTCAGAATGAGCAGGAGCAACAGCAGCAGCTCAAACCGAAAGGTAAAGTTCAGGTTGAAGATGTTGATACATGTGTGAAGGTTAGAAGATGGTTTTGGGGATCAAACCCGTAAATAAATTTCCTTAAACCATGATACCACTTTTGAAATGCTTTAAATTAAATCTCTTCCCACAGAAAAGAGCCACCTGGAGTCTCCTCTGGAAGAGAATGTGAACAGAATTATCCCTGAAGAAGGAACAGTGGAAGCCAGAACAATAGAGGATGCCATCGCTGTACTTAGGTACCAATCATTCACTGTTTGTACTGTGTGTCATACTGTTGTCCTGATTTTTGCACAGGCCTATAAAGCAGCTAACATGACTTGTTAACATTAACAGTTTGTTATTTCTCACCTTGTCTACCTGTCCCTCAGCACGGGGCCTGAAGACTTGGACCGCCACCCAGAGCGGAGGATGAAAGCTGCGTTTCTTGCCTATGAGGAGGCCAACATGCCTCGCCTAAAAAAGGAGAACCCCAACATGAGATTGTCACAGCTGAAGCAGCAGTTGAAGAAAGAGTGGATGAAGTCGCCAGAGAACCCCCTGAACCAACGCTTTTCCACCTACAACTCAAAGTGAATGCACTCTTTCCCCCTCGCATAACGCCATTTGAAAAACTGTCTGCCTATGCACATTGGAGACTTCCATTGGAAAATTTAATAATTTCATCTAAAAAATGAGTGTTGCTGACAAGAACTTCACCTCTACCTGCTCGGAAACAATCTCTTCAGTTCCAGAGGACTCCTCTTTATGTTCCATTCACTTGCAAGGAGAAGCTCACCCCCACATTGTCACAACTGATCACCATGTTTGTGCACATGGCCTCTAATGAGGCATCGCAGCATCTAATAAATTACATCTTTTTTTTTTTTTTAGCACTTCCGGGAAGGTGGGGAATCAGATGTTTTGAGTGTAACTCATTAAAGTTCACTGCTCAATCATCAACATCTCGATGCTCATAAATACAAAATTTCTTCTTGAAGTCGTATGTTTTTGCCAGCTGTTGCTGTTGAGCAATGCTTATTCAGAAAAGAGAATGATGGAGTTCAAACTTTACTTTTCATGCGAGGAGAAAGTTGACTATTGTTCTTTGTCCAGAGTAGACGATACTCATCAGCCACCAAAATCATGGTAAATTTAAAATAGCTGTGGCTGGAAATTACTTTTGGTTAACTTGGCAAGTGACTAATCAGTTTCTTTAAAGGAGCTGTTTCTTTGCTTCAACAGCAAAACAGCTGACCTTGTGCATTGAATCTTGTCCTGAATACACACAAAGTGTATTTTCTACTAAAATCCTCATTGTGTGTTTTATACATACAAGAATAATGCCTAAAATAACATTTCATTTAATCTAAAATGTTATCAACCTTTTTTCTGTTGTCATATCCATCAGCCAGGTGACAAGGACCTGTTTAATGACAAGAGTCTGTTTAATGCAGCGAATGCAACCTGTAACTTGTTTGCGCTGGGACTCCTGATTGTGCAGTTGGTGCTATTGCTTCATTACCAACACTAACGGTAAAGTTATAGTGTTGACACAAGTATGATTTCTACACAGCCTTACGCATACCTGATAAAATACTTAACTAATGCTTCCCCCACAGTATTTTAAGGCATTGTCCTTTGGTCTAGTTGCTGCGAACAGAATTTGTCCCTTACCTTCAAATAAAGCCCAAAACCCATCTCCATTAATTGGAAAGACAAAGAAAAATAGAATTAATCAGCTGCTTTTACAGGTCAACATATTCTTTAAATAATTTTTATTGGTACAGAAAAATGATGTGAATTGGCAAAAACAGTTTGGACTCCTTACCACATCAACAAATTGATCCAGATGTTTTGTTGTTTTTTTAATTTGGTTTATTTGTTTTTGAAGAAAAAACCTCAAAAGCTCAAACAGTAGTTGCCTGGCCTCCCTTATCTACTCCACCAGAACCTTTGGCCTGTAGCCAGCTATGACTTTGAGTGCGTATCCTTCCACAAAGTTGGTGGGCTGGTGAAATTAAAGTGGATTATAACTTCTGAAAACAGATGGTTATGTTGCAGTATGTATAAATGCAACATTTGTTTTAGTCACTAAACACAAACCTGTTTTTGAAATAAGCCATATGACGTGCTATGTGGAGAAATGTCTCTGGTACTTACAAAATGATGCAACTTAAATCCAGTAAATTGCAAACACAAAATTAACTTCTCGGGGAAAAACTTCCTGTTTGTTTTTGATTGTGACCAGTGCCACTGATGGTCACAAAGGTTTTCTCCAGCACAGCAACATTCATATACTGGGCTGCTGAGGCAGCAAGCTGCAGGCTTTGTAGGTTCGTCTGGTGCCAGATGGAGAGACAGCGAGCACAGATAAAATAGGGCCGAGCAACCCAACTATAAGTCACGTTTAGGTTAAACCAGTCAAACAGTGTAACTACAATATTGTTAACATGCAGTTAACTTTGGATTTACTGCTCTATTTTATCTAGTAATCCAGAAAAGCAATTACATCTACAACTGTTTTTATTTTCCAATGCTGTGTTCTTCACATTGAGAGGCATGAGATCTGTTTCATGCCTGCAGATTTTTCTTTTGAATAGTGACACAAAAACACTGGAAAAGTAATTAGTTTAAAAAACAAAACAAACAAACAAAAAAAAAAAACATCGACATCACTCCTGCAGACTGGATACAGGAGATGGACCTCTCATAACTTCAGCAGTGGTGTTTTTGAGTGTATTTCTTTGCACAGTTATTGCAACATTTCTCTTGCAGTTACATTTGTTATATCTCCTAGGACACATCCAATGAGGCCTTGCACTTGCTGGCTCAATTCATTCAGAGGCAGATTTAAAAATGGACACTTTTGTCCTGCCGGGCTCTTGTGGCGGAGGAGATAAGAGACCTTGTGAAGACCTTTGAAATACAGAGCTTTAATGACAAGTTCAACTGACCTTTTATTTTCCATTTTGCATTGAAAGCAACCAATTCCTTTTCTTTTCCCCAGCAACCAATCAGTCCACTCCCAGTTTGTAGGGATTTCTTTGAGCTCATACGTGTGATGTTCCGCCTCAACACTCTGGTCTGATGGTACAGGTTTTTGTTTTTCTGCATCCCAACCTGCACCCTCCCACTCCTTGTCTATTTGCATGGCAACCCTTTACCGGGCCAGCTGCTGCTGCCCTTTTCTTTCTTCGTGTTGAATTCTAATCATTACTTTCAAAGGACAGCATCTCCAAAGCTCCTTTATCAAGTGCTCGTACTGGGAGGAGGCAATCCGCTGTCCAACATCCACTCAGGCTGCTCTTCTTACCACTTCTTCAAACCAGGAGCGCTTCCTATTTGTAACCTGTTTCTTTAAGTTTGGAGAAAACAACATATGGAAGAAGGTAAGGATCACCAGAGGAGATTTTATTTATCTTCAGGAGAAATATATAAAAATTGAGATGTTGAATTGCATTTGAAGGGCTTAAGTCCAAAATAAGACTACAACCATTTAGAATAATTAGCTTTGCTTTCTTGAAAAGTGAAGGAAAGTGATAACTTAGTTATGTTAAGATAAGCTATTATAGTTGTCAAGCTGTTATTCTTACTGATGGCTCACTTTTGCACAGGTTGACGCAGGAGTTTAATAAACAATACACATCACGTAATGTCAGTCCTCACATACTGTATGTTACATCAGGATCTATTGTGAAGATAAAAGGATAAATCAGTACTTTTAAAAATGTGACAGTTTTGTGGGTTTCAGTGGTTGACTGAAGATCACTAACAGAGGCCTTAGCTTATGATCATTTTTTCTGTTTATGATCATATTATCAACTGGGTATATCTGTGGATGTACACAATTTACGCATATCTACACATTCTTAGAATAAATATAATAACATAATATTAAAAATAATAAGTAACAAAATGGTTCTCTTTTTTTACTCTCCAAAAACCAGAGACAAAAAGGAAAGAACAAAAAATTACATCTATTTCCTAAATCTTTGTAGATAGTAATTTACTTTAGCACAATAACACTTAATAACTCCATATTATGGATTTATTTAATCTAAAATAGTTGAATAATAATTTTCTGAGCCTTTCTGATTTCTATGCACAGTAGATTAACATAATAGAGGAGGGGGGTCACATCTGCTTTTGACAGAGTGTTTCACATTCATAACCAGCTGAACACACCAGAGCAAAAGCAAAATAACATTTGTTTTCGCTTTCTTATTTTCTGATTTGTTTTAGAGTTAGGAAAGATGATCATAAAAAGAGGGGAAAAAACCCTGCATACTGTGTTCACATCATTCAACTGTGACGTCTCGATTCAGATATATTTCAGCACCTTTTCTGCATGTTGCATGTGATCTCACTCCAGCTCTGCAGTGATGCCATGAGGTTGATCCTGGTTAAACCCACCAACGCAACGCGGCGACTTGACTCAACAGGTGAAGTCTTCCACAACGGGGACCATGAGCATTGCACCTCAGGAGGTCCATCTGCTCCTACAAAGACCCCCGAAGGGAAACGTGATCGATACTCTGGAACCTCAGTCGAGGCATCTTCATCCCTGCAGGAGACGAGTCTGCACTGCGTTTCATCCTTGCCCCATGAAAGATCTAATGGAATCAGTTCTCCAAGAGTTTCAGCCCAGATGTCACCATTGAAAACCCAAAACCTAACCTTATCGCAGCTGAGCGATCAGGACTGGCTATTGCTTTGTGGCCAGGTTAGCAGCATGGAAGATGATTCACCCTCAGCAGAAAGAGCAGGGACCAGTGTGGGACATCCAAACCACAATGACAGATGTGGTTGTTCCTGTCCTGAGGCACACCAGCATTCAGAGGCTTCTACTTTTCAGCCACAGTCAAAACATGGTACAGTCCAAGACTCCCTCTCCAGAGTTACAAATAAGAAGAGCCTTTCATCTTCAGCTCACACCCAATCTTTCTCTCAAAGCACCCAAGGTTCAACCTCTTGCCAGGTTTTACCACAGCAAACAGACCAAAAAGATCTTTTGAAGCCTGCAACAAACCATCTACAGGATAATTTCATGCCTCAGTGCAGTGACCAAGAAGGTCGAAAGGAGCTCTTGCAGCAGCACCCTTGCAATCATTTTAAACTAAAAGACAGCAGTCAAGCAACTTATCCAAATTTGTTCAACATTCCTCTAAACTCTGTCGAGTGTGCCGAGACAAATCTGAAACTTCATCAGTGGCCTCAGCCTGCCATCGGTGCAGACCTCAGCTGGAGAGAACTTTTTGGTAAAGAACCACTGTTAGTTCAGCAACGTCCAAAGCAAGACTCTCTCACCGGCAAGTCATCTGGGGATCCCTCGATCATCCTCAAGTGCCGTCATCTCCCTTACAACCCTCTAACCAGTACTCCACGGGCGAAGAGGTCATCTACCAGTGACAAAAGCATCCAGTCCTTTTCCATCAGCCAGTATAGTTCACTTGAGAACCATGATTTTGCTGAGGAGAGAGCAAGACAGCGACAAAGTCAGGTACAGGATGTTTCTAGATTACTGTAGCAGCCCTTTTTCCCTTGATATACTGCTGTCTAATAAATGGTTATCTTACTTGCAGAAAAACTCTCAGCACCTGAGTGGATCAAAACTCTCCCTCCCCAAACATACACCTCCACCATCTGACAACTTAGAAACAAGTGACACAGTTAACGGGGATGCAGTGCGACCGCTAAGCAGCCAGGGCACTTTAAGATCCAGTCTTGCTGATCTTCATTCAGGCCAACAGCCTCTTCAGCTTCTTCACAGTGCCATCCTTGAGGACGCGTTCTCCAAAGTCATCAGGGAAGACTCCAGTAAGGCCAACAGTGACAACTTGACCAGGGAGGAAGGCAGCGTACCACAGAAGAAGACTAAGGACATCAGCTACCGGCTGGGTCAGAGAAGGGCTCTCTTTGGGAAGCGCAAACAATTGAGCGACTATGCCTTGGTCTGTGGGATGTTTGGCATTATTGTCATGGTGATCGAGACAGAGCTTTCAAGGGGATTTTACAGCAAGGTATTTTAATAAGTGCAACAGATGTACAAAGAAGGCTCACATCAGTGCAGAAACACTGGCATTGGGTAGTGAAACAAGCCACTGGGGCACCCTTTACATGATATTGATGCCAGCATAGCAACTGTGTCACAAGATTTAATGGCTTTTAGGACTTTTTAAATGACTATTTTTCAGAAACTTTTTTAAAGCAGAGAATCCTAGTTTTCCCATACTTAATGTGCTTTGATCATGTGTCTTCACTCACTATTTTCATGTTTTTGCTTCCATTATTTACAGGAATCTGTATATTCATATGTACTGAAAGGTCTGATCAGCCTTTCTACTGCTATCCTTCTTGTACTCATTGTGATGTACCATGCAAGGGAAATCCAGGTATGTAGATGAATATCTATATTCATAGACTTATCAAATACATTAACAAAGCACTGAAATGAAAACTACAGTCCAAACAAATCAGTTTTCTATTGATAGTTAAGGTGGTCTTGGTTATTACATCATTAATTACCCTGAACCTGCTGTTCTCTTCCTCTATAGCTCTTCATGGTGGACAACGGGGCAGATGATTGGAGAATAGCTATGACCTTTGAGCGGATTCTCTTTGTTGTGTTGGAGCTTCTGGTCTGTGCCATCCATCCAATCCCAGGCCAGTATGTGTTCACCTGGACAGCTCGACTGGCCTTCAGCTACACAGCATCGGTAGCGGATGCGGATGTCGACATCATCCTCTCTGTGCCCATGTTCCTGCGGCTCTACCTGATTGGACGGGTCATGCTGCTTCACAGCAAACTGTTCACAGACGCTTCCTCCCGCAGCATCGGGGCACTCAACAAGATCAACTTTGACACCCGTTTTGTGATGAAGACCCTGATGACCATTTGCCCCGGCACAGTCCTGCTGGTCTTCAGTGTCTCCTGTTGGATCATCGCAGCGTGGACCGTGCGTGTATGTGAGAGGTATCAGCAAAAAACCCTCTGAACTTCTCACTCTTTCTTTTCTTCCTTTAGTAACCTGTTGCATTACCTCAGTATCATAAATATGTTTGTAATCTTTTATGTTACCACCAAAATAAGTGACACTCTACTTGTAAAACATCTTCCTTATGGCACAGCCTCTCTTCAATTCTTTTTTATCAGCTGATGCTGCAGCCAGGTGTCATATGTTAACAGGTATCATGATGCACAGGAGGTAACTAGTACCTTCCTTGGAGCAATGTGGCTGATCTCTATCACCTTCCTGTCCATCGGTTATGGAGACATGGTTCCTCACACCTACTGTGGAAAAGGTGTTTGCCTGTTAACAGGAATTATGGTGAGACTTTATTTCTGCTAACAGCAACTTGAAAATCTCACTTTTAAAACAACAGCATAAAGCCTACTCTAATATTGCTCTTGTAACACCCTTTTCTGCAGTACGCCTAAGTAACCACTGCTCTTCTCCTCAGGGAGCGGGCTGCACAGCGTTAGTTGTTGCTGTTGTTGCAAGGAAGTCAGAACTCACCAGAGCTGAGAAGCATGTCCATAATTTCATGATGGATACTCAACTCTACAAAAAGGTCACTTCACAATCAGAGATGCAAATTTTATGTAAAGATTTTTTTAAACACAAGTTTGTCTGATTTATTTCACGAAGAGCTTTACGGTGAAACCTCATCAGCAGTCAGTCAACAAAATAATGTCTTACAGTATGCCAATGAAATGAAATAACAAAACAAATCACAGGACACATTACTTGTTGTAAATGCTACTATGCTACTATTCTCCAGATAAAAAACACAGCAGCTAACGTTTTGAGGGAGACCTGGCTCATCTATAAAAACACTAAGCTGGTCAAGAAGATCGACCGTGCCAGAGTGCGCCACCATCAGCGTAAATTCCTGCAAGCCATTCACCAGTAGGTATAAATACGTTGTCATCAGGGAGATCACCACCACCTCTGAATAATGTGTAGATCCTGTAGGAAAAATTTACTGATATTGCATGTACTGCACCTTACTCTTGCTAAATGTTGAAGTAAAATGTATGACAGGGTTTTTATTCATGTACTTATGTGTTATGACCTCGGCTGTTATGAAGACAAAGTGTAGTCTGCATTTATTTTACTTAGCACACAAGTGACAGTGTTTCTGATTTTCAACCGTAGACTGCGAAGAGTCAAAATGGAGCAAAGGAAACTAACTGACCAGGCCAATACAGTCGCTGACCTTGCCAAGGTCTGTATAAGTAGTATCTTTCACATCTTTCACACTTTTTTAAAACAGGAGAAATTTTAAGTTAAAGTGATTTTTTTTTTTTACCCCAGTCAGCTTATTATCCATAATGATTTTTTTAAACATTAAATGCCAGAAGATTATTTTTGGGACATTTTTAGATCAAATTCTCATTACTCTCCTTTTTAGTGCTTACTTCACTCATTGGTCACTCATGGGGTTGGCCCAATTTAAGTTCTTCTGATGGGACCCATGTCCATGTACTACAAATGTGAGCACATACACCTAATTATACAGAAGCTTTTATGTTACCTTAGATTTTAGCTCTGACAGGTAATTTTTACACTGCTAGTAATTTGACAGGTAAGTAATCATGATTTTATACAATCAATACTGAAAGGAATTTTAAAATGTTTCTGCCTTAGTTTGACTTAGTTCTCCTCCAAGTGATCATAACATGCTGTAAAGTCAGATGTGTGATCTGTCCTCCCCGCTGCTTTCAGACTCAGAACATGATGTATGATCTGGTGTCGGAGCTGCAGCATCGAAGCGAGGAGCTGGACAGGAGGACTGTAGCTCTGGAGGAGAAACTGGACTCCATCCTTCTCAGTGTGCAGTCGCTGCCGGTTGTGCTTTCTCAAGCAATAACAAAGCTACAAAAGGATTTCCTGGATGATTTGGCTTGCCGTGTCCACTTCCTCTCATCCTCTCTGAGCTCTGAGTGCTGTCCGGTCCCTGCCAGGCAGCTCTGTCCGGGATCCACCACACCAGAGACCACTTACAGCTGATAGGCCTTGCTCAGTGGTTTTCCTCTTAGTCTGCAAGCCTTTTGTCATGCTGGAAAGGATTTTCTTGACATGCTCTCTTCTTTTATTAAGGCTCTGCTATGCAATCATACAATTACACACATTCACCCCTGGGAGTTCCAACTACAGTTTTGTGCTGAGCAGCCCCAATGAGAGGGGAAGTGTTTCAGTCAGGGAACTCTAGAGGAAGGGAAGACCATCATTCCTTCATTTCCTCTGCTTAGAGTTGTTTGTTCAGGGGCCAGATTTTCACCTGTAAATACACAAACATTAGCCTCTTTTGATTGCACCCCAGGAAACTCTATACTGTATGGCATATATTATTGAGTGTGATCTTGCTAACCTCAAGGCAATTAAAAGAATGTTAAATGATATTATTTTTAGTTTAGGGGTACTCCCTTTACTCATTCCTCTTCTTTTTTTGTTTTGTGCCTATTTAAGATATAATTACTATATGGTATTTAACTGCTTCTAGTGAATTTTACTATGTCGGCCTGTTTATATATGTGTAATAGAAATAAAGTTTATTTATATTTAATAACTTGGAAGCAGTATTTATAGCCCTGAAACCTTCTTTTGTGTCATATGCCTTCGCCTACACAACATTAGTTTGTGTTTTAAACATGATAGGGATTTCTCAATTTTTTAAGAATTTTGTAGCAGACATGCAGTATTTTCCTTTAGACCTCTTTTAATATAGAGATATAGTCCATTTATTAAATCACTGATAATAAAGACTTCTTTTCAGAACTCCATTTCTGTTTTGTTCATCTCAGTCAATCAAAACTACATGTAGGTTTCTGTTGTTGGATTCTTGTGTGAGGAAGAGGTTATAGGGAAATTGATTTGTGCTTATCAGGTGAAAAAGCTGTCTGCCAGGTAGGGGAAAACAACAATCCTTTGACAAAACAACAGAGCAAATAACTATTTAAAAATTATTATCTGTATGACATTTTAATTGACTGTTGGTGGTGACAAGAAACAGCAGCCACCCAATGGGCAACAAAGATTCCAGTTTATTGTATAGTCACAATCTGAACAGCAGAAATGACAGAAGCAGTGTATTGCACCGTGTGAATATAGCAATTTTACAAGAAACAAATTCTCTCTTATACACCCAAATACGGATCCCCCTGTCTCTCCTACTTCTCATTTTTCAGTGCCCCGGCATGAAGTGAGTTGGCCTCATCCGCTTTCAGCTCCCGCCAAACTGAAGGAGAGCTAATTGTGCATCATTAATTAAACAGTATTACTTAAGTCAGTCGGAGGGGGTTGGGAGTTGGAGGGGTTGGATCTATATCAAAGTGTAACATATTTAGACGATGAGTTTGAGGAAGGAAACTCATTATGAAACCAAACAACGAAGCCAGTCACAGTCTGGACATGATAAACAGCTCATACAATGAGGTTGTTTACCAGAACCACCATCTGTTTCTCTGGGATACAGTTTTACACAGAGCTGCGTAATCTCGCGATAAACGTCCGTAGGCGAGCTGCACCCACGAGAATGTCGTTTCGCGCGCTGAGGCTAAGCTCCAGTCACATTCCAGATTGACAGCTCTAACATCCAATGAACTTGATGTGCTCAGAGGAGAGAAGCAAATGGGGAAGCTGAATTTTTATAGCAGGCGGGATATCAAAGTCTTGAAGAATAACTCATTGATCAGTCTCCAACAAGGCATAGAGTTGGTCGCACAAACCATTTCAAAGAAGTTATTTGGGGAAAACGTGCGCGCTATTTCTTAAACGTCAGTTTCTTATTTTGACTTGGACGAACAAACAGGTAAAGCGTGTTTTCCTCATGTTCTATTAACTTTTAAAATTGTACTCATTGATATATTGATCCCGTAGCTAGCTTACTATGGTTAGCTAACTTGACAAAGTCCTACCTCGTTTCTGTTTGGTTTACTACACTGTGTTCCCTAGCCAGCCAGATGTGAAATGCAAAATGAAAAAAAGAAAAAGGTCACCGGGGCAGTTTTCGTGCAGATGAATATACTGAGATTTTTTACCGTTAACATACCAGCTGAAAGATATGTAACAATAAGTTCTAACGTGGTTTGCTGTAAGCATTGATATGGGTGGGTGATGAACTTGACCACAGCGAGCTGTTGTACTGTGTTGTTTATCTGTAGTATAGCCCCACAATGTGCAGCACATGGTGAAATTCCTTCTAGCTTTGCCACTTCACTGTTTACTACGAAGCAAAACAAATGCGCTAAACAGATTGCTTATTTCCCTGTTTTTCCGTATTGGCTTGTGTTGAATTAGCTCATGTTTTTGTCTGCATATTAAAAAAATGAATGGTGTCGGCGAAGTAATGCATCTTAGGTGGGAGGAAGTAGTTTGTTTTCGATGTTATTACTTGTGTTTTGTTGACTGGTGTTGGTTTATTTCGAGCCAGCAGAGCGAACAGGACCTCAGCTGAGAGCGCAAAAGTAAAAGCCAAGCTGGCCGCTTATTACTTGATAGGGTCAAAGCACGATCTACGTGGGTAATTGATCGCTTTCCTAAAATAATAATCGATTCTAAACTGCATATAAGGCAATATTTCGGTGTGTTTTATTGTCAGAGACCGAAGGCACATTGTTTGCTAGCGCTCCCTCGCGTCCGGATGTGCTTGCTTTTAAAAGAACTGGGAGTGGCCTGCAGCTCAGTTTCCCGCACTGTATTTAAATCAGCTTGTTCCCTCCCTTTCTGATACTCTGCTGAAGTGACAGCCCAGTGCTGACAGCAGCGTAATACACTGACCCGTGGAGTGAAATGGTCATATATCTGCAGCTGGGAAACATTTAATTCATTGTTTGACTGAAGTTAATGTGCTTTAGACCACAAAGAGAAAAGGCCTAATCTTTAATGACACTGTGCTTTCAAAAAGCAGTACATCAGGGTTTTTAAATGCTGGCATGTTGTGGATTAATGGCTAAAAGGAAAAGGAAACTGTACTGTAAACATCCATTAAAAGGCAATGGAAATAAACTTGCAAGACAAAGAAAAAACAACAAAAAGCTCAAACATAGTAAAGTGCAAGTAAACACAACAGTGCGTACAGAGCTTGCACATGTTCAATTTAAATGGCATTGTGGCAAGTGTCATGTTACATTTCATAAACAGCCCAAAGAGTAACACGCGAATCCCAGTAAATACAAATGACCAGCAGACACAGTTAAATCTCAAACTACAATGAAAATGTGCACTTCAGTGTTTTGAGTTAATGTCGGCCACTGTGGCATGCATGTTGGTTTCCCAGTAAATTTGGCAAACCACAGAAAAATATGATTAGCACATTTTTATCGTTATTTAACTTTATAAAAATGTTTTGTTTACTACTTTGGAACACTATGTAATAAAATGTCTGCTGGAGTTAAAAATGTATGAAGTCAGATGATCCAGTAATGGCATTTTTTACTGCAGTTATTTATTGTGTTCAGTAAAAAAAAAAATGCAATGATTGTTGGGGTAATAACGGGTCATGGTTTGGCTGTCGACACAGGGCAGCTGCAATGTGGATTCAAGTGCGCACAATGGATGGGAAGGAGACCCACCGGGTGGATTCCCTGTCCAAACTCACCAAGGTGGATGAGCTGCGTGTGAAAATCATGGAGCTCTTCAAGGTGGAGCCGGAGAGGCAGCGGCTGTTCTACCGTGGCAAGCAGGTGAGAAGACACGGTTGAAATTTTGCTCAGGGAGTATGAAAGCTTTTCAGACTATTAGCATTTAAGAAAGCAAAATCTTTAACATGGTTAATAGAAGTAATTTCCTCTGTTCTAAGGTTATGTATTTAGTCACACCTAACATAAATTTTCAGTTTTTTTCGGGAGATACAGTTGGTGGTTATAGAAACATGCATTAAGATGAAGGTTTAAATATGAATTTAAATAGCCTATTATGAATAAAATATCTCCTTTATGACTAACACCGAAACACAAAAATTGTGTGTAACCAAATACAATTTTTTTTTTTGCCAGATGGAGGATGGCCATACCATATTTGACTACAATGTGGGACTGAACGACATAGTGCAGCTGCTTGTCAGGCAGAAGATAGCCCCTGTTAATGTCATCAAAAGCAAGGACAAAGAAGCTGAGCTCTCCGACTCTGATTCGGGCTGTGGCTCAACCCAGAGTGAGTCGGACAAGAGTTCCACTCATGGTGAGGCAGAGGGTCAAACTGCCAGCACCTCTGCCCAGACAAACACCCCAGAGCTCATCGATCCAGGGTTTGGATATTATAAGGTGCGTTTTAAAGCTGGTATTTGGGATTAAATTGTGGTTACATGTTATATTTGCATTGTGGGGAAGAGGAGAATCAAATATTTCCATCAGGGGTAGGTGGTGAACAGCTGTACTGTGTGACTTGCATTCAGCCCACGTTGGGAAGAAGTCATGAAACAAAGTCAACTGACATGTGTTGACCCAGTTTGATCAACCGACAGTGTGGGTTTAACTTGACTGTTGGTCTTAAAGGAATAAATGATGCTGTGCTGAAATTCTTAGCCATTGCCACATGCTACTCTATTGTTTCTCTGTGATCCAGCACATGTTAGTGTCAGGGCTGGACAGCTAAGACATTTTTTAATACTTGCTGACATTAAAAGAAAGTTGTTTGTATTGCTACCTCAAACAACAGCTGTCATCCTTTGAATCCTCCAGATAATTATGTTGAATTCAGTCTGAGTGTAACTCAACGTCAGGTCACTCTCACAGCTGTGTAGGCCGCTTTTTATTAAAGGGGGGGCTATAAATAAACAGATTTACAGTGGGATGCACTCACCACCCTTCATTATAAACAGGAAATGTCCATCACCATGCCAGTACTCTTTGTCTGAACTACTTGTCGGATGGTGGAATAGCTTTGGAAACCCCCTCCTCCCTCCCACACCTTTCCAAAGTCAAATTGTGGGGATTCTGTCTCACAGTAAATTTATGAAACAGACAAGCTGACCTTCATACCCACTTAACATCATGATTGGCCAGCTGTGCAGAGGTGAGAAGGGAGCCAGGGCTGGCACTTCTCTCTGTAACACTCTGTTTTTGGTTCATTACACAACTGTTTCTGACACTGTTCATGTCTACAGGCGAGTGCAACACTGTCTTCCAGGAAAGACTGTGTGAAAATGTGCAGCATTATCATATTTGAATAATTATAAACACATTTGATTTCTGACAACACATTGTACAAACTAGTTCTTTTTGAGTATAATCCGAACATGAGGTGCACTGTGTAACCAGAGCTCAGTTCAGTGATTACTGTAGCAGCTCCTTTTTAAATGAGATCGCCATTCATACACTTCACATGAATGTATTTAATTTCAATGAGGTTGTGGCGTAGTGGCTTGGATGTGTTTACAAAACTTAAGATATTTTCTAGATCTATTTTTCATGCTGAAAAATATTTATTTATTTATTTATTTTTGGAACATTCTTAGAACACAAAAACAACATCTGCTTTTAAAATGTTTCTGCAGATCTGTCTAACCTTTCTCTTTTTTCTTTGATTTTTGAAGATCAATGAGCTGGTGGATGCAAGGGACTTGAACATGGGAGCGTGGTTTGAGGCCCAGATTGTGAATGTTACAAAGACAACAAAGACGCCTAAAGAGGAGGCTGCGGAAGCACAGCCAGCAGAGGAAGAGATACTTTACCATGTTAAATATGAAGAGTAAGAATCCTTTTTCTGTTACTCATAATTTTTTTCCAACAGCTTTTGACTGTTAATCAACACTTAAATTAGTCCCGAACCAAACTAACAACCCAAGATTCGCTAATTATCAGTGTGTTGACATAAAAGAATACACAAAACTTAACATCATAATAAAACTTGCAATGAAATTGATTAGAAATGGTGGTGGGATTATGTTGACTTGCTGTGAGCTACAGGAAGTAGATGGGGTGCTAACATTCAATCTTTTCTCAAGAACAAACTACAAATTAATTAACCAAAACAAACAGTGATCCAAAGACGAATATTATTGATGCTCCTGAACCTGAGGAGAAGTAAATGGTTGTTACTGTGATGATCATTTTTGGCTTAACAAGTGAGCCTCAGCCTATCAGAGCTGTAGTGATGGAAAGGACGTGAATGCGCAAAACTAACTTATACAACAGTAGTTAAATACTGTGGGTTACCTTACATCTTTTACATAGCCAATGTAATAAATTGTAGAGCTCCATCCAGAAGAGACTTACATTTTTACATTAAGATATCACATGATGGCTTACCATATATGACTCAACAGCCAGGGTCGGGCCCAAATTTTGCTTAGTTGGAGACTAATCTTGCTCATGTGAAAACATAACATGCACTTTCATTGGCTCTACTACTGATATGAAGTCATGACTTCCTGCTGCAGCTTCACATTAAAGGCTTATGACGGATCCTCATGGAACAGCATGATTTCAAATTAAAATTCTTGAATGCATACTAGAATAGATCTTTATTGTCACTTTTCCAAAACAATGAAACACCATAGTAGACAAAGCAGTGGCATTGCCATCGAAATAGTAATTCTGGGACTAAAAGTGAGCTTAAAAAGAACTTTGTGTGCTGCAGTAACAGTTGAGGCTTTCGGTTTTCTGTGGTATCTCTCTGCCCTCCCTGAAAGGCGCTCTTGCGTTGGCGAGTTGGCAAGTTGGCAAGTGTGTTAGTATTGGAGGGAACATTCATCTGAGTGGTGTAGTTGTTTCTCACCATTCAAACATACGTTTTATACATTAGGCTACACTCCCAGGCAGAACTGTGTAGGAAGCACCTGTGGTGGTGTGTGGCTTGTCTCTGAACTGCAAACTGATATGGTGTAATATTTTCTGTCACAGCTACCCTGAGAATGGTGTGATACAGTTACTGGCCAAGGATGTTCGTCCGCGGGCACGCACGGTGTACCAGTGGCACCAGCTGGAAGCGGGAATGATCGTTATGGTCAACTACAACCCAGATGACCCCAAGGAGCGCGGCTACTGGTATGACGCTGAGATCCAGAGGAAGAGGGAGACGCGCACCCTGCGAGAAATCTATGCCAAGATCATCCTTGGGTAAGGGCATTGTTGTGTGTAAGGTAGACTTATAACACTGTGTAGGGGTAATTACCACAAGTCTGTGCATCTAGCTCTTTGGCAGGTGAACATTTTTATCTATATCTTTCAATAGATTTTGAATGCCACAGTAGCAGTTTGGCAGAAGTTGAATTTCTGCTGTGGTATAAAAGTAGATTGCAAAATATTTTCTGTACTTCTAACATATTAAGTTGAAGTATAAACCATTGCCTTTTCATATTTGGATTATAGTATTTGGATATTTGTTTGCAGTGATGCTGGTGACTCTCTTAATGACTGCCGGATCATGTTCCTGACTGAAATCTACAAAATTGAGGAGCCTGGTTCTCTGAGTGATGATCCACCTGGATCTGAGAGTCCCCTGAAAAGTAGGTTTAAGGATGTTATTTTTAAATTGTGTTGATAGCACTTCACACTGTCCTCAGACTTAAGAATAATAATCAGGATTTTGATTTCAACTCTTTTCAGTGTAGTTCATGTTACTTAGTGACTCTACCCAGTCCAGTGTTGAAATGCACTATTTAATGTTATAAAATGTATTCTCCAGGATCAAATGGACCTGAGTGCAAGCACTGTAAGGATGATCCCGATAAAAACTGCCGCTGGTGTAACTGCCACATCTGTGGCATCAAGCAGGATCCGGACAAACAGTTGCTGTGTGATGAGTGTGACATGGCCTATCACACCTATTGCCTGAACCCCCCACTCACCTCCATCCCTGAAGATGAGGACTGGTCAGTAAGAACAGATGCAGAACCCCACTGTTCCCAATATGTTCAGAAATCCTGACATTTGTTGAAATATAAAATTGCAAAATGACTGGTCATACTTTGATGACTAAAGGGCAGTCTTGTGATTATTGTGGCTCTTGTAGTAATTGCAGCCTGTATTTGTAAAGGCAAAGTTTTCAAGTACACTCAGTATTGGCAAGAACTGAATGTTTTCAGTTGTTCATATGCTATTTAATATTCAGTGTTCTTAAAAAGCTTTAAAGTCTCATCCACAGTTCTGTTGTTCAGTGGGCATGAAATGTCTGGGCTACGTCAAGACATTAAACATGATTCTTATTTAGAAATCAACAGGCCATTCACACAGTCTCACACTACTTGTGTCATGTTCTTGATCACTTGTGTTAATACTATGTACTTGACTTGACTTGACCTTTTACTCTGTATGCTGTAACAGGTATTGCCCAGGTTGCCGTAATGACACGAGTGAGGTTGTGCTGGCTGGAGAGAAGCTGAAGGAGAGCAAGAAGAAAGCAAAGATGGCTTCTGCCAGCTCCTCCAGCCAGAGAGACTGGGGCAAGGTGAGTGCTGAGACAGTACTGCTAGACGGCAAAGCTTATTTAGATATGGAAAAATGATTTGATCATATTTAAAATATGATTTGAATGTATTACTTTGATGGATGGCACCAGTCTGTTCACATGCAAACTCTTTATGTCTTCTTCCTCTCCAGGGAATGGCCTGTGTCGGTCGAACCAAGCAGTGCACCATCGTCCCATCCAACCACTACGGCCCAATCCCCGGCATTCCTGTTGGCTCCTTGTGGAAGTTCAGAGTACAGGTCAGTCCATGCAGCTTGAGAATTACATAATTCTGTTGAACAAAGATTTGAAACGGCGCCCTTGTCTTCAACTTAAGGTTAATGTGTGTCTTTGTGGCAAATAAACTAACTTTGTTCTGGTGGTCTGAAATAACATTTAAATTCTTTGGCTTTTCTAGGTCAGTGAGGCTGGAGTCCACAGACCACATGTAGCTGGAATTCACGGCAGGAGCAATGATGGTGCCTACTCTCTGGTCCTCGCTGGAGGTTATGAGGATGATGTGGTATGCTGTTCTTTTTTAATATCAGTAGTGGTAATATTAAAGATAGTGAGGATAACTTAAAGAGGTTGAAGTTGCTGCTTATTGCCAGTTTTCAGGGGCATCTCAAGTGTCGAGAATAGGTGTCTTATTTAATATAAAATCCAGCTTTTTATCTAAGTGCTAACATTCTGTTACCAAGCTGTCTTTTTTTGTCTTTTCGTGTGTAATATTTGTGACTTGTCTTCCACAGGATGATGGTAATGAGTTCACTTACACCGGCTCTGGAGGGCGAGATCTGTCTGGGAATAAGAGAACTGCTGAGCAGTCATGTGACCAGACACTTACCCACATGAACCGGTATGACACTAAAGACATAACACATTATGACTCTGAGTTTTTGCTTCATTTTATTTAGCATATTTAAGTTGTTTACTGTGGCTGTCACCAGGGCACTGGCTCTCAACTGCAATGTCCCTGTCAACGACAAAAACGGAGCGGAGTCTAAGAGCTGGAAGGAAGGCAAACCGGTTAGAGTTGTGCGCAGCTGCAAGGGTCGCAAGCACAGTAAATACTGCCCTGAGGAAGGAAACCGATATGATGGGATATATAAGGTATGAAGAAACACTGGCCAGGTCACTGTGTGCACTGTGTGTTGGCACACTGCAAAACACAATTATGCCAGTTACTGAACGTTTGAACTGCTAACACATTTAAATAGTCATCTTGTAATGTTGAGCATTCGTTGGTAGTTTTACGTAACCTGTCTTTGACTTCCTTCAGGTGGTGAAATACTGGCCAGACAAAGGGAAGTCTGGCTTCTTGGTTTGGCGGTATCTGCTGAAGCGTGATGATGATGAGCCAGCACCGTGGACGAGAGATGGCAAGGAACGCATCAAGAAGCTTGGTCTCACCATGCAGGTAGACATGATTAAATCATTTTACCAAAAGCGGGGTTTTTGTATACGTAAACATAATTTTTTACTATTTAAAATTTTAAGATTTCTTGTAGATTTTAGAGTAAAATGCAAATAAATTCATTCTGCTCCACATAACCTACAGTGTCCATAATCATTATAAGGGAGGAAAGTCAGAGGTATGGCTCATTGGTTTTAATATATTTGGACCACAATTAATGTCTGTGACTGGGAGGAACAAGCTTCACAGGCAGTTCTTTTTGATAGGGCCAATACATTATTGGTTTGGTCTTTTCTATTTGGCAGTGAGAAACTAGTATTGCAGCAGCATTGCACTCAGTAAGCAATGTTTATATGAAAACATTGTTGGATTACAACAGCTATTACATTTTGCATTTGCCATGTTAACCTGCTGACTGTTGACCTGCTCACTACCCTGCTAATGTTAGTTTAACTGATTAAATTGACTCAGTCTTGTTATTCCAGTATCCTGCTGGCTATCAGAAAGAGAAAGAGAACAAAAATGAAGTGGAGGAGGAGGCAGCAACACCCAGCAAGGCAAAGAGGAAGAGAAAATCTCAGGGCAGCGGTAAGTTCTCTGCTTATGTGACTGTTGGCATTTTTACTTTTACTTTTACCTAGAATTCAGTGACAGTGGTTTATATGAGACTTCTGCAAATCACCCTGGAGCCATGCACTAGGCTTTCTGTGGTATACAGAAAACAATGCAAGTGATCATAATCTCTGGGTGCAGGTGATAGATAGATGTTTTTCCTCTCTATAGAAACTGAAACAAAATCTGCCAACCTTTACCCCACAGCTCCTTACTAAATGGGAAAATGTGTTTTCTTGGTTTGTCAGAATCCACCAAGACCTCACCAGGCAAGACTCCTAAGAAAGTCAAGGTGGAGGTGTATAAGCTTTCCCAGGAGCAGAAGGCCCTCATCAAGAATGACAAGCCAAACAAGAAGCTGTGGGATGAAGCCATGGAGTCACTGTCACTTGGACCGGTGAGGATGACTGTGTATTTGTCCAAGTCACCCCCAGGGTTTCGCTATGCTTAAGCCAATGTTTTGGGGAAACTGGGTGTGTTTGTCTTGCACCCAGGCAGGCAAGTCAAGCTTGAAATTGCTAAACCAGTTCAGTACCTTTATACTGCGGCATTAAGGCTTTAGTTGCTTGTAGTTGAGTGGTGCTTTGTTAGTGCTGGGTTTTGCAGCTATTTTAAACCATGCTCTACTAGGTGTACATGTTTTAAATGATAACTGTGAGATAGTAAATCTCAGACTTAGGAAATAGCTGAAGTCCCCCAAGTGTCAGTAATGGAACAGATTATAACATATTTTCAAATGTTTCTTTTTTTGTCTCTGCAGAAATTTTTGAACAAGGTTGAAGAAGTTTTCCTCTGCATTTGCTGCCAAGAAGTGGTCTATCAGCCCATCACCACAGAGTGCCAACACAATGTCTGCAGGGTAAGAAACTATTACTGTCCTAAAGTTTGGAATCTAAGTGACTCTGTAAACCATAGAAAGTTAATTTTAAGAACCATTTACATCTTAAAAATATGAATATGTTTTCATTGAATATGACCTCTCTGTATGGAGGTACTTAAGCGGTATAGGGGTGTTTTTGATGAATGATATTAGAATTACCCAAAAGATGCCTTCATTTTATTGTATTGCAGTAGTGGTGGGGTTAGAATTTTTAAATGTCTCCAGCCGTAGTAGCTTTTGATCTGCTACATATCCCCCTGACACCGACCTCTGAAATTGAACTGAAACTGTCACCTGGTGTTCTGGAAAATGCAGGAAACCACTAACCAAGGAAGGCCATGACAAAATGAATCTTAAAATCAAAAACTGAAATTTAACAGTACAATAGTAATCTGTTAAAACAGGGAATGTGTAATGAAAAAAATCTGGTGGAGCCCCTGAAAACTGAAGACTGTTGTGTTTCTTTTTACTCCAGGAATGCCTTCAGCGGTCCTTCAAAGCAGAGGTGTACACCTGCCCGGCCTGCAGACACGACCTGGGCAAAAACTACTCCATGACTGTCAACAAATCTCTGCAAAACATTCTAAATCAGTTTTTCCCAGGGTACAGCAACGGGCGATGATCGTTGGTTCTGCTTAGCCTTTGAGGAAACGCGATGTAAACTGTAAGGGGAATTTTCAGTAGAGGCAATAAAGAATCAGCTTGTCTTAATATATTTTTTATGATTTATAAAACTACAATTTTTGAGGACTTCAATTCTACCATTTTTCTCCTTGGATCTGCCATGATGCGTAGTTACTGATAAATCGAAAATTCCTTTATAACTGCCTGTGCCATTACTCCGTTAATACCTTCAGCAGCGATTTTACGCCCAGTGTTTTCGTTCTGCTCCATTAACTAATGCTAATGTTATCCATGATGTAAAATTGTTGTTACTCTTAATTAAAACCCTCCATGTTTAGCACTCCTTACAAGAACGTTAAGTCAAAAGTGGTTAAGCCATTTACCCAACATGTTTGGAGGTTGTTTTGTATAAGACCATTATTAGAATCTGGATCTACCACTAGTTTGGATGTGGCTGGTCATCATTTTGGTGCAGTTCTTTTCAGTGTGATGATGGAATCAGGACTGTAATTGGTTTGCATTCACATCTGACCTGGAAGGCTCTGTTATTTGTCTCCTGTAGCTGCATACTTCTCTGTACTCTGTATTTCTGCTTTTTTAAAATCTCCATTTGTTTTGTTTGTCTCAGTGTTCGCAAACACAGTGGTGCTTGATTTGCAATTAAGAAATCAGTTGACAACTAGAGAAAACCATCAAGGTAATGTCGTTCTGACAGATTCCAAATGCAACATTTTACTGTCCTGGCATGATCAGATGATTGAAATTGCATAAACATAAGTTTTATTTTTTTATTTTAATTTTTTTTGGAAAAGAAGCTTGCTCAACCTAAAGCTGTTTCTTAAAATGTCTAGACCTAACCTACACGCACAAACTGAAACAGTTCAGAGTACAGAGTTTTTTTTGTTTTTTTTTTCTGCTCCCTAGCAGTCTCAGAGGAAGTGTGCCCTTAGGAAACTGTCATCAAACGTGGTTGGATTTCCTAGCTTGTGTATTGGTTCCCTATATATATATATAAGGTTTTTTTTTTTCATATATGACGTTTCTGAAAGTTGGTTTATAAGTTGCCATGAAATTTATAAAACCTTGAAAGCTAAACATGTTAGAACTATAAGGCCATTTTATTCTGTGACATTCATTTGGATTTCCCCTGTTTTAAAAAGGTTTGCTTTGATAAAGTCCAAAGACATGAAAGTGCTTAACCAAGCGTGTAATGTAGAACTCCCTTCTATCTAGCTCTTTAGATGTTGTCCCTGACACTTAAACCTAATTGAGTCTAGAATCTTTATTTGTATTTTTTCTAAAATTAAACGTGTACTTTTTCATCTTTTATAATCTATTACTGCCATCTGTGGGAGGGGGCTATTCAGTCAGATTTTTGTGTCTCCTGTGGTCACTTGTGTTACCTGACCTCGTCATAAAAAGAAAAAAACAGGAAATGCTTGCATTAAGCTGAAACGTTAAGGAAATTCCACACAGTGCTCCTGAAATTTGATACCAAATCAACTAAATTATCAGAATTTGTTATTTACTACTTTTGCCGCTGACTTTGTCCTTTTGTTAATTGATGTTTGGTGTTGAATTTCAGCAGCAGTGTGTGACAATGTCCATCCACATGCCAGCACTTTGAGTTTTGACGGAGAGACAAAGATTTGCATAGACTGGGAAATGTATATTTTCTAAAATTGTATAATTTTTTAGTCCGTTTTGGTTTTTATATGTAGTTTTTAGAAATACCTGCACACGTTTGGTGCAAAGATTTGTCAATACATTTTCAGTGTTATTCAATAAAAAAAGTGAAAATGAGATGTTTGTTAAATTCTTTTGTGGAGAGGCTTTGAACTAATGAAAACCAAAAAAACTTGACACATTGTTCCCCCGTTTTATTTGATTTTAGCCATGACCTTAAACTAAGTAATGAACTGGCTGTATCTTTTTAGGTCTGACAAGACCAATTATATATTTTAAGTTTAAAGCCCGCTCTGCGCTTATTTTAAAGATAGAGTCACTTAAACAGCAAGGGAGGTTAGACAAACTTTTAAACTCTTTACAGGGATCATGAGAACACTAGTAAATATATGTTTACTCGCAGGAGACTTTGACTGAGGTTGTTTTATTTTGGTCATGGTTGACAGAGCAAAACACCTTCAGCCGGCGGTGAGTACGTGCGTGACGTGCACATCGGTTAAGCACGAGCATCGAGAACACGAGTAGTAGTGAGCGTCTGCTTTCATTGGTTGATTTATGTGTCCATAACCGAATAAACCAACCATGCCACCGCCTGTCTGACCAGGAGTCCTAGCATCCGCGTCATTCAACCAATCGTAAGGCGTAGTTCCTCAGGTGGGCGTGACTCCTACTACCCTCAGCTAGCTAATGCTAGAAGAAAACCGAATCCAGGGAATTTTTCAAAACGAAACAAAATCGACTGAAGGTAACAGGGAAAGGACGTTACCGTACTGCAGGAGGTAATATTTTCCAAACGAGACTAATTTTACTCAATCGCAGAGACCGTATTCTTGCTTAATCGTGATGTGTGGTGACTGTCGTCGCGGTGTTTTGTTTTTTCTAAATGCAGATATGGAAGTAGCTAGCGAGAAGCTAGCCAGCGTTAGCATGAGAATACATTAACGCTAGGACACGGTGAAGTGTAGCTATGTTTAAATATAGCGAATGAATGGTTCTGCGTGTATGTGCAATTGAGATTTGTATATAGCATTGAACGTAAATGTGAGTTCCGCATTTTGGTCATTTTGAAGCGCTCCATTTACGGTGTTTTGCTCGCTGTCATTTTAGATAAAATGCTAACAGTTCATGTTAGTTGTGCAGAGCCATCGTCGCCCTTAGCAGCAGCAGCAGCAGCAGCCTGTAATAACTGCACCTCTGAAATCAAGCGGCGTCGTTTTACTCTTATCAAGCCAAATATGAATCAACTATCAGAGTAACAAACGCAGTTTATGCGTATTAATATCCTAGTTCTTATAAGGAGAGCAGCTTGCTGCAGCATTTAAACAACTTTAAGGCCCTAGGTGGAGTTAAAGGGGCTGTGAAGGCCCCTTTTTGTTGTGGTTAGACAGCTGGGGGTCATGTGGCCCTTCATTCACGGTCAGTCCCGGAAAGAGGGTCCATTCTTATTAATCAGTTATATTCTTGAGTGAAATAACGTTTCAACAGGAGTCATCATTTCATGTGAAAGTAAAAGTCGCTCTATATTGTCAGTTTGATCGGTTTTATGGACACACAGTTATTTTGGAAGACACATCTTTCTCAGTGTGAGATTTGTTTACAAATGTAACAAATTTGATTCACCCAGGCAAACCCAACTCCTCTCTTTTCATTCAGCCTGCTTGAAGCCTGACTTTTTTTTGTCATCGTTTTAAGCTCACACCATGTTTCCTGCACTACAGGCTGTTTGTGTTTGATGCAAATTACTTGTTGAATGACAAAACAGTATTTGACTTGCCTTGTTGAAGGAACTCAAATAAGAAGTGTGATGTTTTTTTATGTTGCATGTGGTAGATGCCTGTGAAGTTGTGAATGAGAAGCGACCATGCATTTTTGTAGATGTTTTTGTGTTATTTTGTTTGAGATAAAAACAGATTTGGGTATTTACCATTCTAACCACGTTTAAGTGTTGCAGTGGAAATGCTGATGTAAAACGGGTTAATCTTTCCAGATGTGCCAATCCTGAAACTAAACTGTTCTAAATCAGGATATTACTAGTAAATTCATTTATGTTGCATGTGTGATTAAATACCAAAAGTGGTACATTTATTGTCCGTTGTTGGGAAAGGAGAGTTTGGGTGGCACCTGTGTGGCTGACAGTGCCAGGTGTCATCTAAGTTCATTTTCAAAATGGTAAATTCTTGTCAGCCGTGAGCAAGAACAGTTACTCTCATGCCACCTGTTTGTTGGAGATGGGGAAAAAATGTGCCTCCACAATTATTTTTCTTCTATACAAGTGCCTTGTACGTCAAAGCACAGCTCTTTTCACCTTTAATAACTTTTTCAGGAACTCTGACCTTTTTAGGAAGCCAAGAACTACACCTGCTTTTTATTGGTCTAAATTAAGTAGGGCTTTACCTAACAATATAACAATAATCGAGTATTGATTCATCTGTCAGTTGGTTTTATGACTAATCATTTAGTCTATAAAATGTCACAACATAGTAAAATGGCTGTCCCAAGTTCCCAGAGCTCAATGTGACATCTATTTATTGCCTTATTTGTTGAACCAACTGTCCAAAAACCAAAGACATAAAGTTCACTGTTGTATAAAACAGAGAAAAACTGAAAGTCCTCAGATTGGATAAGCTGGAGCCAGAAAATGGATGTTGTTTTTGCTTGAAGAACAACCTAAATGTTAATTAATTTTCTTTCAATCGACTAATTGTTTCAGCTCCAAGTTCCTGGTCCATAGTTTTCTGCCCTCAAAAAAATCTATGTTGTAGAGTTAATTCTTTGGTGTTATCAGGGTGAAGTTTGTTGTGCTTGTCACTGCTGGTTGGTCAAACAGAAGACTCAGGGCTACTATTGTTTGTGTACAGCTTTCATTCACACAGTAAGTTGAGCTTTAGTTGCCCGTAGTGACTAAACACGTGTGATTTTTTTCACACAATGTCATTGTCTATTATGAACCTAACCATAGTGAACACACATCTTGTAGTCATGTTTCAATTTAAAGCAACATTATGCAACTATTTTGCATTGAAATAACAGCTTCAGTATCATTTTAATGGTACAGTACTTGCAACATGGGTTGAGTGGGTACAATACCCCATGAGTAATGCTTGAGTAAAGTGTGTTAAACTTGCGTAAGGTGTGTAATTCTTTATGGTATCATGTCGCGCACAGAAGAAGCTAGCTTAGTAATTTTGTCTTTCACTTATCCACCCCTTCAATGAATTTTGTGTTTGTTACCTGAATGAGCAATGGGCTTTGTTTTCTGTGCATGAGCTTTTAGCTTTTTGGGGTGCGTGTGTAACTTGGAATCAGAGCCCAACAGAATTTATTGCACCAGCATCCTATAATTGCCACTTATGGCTGCAGAGGGTGTTGTTGCTCTTACATGTTACTCACTTTTCAGTTGTTCCCAATTTGAGTTTGTAAAATGGTTCTGGCATTTTGAAAAGGAGCTTGAATACACTGAATATGCCCTGACTGCCCATGTTATCCCCTCCAGGTTTACCTGCAACACTTGACAACCAAATGGCTACCGACATGCCCATGGACACGGTGCCGGCTCCTCACCCTACCCCAACCTCACCCCCAGACCCTGCCCCAGCCTCATCTCCTGCTCTCAGTTCCAGTGCAACCCAAGACCAGGTTCCCACCCAGGAGCCAGCAGTAGCTGAAACCCCTCACACAGCAGTGACCTCAGAACAAGATGCTGCTCCAGATCTCACCTCAGGTCAGCCTGCAAACCCAGACGTCGCCCCAGGGCTTGCTCCAGGTTCTGAGCCATCCCCAGCCCCTCCAGTGCCACCAGTCAGCGCCAAGAACCCCAGCTGCAAGATCATGACTTTCAGGCCCACCATGGAGGAGTTTAAAGATTTCGCCAAATACATTGTCTACATGGAGAGTCAAGGAGCTCACCGTGCTGGCCTGGCCAAGGTGAGGACAACACAAACACAATTACACCCACGCACATATGGTATACTGTCCATTCTCTTACACATACACTCACATATATGGTGCTGTTCTTTACAGACCTGTGGTAATGTCTCATTGTTACCTTTTCAATCTACAGTCAAGTATCTATCTTAAGTGTCTAAAACTATCAAAAATATCAACGAGGCCTATTAAGTTAGAAGAGCACAAAGTATTTGTATTTATAATGATACAAACAAACATTTCTTTGCATTATAGAGGCTGAAATCAACAAATATTCAACATTTTATGTTACCAAGTTGCCGTTAGTAAATGTTCAGTCAAATAATGAAGAGATTAAATGTATCTGATTATTCGTTTTTCAACTCTACAGTGGAATTAAATAGAATTTGAATGCCCTGGCAGATTAGAAAGCTATACATACCACAAATAAGGTACAATAAAAGTTGTAAGGAGTGATAAAGGTTGTATGATATGCTGATAATATTCTTGTTGAATGTAAAACTTATACTTTGATGTAGCAGGAAGTATCTCTCAATTTGAATGCTGGCTTATGTCATGTAAATGCTATCCATTGGCTCTCTTTAACAGGTTATTCCACCAGAAGGCTGGAAGCCGCGGAGATCCTATGACACCATTGAGGACATGGTGATTCCAGCTCCCATCATGCAGGTGGTGACCGGTCAGTCAGGCCTGTTCACCCAGTACAACATCCAAAAGAAGTCGATGACTGTGGGAGAGTACCGCAAGCTGGCCAACAGCAAGAAGTAAGTTGGTGCAGGGGCCCCATCTCTAAATGTGGTCATTCTTTTTTACTTGTTGACGTGGTCAATCATGTGTTTAGAAGGGACTGTAACTGATGATGAGAGGCTTTCATTCAAATTTCATATATTACAAGAGAATTGATTTGTTTTAGAGTGTCTTTTCTGACCTCTGGTGCTCAAAAAAATTCTTGAATGACATTGAATGGATGTTATAGCATATCAATATTGAGGATTTTGTGATTGAAATATAAAACACTACTACTGATAATAAGATAGAATAATGATGTTAATATATAAAATGTGTATTAAAACAGTGACACTGTTCTCCTAATTTTTTTGTTGCTGTTAAAGTTAAAGCTATTTGGAAAAATGTGTCAAAACTAGTGCTTTCTCTGCATTAGAAACGAAGTATGTCAGTATGAATTAAGTCATTTTAAAATAGCCCTTATTGTAAGCATTTATTTATCATGTGTATGTGTCTCCTATTCAGTGCTTTTAGGCCAAGTTATATGTAAGTGACTGAAAACTGAAACTGTCAAGTGGTGGATGCTTGCCAACATGAGGGTGTAGTTGAAAGGCTGACTCTCTACTCACTGCTGACAGTATATTTGGTTCTGTTCTCTTTTTAGGTACTGCACACCTCGCCACAAAGACTTTGACGACCTGGAGAGGAAGTACTGGAAAAACTTGACATTTGTGTCACCCATTTATGGTGCAGATGTCAGTGGCTCCATCTATGATGAGGTGAAGGTCTTGTGTGTGTGTGTGTGTGTGTGTGTGTGTGTGTGTGTGTGTGTATGTGTGTGTATGTGTGTATGTGTGCGTGTATGTGTGTGTGTGTGTGTGTGTGTGTGTGCTCATTTGTTAAGAGTAATTTACCAACCCTACTTACTGCGCTCAGTACTTTTTAAACATTTTGTTTGACCACAGCACCATCTGGTGGTACAGCTATTGATGGACTTTGAGGACCATATGTCCAGACTGTTCTCTACATGTTAATCATAGAAAATGCATACTGTTCTGTCCAGGACATCCAAGAGTGGAACATCGGCCACCTCAACACACTGCTGGATATGGTGGAGCAGGAGTGCGGCATCGTTATTGAGGGCGTAAATACCCCGTATCTGTATTTTGGCATGTGGAAGACCACATTTGCCTGGCACACTGAGGACATGGACCTCTACAGCATCAACTACCTGCACTTTGGACAGCCTAAGTCCTGGTCAGTCACTGTTTTTTTTCTCAACGTTTTCTGTGCAGCCTCAATCATTTTAAACTTTTAATTGGATTTAAAATCTCTGCGTGGTGCACAGCATTAGTGTCCAAATGTAGCTACTGGTCATATAATGAGGTTGTAGGCTACAACTGACAGCAGTAGCAATCACTGTGATGATGTGACTGTGATGATTCACAAAACTGGCTGGACTGTATTGGAGTGCTGCTGATGGTAGTTGTGTGACAAGCAGCACCTGACGTGTTGGCATGCACTGTGGAAAATTTAACAACCTGAGGATCCTGTCTGTCTGATACCACCTGAAATCCTAGAGTAGTTAACAGCACCACCTAAAGTCCAAGTGGAGCCTAACAGGAACATAATCCTTAGCCCATGAATTGCTACTATTAATCGATTGGGGAAAACACAACTTGACATTTCATGTAGTTCAATTTTAAGAACCACAGGTAGAGCAGATTGTAACTTATACTACCTCATCACAATTTGATCCAGTCAGTCTGAGCATTATTAGTATGATGCAGTCCTTAAGTGATTAAGGAGTGAGTGTATTTCAAATTTTGTTGCTTCCTTTCAACTTTGTGTGCTGGAAACGTAATTTTTAAATGGTAATCGACCTTTAGGACGTGAGGACAAATGCTTCATTAATTTGTGCTAGAATTCAGTTTTGTTCATCTTCTCTTCTTCTACCATTTCTTGTCTTTTTTTTCTCCTCAGATTGCTATAATTTGACCTCAAATTTGAGCTTAAAATCCCTAAAGAATGTTGAACAAAAGAAAAAAACAGTACAACATGACCTGATTCTTACTGGTGTTGTGAAATTCAAGGTTTCATCATAACTTCGTTCTTGTGGATGCACCAAAAGTTTGCTGAAACCATTTGTAGCAGCTGGTGCCCAGTATAGGTAGTTATAGTGATTTGTTCTGTTATATTGCTTCCTTGCTTTCTATTCTGTGCATCATTATTACATTTCCTTTTGTCTCTCTGTCACTCACCGCTGGAGGTCCTTGGTACCTGAGGAAAAATACTTTTTTTTCTTTTCCTCTCCTGCCATTTGATATTCTCTTCTGTGTGTGTGTGTGTGTGTGTGTGTGTGTGTGTGTGTTTTTTCCCTTTCCGTCAATATTTTTTTTTTTTATCTCTGGCACTGCAGGTGAGCAGAGCCAACCTTGCCTTGGAGCATTCAGAAATACAGTATTCTGTGTGTGTATGTGTGAGGTGAATGAGTGTGTGTGTTTGTTTCTAAGCTTCCCTTCTCTGTTTGCTCTCTTACCTATCTTCATTTTTATCACAGTATGCTTCCCTTCCACCTTTCTCCCTCTCCTGTTCTCCTCCTGGAGTGGTGTACAGTGTGTGTGTGTGTGTGTGCGCGCACGCATGGTACCAGTTCTACTCTCTGTGATGTGCTCTCATTAAAATCATCTACCTGTCTCGTTTTCATACCTCTCACTGAGTGTGGCTATGTATCATTACAACTCAACTGTCAACGTATGTGTGTGTGTAGATAAAAATGACATTCATCAGCTGTGATTTTCAGTCTGGTGTTCAACAAGCTGAGTTCAGTGGTAGCGGTGCCATGCTTACAGAGAGTAGTGCAGGTACTAAATTGGCAAGCAATGGGTGTTACTGTCTTGCTCATGGACACGTCAGCAGGACTTGTTTGGTACATAGTTTGAATCAATGACTTACAGAAGAAATGCATATGACCAACATCAACAAGGCTCTGGAAATAAGTGTATAGAGTATGGCACTGGTTTTACACATTAGTTTGTTCATGGGCCTTGAGGAATACCACTGCTTGTGAGCAAAAAAAGCCTTTGTCGATGTTGCTTTAGGTAGTGTCAGTTGGGTCTGAAGTCTACAAGTTTGAAATGGAAATAAATCTGTGGTTGTGGACGTACCAGACCTCTGTAGTTGCTAATGTAGCCCTGGGGCTAGCAGCTCAAGGCTACATTAGCTGCTACTTGTATAACACACTTGAATCTTCTACTGAACTGAACTACTGATTCCATTGTGAGTAATGTATGTGCCATGTTTTGAAACAGAAGAAGAATGTCTCTTTTTTTCTTTGGAGTAAAAAAGAGAATACCTCTGGTTCTTCTTCATCATTTCTACCCATCTCTGAGAATGGAGTCTGATGATGTTATCGTAGTGCAATGCTAAATTGAAGTACTCTTTTAAGAAGTATCAGAGCTTATGTAGACTTTTTCTGTTGCAGCGTTCAGGTTCCTCTTTTGTAGGTTTGTTTATTCTAAATATTTTCTTAGGGCATTTTGTGCCGTTTATTATAGAGGAGATAGAGAGATGACAGGAAATGTGGGGAAGACAGAGGTCCCTGGCTAGATTTGACCTATAGATGTTGCAGTTCATGGTTAACACTCTAATGCTCCTAGACTAAAAGGGCTCCCTAACAAATGTAGAGGCCTTTCTTTTTCTTTCATACTGCCTCTATTGCTTTTTGAAGTTTATCTGCCTTTGCAGAGTCTGCAGTTTGCTAGCCCATCTATACATTCCATCTTTTTGCTTTTATTGCTTTTCTCCTCTTTATACGTCCATTTAGTTTACTCTTACCACCATCGCTGTCATTTAAGACTAATTAACTCCCAGATGAATGGGTGCACACCATTCATTTCCTTTTTAAACATGCTTTTCTTTTTTCTCCCTCTTTCCTTTCTTTTGTCTATTTTTCTCACTTGGTTTTGCTCCCTTTCTCTCTCTCACTCTGTGCTCAGCAGGCCTTCCTATCTTCATACTTCTGAAATTGAATCATTTTCACTTTTACACTTGTGTGTGGTAAGGTAATTACAGGCTGTTAAACAGACCATGCCCCCTTAAAGCACACACACATTCTCTCTTTCTCTTCCACTCCTCTCATAGTGCAGCCGTTTGTGAAATTAAGTCCATTCCCCATGCAACTCTGCTCCCATCAAAGTCAGACCCCACCGTAACAACTACTACTGCCATACACACATACTCACACAAAAGCACACTGGTGGATGTATGAAAGATCTCAGCCGTAGCAGTCACTCCCTTTCTCCCTGTCTTTATCCCTCCATCATTCTCTTTCTCTTTATTTTTATTGCTGAAACCCTCTCAATCACCCCTCTACCCCAACACACACCAGTAGATCTGCTGTCAGATAAAAGATTAGCCTCAGAGCATGTGAGGGAAAGGTAGTGAAAAACTGACTAAAGAGAATTGAAATGGATATTTTGAAGCGTAGCTCAACTGCAACTTCCTGTGAAGGGAGGGAGTTTATTATGAATCCATCAGTCCTCCAACCTCCTCTGTAGTCCAACGGTTTTGAACCATTCTCGTTTGACAGTTTTTCTCCCCAGAGGGGAGAAATGGAGAGCTGAAGATCTGCATATGGCATTAGCTGAGTTGTAACTGCGGTTTGGATGTTGGGTGGGTTTGGAGTGATTGAAACCGCCTTTAAAGATTCTGTAGTACTATTTAGTTTCTAGGAAGACCCTCGGGGATCTGCTGCAAGGAGCTTTTTTCTTCTCCCTGTGCTACATGTGTGTTCATGTATGTATTTAAATTATTAAGAGTTCTTAATTTGAGGGTATGCAGACAATTAGGAAAAGGTGTTTAAAGAGTGTCTGATCTGGTGATTGCACTTCCTGATTAAATAAATAAAGTACTATTAGAATCTCAGAATCCCAACGTGCTGTCTGCTCTGCAAAGCATTAAAAAAAAAAAAACGCCTTGAACTGGAAAACACTGAATAAGAAGAATGCACATATTCCAAGCCTGTCTGTTAGCGGGAAAAACACACTAAAGCACCGTGCTGCTCTATATGCTGTCAACACATCTTAATGCCACCTGCTAGGAACGCCTCTCCCACCATAGATAAATCATGCTCTTCCTCAGAGAGGTGGAAAAGTTCAAGCCTTCGTTTGCCGTGTGTTGTTTTATTTGTGTGCTTCTCTCTCTGCTGCCGGAGTGACAGACGTGTTGCTGCCATGGCAACCGTGGCCTTAGGAGGGAGGGAACAGGAGGAGACACGCTGATCGGCTGATTTGTTTAGTTTGATGCTGGGATGGAAGGGATCATCTGAGGGATGTTCTCTGGCACAGGCTGCTCTGAAATTTCATGCACATTTACACAGAAAACTCTGCTGTGTGATGCTCCCCGAGGACAAAAACACCTTTAAAGGAATATGTGAGCATTTTAGAAAATGTACCTTGAAGATCAGTATTGATTTCATCTTCAGTACCCATGACCTGTTTAGGCTAACTAAGCACAAACACTGTAACACATGTTACTTAACAGCCATATTGTTTGACCTCCAGTTTGTGCCTGAGTCCCAACATAACTTCAGACCTCACATCACACTGTTGAGGGCAGAGGGAGGTCAGTTGTGAAATGGGTTTTGAGACACACAGCCTTTTAAGTGATACATGCTACTAATGAAAATAAGTGCTTACACAACATTATAGGGCAAAAGTGCAGGACAGTTTGTATGATACAGTATGTTCCTAATTTAGTTGCAAATGCACAGTATGAAAGAGTCAATATGGCTCAGTGATGTGTGTGGAGAGACGAGTCAGAATGTTGTTTGTGGTTGTGTTGAGACTCATGAGAAGGAGCGTTAACAGTATGAAATTGTATGACCCAAACCCAAGGTCAGGTTTAAGTAAATTACAACTCATTTTAATGTCTTAGTCATGACCCATTATTTTCAAGTGCAAGTATGCTCACACTTAGAGAAAGATTATGGTTCTTAGCACCACAACAAAGATACAGAGAGCATTAAGGACTTTGATCAAGGGCGGCTGATGTTGGGTAGTTGTGTAAATCCAGGCTATAACAATAAAACGTTAAAGGATGCTGCACCTCTCTGAAGTTCGAAGCTTTCGTCTACAGGTGGCAGTGTGGCACTGCAACTTGCCTCCCCTGTCTGAAATCCAGTTTGTCTTTTCTCTGTGTTTATTATTTTTATCTCTTCCTCCCTCTCTCTGTCTTAAGCTCTTGTGCATTCTTTTTCCTGTCTCTCTTTACGTGGTGTTGCCTCTCACCATCACTCCATCTTTGTTCTTTCTTTCTAATGCTCTCCTTCTGTTTCTCCTTTTTGTTTCTAACATCCGTGTGGCTGTTGAGGCTTGAGTGAGAACGTATTTTTTTTCCGCCCATAGTTCATTGCCTGAGGTCTCTGGAGGCTTAAGCAACCCCGAGGAAATAATTGCAGTAATAAAAAGCATTGTAATAACTTCACAAATGAACGGATTAGATTTGAGCTTTGCTGGCTCCCTCCCACTCTGTTTTACAAATAAACTCACTTTCTAAATGCAGCATCTGATATTTGGTGAAATGGTACAGGCATTGCAGTGCCTACCTTATGTTTTAACAGTAAAACACTTTGATTTCTTGGCAATGTTAGTGCCTTGCTCTGCCTGTAGAGTAATATGGAACCAGAGCCACAGGGCTGCTGTATTTTTACAGTAATACAACAGAAACAAAGTGGAAGGAGGGGAAGAAATTAAATACTACTAAGAGAGAGTCATTATTGCTAATTTGGCCAGTTAAAAAAATCAAAGCAGTAATAGAAAAAAAGATCAGCTAGAGCAGTCAAAACATTATAACAGATTTAAGCAAAATGGTATCAAACTGAACCCTACCCCAGCACACCATCCAAACATTTACAAGAATAGTGATTGGTTTGCATGATGTGTGCATGTGTAAAAGAGGAGGGGAGGGGTAGAGTGGTGAGATGTGCGGCATGGGAAATTTCATTTCTTAAAATGGTAAGCGCTGAGGGCTGTGAAATAACCCAGCACTCCCAAAACAGCCATTTCTCCTGGTCCTGCCCTTCACCGGTCATTTTATCTTTTGCCATCGCCCTTTCTGTCTCCACTTCTTCTTCCTTTCAAATTATAACTATATTGTGTCAGCTTTAATTCCTTTGGTATTTTCAGATCTATATCCCTTTTGCCCCAAACAGCCACTGTACAGCTGTACAGACATTAGTCGTGGCTAGCTAGCAACACATGGCCATGTGTCTTTGGAGTGTGTGTGTGTGTGTGTGTGTGTGTGTGTGTGTGTGTGTGTGTGTGTGTGTGTGTCTGTGTGTCTGTCTGTCTGTCTGTCTGTCTGTCTGTCTGTCTGTGTTACTGTGTGACAGCTAAGACTATGTCTGATCTCAAAATTTGACAGAGACTCTCATTTTCTGTGTTATTTTCCCAGAGAGTCTTGTCATTTTCTTATTCTGGTTTCTTTTTATGGTGAGTCATAACCCTCAAGTGTTTTGCTCAAGGTGCAGTGTTGTTGACTCATATGATCACGTCACACCTAGCATGAATTTGCGTCCGTTTGCATCTTTGCATTGACTTTATATATTATTATGCTGCTTCGACCTTAATTGGAACACTAAGTATTGCTCAATACTTACACTGCTTCATACAGTAGCCTTAGAAAAAAAAGTGATTTCATGATATGTTGAATGTCAAGAAGCCAGCCCAGTCAGAATCTGATTGGCCTGCAGTTTCCATTTTTACATCAATTTTATTTGCAAATGATCAGTGACCAACAAGGTCAGTTGTAGATTAGACTGGATAAAACTTGGGGATTCCTTTGACCTTTCATAGATCAAAAATGCAGAAGAGGCCAAAGAAAATCTTGTCATTCTAAAATGACCATATCTGAGAGAATAATGTATACATATTTGAGATATTCTAGGAAAATGCATGAGAGTAATGGTACCATAATATTCAACGGGAGTTATGTATTCTACTTGACAAGAATATTTGAAAAGGAAGAACAGAAATTTTAACAGGTTATAGAATAAGCTGCGGTACAGTTTGTTTTTATATTTCTGCAGATGTCAGACTTTTGTTCCTTCTGGTAACAAGGTGGCCTGTCTTAGCAATAGGCAAAACTTTCACTAAACTGACCACCGTCTTACCCCCTCTGTCTGCAGGTATGCCGTCCCACCTGAGCACGGCAAGAGGCTAGAGAGGCTGGCACAAGGTGAGTAACTGCTTTCAGTAAAATCCTTTTCTTTTGCCTTCTTTATTTTACCCCTTTATACCCTGCCCCAGCTTCCTGTTAGGCAGTAATGCATGCTAAATGAAGGCGCAAGTGCTTCAGACTGTTCAACACACTATGAAATTGTACACATGCTAGACACTTAACACACTGACAGAACACACACTAGCACACATTCAAAGCATACTTACCGTTCTCCCTCGCACAGGAGAATAGAAAGTAAAGTAGCAGCTCTCCGCTACACCCCATCATGTTCCCCTTAAGCACAGCATGCACATCACTGTTAAGAACCCTTTACCACTCACGATAAACAACCGTTCTGCAGTTTCTTGTCTGGCTAACACACTGGTCCTCACAGTAAACAGTGTGGCACATGCTGTAGAAAAATGTTTCGCATGTGTTCACTAGATGAGAAACATTCATATCCCGCTTTCTCACCACATATAAAAACATAGATTTCTTTGTCACCTGGCTGTGCTAAAATGGGGCTCGAGAAGGAGGAGCAGCTTGGAGCACTTAGTGTGTGCAGTCACTTGTACTAAAAAGATCAGGAGGGCTGGAGATGCATAAGTTTGGAGGGAGAGTCTGGCTGAGCTGAAGCCAGCAGCATCAACTGTCAGTTCTGCAAGGAAGGAGTAAACCTACAAAGCCTGTACAACGAAGTCCAATCAAAATAGTGATCCAGACTGTGCATTGATCAATAGAAGAGCCAGCACTGGCTGCTGCTTGCTACCTTGTCTTCATACATGTGACGACTGAAGAGCACTGCAGATTTTTAACAAAATCAAGTGCATTAGAACCAGTTTTTATCAGAGTGCATCTCTAATTTACTTGAACATTACATGCTTTGCTGAATGTTATAGCTAAAGATGGTTCTGACCTAATGGGTTTTTATCTAAAATCATGTCTGACTCAAATAGATGGGGTCTGAAGCGTGATAGTCTTTAGTCATTCTGCCTTTAGTGTTTCGTCAACCATCTGCCCCTCTCTCTAGCACAAGATGTCTCCCTGCATCTCTCCCTTTCCTTTCTCCCACCCATGTTCTCCTCCTCCCTGTTTTGATCAATGAAGATTACCTTGTGTATTGCATGTTGTTCAGAGTGAGGTAGAAGATGTGGGGTTGATGAGGGAGAGTTGTCCAGTCCAAACTACATTAAACAGACACACCGTTTGTCCTTGTTGCTGTCAGGAGCTGAGAACAAATCAATAATCCCCAATGCATAGCCCCTGTCACTTGCTATCCATCTTTTATACTGGAGTGGCTACCATATGTAGCGCACGATATGTGACATGTGAGACAGTCTCTTCAAAGGAAAAGAATTCACTGTGTAATTTATGGTAAAACATGCAGTTGTCATCATCAAAGTTTTAGCTATATGCATATGTAACAACGTAACAGTTGACCATAATGCCATAGGAGGGAAATCACAGGTTAAACTCATAACATAACAGTGCCTCCATGACAGAGGTGCTGGAACTAGGAGACCTAAAATCATGTAGCAACTATTCATGTTGTTAGATACACCTGTGTTATTCTAAATCCTGATCTTTAGCGTCGAGCGAGCCCCATTTTGTTCACCCTAAACCTTTAATCAGTGTCTTGATTCACACTGTAGTGAATCAGACACTGATTAAAGGTTTACTTGGTGAAAGCATTTTTGAAAATCAGTATTCAGAAGAACCACTGCCTTGGATAAAACACAAAAATACACATTAATAATATTAATAATGGCTGTTTTCCATTTAGTAATTCCAGTTCCACTGCCCTCATGTTGTTCATGTTAAACTTACTGCCCCACCTAAATGTAACAGAACCATTATTGGTGTCATTATTTCCACCTGTGCCTTTCCTACAATACATCCATCTGAAGCAGATTTTAAGTGTCAGCCATGCTTTCTTTGTGAGGTTAATTAAAAGAATTCATTATGCAGTAAAATTGATGTAAGATTATTTTTTGTGTAACATTTACTGTATGTCACGTTTGTCTGTCATACTAATGATGGTTTTCAGTGAGATTGTCGAATGTTAAATCTAAATGGATTTGATATGAGATGTGAAAACTTTCATATTTGATAGTTAAATTCAATCTTGGGATAGTAGATGAGATAAAATGCTATCAAACTCAAGTCTTAAAATGCACGCAGTAGACATGTCTTATCATTCTTCATGTCAGTATTCAGCTTTCAGTCAGTCAGATTGTAGCCTCTCTTATCTAGGCAGCTGGCAGTGGGAGGAAAGCAGTTCCAACGTTATTTAACAAGCACCCACTGACCTATCAAAGCCATCGTCAGCACAGGCAGCCAACTGTTTACGAGGTCCTAAAAAGACAGTTATGAGTATAGTAGGAATGCCTAATGGGGCTGGGACAATGGTCTTGTTACTTGAAAACTCCTCTCCAAACATTTGACACAGCGACAGCCGTTGTTCTTATCGCTCCTCATTTCCACATTATTTCAGCCGTCAGACTTTTTTGGGTGGAGTGGGTGGTGGGTAGGGAGGGTGCAAGGTTGGAGGCAGGAACTTAATTTTCAAACTCAAAAGGACAGAATGAAGCCTTTAAGTTAATATCACCCCGTAGAGAGCTCAGAAAGCCAGCTGCATTTTAATGGGGATTAATACCCGGGCTCCGTCTGCACATTATTCACCTTTATCAGCTCCAACAAGCAGGCAGGCGATGAGAGAATAGAGGCCCCCTCTCCCTCTCACGCTTTGTAGGGTAGAACAGAGGCTGAAACAATGCAGTGAAAATGAAGGATGAAATGGGTGCCGATTATACTGTCAGTCACATTAAAGTTTAACCGGGTGGAGGCTTGGATGGACCCCCCTTTGAGGCACTGGCGGGTACAGACCATAAAAAGTGGGAGAGTGAGCGATAGAGGAGAAACTCCTGCTTTGATTATGCAGAGGCCATCTGAGTTTCTCTGTCTCCAAGAGCAAAAGTAAGCCTTTGTTTTAGAGAGAGAGTTGGGGCTTTGAAAACCCAAAATGTCTGAGGGGGGTATATTATGATCTCAAAGTAGGCTGTGTTTTAAGGAATTGGGCTTATTTTGTAACACAAAAGGTAGCATTGCAAGTTTCAGCAGTTGTGTAAGTGTGCTGTAGATCAAAATAGTAGCAGTTAAAATCACACATTTTCACAATACACAATTGCAAAGTACTGTGACCTCAGAATTTCTTTTTAGTAACCTTGGAGACAGAACCACAATTGGTAGCCTCTGTCTATCAATTTCAGTGCTGCTGCTGCTTGCACAATTTCGATACACCCAATTGTGTCACTGAAAATCAGACCTTCTTCAGGCAAAGGATTTCTCTTTGGTTGTGCGGAATGGGATAACGATTTCTGGAAGTGACAGCACCCAGTTTTAATTTTGTGCTGTAGTCTTTCTTTGTGCCATAATGCGATCCATCAGATTTCCCCTGAAATCCAACCTGGAGGCGCACAACAGTGCATTAATGCACTGGTAATGTGATTATTCCACACTTTAGGCAGTAAATTAATTTACACCCATGTTAACGGAAAACCAGATTTCCCTTTTCCAGGTTGTGGGATTAACAATAATCAGTAAACACAGCTGGATTTCTGCAGGAGAAACCTGTTTTAAATGGCAATACCTATCTCGCATTCTTCAGATACTTAACCTGCTAATTAAGCCCTCGTCCAAAAATTAAAAAAAAAAAAACTTCATTTTAACATTTAACATCTTTCTGATATCTTACATTAGAAACAAAACAGATTACACACATTTAAAATTATTATATTCCATCACATACATATATATATATATAAATAACCACATATACAGTAAATTAAAGGTGCCATAGAAATCTTAATGCTGATTGTACATCATATGAGCCGAGGTTGCAGAGTAATCAGACTGTTAAATGAAGTGATTACTCAAACAAAGTGTGCTTTATTGTAGTTTAAGTGAATTTTTATACAAGTGTTCTGGTTCAGAATAAGGAACAAATATTGTGGCAGCAGTGGTGATACATGCATTTAGTAATGCTTAATAGTTCTTTGAACGATCTACATCAGGTCCAGAATTTAGGATGCATGTGATTGGCACTTCAAAGTATACAGAGGCTACATCTATAACACCTACCACACATACAGTACCTCTGTGGTATTTATTGTCTATTCAACTGCCATGTCATCTCAAGTTTGCCATTCACAGATAAACTTCTTGACAGGCAGAAACCTCAGGGCTGGATTTAGTGACAGTGCTACCATGCATTGCCATTGCCTCTGGTATTGGTGTAGCTATTCATGGTTTTATCAGATAACGTGAGTTTCTCACAGACTGTACATTTGGTTTGTTGGCAAAATGACCCGAATACCTCATGCTCACTGTGACCTCTCTGCAGGCTTCTTCCCTGGCAGTTCCCAAGGCTGCGATGCCTTCCTCCGCCACAAGATGACGCTGATATCTCCATCCATCCTGAAGAAATACAGCATTCCCTTTGACAGGGTGAGTGGCAACTAATCCATGTTGTAACATACTGTAAAGGGACATTTTATTGTTCACCATGGTCTTAGCAGAATGGCATTGTCGGTGCTACATTTAGAAGATTCTGTTTTATTTCACCCAGTATTAGGTGACAGTCATGATACCTGCTTTAAGATAGAGCCATTTCCTACCTTAAAATGGGCTGACACAGTGTCACTCATCATTTAGTGTTCTCCCCACACTCTTGACTGCTGACTCAAATGTCTAGGTGAACAGTCCAGTGAAGAAAGCTAGTTTTCATTATCCCCTGGTCACAGCACCCATCATATCGACCATGTCAAGTGACAAAATTATGTCTAACAATGTCATTCATGCTCACGTAGTGACTGGATGATGATCATGATTGACAATCACATTGATAAAAAAAAAATAAAAGCTTGAAATATGTAATGATTGTAAAAGGATGTGAAGTTATATATTCCATACCCACTGTTCTCTGGTAACATAAGTGGGTCTAAGTGTAAATTTCACAAGAGATGGGCTTGTTTTGAGTGATGAATGACAACGCAAGCATGGTTAGTGGCTCAGCAAACACCATAACTACGACAAGCTGTATTAATGATACAGTGTGAGTAATGATCCTCTCTTGTGTCTGTCATTGGAAATTAATTGGCATTTTTTTCACTTTGTCATTTTGTTCTGTTCAGTAAGCAATATAAATCCTCACATAACAAAAATTAATGGAAGATTGAAAGAAAAAAAGCACAGAGCAGGCATACAAAGTTCTCCACTGTCAGCAGAGGGTTTTTTCCCCTCCACCCCATTTATCTGTTCACTCCCCCCTCAGGACGTCATTATCACTGCGAACACGTAACTTGTTACACACCTACAGTACCTCTCTCGATTCATGTGTAAAAATAAAACCGTCTTCTTGCGTTCTTGCATGAGCAAAAAGGGACGTTTGATATCTGAACCACTGCCTTTAGTTGAGGAAGTTTACATCCCACTCTCAGCCTCTACCCCTGTTTCTCCCCTCATGCCTGTCACCTTGTCTGGCTTGATGTGTCTCTCGATTGCCTGGATCCAGGGTTCACAAAGAAGTTGAGATCCACAGCCAGACATAGAGGGCTTAAGTTTTGGGGCAACGCATTAAAAAAGAATGTGCTTATCTTGTCCTCACATTTTTAAACATTCTCAGAATAACACTGAGCTCATGGGAAGATACTCAACACTCGAAGCAGCAGTCATGTTAGGCTGAATTAATTTTGCTCGCAAGTCAGAAAAGTTTAGAAAAAAGTTGTCACACAGGAGTTGAACTTGTGTGTTTATCCTTAAAACCTTAATTGCAACTGTTGTGTATGTGAGAGTCATGGGTAATAATAGAATACATTTTAGAATTAGATCAGATCATTTTTAATGATCAGGAAATTGGGAGTCACAGCTGCAAGTAATAATTGGGCAAGTCAAAAACAGTATATCATAAATAAGAAAAAAGCAAAGCGGGCAGCATAAACATAGAGAACTGATAATTTCAGCCCCCATACACAGTGTATATATAAAACAGGAATATGTGAGTAAAGGTGGACATTTATTTTGGAGGATCTGTACAATGACCACTCAGTAATTGCATGTTTGGAAAGCTTATTTAACACAGTTGACTGCTAATTTAATGACAATTTCTTAAAAGTAAAATGATTTGTGTAAAAATCAGCTTAATCAAAACCAAAAAAGGAGAAAAAGCTCTGCTCCCATTAAAGACAATGAGCTAGGATAGCTTATTTAATATTTAGTTTTTCCTATTTAAAAACAACTTTACAAAATATGATAAAATGCGCAATTAAAATGTGGCAAAATGGCCATATTTATAATGACTGAACAAAAACTTGACAAACAAGTGTTGTCTCCAAAACTAATTAAAACAAAGATTAATAGTGTCTCTGATGAGAGACCCAATTAATTTTTATTTAGCCACTTTATTAGATGCATAGTTGTCTTTATTGGACTTGATGTTGCAGTGGACCCATAAATGTGGCAGGAATTTTTCTTCATCCTCAGATGAATTTAATGGGGGTTCACAGAAAAGCAGTTTAAGCGATGTAATCTTTTTCTGTGTTTTTCTCTCGCTCTATGAACAGATAACTCAAAATGAAGGGGAGTTCATGATCACCTTTCCTTATGGATATCATGCCTGGCTTCAACCATGGCTTCAACTGTGCGGAGTCCACAAACTTTGCCACCCTGCGCTGGGTAGACTACGGCAAGATGGCCACCCAGGTAAGACAGGACAGACTAATATAGACTATATATTCTTGTGGCAATGAGATTATACCAGTGTAACAGAGGTACATTTATGAGTGCAGCGTTAAAACCATGTTGTAAAATCTGGATATTTGCCTGAAAGACAGTTGTATATCTGGAAAGTCTCAGAAATGATAGCAAATAGTACACAGTCTTCGAAATCTTTTTGAATGGTTACTAGTAGTTACTAGTAACGGCATATAAGCCCACTTGAGGCAGTGTGGATACTGTGCAGCCTGGGATGGAGGCAAAAAACCTGAATATTTAAGTATATTCTCTAACCTTTGGCAGCTTGTGAGTAAACTAATGGCATCAGCAGTGTCAGTGAGACAAGGTATTAAATTCTGAAGTGAAGGAAAACATATAGAAACCTTCACCACCGTCACACAACCACTCTGCAGGCAAATGTAGACACCCCACTTTGTTTGGAGGTTTGATCCAATGTGTGATTCAGCGGCAACTTAATTCTCTGAAGGGATGAAGTAATAGATCATATCAAAATATAAAAGTAGCGTCTGGTTCTCTGCTGCACACCATCTGTTACCAACAATAACTGTACTCTCGCATCCTTCCATTGACGCAAACTACCTCTTTGCCCGTGGGCTGCTGAGCATGAAATTGACAGGGCATGGGTTGGTTGTGGATGGGAGCCCAACTACAGTGTCCCTTGGAAGAACCTCCCCCCTTGTCTCTTTTCAACACATTCTACTTCATTTTCCTGTTCAGTTCCCCCTCTCTTTCCTTGCGTGCAAGTGTTCACGTGTGTGTATGTGTGGCCCTTCTCCCTGCTTTCTTTTTACTTGGCTGGATGTCAGATTTATGAGGTGCCAGTTTGCAGAAGTACAGCTCCCTCCCTTCTCTCTCTTTCTCATTTTCGACCTTCCTACTTTACCCATGTGGCCAGTTGTAATTTAAGAACCAGTAGTCCAGGCTCCAGCAGTCTCCCCTCTGCCCAGCCCAGTGCTCAAGGGAGCATCTCCACTACACTTGTCTCAGTCTGATAAAGAAGAGTGGTCCACTCTGCACTGCTAATCCGAGTTGACAAATCGACAGCGTGGCACCACACGCAGCGATTCAGAGGAATGTGAAAGAGAACAGCTCGGCCAGTGAGATGGGCTCTTTCTGCCAGTCCGTCTTCCTCCCTCTTTCTCTTTGTCTCTTACACAGACGTTTTCACTCTCGAGGGATGCTGTGGTAGCATAGTGGTTACAGAGACTGTCCCCTAACCACTGCTACTTAAATTCAGTATCAGCAGCAGTCGTATTGTGTATGCTTGAGCAAAACTTCCGAACCCATTCAGGCTTCCTCACTGTGAATCATTCTGAGTAAGAAGGTAGGCTCAGTGTCCCTTTGAATGTGGCTGGCCAAAATGGCACATGACCTGTTGAAGTGATCTTTTCTTCCTCCCTGCATGCTATTTCTGCTCATCCTCACTAATTAGAGGGTTCTGAAATTGATTTAAATGCATCATTTGGAAGTTTTTGGTAGTAACAGAAAGCTTTCTCTTGACAGCACTCTCGTATTAAAATTGATGCTGAAAAACACAACTAAAATTATCTAAATTATCTGTTTTTTGGCTTGCAGTGGCCTGCCTGTATCTGCTCATTGGCTGAGTGTGGCACATTTGTCAATTCAGCAACTTAATTGCTAGATTAAGTGGGTTTCTTGCTATGGTTCTAGTTCTCTCTTTTTTTGGTATTTATTTCCAGATGTCTGCATATCCTTAAAACATAAATTAGAACACCTGTTTTCAAGGCCATTAAGATTTACAGTGCAGTGACTGCAAATTAGCCATTAATTACTGAACTGATATTTAGAGTTTTGAAATATATTGTTATATATAATATAATAATCACTGCATACAGCTCACCTACGTCATTTGCTTCCCTGGCAACAATGAAGTCTCTCATTCTGTCTTGGTCTTTCTCTTAACTCTCCCTTTCTCCCCCTGTCTTTGGCTCAAGCACTCCTCTGCTAAATTGTTTGATTCTCTCTCCTCCCTCTCCTGTCCTCCCCCTGCCGAGCCCTATTCTGTCAGCACCAAACAGGACAGTGAACGATGGGGCTCGGGATCGAATTTGTCACTGCTTGGGGGCTGCCAGCTCATGACAGAGAGAGGAGAGAGAGAGAGAGAGCGAGCTTCATGTCTCAGTCTTCTTAACTACACACTCCTCCATTGCTGACCCATCGTTCTGATTTAATCAGCCAACACACACCTGCAGTCAAAGCAGACCTATTGTCAGTTCTCCTTACGTGCTGTGTGTGCTGAAGTGCAGCTTTGAACAAAATCTTGAACTGTGGGAGTTTCAAGATCTAATTGCCAAGTGTTATCCAGTGCTTAAAAAATCTTTGGTGAGTGGTTAAACTAGTATGTTTGGAATAACTAGGAAAATAACATGCCCCAGAAATCAAGAAAGAAGCTTCTGCACCACCAGCCAAGCTGATTTTACATATTATACAATATTTTGGCAAGTTTGGTAGCTCAGCGACAGCTCAGCAATGAGCCCACTGAAGCAGTGGAGATAGTAAAAAGGATCTTACAGATTATTTCTGAAAATAGTTGGGTCTGCCAAACCATTATGTTGCTGAATGTTAACAGTTTCTGCATTCTGGGTCTGTAGTATCCTCAATGAAAGCCTTTCTCTGTACATTTGGTGCTCAGTCACACTTTGCTGCTGTTCCCCAAGGCTTCCAGGGTGATTTTTTTCTGTCTGGTAGAGGAGTAGAAATCATCCTCCCTGTTCCCAGACTAAATCACAACACTTTTTCATCTAGAGAGTGAATTGCAGATGACTCACTTCGTCTTTTTTATATTTGTTTGCAGACCTGTCTTGTTGTGGCGAGGCCAGACATGCTGTGATCGGACATACTGATTTTTTTATTAGACTTTATGGGCAACCTATGTCCATGATACCCAGTAAACAAAATGCTTTTTCTTAGTTTTGTAGCTTGCTTGCTGCATTATTAAGCAGGTAAGAAAGGATGATTGGTCTTGTAGCAAATGTTTAGAGCCTATAATAAACTGACTGCAGAAAAATTTAACTTGCTCCATAGGAAACAAACTAAGTTTTTTTTTTTTTTAAACATAACATAAAATCATTCCCAGCATTTGCCACCCTGTTGTCATCTTGGGGTTTCAACAAAGACCGTTTGTCAAGACTTTCATTATCACATTATAAACCTGTGATTTCACCTATAATCACAATTACTCGTAGGTGCTTGTAAGATATGAAACAGCCCAAAGGTGTTTGCCACATTGAACCTGAGTACATTACAGATTTGTGAGCAATTTAAATTTGCAATTTCTAAATTAGAATTCTCGTTGAGAACAAGCCCTAATGAACCCACTCATATGTTAAGGTAGCACAATCGTGACAAGCACATAAGTTTTGCTGTGTTCTGATGTTGATGAAAGATGAGGGAAATTGCCCTCCAACTTTCGGGAGGGCAACTCCCAGCCTATCCTGAAAGTTGCTTTTCCAGGAAGGGTTAGTGCGGCTTTTTCTGTTTCCTGTTCATTTACATTTGATATAGCTGACTGTTGACTTTATCTGAAGGATACATCGGACACGTTGGATCCCTTCAGTCTTAAGACAAGCACTGTGATACCCAGTCCACCCTGCCACTGTCCACTGCCATTAGAGGGCAGCCATATTGTAGGGCAGGACAGTCTATAGTCAGGAGGAGAGGAGACCAGAGACTTCTGGCAGCACAGTGAGATTAGTGGGTCCTGCTTTATTACAGTTGAAATATCGCTGACATTTACAACAGAGAACTTGGCGCAACATAAAAATAAATTCGACAGATGCAGCAGTAAGGTACTGTATGTACTGTTTGTTATGCACACTGTCAGATCTAAAGTTGTGAAATCCATACACCACTTTCTAATTACCATTTCTACATCACTTATTGTTTTTTTTTACATCTCTGCCTCTCTTTTCAGCACATTAAGCAGCTGTTGTTGATTGGGGTGTAAATGAGGAGATAAAGAAGGGAAAGAAATAAGTGGGAGGGTAAGAAAAATGAGAGCAATTTAGTCATTATTTAAACTTGGTCAGCATTCCTCTACAGCATGCATCTCAGTGAAAAACCTTAGAAACATTTGTGGAAGAGACACACAAGCAAAGAAATCTTCAAATAAGTTTTTGTCTCTTTTCACAGTAGTTTTAATAGCACGAGCAGCTGGATGATATACAGCCCTGCTGTGTAGTATATTATGCATTTGGCATCTTAACAATTTGTAATTACTTCTCCAATCATTCCTCATTCTTTGGATCATCTGTCTGGTTATTTATGTCCTCAGCAACAGTGTGATCAAAGTAAGCATAAAGATTTTTGGATAATCAAAAATTCAATGCCTCTGTGGGCCAGGTCAGACGGGTCAGATTCAAGCCCTATTTTGTCATTAGTACTTGGCACATCCACTGAGTCCATAGAGTCCCCAGGCTCTTGGTTTTCCATGGCTGCAACAATTTAGCTTCATTATGAGCCCAAGTATACTTCAGGGCTCATTGACTGCCTGCCTCAGGGTGAGTTTTTGTTTTCCCAGATCTTGTGCATCTCCAAATGTGTTCCCCTCCTTTAATTAAGTTTTTATGTGATAATAAAGTGTAATTCATCCTGGCCCTTGAGGATGGCAGCAATCTCCATAACCTCTTAATAGTTTCATAAAAATAAAAACGAGCCTTTATATCCATTTACAAATGAAAACAGCAAGTTTTGCAAGATGCAGTCAGTGTAAGAGCAATATTTATCTTGCCCTCTTTGGCATGTTGCTGTTTCCACTAAAGGTTTCATGATAGTGACAGTCAGCTGTACCCATGCTCACTTGCCCCCGTCTGCCCTCCCACTTCCTGCTCCAACACCCTCCAACCGACACCATATTTTAATGTTTCCGTCTGTCAAGTGGTGTCTAGATGAGATGGAGGCTGGATATTGTTTTGCTGGGGATGGAGAGCTGCTGTGTTTCCAGTAATTGAACATAAGGCTCTCCGTACAGCTCGGGAAATAATAGGACCAGAATGTAATACAGCAAGCGAGGCACAAAAGAAAATATTTTCATCTCTCTCTTGCTCTCGTTCTCTCTCTCTCCTCCCCTATCTTAGTTTGTTTCCTCTCACTCCTTTTGTTTCCTTCATTCCCAAACAACTTTCTGCTGTACCTGCCATTTTCCCCTGGCTTATATACAGCACTGTGGTTTCATTTAACAGCCCTGTCGCTGTACTGCTCCTCCCTTTACAGTCAGCAGAATGATTCATTCAACAGTAATGTCATTATAAAAGGTTTGTGGAGATATTTTGAAGTCTGAGTGATTACCAGATGCAGCTGTCAGTCTCATTTACATCTGAACTATCTGCACAGTACCACATTTACCAAGTCTTAATACCCGCTGTATTTTACTCTCTGCTGTAGAGTAACTTTGCTTGATGCTGTATAACCCCATGGGCCAACTAACTGTTGGCTACTCCACTGTACACTCACAGTCTGTCTGATGTGTGTGTTATATTCTTCCAGTTGGGTCCCAGTAACTCACACAGATGGAGATTAAGGGATATATCATCAGAACATTTAAGCCCATTTACTTTCTCTCTGTCCTAGTTGATTATTGTTTCTATGGTAAATTGTGGCAATAACACTGAACAGATACAACGGCTGCCACCTCTGGTGTGTACTAACTGTCTTCATGGTTACAGGTGTTGTGTCAGCTCAGGTTAGCTAACAAACTTGACTCTATTCACCTCGTCATACACACTGTTCTTTTCAGTGCTCTTTTTATTCCAATCTGCAGAATTATGTACAAAACCATTCAAGGCTAACTCTCATTAGTAAGTACAGTTGTCAGTCCTGTACACTGGCTGCATGAATCTAGCCTAGTTGTCTCTCCTTCCATAATGAGGATACAATTAATGCAGTTAGCACACATGGTATTCCAAAAGCAGAATCTGCGCATATTCACAATGTTAAACTTATTTAATTGCAGTAAAACCTCTTCATTAGGGAGAAATGACACATGTTTTTGGCATGACACAGTTCTCATACATATGAATGTAAAGAAATGCACATTTTGAAATATTACAAATTCTTTATACAAATACATGAATTTTAAGTTAAAGAAACATCTCTCTGTAAAGTGTGAGTTTTCAGTCCAAAATCTGTGAATGCAGCTGAAAGTGTCATGTGTAGCACCTGCTCTATAAGTAGACAGACATCAGCATTCTACCACTGTGGAGGATTATACTAAGAAAAACCTGAAAGTGGGATGATGCGACGTGTTGAACTAGGAATTAATTAGCTTTTTGTTTGTTTGTTTGCTATGGACAATAGAGTATGCTTCTACACTACCTTTGGCTGTTACCCACTCTAACATGCAGTCCTCTCCTCTTTCTCTGCTGTTTTTTCCCCCTCCAGTGCACCTGTCGTAAGGACATGGTGAAGATTTCCATGGACGTGTTTGTGCGCTGCCTGCAGCCTGAACGCTATGAGCTGTGGAAGCAGGGCAAAGACTCCACGATGTTAGACCACCTTAAGGCCACTGAGCTCAGCAGCCCTGAGCTGGAGCGCTGGAGGCAGCATCGTGTCACCTTCAGAGAAAACCTCCTGCGAAGGTGAGTCTCAGTTTGGTAGTAATAAACATCCAAATATATGTATTGTATATATGTATGATGTTGCGTTTAAATGCATTTAAAATGTGTTCTCTATACATGGCCCACCCACACATATCATAGCACCTATTCCCCATTTTGGATCTCTCAAAAGGATATCATAAGAAGTTTTTCCTTAACTGTCTCTCTGCACTACCCCAGGGCCATGCAGAAGATGAAGCAGTTCCGTCGTCTAAAGCTGGACGAGGTGAAGGTGCTGGCGGAGGAGGGCATTGAGCTCAATGCTGCCGAGTACCAGCGTCAGGTGGAGGAGCGCGAGGCCCAGCGGAGGCAGGAGAGGGAGGAGCGTCTAGCCAGAGAGGCCATGATGACCCTGGAGGCCATGGAGCGTGAGGAGCAGGAGGCTGCAGAGGCTGCCGCTAAAGCAGCCGAGACTCCAGCCGTAGAGGGTGAGGACGATATGAGGAGTTAGATTGTAGTTTGGTTGGGTGTAGGTCAAAATCTTGATCAAAACCAACACAGATGCTGTCTTTTGAATCAGAGGTGTTGTTAGTCTCTTACCCTTCCACCTTCCTCTCCTCTTTGCCAGCACAAGAACTGGAGGCCAAACCACAGAACCTGACAGAAGACAGTGAGAAAAAGAAGCAGAAGAAGCCAAAGAAGACGTCAAATATCCCTAATGCCATCACTGGATTTGAAGAAGCATTTGAGCAGTTTGCTACGTCTAGCATCAGGAATTCAAAGAATGCCATGGTCAGTCACTCAGAGATGGGGAAACCTCTAACCCCAAGGCAGAGTGACACCCCAGTCGACAACAAGCTGGAAGTGAGTGCCACCCAGGTGAAATTCTTCATGACTGAAAGTTAATAGAATCGTCCTATAAAAAGTTACATTTATTGTTTGTAATCTATAGTTGCTGGTATTTTATTGCACAAATGTGTAACTGGCTGGGAATAGTGAACCAAAGTAATAAAAAAGACATTATAAAACAAACTTATGTTTTATCAGGCATGCTACTCCAAGATGAAAATGCCAACAGAAGTGAAAAAGAGTCGCCGGCATCCCCTCAGCAAGCCGCCCATGCGCTCCCCCCTGTCCATCGTTAAGCAAGACCCGGCCAGCGACAAAGGTATGTGTTTTGCAACTGTCAAAGGGGAGTCACCTCTCTTTAAAGAGTTGCTGACCTACTTGCAAGAATTTGATAAATCTGTCAGGTTGAGAAATAAACAGTTGTGGTGTAAATTCTTTTAATTTTTTCTTGACACAAATAGAAAGTCAACAGAGCAAGAACAATAACTGCCATGAAATAGTTAGTCATATAGATGTATCAAATCTCAAAACATGATTTGCAAGAAACCTATATCCGTTGAGCCGTCACTGTTTTCCATCTATCTATCCATCACCGGTCTCTTTTCTTCTCCCTCGGTTTCCCTCATTGTTCATAAGACTTACTGTCTTCTCCATCACGGTACTTAAAATGAAGAAGACACCATTTTTGTTTTGATTATCTGGAAACAGGACTAAAGCTCCCTGTGGGAATAATGAAATCAAGACTGCAAGGCTTATTTTTCCTCCCCTTCCCTCTTTTTTTTTCATTTTCTGACTGACATTTATTGATCCGGGGATCATGACTTCCAATTACCTGCTTTCAAAGTCACTTTAAGTCGGCAGCAGGGGACCTGACTCAGGGCCTGTCCTTCAGAAGGGTGGATCGAGGGGGGGAGCAAGGAGAAAGAGGGAGACTGGTATTGAGAGAAAAGGGAGAGTTAAATGGGAATCTTGTGAAAAGATTGTCCTGCCTTATGTCCAGGTCTAACAAACTGTCTAGATCAGTAGCTTAAGGAGCTTCATGGCTAAATTGAATCCTGACCCACTACAGCAAGTTGTTGATGTCTCTGATATTTGTGTTCATCAGCCAATAATTCAGGAGTGGTGGTGTTGTTGTCTGGAACAGAATCTGCTATTTTTGCCTCTTGGCAGGGGCTCCTGCATTAAAAAGATCCTTGTGCTTTTCCAAAAATGCCTCACATGCTTTTTCCGAGAAAAATAACATCATTACCCATAATGAATCTTGCAACGTCTCTTCAGTATGTGTCACTTGCCTAAGATGATGGTTCTCCTTTGCAGCAGCAACCTAATGTTTTTTTGTTTTTTTTACCCACAGAGCTGTCCTCCCCCGTGCCGCTGGATAGCGACATGAAGAAACAGGAGCACCTGTGGCAGAATCACTCACCCAACTTCCTGACAGAGAAGGCCTTCAATGTTGCAGTGGCAGCACTCCAACCATACTGTGCTATCTGTTCACTCTTCTGTCCCTACACTAAGGTACAGCTACACACTGCAGCAGAGGCACATATGTGTCAGTGAAGTAATAATGCTAGTGATAGTATCAGCAGTTCCAGAATCTGTATTTGTAGCAGCTCCGCAGGTTACTGGTAGTGTTAAGGATGTTGGTCATTCTGTAGTCAACTTTAGTGAGGGAGAACTTTTGAGAATGCTGATATATAATCATACTCATCATCTTTCCTCTGGCCCTTCCAGCCACAGAAAGATGCCTCCGCTCCGAATGACACCCCCGTGCACCTCCCTCCCCCCGCCTTGAGTCGTCCACTGGTCCCAGAGATGTGCTTTAGCGTCGGTGCAGGGAACACCGAGCCTCCACCCACCAACTATCACATTGGAGAGGATGGAACCAGTGTTCTGCTCCGCTGTTCATCTTGCCACATGCAGGTTCATGCCAGTAAGTATAAAACCTTCGCCACAGCAATGGAGTAATAACATGTGGTCTGTATTATGCTGGTGAGCAGTAAAAATAAATCTGAGCACAACACATTGTTTGTATACTGTTAATGAAAATACAACACTCTTGGAGCTGGATGAAGCTTTCTAGCAAAGAGATTTTGATACAGTTTTTACACTAAAGCAGCAGCAGCAGGAAGGTGGTCTGTGGACTTTATTGTATTATTGTAAGAAGTTTTACAAATCTAACAACAAGCAGATAGCTGAAGCTGCAAAATACAATTAAAACACAAAGTATAGTTAACATCACATGCAGACACCCCAGTGGCTGTGGAAAAGGGATGTTTTACACTGAGCATACAAGATTTTTGTTAATCATATTTTGTGGATTTAAAATAGTAAAAGAAATGTTTAAAAAAAAAAACGAAAAGTTGTAGAAAAGTTGTGTTTGATTCTGTTTGGCAGTGGGATACTAGCAGCTGTGGCGGCACTCCAACGTTTGATTTATAACACTCACCAGCTAGCAGGCCCATACATGGACTGATAAGCTTTACAGACAGGCTCTACTGGGCATTCCACTGTTCTTCTCTATTCACAACTTTTTTTTCTATCCCTGGACCCCTGAGAGTAGTGCTGGAAAAATAGGAAGCAGCGAAGATGAGACTCCACTACAACAGTGCAACAAACTGTCAGCTGAATTCCCCTGTTGCCACGCTCAGCAAGGCTTCCTAGTTTAACTCTCCTTGACGCGGGTTAAACTAGCTAAGAGGGCTGCTCAAGCAACGCAAAGACCTCTCTTAAGTCGGCGCAACATAAACCTCCCCAGCTCTTGTTTACTTTGCTTTCCACACTTAAACGTTTTTCAGAAAGCAAATCGATTTTTAAGGACATATGGTTTTTGCCAGAGTAAAGCGTGAAAGGAAAGGCAGCTTGTTAACAGTGTGTTTGAGTGAGTAGCTCAGGGATCTCTCCCTCTCTACTTGCTCTACTTCTCATCACCAAATGTCAACATCACTTATCTATACTAAAAAGTATTTTTTTGGTTGTTTGTTTTTAAATCATGGTGCAGTGACATATGTTTAAAAAATTGACGTATCTTAAGAAGGTCTGTATGTGTAAGTGTTGCACACTCTACCACATAAATTACAGCAGAGGCATGTGCACACGTACACAGTCAGTAACACTCACACGCACACACCAACCCTCCTGGGTTCTTATTATCCCTAAAGCTGAAGTGCACCTTCAAAAAGGCCAGTTCATTAGTCATCCAGGGATGAGCTGGGCTCAGCTGGGGGAAGCAGCACTGCTATTGATAAGAGGACATGAAGCAGAAAGAGCTCCTGTCAAAAACACCAGCTCTGCGCTCCATGTTGTTGCTGGAGTGGACATCCAACTAAAAATCAATCACACCTGCCTAGGTGTTACATAAACTTGTCTTTTGGTTTAGAAGCTCAAATTGGAGATAGTGATGAGAAGATTGGTTATATAAAAAATGTGAACAAACTGGTTAACCAGCAGATTTGATGTAGTGTGTTTTGCAGAAAAGGACATAAAAACAATTTGAAAGGCTTTAGTGAGCATTAAGGCACTTGTGCATCTAGATGGTGCTTTGGAAACATTATATCATTAATTAGTCATTAATCTCTCTTCTCTTAAAGGTTGTTACGGTGTAAAGCCAGACTCTGTCAGCGATTCCTGGGTGTGCTCAAGGTGTGCTGCAGGAGCCTGGACAGTGGTGAGTGGTGGCACAAGAAGAAACACAAGCCAAAAATAAAATGGTTTGATTTTCTCCAGGGCTACAAGTATTAAAATAGAGTTTTGAAGAAATAGATGAACATGTTTGTCAAAGCTGACCTGAGCCTTTGTGCACTTGTACAGCCTACATTTCTTCGTGTATCGTAAAAAAATCATTTTGTCCTCCCATTTCCATCATTCCCAAACCTCATTTGCTGTCTGTCTTTCAGGAGTGTTGTCTCTGCAACTTGCGGGGAGGAGCTCTGAAGATTACCACAGATAACCGGTTAGTGGCACATTCTTGGGTTTTTAATGCAAAATTAGCTGCAAATTTACTAATATCAAAACACCAAATGACACACATTTTGGTAGAGTATTAGCAAAACTGATCTTGTTTTTGTTTCTCTCTTTCTCTCTCTCTCACTCCCTCCCGATCACCAGGTGGGTACATGTCATCTGTGGCATCGCTGTGGCTGAAGCTCGCTTTGTCAACGCCATTGAAAGGGAGCCAGTGGACGTCAGTGCTGTCCCAGAAACGCGCAAGAATCTGGTAAGTTGAGTCAGAGACAAAGAAAAGATTTATTAATCTTTCTCATTGTATGGTGTGGTGCCAGACGGGCAGGTTGATGTTTGGCAACCTCTCTCTTTGAAGAACTTTGAGAACTTCTATGCACTTACTGTTTTGTCTTACTTTCTTCACTTTCATGGAATCCTCTCATCATCCTTAATTTCCTTTTCTCACTCTAACAGTCTTTATTAACCTTTAAGCAAAATCTTCTCTTTCCTGCTCACTGCTTCTGTATCTGTCACTCTTTCCGTTACCCTCTCTCCCTCTCTGGTGGATGGATAGATTGTGTTTTTGCAAGCTGTGGAGGACACAGGGTAAAACAGATGTGCTGAGGGGGGAATGGCTGAATAATCAGCTGTCATTTCTTACTGCGCCAAATGAACTGTATCGATCCCATGGGCAGGAGGCAATTTCCCCATTGCTGCCGCGTCTTTTAACACAACCCGTCCCCTCCCTTCTTTCCTTCTCACCATCCCCTCCTTCCCAGTCTCTTCTCCCCCATCTATTCACCCTGTCCCACTTCACAGGCAACAGCAGCACTTGCTGGTGCATTATCACAAATCTACAAATAATGTCACCTCTCTCCCTCCCCTTCTCTCTGAATAATCTATCAAAGACAAGCTGGGTGACATTTGCATCCGAGTGCTGTCAAAGCAGGTTTCCTCCATCTCTTCTTAAAAAGGCCATGAGAAAAAGAAGCTCTGCGGTCTAATGATTTGGATGACTGAGCTGATCAAATGTGAACACGTACCCTTGGAACCAGTTTATATTGCACCGTGTTCAGCAGTCTGTGTTTTTTTTCCCTCCCGTCTTTGAACGTTTGGTTTTCAGGGACAGGAGAGATTTCACACAAGCTGCTTTTGTCTTTGTTATTTCAGAATTTCTCTGGCACAGCAACATTGCACAAATCCAAATTAAAACTGTTGAGTTTTCCACCTGCCATTCCAAGTCCAAAGTAATTATTTTATCAGTAGTTACATGAACTGCTGTTCTAATTTTGGAGTTAGCAGTGTACATCAGAAGATAGCTCATTAGCATACAGTGTTTTTTTTATGCTACCACAAGCCAGGGCCAAAGTCAGACATTCTTATATTCTACAAATAGAGGCTAAAAATGCATAAAAAAGGAAGATTTTGATTGATTTTTTTTTCAAAATGTTACTGATTTTAAATTGGAAATTATATGTATGTATAAAATGATCAAGCTGAAATGAGGTATAAACAAGTAATGTTTCTTCTTGCCACTGAATTTCTTCCTCACTTCTCTGGTCTCATGTCACCGCCTGTCTGCGATTTCAGCAATGGAAAGCTATTCCAGTCAGTGAAAACTAAAAGCCTCAGCAGCCAGTGAAATATCACACGGTACAGCTCTGTTGAGAGCTGTTGTACTTTTTTTCTGCACCACTACAAAAATGAAGTATTGGCACTTTAATAAAGAATTTTTATTTTTTATTGATTGGCCATGCGCCACGCTACAGCTGCTCGATGGTGATCTGTCAAAAGACAGGGGATGGAGAAGGAACAATGAGAGAGAAAAAGAGAGGGATTGGGAAGGCATGGATTGCACGTGATGATAGATAATCACAATAAACCATGTACACAGAAAGGTACCAGTCATATAAGATGAGACAGTTGTCAAAGCTGTTGGGAGAGACTGTTTGTTCGATTTTGATGTATGGTGTCATGAGTAGAATGTATATAATTCCACTTTTCTCCTTGACAGGTGATTTCTCAAAAAATAAAAGCTTTCATTAGTATTTTGAAGGAAGATGATGTTTCTGAAACACACCTAAGATTGCCCTGGTGTATTGAGAATATAACTCAGTTTGACAGGGGAAATTCTCTTACATGTTTCTCTCTTTCCTTGTTGCATCCTGGCTTTTCATCTGTCTTTCCCTTGTTCTCTCCATTTTAACCACATCGGGGGACAAATGAGGAGGGAAGGTGTAAAGACAAAGAGCAGAAGACATGGAGGGTTGGATGATCTGAAGTGAACGAAACAAAGGTTGTTGGGTTGTATGCGCAGGGTGTCCAGTGTAGCTCAGTGGAAAGTAGACCTGGTTTTTGGACAAAAGCAGAGACTTGGTTGGCTAGTTGTGATTTCACAGCCAGGATGAGGGGATGGAAAGAAAGGATTTGAAAAGGAAAGTGCTCCAAGGGAGAATGGCAACATTCCTTGTGTGATTGTGCAAGAGCAGAGGTTGAACAAGTGATGCAAGACACCAAAAAGGATGTAAGAAAGACGAGCAATGGAAAAAAAAATGTTTTGAATGTCTCAGTGACTGTTGCTGGGTTGCTGTTAACAAATACAAAGTTGCTCTATAAGACAGTTAACTGACACTGATAGCACCAAACAGAATCAAAGATCTGAGAGAAGAGAAGATGGTTACATAGCTGTTTCCTCCATCATTTTTGTGTCATGGGATACTCTGCAGTTTGAAGGTGTGAAAGACTGGATTAAAAGAGTGAAATATTTCTTGTTAAGAAGTCACAGTGCTGTTTTTCACCTGCTTAGAATAGTAGGATGGGATTTATGACATCAAGTATAACTAATTTTACACATTTCAAGATTTCTGTGTACTAAGTGTTAACCTATGTCTCAAACACCTCTTTTCTGAACGTCTGAAAATGTTCAATATGAACAACCTTAGTAGGAACTTTTAACTTTGAATAAAATCCTGCTTGTGGCAACAAGTTCACAGATGCAGTCAACTGAGAATTGTGTGTTGGAGAAGAATCTGTAATCATGAAAATAGTTGTTTCCCCATTATGTCTCTGTGTTGTTACTTTCACAAATATCAGGTTTACATGTTTAGTATTTAGCTGGGAATCTTTAACATAGCAATTTACATTGATTACAATGGTAGGGGGGAAAAGTTTCAGGTTCCCATTACAACTAGCCATTAGTTGCTAGTGCAAAATTCTGAACTGTATTAAAATTTCTGATCTTTGAACATCTGCAAAAGAGAATGCAGGAAGTAAAAATAAGCTAATGAGGTCATCGGGGATTTGTCTCTAACCTGAATCACCACCAAGTCTTTTATTATTTGTTCTCATTGCAGAAGTGTGTCTTCTGCCATGATAAAAATGCCAGTCAGAACCGCGGCGCCTGCATCCAGTGCTCATATGAGAACTGTGCCACCTCCTTCCATGTCACCTGTGCCCAAATTGCCGGAGTAGTCATGAAGCCTGCCGACTGGCCATATGTGGTGTCTGTCACCTGCCACAAGCATAAAAGGGTCCCTCCAAAGGTAAGTGCAAATTACGAGAAATAGTTAGCCACTGAAATGTGTGCTTTTGTAAAATCAAACCCACAAAAGTTCATTTTTCAATATTTAAGATCTGACAGGAGGTTAGGTAAAATTATAACTTCTTACCTAAAATTGCTTTTGAATTTGGTGAAATTTTTTGCTATTATCATGTTTCATGAGCAGGTGTTACATTGTAAGAAAGTGATTGCTTTTTAAGGGGTCCAATGTGATGGAAGGGAAAATTGCTGCTTTTTTGTGACATTGAAGCAGAGAAAATTTCTGTTAAGAAAATTTTATTAGAGCAGCAGAAGCATAACGATTGGTAAAAGGGGTCGATGAGTCACTGGTTTAAAGGATAAAGTTTAGCTAGCTTTTAAACCTTGGCCCTATTTTCCCATGTTTTTGCGTATATATAGATTACTGTTTTTGTCAGTGGAGTCTGGTAGTGATATAAGCATTTCTGGTGAAACAAAAAGGATCTTACTCTTTAAAAAAAAAAAAAAAAAAGGTCTACCTTGGTAGGAATCCTATCAATAATGTTGGCAGACACGTCCAACAACAGTCTGAGCTTGTTGGGGTTTCTCTCCCTCCAGCCGCGGACAGCACCCAAAGGCCCACAGGTTCCAACTCTGGGCCAGAAAGTGATTGGTCGCAACAGCGATGGCTGGTACTACCACTGTACCATCATCGGCATGGCGACACAGACGTTCTACGAGGTCAACTTTGACGACGGCTCATACTGTGACAATCTGTACCCAGAAAACATACTGGTGAGTTCTCTTGCAGCTTTAGTCACACACCTACCTGTGTGCAATTTATAGAGACAGTTTCAACAAATGGTGTCTTTTTTTAAAACAAGAGAAATATCCTAGCAACTGGTATATGCTTTGTAGCCTGAGAATCTTAGCAAATGAAAAATGAAATGGGTAAAAGTAAATTCACGTAACCTTTTAATGAATCACTGCTGTAAAGTTAGCTACAAACATGACTTTAATGAGATTTCACTACTCACTTATGAGAAAGAGCTTGAACTGAAAAAAAATATGCAAGAAATATATCAATAATCTAATCAACTTTAAGTTAATCTTCTGCTGCCTAGTAAAACACTCAAAAGCAATTTGATATATGTGAAAGTGGAAAATGAAGGGAGCTTGTGAAAATCCTGCCAAAATCCTCTATTAGTCTTCTAGTTTATTAGTTCTTTATTTTGTACACTGAATCTGTCTGTTAGCTGCCTCAGGTCAACTACTTGTAATGTTATTTTTAAATCACAGATTCATCAGCATTTTATAAGCATGTTAAGCAAAATGACCCAAACAGATCTCTCTAAATGTAATGTTCCTGTCATCCATCTCCTCAACATTCTCTGTTTCTCTCCATCTTCTTCCTCTTTCCTTTCCTTCCCACTCCTCCTCCTCCAGAGTCATGACTGCCTGCGTAGCGGTCCTCCTGAAATAGGGGAGCTGATCGTGGTCAGCACGCCCGAAGGTCAGGTCCTCAATGCTTCCTTCGTCAAACAGCACACCCACAAGTTGTACCAGGTGAGGGAAATACACAGCAATTAGAAATTAGCGTTGTTCTTTTAAAAGTCAGACCTGCTATAATACAGTTGACTCCACAGTCAACTAGAGGTAAAAGAATCAGAAGTGTGTGTAAATGTATAAACCTTACCAAATCAAATCAAACTGTAAAATTCTTCATATTGAGATACACTGTTACTAAAGTGTGGTGCAGGTACTCTGAGTAATAGCATCATTTACATATTTCATCTGATGCTCTTCTGCAGTGTGACTAGAAGTGATTGAACCTGTGAACTTTGGGTAACACGGTGCTCTGCTCTGGCTTTGCCACCTTCTGGTTTGGTTCCCTCTGATGCTGTGTTTTTTCATCATGCAAGACTGGCTGCACCTGTAAATCATGGCCAAGCATTTTGATACAGCGTGGCATTAAAACATAAAGTAGAGGGATTTAGCATTACTGGTGCATTTCTGGGGAATTTATGGGGCAAATATGAAGGGAGCTTATAAGTGGAAAATTCAGAATTGATGGAGATGATTCTGGGACTGATGTCAGTAGGAGGCCATCTTGAAAGTCACTTACGTACTTGGATATAGGAATGCATTAGCTGACAAGGTTAAGGGAGGTTGTTAATCTTATATTTTGCCGTGACACTGGTTTGTGAGTACATCTGTGTTACTTGGACCTCGCTCACAAATATATACACACAGAAAAGGAATTTTAGAAACTGCACCATAGCCCAGAGATCACTTGCTGAACAAGACACTGAATCCTGTCTGGCTCTCTATTAAAACATCACTTAAATGCCTGAAACATAATGTTCCATGTCTTCCAAGTTGTTCTTTGAATTCATTACACAGCGGGAAACATTTCCAGACATGTTTCAGTCTTGTTTCCTCAGATGATGAATCAGCGTTGTATCTTTCCATGCTCTTTTAGTGTCCCTGTGTAGCCTAGTGGCTACAGTTTTGAGAGTCCCGTTAGAGATTAGTAACGATGTGTTTAAAAAAAAAAAAAAAAGCCTCCAGCTGGTCGTTGTGTCAGGGCCACAACCCCAACCTTGTCCCTTCTTGCTCAAGATTTTTTAAAATCTACATTTATATTTCAAATACTTAGCTGATGGTCTTACACAGTCAGTGAGCAGCTTTGGGGTTCAGTACCATGGTCAAGGACATTTTGACAGAACACATGGTTGTTGATGTTTGTTGGATACAAGTTTGTACTTTTGCTATTCTAATGATGTAGTCTCCTCCCGCTATAACCTCAAGTCATTATTTATCAAGTCGGGCGTCATGTTTTCCCTCTTCTCCGTGTGTGGCTTACTGTGCTTGTTGCTCACAGCAGACAAAACAGTTGGAAATGTTGGTTAATCCAGAGTTTTGTTATATCTGTGCAGGTTGAGTTTCAGGACCAGACTCAGATGATGCTAAAGCACTCAGAGATCCATCAGCTAGACCAGGAACTGCCTAAGAGGGTCCGGGCCCGACTTGTGAGTATTTTACTGAAACTCTGCGTCTGCAAATAATAAAAAAGGAAGAAGAGAGCAGCCCAACAATAGCTTGAACTGTTCAATAAAAAAAAAAAAACACACTAAAGTAGTTGCAGATGAAACAGCTTTTTATTCAAGCAAACAGCCAGAGATTTGCAGCCCACAGAGGATGCAGGCCTGTGTGTGGGCCAGTGTGTGTAGGTTGTTGGTCTGAATAAATATCTGTTTTATCTGCTAAGAAAATGAGTGTTGATGTACTTCTGAAACTTTAATTCAGCCTTAACATTTAAAGAGTTCTGTTTCAGGGTCATGCCAGAGAATTTTTTTTATGAATACTTGCACAGACGAAGGCTGGGTTGACTATAAAAAAAAAAAAAAAAATGTACAAGTGGTGAATCTACCCACACTGGATGATTGGACAGGACAGATCATGAGCCCATTCTGATTTTGATTATTAAATCAGAGCAGGAAGAAACTAAAAATAAATAATAGTTTTAGCTGCAGACATGCAGCTGGTGTAAACTGTGTAACTGGTAGGTAAGTGTTCTTCATTAGAAAAGAGTGATATAACCACTGTTGGCTCACTTCACTGTAATTTGATCTCACTGTTTCAAAGACAAGGATAAGAAAACAAGGTTGCAATTGATGATTATTGTCATCATCAAATTTAGTTTTTAATAAATTAATTCTTTTTTATAAAAATTAATGAATAAAATGCCAAAAGTGTAAAAAACATACCAATTAGAGTTCTCCACAATCATTCAAATAAAAAACACTCAAATAAAATAAAATGGTGGACAGTAAATGTGGAACATTATGTGATCAATAGGGAGTGATTTGTGTCTTCTTTAAGTATGTACCTGTCTGTTTTCAGGCCATACCTGTACCCCAGGAGGAGGCCCCCTCAGCAGATGAAGCCCAAGCAGCCAAACGCCGCCGCCTGCCGTCTGGCTCAGCCCCACCCTCTGAGACCCCCATGGAAACAACCAATCCACCCACTTGCCCTGCAACTACAGCCCCGGTAGAAGCACCAGCAGCAGAACACGACAGTATTCGTACACAGCCGACCTCACATTCGTCCCAGCCCAGCATGACCCAACAGAATTGCCACGCTCCAACCAACGGTATTCAGGTGGAGGCTGAGACCCCAATGGACACGAGCGTCGCCCTCACCGACGCCCTAACAGAGTCATCCCTGGCCTCGGACCCCACGCTGACTCCACAGGCAACCTCTTTTCAGTCAACATTGAACTCTGACCCCCTCCTGTCTGCTCCGTCCCCTCCCCCTCTGCCCCAGCATATGTCCAACAGCTACACGCCGAGCACCGGCTATGTTTCCTACATGGAGACCCTCCTCAATTCACATTTCCCTCAGGATGATGGCCCTGGACCCCTGTATTAAAAAAAAACAAACAACAAAAAAAAAACCTCCACTACGTTATTACTTGGTCAATGGAGGCTGAGCCAGTAGAAAGTAAGCTAATGGAGGTGGAATCTACTGAGTGCTGTATTAATGGACAAAAACATTTCCTGAACCAGCTCTGAGAGCTCAGGGCAGGAGCAGGAAGAGACATGGACACACAAGCACTCTTTTAATGCATGTTACTTTTCTATTTTTGAGTTAATGTATTTGCAGTGGTGCTTTAGCCTGCTCTGAAGCAGCGGCTAAAGAGGACAAGGCTTTTTATTTTTAACATTATTATTATTATTATTATTATTGTTATTGTTATTATTATTATTATTATTATTTGTTTGTTTGTTTTGTTTTGGGGTTTTTTTTTGTTTGTTTTTTTTTTAGGTCTTTGCTCTTCTGTTTTTGGTCAGCTGCTGTGCTTTTTTCCTCCATATTAATATGAATACGTCTCTTGGTATCAACTCCACACCTCGTTGCATTAACTCAACAGCACACTCCCGTTTTCTTTCTACAGGAAGCTAATTACCATTATGGCCTCTCAGCAGTGAGGTCTTGGTGGACTGCACTTTTTTTTTTTTTTTTAATCAAATAACCAGCAACTAAATATCTATTTTTCAGCCCATCTACAGGACATTTTCAGGAAGGTGTTTTATCGCCGGATTGCAAGAGGTAAATAGGGTAAGGGGGTTTAAAAAAAGTATTGTAGGGGAACTCAGTATTTAAATGTCTTAGTCAAATATTGAAAGAATTATTTGTCATAGAAGAAACACGTTGAATGCAAACACTAGTAGATTTGTCTGCAGGATGCATTGAATTTTTGTGAAGATGTGTCACCGTAGTTAACAGATGAGACCTTTATGTATTGACGTCATTCAAATGGTCACTTGGCGGCTCCACTTTTCACACCCAAAAACTGTCTCAGGGTTCCTACATGTGGAAAATGAATTCAGTTTCAACATGCAAGTCTTCACACAGTTAAGGAAGTACACAACGGCCCGGAAAATTGCCTCAAAAATGTTTCCTCAGTCGTAGTTGGCACATGAATATCCGTTGCTTATATGGTCATATTTGTTCCTGTTAACAGTCTTTCTGCTATACTGAGTGATATCTTTGTTTACTGTCACATTATCTCCTATTAGCACATGAACTGGCCAATAGTCAGTTTTAATAATTAAAGTATGGAAAAAGGAAATTATGTAGGAACCCTAAAATCTGGAAATATTTTATACCATTCTTGGTTAAAATTCTATGTATTAATATTGTATATTGTTAATGTTGTCTGTTTTTTCTATTACTGTATCCTTTCTATGTTCATTTTCTGAAATGAATTCACAAACTAGGCCGATCTAAAAATATTAATACCTTTATTTTTGACAGATTTTTGCAGGCATAATACTCAGTTTGTACTGACAACTACATGTTTTTCTTTTTTTCTGGATATGGCCAATTTGTGCTACAGAGGTGCTACAGAGAATATTAAACTACTGATGGACTAAATTTCCCCACAGTCACCTTGTACATACCGTAGGCCTTGTGTATTGTGAATCAAATTTGTAAATGTCTCACATTTACCTTTCCTTTCCTTTTTTTCCCTGTCACCACAGTTGAAATGTTGGAACACAGATGTGTTCCTGTATCCAAATGACATCCATCAAGAAATCTTATTTCATAGGGATTAAAGTGGGTTGCTAGTTGCCAGCTCCTTTGTGTTTTGTGTGTTCAGTAACCCAGAGATTCAAAAAGTAGTTTCTGGATCAAAATCCTTGGACTAACTATGGAGTCTCCTGAGTAACTACCAACACTTTCTGATTACCAGATGTTATAGTGATCTCAATCAAGATAGATTTTTGATTTTATGGAAACTGGTTTATCCAGTGAATTAAATAAGTGACAAATTGACAAAAGGTGCTTCATCATTTTGAATCTAACAATCCTGTAAATTCATTATGCTATAACCCAATACTTAAAAGCCTCAGTGCAATCCGAATATATTAAAAGGTATAACTTTTTTGGTATAATATAGTATAAATTATTAGTTGTGTCCAGAGGTAAAAAATAATCCCCGTAACAGCATCTCTGACACTCACCAAGCAACACATTATTTCTCTTTTGGTTAATCAGAAAACCTTGTGACTGTTTGGTTGGAATATTTTAACTATTGCATTTCTTCTGCTTTCAGTCCTTATGCTATTGCTTTTATCTGTCTTCTGGCTGTAGTATCACATTTACTGTAGAGGTATGTGAGAGTCTCAATTAACTCTCTGCAAAAAAATTACTGAGTGCATTTCTCAAAAAGTTTTTGTAGTTTTCATCGAAATACTGTTCCTTCCTATAATTTTGCTGTGAGGTTTCAGTCATCTGTTTAGAGGTTTTTGGAACACCTGTTTCCAGCATGTTTAATATGAACACACTTTTTCAGTAGAGATGTTTGATGATGCATAGGGTGGTTACCAGGCTTGTCAGCATATATATGTATGAGTGAGAGGCAGGACAATTATGAGGGACAAAAACAGGTCACAGTAAGTATGTGAGCCATCTTAAATGATGCACCCCACTAAACCCAACCTTCTCTTTTGGTAGACCCACTACAGTGCCTTTGGGGAATCCATAATTTTGCATCTTAAAGAAAATAAGTACCAGTTTCAGCATTTACAACAATGAAATTCTTTTCCCATAAGGCCTTAGGGGAAATTTTATTTTTTTCTATTTATTCACTTAGTAATGGTAAAATTTAATTAAGGCCACCAGGGTTGCCCGGGGTCTGTGGCGTGTAATCGTCATTTTAAGACATGATCCCTTGCCTCCTCCTCAGACGAAGAGATTGTAAGTGTATTTTCAATAATTGGCAGCGCAAACAGCACTGCTGTTTATTCCTCTCTGCAGTGTCTTGTTGGCAGGAATTCTAGCTTTGCACATTAAGCACGCAGCAGGGAAGTATGTTTTTGCACTTGCTTTCTGGGTTCATCACACAAGTTATTTTTAGACTGTATAATTAGCAGGAAGCACCGTCTAGACTGACTGAAACTTCCCCAAATCAATTCTACGATTTAATTATATTTTCAGAAGTGGAACACATCACTCTGTGTGGGAACTCAACGCAGTTTCATGGGAGCCTGGGTGAGATGTACATTATATATTTTTGGTGTGGGATTATGCATGTCTACCTCCATCCCCGTTTCCCCTCATCAGAATGTGCACACACTCACAATGATCTGTATGAATTTTCAAGTCCAAGATCCAGTGCAAATACTCAAAGTGAATGAACTAGCAGTCAAATGTCCAACCAAGTGGCTCAGGTGATTAGAGGACTGGCTTGACTTTCTGAGGACATGACTGATTCTTACAAGGTTGTGGAACAAGAACTGAAACTTGCATCCTCAGAACTTCAAAGCAGTGCTCTAACCAACTGAGCCATTTGGTTAGACAGTTGACTGCTATTTCTTTGAGTCTGAGTGTTTGCATTGGGTCTGGACCTCAAAAATTCATTACACCTCATAAGATTTGAACTCACATCCTCAGAACTTCAAGGCAGTCATTTAATCACCTGGTTGGCTGGCTGGGAGTTTAACTGGGAACCTGCTGCTCAAGGCGTAGGTGCCCCAACCTTCCTCCCTCTCTCACTGATTCTGCAGAACTGACACCAAAACCTGCTGTTTAGCTGTTGTTTTAAATCAGTTAAGAATTTTCTACAATCAAATATCATGACATCATATGGTTGACATTTGCCAGAACGATAAAAAAATATCATATATCAAAACAATGGATCACTAAGATCTGTTTTTACACAGAATCAACTGTTTTCTTCCTTCATGTCCTAATACACTAACAGGAGTCACTTTGACTCCTCAGTGTTAAGACCTTCCAAATCTGGAAGAAGCCCGATGAGAAGGATAGAAGTGCAGAGAGAGAAGATCAAGAAAGATAAAAGAACAAGAAATCTGTGTCTTATGGACAAAATTGTTAATGTGGGCATGAGCTCACACACACTCACACACACTACCTCTACTAGCTGTGGATATGCCAAGGCTGCATTGCCCTCACTGGATCAGGGTGGCCATTAACATTCTGAAGTGCCCGCTGTGTCTTTGTAGAGGAACTGGGGATGTGCCAGCTTGGCAATTACTTTAACAACTCCAGAGTTTGATTTCTTTATTCAGTTGAACCCAGCTAGGGGTAAAACTAAGGAGAAATTCAAGGAAAAGGACTCCAAAAAGGACAAAAGTTTATGCTGCCCCAGCTGTAGTTTAGTAGAGGAAAGGACCAGGGAACTATCATTATTTCAACAATATCTAACAATATAACCAAGAAGGTATTGCCACTGCATGTGTCCTTGAGGCTACAGAGACCACATACATCTGTAAGTTCAGAGGTCATGATGACTATTGTGAGTCTGTCTTCAACAAAGTGTCCTTCAGAATGACATTAAAACCTTTAACCTGCTCAGTGACTATCAGACAGCTGAATGGCTCACATGGAAATGGAAATCAGTGAATGCAGTGGTATCTAATTGCAGATGGAAGTGGCAATTATGTTGACAAGTTGGTTGATATGACAGGCTCCATTATAGCCTTAAGCTTTTATTACATTTCTGCCTAGTAAATCACATCACTGAGGCAGTATTACCATAATGACTTAGCAGAGCTCAATCTGTCAACACTGTCCCTTGTTTGAAGGGGACTGGACTGAATAGTTGGAGGTGGCTAATCTTTATGAACTCTACTCGACACAGAGGACTTGATGTAACCATGTATGCACTGTCTCTTAAAGATCCACCAAGACATCTTCCAGAGACCATACTGAATACCAGCTGTCTGCCAAGAGGGAATGGGTAAATCTGGTGTAAAAAATTGAATTTAAAAGGGTTAATATTCCTGCTGTTTGTTTCTCATTAACTCCATTGCTGCACTGTTACTGACACAGCAGGTGTCCATGCTAGTTCATTTATCAAGACGAGATGTTAGAAAACATGGGAATATTTATTTCAACTGTGGGAAGACATCAGGCTTTGCCAATAGATGGGTGTGTTCATGTGAGGATGGAACTTGAATACCAAAAACCAATAAATCCTGAACATTGTCCAGTGGTTAAAATGCGAGAATAATGAATCTGATATTTCTCAGTTGCATTGTAATGCAAAAAAAAAAAAAAAAAAAAAAAAAAGCATTTTTGTACTTACATACATGCACAATGAGAGCTAAAGCTCTTCATCAGGATACATTTGTTGTAGCTTGTAACAGCTTGAAAAACAAAACAAACAAACAAAAAAACATGTATGTGATCTGTTATTTTAGCCCTCAAGCTGCCATTTTTTTAAGTTCACTTCACTCTGCTATTTTTGACAGCATGAACATGTGCCCATTATGCTGTATTCTGTAACTACTCAATATTGACATTTCTGAAAAGTCAAGATGTCAAAACTGCATTCCATACAGACTTACTACACTGTTAGGGTTCAGGATGCAGTTTTGACTTATTGACTTTTCAGAAAAGTTTTTCCCCTCCTTGATAGATTAATTAAGGTGAATTTTCTGCAGATTCCTCCCATAATTTGCTCTGGTAATGCTAGTTTACCAGTGTGGGATAGTGTACTCTAGAGAGAAAACACACAACAGATGCACAGAGGGCCAGAACATGTAAAAGTGGAATCAAAATCCACACAAACAACATGCACACTATAAGCAAAAGACAAAAAAATAAATAAATAAATAAAATAAAATTACAATTAAAAAAACAACACAAAAAGCAGTGACATCCAATGCCCCCTCTAATTTTTCATGTGTCTGAGCATACACACAAACTCCCTGAGAATTCCTTGGACCACTGTGAGCAACATCCGACGTGCACACTGTCGCACACTGTAATTTTATGCGCTACACAGTTTTGCTCTGCGCGGAGAAAGCGGGAGCAGTGCGCGATTGCGCAGGCGCGCAGCTTAGAGGGAACATTGGTGACATCTGCAAATCACTGAAATGGGACTGATCACGATCAATAAATACACTAAATACAAAATATAACGCATAATGTAAACTGTACTTTGTGACATGTTTTTTTTCTTCGCAATCTTGTGATGCTTGTCACTTCACGTCACTGTACATCTTATGGTCGTAAGTCTTGTGGAATCCTAGAAAAACATCAATACCAAATACTCAAAAACCCAAAGCAATGACAAGCTCTTGAATTAAAATGAAAACTAAATGAAAATACGCAACAATGCTCAGTTTTTTCTCTGTATACAAACATTCTTTTTGGAAAAGTCATCTTTCAAATTGGAACTAGTCTTACCTTCTTCCACCATCTTTCCATGGTATTTATATTTGCACTTAGCATTTGTTTTTATAACTGCATACATGCCACTTAAGGTTGGAAACAGATATAACCAGGTGGTCAAAGCATATATTTAAAATGTACATGCATAAACTAAAACCACTGTGAGTGCCATGTTCTGCTACAGCGGTATTGCTGTAGATGTTGACTTTGGACAGTAGGGGGTGTAGTTTCCCCATATATCAAAGCAGTGAGCCTGCTGAGGTCAGGTGTCACTAGAAAAATACAGGAAGAGAAAGCACTACGCGCCATTTTGCTGGGAGTACTTATTGCTATTGATGGATTGCTGATGCTCGTGGAATGAAAACAACTTTGCATGTGGGCCACAGGAGCTCGTCATCCGTGAGTTAGAACGGAGCCACTGCCGTATTTTTACGGTATTGTTTCTTTATTGTCCTGAACAATATGAGATTCTTCTTTTTGAAATAATTTAACTGAAATAATTTAATCCAGTGGGAAAAATACAGATTTTATTTATTTATTTATTTTTAGAAGAGCAACCATCAAATTTAGAAAGGCAATTAAAAGAACAAATTTGAATTTGAAGTTTTGTGTATAATTTATCATGGTTTCTGATGGACAGTTAGGGTTTGACAAGAAGCGCACCATACATCATGTTGAGCAGTCACTTGTAATGCCAGTGGATATATTTTTTTATTTGATCTTGATCTTAAACACCTCACACATTGTTCCATATATGCCCTCTGTTCTAAAAATGCATTGCAGTTTGAGGAACCAAACTGTATGAACTTTTTCAAATGTAGAAGTTTTCCCTTATTTTGAGAGGAAACTGTCTTGAGTGTCTGGATTTGGTGATGCAGCTCTTTTTCCTTTGTTTTCTCTTGCTTCAGACACAATTAAGTGAAAAGGAGGGAGGGTTGTTGGAGAGCAAGAGGGAGGAGAAAAAAAAAACAAAACAATGTTGGTAAGTGCTGTGCCTTTTATTAATGAAGTGAATCTTCATCCAGTCACACACTACAAATAAATGGCCGCCTGCTTGAAGCTCTTAATCGGCCCATTAGTCTTTGTGCGACCACAGCCTCCTCTTCTTTTTTTTTCTCCTCTCTGGCTCGTTCCCTTTAGACCAGACCAGATACATCTATCACCTCGTATTTGCATGCCGACCACACACACTGACAGAGCTGAGTGCACAGCTGGAGATGCTACATCATATTTACCCCCTTACTTGTGCAATAAACACTGCTCTCCATATCTCAAGTCTGTTTCCTTTCTCTCTCTCCATCATTTAAATACTCACATTATTCCTTCTTTTCACAAGTAACCTGGAAACTCATCTGTTCAAGAAGCTCTATTACATCTGATTCACTTGTTACCTCCATGTCTTCCTGTAATACTTCTTCCTTGTGATTTTTTACCCTACATGGCAATTTTCGGGGATATTTTGTTGCCTGAAGCAGTTTTTATTTGCTGATCAATGAATTCAATCTCATTCTGTGACTGCACTGTAAACAGCTCCACAGAAGAGTGTGTCTAAGTGACTGAAATGAAAGATGAATACGCTAAGTAATGACAGGGTTTGCTCTTCTAAGTCAGCCTAATTAATCACCAGACGGTGTCCTGTGTGGTTTAAAGAGCTGCACAAACACAGACTCTCAGAGAACTGGCATTGCTTATCTGTATGTGACCTGCACTTATTTTCCCTCCATTTTCCTTCCATTTCTCAGCTGCTGTTCACTGCACCCTCTGCTAATTCAGCCACTTAAAACCTAATTTCAGACACAATTAGCCTTTAGCCTATCCAAATGCCTGTGGTTTTTTTTTCCTCCTCCCTTCATCCTTTGTGAAGATTTCCTCTTTCACTCCCCGATAAGGATCATTATTGGAGGTTACTGAAAAGTGAAAAGAGTTTTGATCACTTACAGGAGAAAACATATTAAAGGGCCTTTTAGTGGGCCCATTAGGAGACTGTTAAAAGCCTTGCTTGTTGCCATGCCAGGGTTATCAATGCTACTGGGAGCCTTCAATTCATTCCTTGGCTAGAAGTTTCTTAATTACATTTAAAGAGAGAGACTTTCACTAAAGGCAGAGCCCAGCCCTGCTGCTGTTATTTATTTTTGGGAGGAAACTCTTAACTGCAGAGCTTGCGAAACAAGGACGCTCATCATTTTTACTTTGCAGGCAAGTCACAACATAATTTTACTGCATCTACTCTGCAGCTGCCTGTAAATGGGTTTATTTTTCAAATGCACATTTGGGTAATTTTTGTTTGGCTAAGTGCACAAAGTGTGTGTGTTTTTTTCTACATTTGTCTGTAAAGGTTTTGAGAGGAAAGTCATTGGGCAACCTGATAATGTTTGTTATCCACTATTCAGCTTCACAGGATTTTGAAGTGGGATGGCCCAGTATTAACAGGTTGTCCAGAAATCACATTGTCACAGTTACATTTCCTAAGATCAAATCTTGAATGGCAAAACTTTTAGCACCTTAAGTTTTTAGCTTATTATTTTAACATTTTTCAGTATTGGTTTGTACAATGCTTTTAATAGTATACTAGTGCTGTTTTGTCTTGACTATGAACTTAAAGTTTTGTTTTAATGGCAATAAAGTTAGTTTACTTTCTGCCTGCCTTAGGGTGATGCTATCTATTTTACCTTAACAGAGAAAAGCAAAAAAAGGGAAAGAAATCTGAGAGATCCTTTAAGAATGTTAAAGAATGTTTAAAATGTTTTAACATCCCAAAATGAAATGATCACACCAGGTCAATTGGAAGTCAAGGTTTATACTTCCATTATCAGCAAGATTCACACACAGATTGTTAAAAGGTTTCTAAAAGGGCGTAATGCTAAAATTCTCCCAACACATTCAAGTACAGGTGATGAACAACCACTTAAAAGTGCTTGATGAAACTGTTTTTAAATGATTTAATTTTTTTTTTTTATTATTCTATTAAATTAAGTCCTTTCAACTCTTTTCCTTTGTAACTTTCTATTTCAAATTTTCTGGTAATGAAACGCATGCAAAGTTAGCATATAGTTATAGTTCCTAGAAATCGTCATTTATTCAGTCATCTAAGCTCATTCTATCCATGAACCTCCAAAGAAATCTGATCTGAGGGCTTTGCCATATCTTTCTGACAGAGGCAATCTAATTAGCTGTTGAGGTTATAGAGCAAAATCTTTGTAGGGGAGTTAAAACTCTTAAAAAAGGTAAAAGCTTCAGTTGATTGTGTGTGAGCGCTCAGCAGATTGAACTCTGCTGCATGGTGTGTCACTTCCTCCACCTGCCTAATGACTGTTATTTCCTGGTGCGATCAGCATTGTGGGGTGTCGAGCAAGGCAGGAGCATCTCGGTGCGTGCAGGGAGGAGACCGGGTAGGCGCATGATTGCAAAGCTGAGAGTAATTATTCACAGAGAGCTTCACTGCCTCAAGGTGACGCATCAGGAAGCCACCATAGAAGAAGGTAGACAGAGGGGAGGAGGGTGTGAAGAGTACTGAAAGACAGGAGAGAAAGAAAAAAAAAAAGGGGGGGGGTTGAATTAGAAGGTCAGAAGTCAAAAGGAGAAAGGAACTATTTGCACACCAGTAACAGCACAAACACATCCTCGTTCTTCTATTCATGCATAGCTATTTGGCTGAAAATGTAACAGCCATGTGCGAGGTGGGGCAGTGTTGTCAGTTTATGGTGACAATAAGGGTTGCGTTTTCAAAAGATTACACTCTAGAACAAGAACCTCAGAAACCAAGGACATGACCTCACCATCCTTAATGGTAACTACAGCCCTGGTTTGGTCTGGTCTGCCTTATCTTCCTTTAAAAACAGGAGTATCTCTGTTGCAATTGCTTCAAGTTAAAGTCTTATTTTATTGTCATTCTTGTTTCACAGTTAAATCAATCTCAGTTAAAATCCTTACTGAACAAATATTCTCACCAACAGTAAAATAACACCAATTCAGTCATGATGGTGAAGCCTGATGTGACAGAAAACAGTCTTTGTGTATGTGTGTGTGTGTTCTGCTCATTTGTGTGTGTGCTGTGCATCTGTGTCTCTGAATATTTATGTGTATACGCTTAGTGTTACAAGTATACAAGTCTTTTCTATGTGTATGTGTGTTTTACGTGAGTGTGTATGTGCCCGCGCTGTGTGTTTGTATGCGTGCATTTGTCAGTATGTGTGAGGAGAGGTTTCCTTCCCATAATTAAAAAAGCTACGATGGAAGAGGAAAGGGAACACTTTAATGCTGTTAATTATCCTCCTCTCCTCGCATGCCACACCTGTGCTGCTGTTGCAGGGATTTCATTTGAATAAAAACGAAATTAAATCTGTGTCACTGAGAAAGTGGCGTGTGCGTGCGTGTGTGTGTGTGTGTGTGTGTGTTTGTGTGCATCGTCAAGGCTCTAAGGGTCAACATTAACAACCACGGAATTAATACAAGAGAACATATTTGTTCCCATTGACAGGAAAGTGACAAGCATTCATTTGATTAATTGTCAACTGAGTCAGCAGGAGAGAAAATCTCTCCATCTTCCACGCCTTCACACAGAGGATACTTGCCAACAGAGGGCACCAGTGCATCAGCCAACACCTTGGGAAAAATTATTTGTTAAGCCATGTGTGTGTTTGTGCATATTTAAGAAATGACCAGTGTGCATTGGTGGATGACACCATTTGGCTGGTATGTAAGATATAAACAAAAAAAACAGCTTTCACTATTTAGCACTGCATTACAGAGAAAGTAATTTAATGCAGCATCATACATCTATGTGAAAGAGAGGCTTACAGGTTCTGTATGGAGAAATCCAAATACCCTTGTTACAGATGAACACCTGTGGCTGTTCAGTAAACTGCAGTCTCTGTCCTGTTGCTCGCATGTATACTCACACTCAGTAAAATAAGTAGCCTGGCATGAGCATCTATAAAGTTCTTTCTGACCCTGTCAGTCTCTTTACCAGCCCTCACGTGTGTTTGGGGGTGCATGAGTCATAATGGTTGGACTGTGCAAACAAGCAAAAGTTAACCAGGTAGCTGTAACTTAGCTACACTGCAGGTGAAGTTATCATCAGACGACAAGCTTGCGGATTTACCAGCCAGATCAGCCCCAGGAATTATTAGCAGACGTTATCCACCCAACACCGTAGTTTGCTACTGATTTGTCAAGCTACCATTAGCAAGCATTAGCTAGCTAAAACCACAGTATCATAATAAATTTCACAGGCTTTGCAGTAATGTTAGTTCACCTGTCCAGTAGGAAGAGAGCCAGCCTGGGATCGGTTTTGATCCCAACAACTGAACAAAAGGTCCCTGCCTAATTGTCTCGCCAGCTCCAGTGATGGGGAACCCAGTCAACATCTCATCTTTTCCTGAGCTCATTCCTGTGTCCGTTCCTGAGTCAACCGTCCTGGCCAATGTCTCACCTCATTCAGCACTGGGGGGTCCCGGGTGTTGTCTCACATGTTCCTGAGTCTACCACCCTGTTCTAAGTGTATCTGTGTTCAGCCAGCATTACATTTGTTCCCATGTTGCTCTAGTACTTGCTCCAGGTCTTCAGTCAGCGGTCTAGCCAAACCCTGTGCCTCCTTTACTGTCGCTGGCCTGGCCCAGTCAAATCCTGTCTCCAGAGGGGACCTGCTGTTGTCCTCCTCACCTCAGCGGACTTGCCTTCACCACCTTCGCCCTCCTGTTTGGCCCCAGAAGGGACTTGCCTTTGCCCTCGTTTGGACTGCAGAAGGGACCTACCTTCACGTTGCACTTCTGTTTGGCCTCTAAAACATTGAAGACACACTTTATAAGAAGTTCTAACATTTGTCCAAAAGTAAAATGATTTCTGTAGGTTTCTATCTGTAAAAATGAACCATAATTTCTTAGTTTTACTTCTTAGAACAGGTGTCACAATCTCATTTCAGGAAAAAAAAATTACTTTTTATCTTCCTTCAAAGCATGCACACACGCACACACAATGTTTGATGTATTAACAGTGTAAAATAGGACCAAATCCATCATTCTGAAAGTGTAGGTGACATCTCATTCAACTGCCAGATCTCATTTTGCAAAAACGAAACATCTGATCCATATACCAATCGATTTACGATTTGACACCAGCTGTTATCAAAGCCGCTGTGAATGCTAATAGCTAATTTCTTGCTAATTGAAAATAACAAAACCACTCCCTCTTCTCTGCTGCACACACTCCGAGTGTGGTGAGTTCTCCTAACACCCAAAGCTGAGCAATGCATTGATTTGTGTTTTCCAGTGGGGAATCCTAAAATGGTGCATCATGAAGAACATCTGAGAAGCTTATGTTAAATGGAGCAGATGTCTTTACTGTTTCATATCTGGAGGATATTCAACTTCAGGAGAAATGGGGGTTGTCACACATCTTCACTCTGAGTTGGATCCCTACCAGACTTCAGATGACAGGTCACTAGATAACCATGAGTCAACACAGTCTTAATTTCTGGCATGAAAACAACACCTCAAAATAGAAAACTAAGGAAACAAAAATTACAAGAAATTTTCAAATAAGCTCATTCATGTCAAAGAAAATGAAGAAACCCAGAGTGTGATTGGGAGGAACAACCTGCCTAATCTGAACCTGAGCAGTGCCTTGTTATTGGACTACTGTGCTAGTCATGGCTTGGCTGTAACGAAACACCGTGTTCAAGCATAAGGTGGTTCATAGGCAGAAGAAAGTAGAGGGATGAATGGATGGCTTAATTTCTTGTCAACAAAAAGTGCAAAGAGCAGAAAAGGATTTTTTTGACTTTGCAGTAAATACACTCTCACAAATAGGGTTAAGTATGAATCAAAAATTTTCCAATTCCAGTGCAAACATGATACCAAATTTTGCCATCAACCACAACAATCTTTTTTGGTACTTTACTTTGAGGAGTAGGAAAATTCTTTTCTGCCATCTCTAGCTTCTTAAATACATTTTATACAGTTTATTTTCAATTTTGTAAATTTCGAACGTTTGTCCAAATGTTTCCCATGTAAGTAAGTGAACTACTTGGATGACTGAACAACCTTGTATCAATACTGTAAAAGTTGAGTGAAAAGATGTCTGCTTGTTGCTCTGCCATGTCAACCCAAAATTGAAAATCAGTTTGTGTATGTGTCACTCGGGAAACAGAATTAACCAGAAGGAGCTGAGGGACTAACCCAATGAAGATACAGTCTTATCTGCTTTTCTGTGAATAACAGCTCTTATCCTCGCTCCTCAAAAAAAACAAACATGTTGATGTGAAGGAGGGAGGTAGCAATGACACCCTCTTTGCAACAGCAACCGTTGTATTATGTTGATAGTATCACAGCTGTTAATGTGAGTGAATTAAAATTTGACTTCTGAAGTCTATATTCAGCGCTGGCCTTGTAAAAGGTGACATTCTGCATACTTTACAACCCCTTTTAACTTTTGAGTGTATCAGTGTTCACTCTTTCAAATGAGCCACAGTTGCCTGGGAGCTCTGCCCTCCATTCTTTCATCATTAAAACTAAATTCATTACTTCAACAAAAGGCCACCGCCTGTTTTCCCCTCCCTGCAGTGGTTGCTGCTGCTGCATGTCACCACACAGTTACTTTACAAAATGGAGCCAGGCATTCACATAATTAAAACCAAGATGCTAGGATGTAATTCTTAATTAAGCACTAATGTGATAAAGTGTGATAGCAGGACAGAGCTCTCCTTTAAGGGAAGGGAGGCCTTTGTAATGAGGTGATTAATGGACTTAAGAGGGGAAGAAGATGTAACTGGCTGGTTGTCCCTCCCAGCTGTAGAACAGGACACTGCTCGTCATCTGCTGCGGAGGGCTGCTCCCAGAACAGAAAGTAATGTCGTCTGTCTGCAAGAAAAGCCTTTAATTGCAAATGCTGTTCATTCTCAAATCATTAGTTTCTTTTAACTTTTAATGTCTAAAGAGATTAAGATTACACTTTACTTCAGACTACCATGTACAGCAGAACAGGGTCACTGCATAGACTGCCACAAACAGTAAGGTCACAGCTTTAAAGACTCAGACTTAAACAAATCAATACACAAAAACAGCCAATCAATATTTTCACTGCACTCTTTGGGCAAAAGTGTGTTGTTGCACCTGCAACCACACCCATCAGTGATGTCACAGTGTGCACCCTGAAGCAAACATCTATATTACTGCAGCAACGTAAGAAAAGATTATCACCTGTGGTTTCTCTTGAAACACAGAAGAAAAAAAAAAAATCTGTAGAGTTCTCTTGTAAACAAGAGTTGTGTTTATATTATGTTGAACAAGTTGCACTAGGTGTATCCTTTGTCTGAAACACCTTTCTCTTTAAAACGTTTTTAAAGCGGATTTAGAAAAATAAATGAATTCAAAAATTCTGCAACTTCTGCAGTCTTCTGTGTTCACTAGCCATGCCTACTTTTCTGCATTAGTATATATGTGGGTGTGGAAATTGGCAGAAGTCTCTATATTTATTGCAGAACTTTGTCACTTCTTTTGTTCATTGATGAAGTGACTGAAATCAGGATCAAGTTCTCAACAACAGTTAGAAATGTGCACCATTAGACAGACTCTCTTCCACGTTTTTGAATCAGAAAATGCTCAGAAATTATACTATGATTTTCAGATGTGGTGAACAGCACCTCATTTGACCTTTTTCTTTTTGACTCTTTAATTTGTGTCATTTGAATTTGTTTCATGAATCAAACCAGTAATTGTTACTTGTCACCCTGAGGCAGAAAGTGTACTGATGCGCACACACACACACCCCACCCCCACCCCACAGCCTAAAATATTCTCACCCACTTCTCCCTCATTTTGTACTATCCTGCGGCTGAGTGTCCTAACCAGAGTCCTGAAAGCCTCTGCAAGTGTTGAAGAGCAGATGGTGAATGCAGCTGATCTGCAGTAAAACTAAAATTTTCTGTTGGTGGCAAATTAAGAGTCAGAATATGAAGTGAAACTGTTTTAGAGACTCAAAAGTCTTTTTATGCAGGGAAAAAAGCTTCAGTGATTCATGTGAGAACCTTGGATATACAATCCAAATACTACTCATCATTATAGTTGTAGATGATGCAGAGTTGTACAGTGCCTGAATCAGTCTTTTTTTTTATTATTATTTTTAACTGCAGTCAACAGCTGCTACTTTAATTTAGCCTTGTAAAAATGACGACTTGCTTATCAGGCTTGTTTTTGTTTTGTTTTTTTCTTGTTAAAGTAGTTGAATAGTTTTTTTTTGTGTGTGTGTCACAGAAGAAGTGGACTTCTGGATGGCAGACCATGGATGGCTCATACATACACACATGGCCAGTGTGTGAAAACAAAAGACCAAAGCTGTAGAGGAGCAAGGGGATCTGCACAGAATGGAGTGCTATCAGCAAATGAACAGGAACTGCCACCCATTGGACTTTTAAAACCTGTCCACAGGTGACTTCTATGAAGTAATTATCCACTCCTTGGGGCATGTGCTGGTCGACCTAGAGCTACAATACATAGATTTAACCTCAGATTACTGAGGAAATAATAAATTGCTCACTTGCTTACTTGATTGTCAGAACACTAATCAATTATTTTGATGTTATTTTGATTAAGTATTTTGATAAGATTAAAAAAAGCCAAACATTTATTGACTCCAGCCTCTCAAATTTAGGTTTTAGCTGCTTTTCTGTGCTTTATGTGACTGTAACTTTAATGTCTATATATTCTGTACAGCATAAGTACATTACAGACTTACAATATTGCAGGCTGTGGAATTTTCAGCATATTATATGTTGCTTATTCAGTAGAAAACAAGCAGATTCAAGCTTCTAATGTTCCCATCTCTCACCTCAAAGCTGAAATGAGATTCAGGTGTTCAGCAAGTGAATGAGGAGATGACTGCTGTGACCTTAATTGCCAGAAAACAATTTCACTCCTAGTTGTCTTGTAAAGCGAGAATGTTTCGAAATGTTTGATGGATTTAATGCTACACTTCTAAGAGTTTTGTGTTTTTCAAGGCAACAAAACAACATGACCATTGCAGTTGCAGCAGACCTACTTAACATTAGAAACACCACTTACAATTCTTGTCCTCTCTGTTCTAATTAAAATGTTAACATTCTGGTGGAAAGGAATATCCTGCTTTCATGGAAAACCAAACCCAAAACCTCCTGAATCCTGCTTTACGAAAAAGAAAAAAGCAGCTTAATTTTGCTGCTGTTTCTTCCTGAATATTTTAAAGTTTAAGGCAAAGAGTCAAGCTTAAAAACTACAACAGCGATAAGCTGCGGGATTTGTTGAATTTTATTCACCATCACAGCTGCTTTGATGGTGTTCTATCTACAAAGAGATCTTACCTGTAGCATCTTCAAAGTCAAGCACAAGTGGTGAATGTGAAGGAAAAACTCTCTGGCCAGCATGTAGATGTAAATCATGCAATGACTATGAGGAATTGAAAAAAAATAAAAAAATAAAAAAGTTAAGTCAGTAAAAGTTCAGTGAGGAACATAATTTCTCTTAAGTCTTTCTCCTTATTATTCATGTATTGGGAGATTCTGCTTATTCTTTCCTGCTCTTCTGGTTGTAACGTCTCACACCATCAAAGCTTTTCAATTCATTGACAAACTGTTGTTGTCATATCTCACTAATCAACTTTTTGTCCTGCAAACAGTGAACTAGGTGTCTGTTAGATGCAATCTTTTAAGTCATTATTTCTATGCAGGAAAGTCCAGTGAAACCAGTGAGAGCACAGGTGGAATGGTGTCAATAGTCCTAAACTACACAAATATTTCATCTAAAGCTCTAGGTTCCTGGGGAAGTTCATGTGGTGGAAACCCCTAAAAATGAACCTAGCTAAGTGGTAATGAATTATTTTGCTCCAAGCGTTTCATGTACAGACACAATCCTATCAGAACTGCTTGTATGTCAATCTCACTAATGCAACTGTCTAAACAGTGAACTAGGTGTCTGTTAGATGCAATCTTTTAGTCATTATTTTCTATGCAGGAAAGATGTCCAGTGAAAACCAGTGTAGAGCACAGGTAAAATGGTGTCAACTATTTTCAAAACTCACCACAAACCTGTCAAATCATTTCAATGCTAAAACGCTCTAGTGTACCTGAGGTGAAAAATTGTGGAACCTGAAATTTTGACCTTTTTTCACTCAAACGATGACCGCCGCTGTCGCAGTCACAAAAACGGTGGTGTCAACTTTTTCAAAGAACTCACACAAACCTGTCCAAATCCACTCCAAATGGCATAAAACTACGCCCTGAGTGACTTGAGGTGAAAAATTTGAACCTGAAATTTTGACCTTTTTTCACTCCAAACGATGACCCGCCGCCTGTCGCAGTCACCAAAAACGGTGGTGTCAACTTTTTCAAAGAACTCACCACAAACCTGTCCAAATCCACTCCAAATGGCATAAAACACGCCCTGAGTGACTTTGAGGTGAAAAATTTGAACCTGAAATTTTGACCTTTTTTCACTCCAAACGATGACCCGCCGCCTGTCGCAGTCACCAAAAACGGTGGTGTCAACTTTTTCAAAGAACTCACCACAAACCTGTCCAAATCCACTCCAAATGGCATAAAACACGCCCCTGAGTGACTTTGAGGTGAAAAATTTGAACCTGAAATTTTGACCTTTTTTCACTCCAAACGATGACCCGCCGCCTGTCGCAGTCACCAAAAACGGTGGTGTCAACTTTTTCAAAGAACTCACCACAAACCTGTCCAAATCCACTCCAAATGGCATAAAACACGCCCCTGAGTGACTTTGAGGTGAAAAATTTGAACCTGAAATTTTGACCTTTTTTCACTCCAAACGATGACCCGCCGCCTGTCGCAGTCACCAAAAACGGTGGTGTCAACTTTTTCAAAGAACTCACCACAAACCTGTCCAAATCCACTCCAAATGGCATAAAACACGCCCCTGAGTGACTTTGAGGTGAAAAATTTGAACCTGAAATTTTGACCTTTTTTCACTCCAAACGATGACCCGCCGCCTGTCGCAGTCACCAAAAACGGTGGTGTCAACTTTTTCAAAGAACTCACCACAAACCTGTCCAAATCCACTCCAAATGGCATAAAACACGCCCCTGAGTGACTTTGAGGTGAAAAATTTGAACCTGAAATTTTGACCTTTTTTCACTCCAAACGATGACCCGCCGCCTGTCGCAGTCACCAAAAACGGTGGTGTCAACTTTTTCAAAGAACTCACCACAAACCTGTCCAAATCCACTCCAAATGGCATAAAACACGCCCCTGAGTGACTTTGAGGTGAAAAATTTGAACCTGAAATTTTGACCTTTTTTCACTCCAAACGATGACCCGCCGCCTGTCGCAGTCACCAAAAACGGTGGTGTCAACTTTTTCAAAGAACTCACCAAAAACCTGTCCAAATCCACTCCAAATGGCATAAAACACGCCCCTGAGTGACTTTGAGGTGAAAAATTTGAACCTGAAATTTTGACCTTTTTTCACTCCAAACGATGACCCGCCGCCTGTCGCAGTCACCAAAAACGGTGGTGTCAACTTTTTCAAAGAACTCACCACAAACCTGTCCAAATCCACTCCAAATGGCATAAAACACGCCCCTGAGTGACTTTGAGGTGAAAAATTTGAACCTGAAATTTTGACCTTTTTTCACTCCAAACGATGACCCGCCGCCTGTCGCAGTCACCAAAAACGGTGGTGTCAACTTTTTCAAAGAACTCACCACAAACCTGTCCAAATCCACTCCAAATGGCATAAAACACGCCCCTGAGTGACTTTGAGGTGAAAAATTTGAACCTGAAATTTTGACCTTTTTTCACTCCAAACGATGACCCGCCGCCTGTCGCAGTCACCAAAAACGGTGGTGTCAACTTTTTCAAAGAACTCACCAAAAACCTGTCCAAATCCACTCCAAATGGCATAAAACACGCCCCTGAGTGACTTTGAGGTGAAAAATTTGAACCTGAAATTTTGACCTTTTTTCACTCCAAACGATGACCCGCCGCCTGTCGCAGTCACCAAAAACGGTGGTGTCAACTTTTTCAAAGAACTCACCAAAAACCTGTCCAAATCCACTCCAAATGGCATAAAACACGCCCCTGAGTGACTTTGAGGTGAAAAATTTGAACCTGAAATTTTGACCTTTTTTCACTCCAAACGATGACCCGCCGCCTGTCGCAGTCACCAAAAACGGTGGTGTCAACTTTTTCAAAGAACTCACCAAAACCTGTCCAAATCCACTCCAAATGGCATAAAACACGCCCCTGAGTGACTTTGAGGTGAAAAATTTGAACCTGAAATTTTGACCTTTTTTCACTCCAAACGATGACCCGCCGCCTGTCGCAGTCACCAAAAACGGTGGTGTCAACTTTTTCAAAGAACTCACCAAAAACCTGTCCAAATCCACTCCAAATGGCATAAAACACGCCCCTGAGTGACTTTGAGGTGAAAAATTTGAACCTGAAATTTTGACCTTTTTTCACTCCAAACGATGACCCGCCGCCTGTCGCAGTCACCAAAAACGGTGGTGTCAACTTTTTCAAAGAACTCACCAAAAACCTGTCCAAATCCACTCCAAATGGCATAAAACACGCCCCTGAGTGACTTTGAGGTGAAAAATTTGAACCTGAAATTTTGACCTTTTTTCACTCCAAACGATGACCCGCCGCCTGTCGCAGTCACCAAAAACGGTGGTGTCAACTTTTTCAAAGAACTCACCAAAAACCTGTCCAAATCCACTCCAAATGGCATAAAACACGCCCCTGAGTGACTTTGAGGTGAAAAATTTGAACCTGAAATTTTGACCTTTTTTCACTCCAAACGATGACCCGCCGCCTGTCGCAGTCACCAAAAACGGTGGTGTCAACTTTTTCAAAGAACTCACCAAAAACCTGTCCAAATCCACTCCAAATGGCATAAAACACGCCCCTGAGTGACTTTGAGGTGAAAAATTTGAACCTGAAATTTTGACCTTTTTTCACTCCAAACGATGACCCGCCGCCTGTCGCAGTCACCAAAAACGGTGGTGTCAACTTTTTCAAAGAACTCACCAAAAACCTGTCCAAATCCACTCCAAATGGCATAAAACACGCCCCTGAGTGACTTTGAGGTGAAAAATTTGAACCTGAAATTTTGACCTTTTTTCACTCCAAACGATGACCCGCCGCCTGTCGCAGTCACCAAAAACGGTGGTGTCAACTTTTTCAAAGAACTCACCAAAACCTGTCCAAATCCACTCCAAATGGCATAAAACACGCCCCTGAGTGACTTTGAGGTGAAAAATTTGAACCTGAAATTTTGACCTTTTTTCACTCCAAACGATGACCCGCCGCCTGTCGCAGTCACCAAAAACGGTGGTGTCAACTTTTTCAAAGAACTCACCAAAAACCTGTCCAAATCCACTCCAAATGGCATAAAACACGCCCCTGAGTGACTTTGAGGTGAAAAATTTGAACCTGAAATTTTGACCTTTTTTCACTCCAAACGATGACCCGCCGCCTGTCGCAGTCACCAAAAACGGTGGTGTCAACTTTTTCAAAGAACTCACCAAAAACCTGTCCAAATCCACTCCAAATGGCATAAAACACGCCCCTGAGTGACTTTGAGGTGAAAAATTTGAACCTGAAATTTTGACCTTTTTTCACTCCAAACGATGACCCGCCGCCTGTCGCAGTCACCAAAAACGGTGGTGTCAACTTTTTCAAAGAACTCACCAAAAACCTGTCCAAATCCACTCCAAATGGCATAAAACACGCCCCTGAGTGACTTTGAGGTGAAAAATTTGAACCTGAAATTTTGACCTTTTTTCACTCCAAACGATGACCCGCCGCCTGTCGCAGTCACCAAAAACGGTGGTGTCAACTTTTTCAAAGAACTCACCAAAAACCTGTCCAAATCCACTCCAAATGGCATAAAACACGCCCCTGAGTGACTTTGAGGTGAAAAATTTGAACCTGAAATTTTGACCTTTTTTCACTCCAAACGATGACCCGCCGCCTGTCGCAGTCACCAAAAACGGTGGTGTCAACTTTTTCAAAGAACTCACCAAAAACCTGTCCAAATCCACTCCAAATGGCATAAAACACGCCCCTGAGTGACTTTGAGGTGAAAAATTTGAACCTGAAATTTTGACCTTTTTTCACTCCAAACGATGACCCGCCGCCTGTCGCAGTCACCAAAAACGGTGGTGTCAACTTTTTCAAAGAACTCACCAAAAACCTGTCCAAATCCACTCCAAATGGCATAAAACACGCCCCTGAGTGACTTTGAGGTGAAAAATTTGAACCTGAAATTTTGACCTTTTTTCACTCCAAACGATGACCCGCCGCCTGTCGCAGTCACCAAAAACGGTGGTGTCAACTTTTTCAAAGAACTCACCAAAAACCTGTCCAAATCCACTCCAAATGGCATAAAACACGCCCCTGAGTGACTTTGAGGTGAAAAATTTGAACCTGAAATTTTGACCTTTTTTCACTCCAAACGATGACCCGCCGCCTGTCGCAGTCACCAAAAACGGTGGTGTCAACTTTTTCAAAGAACTCACCAAAAACCTGTCCAAATCCACTCCAAATGGCATAAAACACGCCCCTGAGTGACTTTGAGGTGAAAAATTTGAACCTGAAATTTTGACCTTTTTTCACTCCAAACGATGACCCGCCGCCTGTCGCAGTCACCAAAAACGGTGGTGTCAACTTTTTCAAAGAACTCACCAAAAACCTGTCCAAATCCACTCCAAATGGCATAAAACACGCCCCTGAGTGACTTTGAGGTGAAAAATTTGAACCTGAAATTTTGACCTTTTTTCACTCCAAACGATGACCCGCCGCCTGTCGCAGTCACCAAAAACGGTGGTGTCAACTTTTTCAAAGAACTCACCAAAAACCTGTCCAAATCCACTCCAAATGGCATAAAACACGCCCCTGAGTGACTTTGAGGTGAAAAATTTGAACCTGAAATTTTGACCTTTTTTCACTCCAAACGATGACCCGCCGCCTGTCGCAGTCACCAAAAACGGTGGTGTCAACTTTTTCAAAGAACTCACCAAAAACCTGTCCAAATCCACTCCAAATGGCATAAAACACGCCCCTGAGTGACTTTGAGGTGAAAAATTTGAACCTGAAATTTTGACCTTTTTTCACTCCAAACGATGACCCGCCGCCTGTCGCAGTCACCAAAAACGGTGGTGTCAACTTTTTCAAAGAACTCACCAAAAACCTGTCCAAATCCACTCCAAATGGCATAAAACACGCCCCTGAGTGACTTTGAGGTGAAAAATTTGAACCTGAAATTTTGACCTTTTTTCACTCCAAACGATGACCCGCCGCCTGTCGCAGTCACCAAAAACGGTGGTGTCAACTTTTTCAAAGAACTCACCAAAAACCTGTCCAAATCCACTCCAAATGGCATAAAACACGCCCCTGAGTGACTTTGAGGTGAAAAATTTGAACCTGAAATTTTGACCTTTTTTCACTCCAAACGATGACCCGCCGCCTGTCGCAGTCACCAAAAACGGTGGTGTCAACTTTTTCAAAGAACTCACCAAAACCTGTCCAAATCCACTCCAAATGGCATAAAACACGCCCCTGAGTGACTTTGAGGTGAAAAATTTGAACCTGAAATTTTGACCTTTTTTCACTCCAAACGATGACCCGCCGCCTGTCGCAGTCACCAAAAACGGTGGTGTCAACTTTTTCAAAGAACTCACCAAAAACCTGTCCAAATCCACTCCAAATGGCATAAAACACGCCCCTGAGTGACTTTGAGGTGAAAAATTTGAACCTGAAATTTTGACCTTTTTTCACTCCAAACGATGACCCGCCGCCTGTCGCAGTCACCAAAAACGGTGGTGTCAACTTTTTCAAAGAACTCACCAAAAACCTGTCCAAATCCACTCCAAATGGCATAAAACACGCCCCTGAGTGACTTTGAGGTGAAAAATTTGAACCTGAAATTTTGACCTTTTTTCACTCCAAACGATGACCCGCCGCCTGTCGCAGTCACCAAAAACGGTGGTGTCAACTTTTTCAAAGAACTCACCAAAAACCTGTCCAAATCCACTCCAAATGGCATAAAACACGCCCCTGAGTGACTTTGAGGTGAAAAATTTGAACCTGAAATTTTGACCTTTTTTCACTCCAAACGATGACCCGCCGCCTGTCGCAGTCACCAAAAACGGTGGTGTCAACTTTTTCAAAGAACTCACCAAAAACCTGTCCAAATCCACTCCAAATGGCATAAAACACGCCCCTGAGTGACTTTGAGGTGAAAAATTTGAACCTGAAATTTTGACCTTTTTTCACTCCAAACGATGACCCGCCGCCTGTCGCAGTCACCAAAAACGGTGGTGTCAACTTTTTCAAAGAACTCACCAAAAACCTGTCCAAATCCACTCCAAATGGCATAAAACACGCCCCTGAGTGACTTTGAGGTGAAAAATTTGAACCTGAAATTTTGACCTTTTTTCACTCCAAACGATGACCCGCCGCCTGTCGCAGTCACCAAAAACGGTGGTGTCAACTTTTTCAAAGAACTCACCAAAAACCTGTCCAAATCCACTCCAAATGGCATAAAACACGCCCCTGAGTGACTTTGAGGTGAAAAATTTGAACCTGAAATTTTGACCTTTTTTCACTCCAAACGATGACCCGCCGCCTGTCGCAGTCACCAAAAACGGTGGTGTCAACTTTTTCAAAGAACTCACCAAAAACCTGTCCAAATCCACTCCAAATGGCATAAAACACGCCCCTGAGTGACTTTGAGGTGAAAAATTTGAACCTGAAATTTTGACCTTTTTTCACTCCAAACGATGACCCGCCGCCTGTCGCAGTCACCAAAAACGGTGGTGTCAACTTTTTCAAAGAACTCACCAAAAACCTGTCCAAATCCACTCCAAATGGCATAAAACACGCCCCTGAGTGACTTTGAGGTGAAAAATTTGAACCTGAAATTTTGACCTTTTTTCACTCCAAACGATGACCCGCCGCCTGTCGCAGTCACCAAAAACGGTGGTGTCAACTTTTTCAAAGAACTCACCAAAAACCTGTCCAAATCCACTCCAAATGGCATAAAACACGCCCCTGAGTGACTTTGAGGTGAAAAATTTGAACCTGAAATTTTGACCTTTTTTCACTCCAAACGATGACCCGCCGCCTGTCGCAGTCACCAAAAACGGTGGTGTCAACTTTTTCAAAGAACTCACCAAAAACCTGTCCAAATCCACTCCAAATGGCATAAAACACGCCCCTGAGTGACTTTGAGGTGAAAAATTTGAACCTGAAATTTTGACCTTTTTTCACTCCAAACGATGACCCGCCGCCTGTCGCAGTCACCAAAAACGGTGGTGTCAACTTTTTCAAAGAACTCACCAAAAACCTGTCCAAATCCACTCCAAATGGCATAAAACACGCCCCTGAGTGACTTTGAGGTGAAAAATTTGAACCTGAAATTTTGACCTTTTTTCACTCCAAACGATGACCCGCCGCCTGTCGCAGTCACCAAAAACGGTGGTGTCAACTTTTTCAAAGAACTCACCAAAAACCTGTCCAAATCCACTCCAAATGGCATAAAACACGCCCCTGAGTGACTTTGAGGTGAAAAATTTGAACCTGAAATTTTGACCTTTTTTCACTCCAAACGATGACCCGCCGCCTGTCGCAGTCACCAAAAACGGTGGTGTCAACTTTTTCAAAGAACTCACCAAAAACCTGTCCAAATCCACTCCAAATGGCATAAAACACGCCCCTGAGTGACTTTGAGGTGAAAAATTTGAACCTGAAATTTTGACCTTTTTTCACTCCAAACGATGACCCGCCGCCTGTCGCAGTCACCAAAAACGGTGGTGTCAACTTTTTCAAAGAACTCACCAAAAACCTGTCCAAATCCACTCCAAATGGCATAAAACACGCCCCTGAGTGACTTTGAGGTGAAAAATTTGAACCTGAAATTTTGACCTTTTTTCACTCCAAACGATGACCCGCCGCCTGTCGCAGTCACCAAAAACGGTGGTGTCAACTTTTTCAAAGAACTCACCAAAAACCTGTCCAAATCCACTCCAAATGGCATAAAACACGCCCCTGAGTGACTTTGAGGTGAAAAATTTGAACCTGAAATTTTGACCTTTTTTCACTCCAAACGATGACCCGCCGCCTGTCGCAGTCACCAAAAACGGTGGTGTCAACTTTTTCAAAGAACTCACCAAAAACCTGTCCAAATCCACTCCAAATGGCATAAAACACGCCCCTGAGTGACTTTGAGGTGAAAAATTTGAACCTGAAATTTTGACCTTTTTTCACTCCAAACGATGACCCGCCGCCTGTCGCAGTCACCAAAAACGGTGGTGTCAACTTTTTCAAAGAACTCACCAAAACCTGTCCAAATCCACTCCAAATGGCATAAAACACGCCCCTGAGTGACTTTGAGGTGAAAAATTTGAACCTGAAATTTTGACCTTTTTTCACTCCAAACGATGACCCGCCGCCTGTCGCAGTCACCAAAAACGGTGGTGTCAACTTTTTCAAAGAACTCACCAAAAACCTGTCCAAATCCACTCCAAATGGCATAAAACACGCCCCTGAGTGACTTTGAGGTGAAAAATTTGAACCTGAAATTTTGACCTTTTTTCACTCCAAACGATGACCCGCCGCCTGTCGCAGTCACCAAAAACGGTGGTGTCAACTTTTTCAAAGAACTCACCAAAAACCTGTCCAAATCCACTCCAAATGGCATAAAACACGCCCCTGAGTGACTTTGAGGTGAAAAATTTGAACCTGAAATTTTGACCTTTTTTCACTCCAAACGATGACCCGCCGCCTGTCGCAGTCACCAAAAACGGTGGTGTCAACTTTTTCAAAGAACTCACCAAAAACCTGTCCAAATCCACTCCAAATGGCATAAAACACGCCCCTGAGTGACTTTGAGGTGAAAAATTTGAACCTGAAATTTTGACCTTTTTTCACTCCAAACGATGACCCGCCGCCTGTCGCAGTCACCAAAAACGGTGGTGTCAACTTTTTCAAAGAACTCACCAAAAACCTGTCCAAATCCACTCCAAATGGCATAAAACACGCCCCTGAGTGACTTTGAGGTGAAAAATTTGAACCTGAAATTTTGACCTTTTTTCACTCCAAACGATGACCCGCCGCCTGTCGCAGTCACCAAAAACGGTGGTGTCAACTTTTTCAAAGAACTCACCAAAAACCTGTCCAAATCCACTCCAAATGGCATAAAACACGCCCCTGAGTGACTTTGAGGTGAAAAATTTGAACCTGAAATTTTGACCTTTTTTCACTCCAAACGATGACCCGCCGCCTGTCGCAGTCACCAAAAACGGTGGTGTCAACTTTTTCAAAGAACTCACCAAAAACCTGTCCAAATCCACTCCAAATGGCATAAAACACGCCCCTGAGTGACTTTGAGGTGAAAAATTTGAACCTGAAATTTTGACCTTTTTTCACTCCAAACGATGACCCGCCGCCTGTCGCAGTCACCAAAAACGGTGGTGTCAACTTTTTCAAAGAACTCACCAAAAACCTGTCCAAATCCACTCCAAATGGCATAAAACACGCCCCTGAGTGACTTTGAGGTGAAAAATTTGAACCTGAAATTTTGACCTTTTTTCACTCCAAACGATGACCCGCCGCCTGTCGCAGTCACCAAAAACGGTGGTGTCAACTTTTTCAAAGAACTCACCAAAAACCTGTCCAAATCCACTCCAAATGGCATAAAACACGCCCCTGAGTGACTTTGAGGTGAAAAATTTGAACCTGAAATTTTGACCTTTTTTCACTCCAAACGATGACCCGCCGCCTGTCGCAGTCACCAAAAACGGTGGTGTCAACTTTTTCAAAGAACTCACCAAAAACCTGTCCAAATCCACTCCAAATGGCATAAAACACGCCCCTGAGTGACTTTGAGGTGAAAAATTTGAACCTGAAATTTTGACCTTTTTTCACTCCAAACGATGACCCGCCGCCTGTCGCAGTCACCAAAAACGGTGGTGTCAACTTTTTCAAAGAACTCACCAAAAACCTGTCCAAATCCACTCCAAATGGCATAAAACACGCCCCTGAGTGACTTTGAGGTGAAAAATTTGAACCTGAAATTTTGACCTTTTTTCACTCCAAACGATGACCCGCCGCCTGTCGCAGTCACCAAAAACGGTGGTGTCAACTTTTTCAAAGAACTCACCAAAAACCTGTCCAAATCCACTCCAAATGGCATAAAACACGCCCCTGAGTGACTTTGAGGTGAAAAATTTGAACCTGAAATTTTGACCTTTTTTCACTCCAAACGATGACCCGCCGCCTGTCGCAGTCACCAAAAACGGTGGTGTCAACTTTTTCAAAGAACTCACCACAAAACCTGTCCAAATCCACTCCAAATGGCATAAAACACGCCCCTGAGTGACTTTGAGGTGAAAAATTTGAACCTGAAATTTTGACCTTTTTTCACTCCAAACGATGACCCGCCGCCTGTCGCAGTCACCAAAAACGGTGGTGTCAACTTTTTCAAAGAACTCACCAAAAACCTGTCCAAATCCACTCCAAATGGCATAAAACACGCCCCTGAGTGACTTTGAGGTGAAAAATTTGAACCTGAAATTTTGACCTTTTTTCACTCCAAACGATGACCCGCCGCCTGTCGCAGTCACCAAAAACGGTGGTGTCAACTTTTTCAAAGAACTCACCAAAAACCTGTCCAAATCCACTCCAAATGGCATAAAACACGCCCCTGAGTGACTTTGAGGTGAAAAATTTGAACCTGAAATTTTGACCTTTTTTCACTCCAAACGATGACCCGCCGCCTGTCGCAGTCACCAAAAACGGTGGTGTCAACTTTTTCAAAGAACTCACCAAAAACCTGTCCAAATCCACTCCAAATGGCATAAAACACGCCCCTGAGTGACTTTGAGGTGAAAAATTTGAACCTGAAATTTTGACCTTTTTTCACTCCAAACGATGACCCGCCGCCTGTCGCAGTCACCAAAAACGGTGGTGTCAACTTTTTCAAAGAACTCACCAAAAACCTGTCCAAATCCACTCCAAATGGCATAAAACACGCCCCTGAGTGACTTTGAGGTGAAAAATTTGAACCTGAAATTTTGACCTTTTTTCACTCCAAACGATGACCCGCCGCCTGTCGCAGTCACCAAAAACGGTGGTGTCAACTTTTTCAAAGAACTCACCAAAAACCTGTCCAAATCCACTCCAAATGGCATAAAACACGCCCCTGAGTGACTTTGAGGTGAAAAATTTGAACCTGAAATTTTGACCTTTTTTCACTCCAAACGATGACCCGCCGCCTGTCGCAGTCACCAAAAACGGTGGTGTCAACTTTTTCAAAGAACTCACCAAAAACCTGTCCAAATCCACTCCAAATGGCATAAAACACGCCCCTGAGTGACTTTGAGGTGAAAAATTTGAACCTGAAATTTTGACCTTTTTTCACTCCAAACGATGACCCGCCGCCTGTCGCAGTCACCAAAAACGGTGGTGTCAACTTTTTCAAAGAACTCACCAAAAACCTGTCCAAATCCACTCCAAATGGCATAAAACACGCCCCTGAGTGACTTTGAGGTGAAAAATTTGAACCTGAAATTTTGACCTTTTTTCACTCCAAACGATGACCCGCCGCCTGTCGCAGTCACCAAAAACGGTGGTGTCAACTTTTTCAAAGAACTCACCAAAAACCTGTCCAAATCCACTCCAAATGGCATAAAACACGCCCCTGAGTGACTTTGAGGTGAAAAATTTGAACCTGAAATTTTGACCTTTTTTCACTCCAAACGATGACCCGCCGCCTGTCGCAGTCACCAAAAACGGTGGTGTCAACTTTTTCAAAGAACTCACCAAAAACCTGTCCAAATCCACTCCAAATGGCATAAAACACGCCCCTGAGTGACTTTGAGGTGAAAAATTTGAACCTGAAATTTTGACCTTTTTTCACTCCAAACGATGACCCGCCGCCTGTCGCAGTCACCAAAAACGGTGGTGTCAACTTTTTCAAAGAACTCACCACAAACCTGTCCAAATCCACTCCAAATGGCATAAAACACGCCCCTGAGCGACTTTGAGGTGAAAAATTTGAACCTGAAATTTTGACCTTTTTTCACTCCAAACGATGACCCGCCGCCTGTCGCAGTCACCAAAAACGGTGGTGTCAACTTTTTCAAAGAACTCACCACAAACCTGTCCAAATCCACTCCAAATGGCATAAAACACGCCCCTGAGCGACTTTGAGGTGAAAAATTTGAACCTGAAATTTTGACCTTTTTTCACTCCAAACGATGACCCGCCGCCTGTCGCAGTCACCAAAAACGGTGGTGTCAACTTTTTCAAAGAACTCACCACAAACCTGTCCAAATCCACTCCAAATGGCATAAAACACGCCCCTGAGCGACTTTGAGGTGAAAAATTTGAACCTGAAATTTTGACCTTTTTTCACTCCAAACGATGACCCGCCGCCTGTCGCAGTCACCAAAAACGGTGGTGTCAACTTTTTCAAAGAACTCACCACAAACCTGTCCAAATCCACTCCAAATGGCATAAAACACGCCCCTGAGTGACTTTGAGGTGAAAAATTTGAACCTGAAATTTTGACCTTTTTTCACTCCAAACGATGACCCGCCGCCTGTCGCAGTCACCAAAAACGGTGGTGTCAACTTTTTCAAAGAACTCACCAAAAACCTGTCCAAATCCACTCCATATGGCAGAAAACATCCCCCTGAGTAACGTCTGAGGAGATAAAATTTCATCTGAAAAATTTTGCTTCTTGTACAACTTGCATTCTTCTATCTTCAGTTTCTGCTCCAAAATTCTCCAGAGAAAAAATTACCTCTGAACTCTCGGGAGGATTTTAAAAAAATTCCCTTCATTAAATGCAGCAAAGGTTTCTCTGCTCTTTGTCAGTTTATTTTATCATCTCCACTTTGTCTTTCCTTGATTAGAAATCACTAATTCTTCAGTGATTTCTTTTCTCTTTGCAAATTACAGACATTGTAGATTTGTAAAGGATAGAAAGAATTATCCAGAGATTCAGACCAAACACACTCAGACAGACAGCTTGGCTCCCTCGCCTGCCAACATGGAAGCCTCAGAGCTGTAGCTGCTCCTTGGCCCAGTAAGTAGTGGTTGTCTTTTGGCTTTGCTCTCGGCTCCGTACTTCACGACTCAACCTGGCAACTTCAGCACCTAATCAGGCTGCTCGGTCCCACTGAGCTGTCTCAACTGGAGAGCAGCAACAAACAAGTAGTGATAGCTGGAAGCCTTCATGGACAGAGAGAGGCTGATCCAAAAACCAGGTGGACAAGACCACCAGTGCTGTTTCTTACTCCTCCAGCATCTTCCCACAACCTGTTTTGTGGTGTAACCTAGGACACTGGGTAAAATGTGGAATATTAAATAAATAAGCTCCTCTAACTGTTTTAATTTAAATAATTGAATTTTCAGATCACCATTTCTTTGTTGAGACCCAGCAATTTTCACGCAGATTAGAAAACATTTACCTGAACACACACCTCCTGCAAAAATGAATTCTGAAGGGAAACACCTTTGGATTGGCACATTTACAATTCCTTGTGCAAAAATAAATGATAATTATGTGTGAAATTCACTGGGGATTGTTACATTTCTCTCTTGAAGTCAGCACAGATGTTATAACGCAGCGTGACTCCATGAAAATCATCAGCAACCTGTGTTCTTAGTAACTTACTCTGCAGTATTTGTGTTATGTTTTATAAAATGCATCACATCAGGTTAAATTGGGCTGTAATATTGTTACTTTTAACTTGTTGGTCTCAGGCAGAACATAATGTTCCATGATCTCACATTGGTTAATTGGACATTCACTTTACTGTATCTGTAATTACTGCAGACTCTCCAAATTTGCATAAAAAATAGTTCAGCTCTTTTTTTTTGTGGCATCACACTGCTACACTTGGAATTTTTTGACACTCACCTTCCCAGAAACTGAAACCAAAATGTCTGCACCTGCTCTCATTCTGCTGCTGAATAAAACACAGATAACTAAGAAAAAGAATGAATTGATAAGTGGATGTGTGTGTTTGTGCTGCAGATGTGAACATCTGTGACCCCTGTCTTACATTGTGTGTGTGTGTCTGCGCTGTTCAGCCTCTCAAAGTTAAAGGGCCATCAATACTGGTGCATATAAATCCCTTTAATGGAAAGTCTAAATGTTATTATCCTCCATCTGCTCCCTCATTCTCTGCTCATCTCTTTCAATATACAGTGTGTACAGTTTCTCACATGTACTGGTTTGTTCAGATAGATTTTTGTTTTGTCTGTCTCTTTTTGTTACTGTTGTATATTGTTTTTTTTCCCCTCACTTTTATTCTGACACTGCCCCTCTCCTTTTTTGCTCCTCTAAATTGATCCTTTTTCTGGCTTCCCTCCTGTGAGCTTCACCTTTCTTTCTTCTTTATCCTGTCTTGTTTTCGTCATGCTTTATGTTTTTGCTTCCTGCTGCCTTCATTACTCTGCTTTGTTCTCTTGTTAGGCCAGAATTAGTCTGGTGAAATGTGACTGCAAAAAGTAATAAAAATGTATACAGCATGAGAACTAATATGGATAGAGTAAGCAAATTGCATCTCCAAAAATGTAAATCATATAGTTTATTAAAGTCCCATACTTTGTTATTTATCAGTGTCCCTGCATTCACATTCACCCATACATATATACATACATGCATTTTTTACTCTGTTGCTTGTTTTCTTTCACCATGCAGTTAAATAAACAAGGGTAAAATCAAGGGTCAGAGCAAATATTTGCAGACAGTTTCAAGTGTGACAGAGCACATCCCCATCTATCTGCTTTTTAAAAAATCTCTCCTCTAAACATACCCTCTTTCTGTCCCTTTTTCTTGCTCTGTTTGTCAAGTACCCCCCTTCTGTCCTTGTCTGGATTTATCTGGCTCCATCTTTCTCACAGACCAATTCATACACTCTCATGTCACAACTTGTCAACTCTATCTGTATGTTGCCACTAGGGGGCAGTAAAACACCACCTGTTCACACATGACAACAATATTTTAATGTGTCCACACCCACTCTCTTTTTCTCACACCAACATGAACATACACACAGTGAATATAGGGAATATGCATGCTGAAACATTGAAAATGTCAAATGTAATTTTATTACTCTAAACTAAAACATTCATTTTCTGTTACCTCTTCCAATGAAGGGCACTTGGCACGGCATGATTTTAAAGCCCACACACTGATTTTGATGATAAATCATGAAGCCAAGCTGTTCCGGTTGTTCATTGTTCCACCATTCCTCATTTAAACACAGCATTGTCAAATATGTTTGTCTCAGCATCTCAGAGTCTAAGTGGGTGTTTTTAATGGGACACCGGGGTAAAAACTGTCAGCTCTTTAAAGCTGTTCAAAGCTTTTAAAACACTAACAAGCACTATAGTTAACTAAATGGTTGCTATCGTGCCAGCAAGTTTTACCATCAAATTAACATGGTAATTTCAAATAATTATTTGGTTTTCTGTTTCACTTTTTTTTATATACATTTTTTGGGGGGTTTTCACCTTTATTTAGACAGGACAGTGGAGATGAGACAGGAAACAGGGAGAGAGAGCAGGGGAATGAGACGCAGTAAAGGGCCAGGCGAACCGGGAGTCAATCCGGGGACCAGCTGCTTAGGGCACTTAAGCCCATGTGGTACGGCATGGATCTCATTTCAGGAGGTGGAATTAAAGCTGGCTGAGACCTAATCCCAGCGTAATACCCCTCCCCCCCTCCCTGCCCCATTTTATGAAGCAGGAAAAGAAGGGGTGAGAGAAATTAGAAAAGGAGGTGGTGTTTGGAGGTGCAGAGAGGTGAGTAAAGACAAAGGGGTGAAAGGCAAGATGAGAGAGGGATGAGAGGGAAATGAGAAAATCTACACTAGGTTCTTACAGTCCAGTCCTGGAGTACTGTTTTTTTTAAATTTTCATAAAAATAATGACTATGTACAGGTGTGGAAAATAAATTAAATTTTATAAATAACAGTACTACATCAGATCTGCATTAGTGTTTGGTGACAGCATTTGTGTGGCAGGGAGAGTTTGGTCATCTTACATGTCCAGAAATTTGTCAATAGGGGATTGTAGTTTGCTCATTAGCGTACACTGTTCTGAGTGCTAGTGACTAGGATCTCCAAAGTGAAAATTACAACATCCTCACTTATATGACATGAACTGCACACACATACGATGTTACAATAACATCCAAATTCTGTTGGTGGCAGTGGATGAAAAGTCAGGGGATCATTAAAGTCAACAAGTTTACTCTCTGCAGACATGAATGTTTATACCAAATTTAATGGAAATCCTATAAAAAACATATCACAATATGAAAAATATTGTTATGTGTATGTTCTGAACAAGGGTTAGTTTTAAGTGCAGGAAGTGCAGTGATGGGAGACGATGGTAAAATGCATGATTCCTGAGACCATAAACTGTGGAGTAACTATACTAAGACATGAAATATAATCCTGGAAGTCCAGTTTGAGTAACAGATCAGTGAACTGGAGGCTTATACTACTGTGAGACAGGATTTTACGACCTGAAGTTGTCATGGTGGCAATCTCCTTATCTTTCATCGAGACAGTTGTGATGTAAACTGTAGAACCATGGCATCCACATTGCAAAGTAAGATACCAGGATTATACATTTGCATGACGGTGATTGGCCTACACATGCTGTCAAATTACCCTGTTTTACTTGAACTTCTTCTGCGTCACTGGGCTAGTTCCACTCTAATGGATGAGCTTGCTGCAGTTTTTTTTTTCACACACATCTCAAGTTTGTCTGAATGCAGACTTATTGGACACCCTGTCTACACTGGTTGTGATTTTCAGTCACATTTTTCGGTCATCCATCTGATGGAACAAATACAGTTCCATTTTCAATAAAGCTGCTGTTTCCACTGCTGCATAGTGACTTGCATGTGACATTCAACTTCCAAACAAAGCATCTTTTTTAGTCTACTTACCCTAAAAGTAAATACATACTCTGACAGGGACCTGAGGACAGTCTGAGCTAAAACAGCCCTCAGGATTATGAGATGCCTTGATCTAAAATATGTGAATAGCCAGAACAGACCCAAACACCAAATTGGTTACAGCGTGATGTACCACCAATTATATAAAAACATAATAATAACACTGTTTGACATGCGTCAAAAAGTAATTTTTCCTTTTTTAAATTAATAATTAATATAGTAATTTTACCTTATTATGACATCTGGTTGAAAGTCAGCTCTTAGGAATAAGATATATTGACACACAGACCTGAGACCCACAGGTTGGGTTGGGTCGGGAACCACCCCAGACCTGATTATACTGGATATAATTTGGACTGGAGCTAAGTGGGCCTGTGAGGACCTCCACACCCCATCAAAATATCTGATTGGGTGTTTTTTGTATCTCATTGAGGATCATACTGACAGAAAGTACAGGCAAAAGAAGAGAGAGAGAGAAAATGGCAGGTGAGAGGCCAGAATCAGCTTCTGCAGTTGTGATTAGGTTGGTTTAGATGACAGTAAGGTGTTTTGTGAAGGTCACTGATGTTGTGCTCCTCTGTTATTTAGGCTTTCAGGGATGCGATCCAATCAGATCGCTCTAAAGCCGTTTTCCCCAAATCCTCATCACATTATGTCGCAGCATAAGCCCTGTTGAATCAGCGGCTATTGGACTAGCAGTAATCAGCTTAGCTTGGCCCCACTGTAAATATGCAAATAGTATTTGATGATTAATTGACCCCAGTTGGCGGTGCAGCCAAGCAGAGGGAGAGAGAGGGAGAGAGTATGTGGGAGAGGCAGAGACAGACAGCGTAGTAGAAGACGAATATGTGAGGTATGAGGGAGGAAATGTCACAGAAAGTCGTGAGAATTAAATGACTGTGTGTTGCGTCAGTGAAACGGTAAGAGAGTAAGGACATATTTGAGAAAAAAATGTGTGTTGAATAAACAGTTATTATTTAGGCCTTTGCATAAAGAATTTAAGTTGTGTTAATGTGTGTTAGTTTTGGCACATGATTTTCATTTAGTCATAATCTTTTGATGAAAAGACACCTCCAAGACATTTGTTTTGGTCATTTAATAGTTTAGTTTTCATCACTGATATGTCAGTCTCATTTTTGCTATGTTTTTTTAATTGTCATGCCTTCCAAGCAGTTTGAGGCTATGGCTATCACCATTTTTTCTATAGTTACCGTGGTTACAGGTGTCTAACATGAGGTATCCATGTCACTCTGCTTTGTAGTAATACTTAGCATTTACATTATTGTATTATACATTATATAACATTATTATATTGCATTACCAAACCACTTTTTCCAACTATTTACATCATTGCAACTACCTGTGCTGTTCACTGCAGAGCAGTGAGTCATTCAGAACCTGGATTCACTCACTTGTTCAATAAAATACTGTCCATTCCAAGAACAGGTAACATCAGAAACATTACCGACAGACATAACTTCTGTGTTTCCTATTAATGATACTGCTATAGGTCAAGCGGCTAAATCATCCTCTGAACAATAGATGTTTTGGGCAATGTCTCACAGTATCATTTAGTTTTATTTGTTGACAAAAAATGTAATACATTTTGTCATTGTTCTTGTTTTCAAAGGTTACTTTCTATTTAGTTTTAGTCTTATTTTCGTGGTGAAAAATAGGTTGTCAACAAAATTTAACGTTATAATTTTTGCTGACAAAATTAAAACTTCATCTGATCTGTGCTCAGTTCTCTTAGTTGGAGAAAAAAAACGGAGCCAATCAGAGTTTTGTAGGTCTGATGAAGAATAGGGAATATCTGTAAAGAATAGCAGTACAGATTGCTGTAACTTGACCACCATGAAATCTGTCTGTTTCTTCAATTGACGTGACAAAAATTGTTGTCTCCCAGAAACTGCTAACCTAGCCTATGTGTTGACTGCAGTCATGAATGATCAGTTAAGGCAAACATAACTTCCCTCTTCCAGAAAACTATGAACATGAACACAATGTCAGAATGAAAAATGGAGGAAAAATGCAATAGCAATTCAGCCTCATTATAAGGCCAATAAAAAAATCTGTATATGAGATATTTTATCCCTGCAAGAGTCAATTATTTTAACAAAATCAGCCCACTTGCACTTGTGTGGGGATTTGTAAAGGTATGTGTTCACATGCTTTTATTTATGCACTATAATGTTATTTGTTGTGGCTCTTTTTTGACAAAAAATAAATATTAAAAAAATACACCAATACGTTCTACTGTTTTTCTTCTGTTTTTCTAAAAAACTGAACTCTGGACTGACAATATGCAAGTGAATGAGTGAACACTATGTTGTTATGAGTTTTTTTTTTGTCATAGGATAAGTTTTTCTTTTCTTTTTGACTCTTTAATTGTCTACATTTGACCTTTACCTCACTGAATTATACTGCTGTGTACTGGACTGCAGTGGACAGAGGAAGGGGAAGAGAGTGTGTGGGGAAGAGAATATGGCGGTGTATCACTGAGGGAGTAAGAGAAAAAGAAAAAAAGATGGAGATAAAACTAGAGAAGGATTTGAGGAAGGGAGGCAAAGTTCCCAACACCGTTGCTATGTACGCACACATGCACACACAAACAAACAAACAAACAGTGCCCCCACCCCTACGGCTCAAATGTCAACAAGGAAAATTGGAAATGAGTAATTCTTTCAGAGTGTGAAATAGATTGCTTCTCATATACGTATGTCCCTGAATATGACAAATTGATTCTTGCGGAGAGGCGAGCAGCAAATCCAGCAGACAATTTTTATTGTATATTTTTTTGAATTATGATTATGATTATTTATTTATTTTGTTTTTGCCAAACACGGCTCTCCATTGTAATTGAAGTCCCCTCACCCGGAGGGGAAGTGTTCTTTCTCCAACCCTCTAATTTGTTCTTTTAGCAGCCTTGATTTTCATTCTGTCAATAAATCGGAGAGTCAGAGTTGTTTGTGTGTGTGTGCGCGGTTGTTTTTAGCTGTCTGTGTGTGTGTGAGAGAGAGAGAGAGAGTGAGGGAGGGAGAAAGAGAAGGAGAGAGAGAAATGAGGGAGTGATTATTCAATATTAACATGCTGGAGCCATCTGAGATGTTTCCTTTGATTACAGTATTTATAATGTACCCTGCTGTCATACCCACGGTGTGTGTGTGTGAGTGTGTGCGTGGATGCTGCTGAGAATGAGGGAAATCAAATCGATTAGACGTCTATACAACCCTCTGAAATTGTCTGCTTTCTGTTGGTGTGTACGTTTGATTGTCCAATTTTCCATTGTCTCATTTTCTGTTGTGTTTCCATATATCCAATCCCCCCCGACTCCCCTCCAGAACACATGATCAAATCTTTCTGTTATTCCTCCTCTTCTGGCTTTCTGTCTCCCTCCCATTTCTCACTGTCTGCCTCCACCTCTCTCTCTCTCTTTCTCTCTGTGTCTCTGGAGGATCAGTGTTTTATGAAGTTGGAAGCTTGTTGCTCTGTGGATGGCTAAAATTGGTTGGCAAAAATAACTCCAAATTGCTGGTTCTGCTATTACTTGTTCTGCACACACACACATACACTCACACACACACACACACACACACACACACACACACACACACAAAGATTTTACCCTTGCCTCCATGCTGAGGGGATGCTCATAAACTGTTCCTGTATGATCCACTTATGCAAAGATTGTAACACCTATATTTGTATTCTCCCTGTTATTTCACTCACAGACTTCTTGTCACTAATTATTCTCCAGTGTTAAAATCAGAATGTGTTTTTCTTAAGTATTTTTATTATTAGGGATTAAACACCACCATCTTTTTCTGACTTTATTTCATTCCCTTTTCTATGGCACCACATAATACACATTTTCAGGGCCTGTCCTGGAAATACCAGCAGATCTTTTTTGTTGTACACTAGCTCTGTAGCACTACAATCAGTGGATAGTATTTGCCCTTTTATGTGTGTTTAAAATTCTATGTTTTGAAGGAATGGTTTATTGTCTTGAGAGTAATCAAAGTTCAAAAATACCTGAATCAATGACATTAACATCATGACAATAATGAATGAACAACTCAAAAAATGTGATCTTTGAAGAACATTGACAAGAAGAAAACACTAACATGGCCAATGAGATACAATAGAAACATGCAAGAAAATGTCATCTACATAGGAAATTTGAGCAAAACTTAAGAACATCTCAAAGTGCATGAGCAAGAGGTTCAGGTAAGTTATGTTGTGAATTCAGTATAAAATGTACTTGCTGAGAGCTGTCTCCAGTGGTGGAAAGCAATGTTAACTCTTGTTGTGTTGTCTTGTGTGTTGTCTTTTCTTCCTAGCACGCTAACCAGCTAACCCCGTCCCGTCCCATGTTGCAATACCACTTTGTGATAGTGAGTCACTGTAGTGTCCAGTCTGCCATCAGTCCAACATGAAAGGAAGGAATAGCACTGTTCAGACACCATATTTGAACTTCTAGGGGTAGCAAAAATGAACATATAGCACCTTTAACCTTAACATTATTAATATTTGGAATTATTTGTATATAGTGGTAGCCTCACCCCTACCAGCTACAAATGAAAATGCAGCTTACAAGCAATCAATTAGCAATAATAACATAATTAAAAATATATTACTAAGTTGGACCATTCTGCTGCTTTTGAAAACTGTCAATGCAATTTTTACTTAGAAAATGGGACTTTACACAGTATTTTACAATTGTAGTATTGCTACTTTTACTCAAGAAAAAAGCCTGAACTTCCTCAATAACTACTAATTATTATAATAATTATTTATTACTTTGAGTTGATTTACAACATCACTATATTTTTCAGCTATCTCTTTTCTCTCTCTCCACTATTTTATTTAATTGTCCAGCGCATCTGCATGAAAAACCGTGCACAGCTAAGACTCGTTTCACAGCTGCAAAACCCCTGTGTCTGACTCAACAAAGCTAATGAAATCTCTGAAACAACAAATCAACAGCATAAGACAAAGGACAGAATAAATGTTCAGGAACACGACGTCCAACTGTGTTTGCTACGGCAGCTGCAGTGAAAACAAAATATGGCAGGCATGTTGTATTATTGCTGTCTGGTAATCTGAGAGTGCACAAGCCTGTTGGTAGAATTTACTGCGGCTAACTGGAAGAGCAGAAATGTAGTAAAACATAAAATAGTACTGACAGTACTGGCTGCTCCCAGTCACATCTTGTGGTGAAACTACACAATTCATGTCATTTATGTTATTTGGTTTATTTTGCTTTTCCAGAAGCTGTGTATTTTCTTGGAACTGAAACCTGAAATTTAGCCTATATGAAGATAAAACTGTATAAAAATGGGAGAAAACTCATATTGCTTTTTGTGTCTGAATATATTTCAAGTTTTTATATGTCATTCTTAGAGCACCTGCAGCCATGTGGTGATTTTATCATCTTAAATCAGTCTGGAGAGTCAACCTGGTGCATTGAATTTAAATGTAACCTACACAAGAGCACATATACAGGAGTGTGTTCACTACCAAATACACACACACATTCATAAACTTCACTATCTTGACACCTTACTCCTTCCATAATCCCTCTTGCCAGGGTTCCAGATAGTGACAGGGTCGTATTTGGCGCTAAAACATTATCTTTCTGCTCATTAACCTTCGACAGGGTTTCCATTCCGCCCGGCTGATTCCCCCTCCTCTGCCACCTCTGTCTTCACCTCCATCCCTTTCCCCTGTCGTTCCTCTCCTCCCTATTTGTCGAGGCACTCACCCGGATGAGACGGGAGCCTTTTAAAATGTCTAGTGATGCTTCACGGTGCTTCTCCTCCATTGGGGATCGACTTATCTGGACAATTTGTCCCACGAGTTGCCAAGACACTAATGAGATCATCGGCAGCAAAGTTTTGGGGGTTGAAGTTACAGCCAGTCAAAAATGGTCCGGTTTTCTCTGACCATTTTTGTGCCTTAAGTCCTGGTGATCCCTTCGGCCTGAAACCAAGAGCAAGAAGTACAATAACCATTGTTGTTATAAACTGAACAGAAGCAGATGGTTCATCAAAATTAAAGATCACAGTTCATTAAGTAAATGCTACACCTTTTTATGTTTCAGTCTCTTCTTTCCACAGTTTTTTAAATTCTAAAAGCTTTTATGTTTTCATAACTGAATAACAATATTTAAGTTATCATCATCAGGTAATGTACTCTGTCGCTGCTGAACTGGACTGCCAGCTTGTGAGTGTAAGTTGCCAGCTACTCAACACACAATACACATCAACACAAAAAACCCAAACGCCAACTGTATGCATATTTATGTCCACATTCAGTGTCACAAACTCCCCACTGTAACTGTCAAGTCCTGAAAAAAATAGTTTAAAAGTTAGTTTGAAACAGTCATTACTTTTCCAGGATGTCACAATTACAGAGTCATAGGTGGTAATATGGTTAGGTGAAATGATCAAAGTTAGCAGTAGAAAGCTAACATCAGAATAAATTTCCTTTTTTGATAAAATTGTTAACACAATGCTCCTAAACATAAGAATAACAGTGTGAATTGAGAGTAAGACAGACTTTTTAAAAACTGCACTTTACAATGGGCAGTGACGCAAAAAAAAAAAAAAAAAAAAACAAGAAATGAGTAAAAATCCTTCCACAGTGGAATTGCTGTTTGAGATGGATGTTTATTTTTTCATTGTAGCAGAAATAAAAATGGATAAAATGTTCCTCGTCTTTATATCCACATGAGAACAATAAGGCCGACAGACATTTGGATTTTATGGCAGAAACAAAAGGGCACACATACACACACACACACACACACACACACACACTAATATTCAGAAACAGTTGAGGACACTGAACCCGTGGGATGAGGAACACAGAGACATATAACAAGTAAACACCATTAATGGCTTTCCCTGCTGCTGTGGCATGATGTTAGCATCATCCTCATTTTACCTGGTGCTAAATGTGTCCGTGTCACCCCGGGGTTTGTTCTTGTCTCCATCTGCTGCGAGCGACACAGCAGCAGGGACTGATTTTTTTTTACCCTCCAACATTTTTGCACTAAGAGCATCGTTTGTGCTCCACTGCTTTACAACAGGAGCTGGAGATGATCTGATGTAGGTACTACATTGGAGCCCAGTTCAGACCAGGACCTATGCTGTGAAAAAAAGTTTCCCTTCACACAAGAATATTTTTGTATTGGATAGGGAAAGCTTGACTTCTTCCTCTTTGATTTAGTAGTTTGCATAACTAGTGAATCCTATGAATCCCATGAAGCCAGTATGAGTTATGGAGAGATCTCCTTCATTCCCAAGCAACCACCATTGAATAATCTCAACTTTAAACACATTTTTTCTTATTTTTAATAAAAAACTTTACATGTATCCTCTATGTGTTACAGTCATTTTTAGATATTATGTGCGTATTATGTACATAGTAAATTGGGCTGGATTAATGGGCGTTATTTTGAAGGATGATTCTAGCTGGAGCTGTCATTTTGTGTCTTCATATATAGAAATAGACTGCTTATTTTTTACATGGATGTTTGCCTGAGGAACATCATGGAGGTCAAAATGTTGCATCATTACACTTTTGGGAGCTTGAAAAATCCAGTGTGCGGACTACTTTTCCCTCTCCATGATGAAGTACATTCAGTTCATATTCAGTTCAACTGTACTGTGCTCCCCTCCAGCAGGAAGTCTGATCAACTAGTCTGCTTGTGTGACGCACAGGGCCACAGTGTGTGCACTGGCTACTGTGTGGGTTTCTCAGGCCTGCACTTATCCTCAATAGCATTCCCTGCAGAAAGGTTTAATGGACCAGCAGATGCTCTGGTTGTACTGACCATCAAAAAGAGCAAGCACACTCAAACTTTGACACAGATTGGTAAGGCACTGTGACATTTCTACTAGAGCAAGTGTTACAGGTTTCAATGGGTGAGACGATAACAAATATATCATATGGTCATATAGTCAGGACCCAGCTTTAAACTCATGTCATCAAAGGTACATAACCATGTTAACCGTGTGCAGAAACCCCATAGGAATGTACATAGAAACGTAAACGCTGTCTGCGATACGGTGGGAAAGCTGCCATGCACCGTGTTGCAGAGCACTAATTTTACTCTACTTTCTTTACACTTTTCACTCGTCAGACAACAATGACACACTCGTGTTAAAGTTATTGTAACCTTAGGAGATGGAATTAGTGGTGAACTGTTCATTTCTCTCCCAAAACTTCTTCTGAGGAAAGGGCAGAAAACTCCTCCACAGATAGAAACCCATGTTTGGTAGGAACCCAAGTTTGTTCCACAGTCCAAAGATGCACAAATCAGGTCATTTAAATACTCTAAATTGCCCATAGACTAGGCTGTGTGGATAACCTTGAAAGACAGGGGACTATATGACTGTATAGATCTGGGGAACATAGAACCCTAGGAACATAAGACCTTGAGAGAGCACGTATGTAGAACTAGGGAACATAGGACCATGGAAACATATCTTGTGAAGTTCCAAATAGTGATTTATACCAAACCAGTCTTTTCTTTTTTGTTAGCACATTTCTAAATTAATTAACTGGCTAATTAATGAATCAATGTATTCCACTGTATTGAAATGAACAACTTTTACTGTGTTTTACCTGAGGTACAAAGTGTTAGTGAGGAGGAGCATATTGACAACCTGGAGGATGTGATATCGATGTGATCACTCTCACTTAGTGAGGGGAGCCGTTGGAGTGTGACTGTGAATAATCAGCCTTGACACCACATCACCACCACATTTTCCACCAGGGTGCCCTCTGGGATGGTTGTAAGCAAAACAGGAAGTGGTAGTGTTTTATCTGCCAGCCACAGTGACGTATAGACTCCAGAGGTCAAATTTAAAATCACATAGGAAAACCTCAAGAATTGGTTCATTTTTGACAATAAAATATACACTATGTTTGAATACAAATCTAAGGGGAGTAAGAGCAAGCATCTTTATCAGTACATTGAGCCAATGCTGTAGAAAAGTGCCAGTGTGTATATTTTCACAATATTAATTGGAGACAGAATGGATCAATGACCATGATAAAGAAATGGTGGAGGGGTCACCACACTTAAGAAGCTCTCAATTTATTCTGTTAGATATGTATTCCAAACAAACATTTTACTTGATGTTAGCACACACAATAAAAATAAAAATGCTAGTTTGAATTTGGACTTGTTTAGTGACACACACTGCCATAACCAACTGATAATTGGTTGTTTTTCCTAGCCATGCTGTAAGCCAAGTTAGGTGGGTTGCTTTTGCGACATGAGTGTTTTTGTGTGATGCCTGAATGTGTTATGTGTTTTGTGGGAAGGATTCCACTTTTTTTCTCAATACCTCCTGGTTGAGTCACATTTCTTGGAAATGCCCTGATTGGTAGGTGCCAAGACCCGCTGCTCATCTGCTGTCATGTATTCACTCAGACACACACGCACACACACATTGGCTTGTACCAGATATGCTTAGAGACCCAATGAGACTCAGACAAACTTTGTTTCCTTGGAATGTATTTTTAATTTCCATCAGGGTTTGAATTTGCTGCTTGTTTTATGTTCTGGGTTTGGTTAATCACATGTCTCCACTCTGAAAAATATGATATAGCATTTTTTTATTTGTATGTATATATGTTTGTCTGCTACAGTTTGAGGAGGCACAATTGAGTAATCCATTTCTTACTGCTAAGGTGGAGTGGAAAAGCTATTAAAATAATTAGGTAAAATATATGTAATCTTGGATTCATTAGTTTTTTATTACTGTTTTCATTCAACTTATGTCGTTATGGGTGTTATTCGTCACTGTTTTTTCTGTAACAGTCACTGTGGTTGTCATGAAAATTGCTATGTAACTCCAAAACTTTTATTCAGGTTTGTGCCCTCATTGATTTTTACCTCTGCCTTGCTAGTTGTCTCATTGTCACGTTTAATGAGAAGATTGCAAGACTCAATAAACTATTAAATCTCTTGTAACTCAAACATAATTGCTGTTGGCTAAATAAAGGAAACACCATTGGAGTCAATTCATATTTCAAGTGTCTCTCCTGTGGTGAGGTGAGAGCTGTAATGTAGTGGAACGCGAGAACTCGATCAGCTTGTACTTGTGATACTGAATTGTAATTCTGCTCTCAGTGGGGATCTCTCTTTACTGTTTGGTTCATTATTTTCCTCATAAGTGTTTGTGTTATGCTGATCCCTGCTTTCACTGTACTCACTTGCAGATGTCAAGTGAGGGTGTGCTCCGAAATGGCAAACACAGGGAGATGATTGTGGATGTTTTCATAAATGTATATGTCAATGCACTGCCAAAGGACTGGAACCACTTAGGGTAGGATTATGTCTCTGCGTCTGTCAAGGATACAGGAGTGATTTTTTAATCTAACGTCCTACTTGACATTCATACAGTTCAACCTCAGTCCTTGACTGTTTTGAGTGTTAAGTGCTTTTTGAGAGTTAATTGTCAGGCTGTTATCAGTCCCCTGTCCACTTAAAATGTCAAATTAGACATATGTTCTCTTTTTTTAAATTGCCCCAATGTGCTTACTGGCTGGTGAGAATGCCCCATCTTCCCATATGATTATATTTTAGAAAACTGAATTGAACAGGTTTGTGTGATCAATTCATTTCAAGGACACTGAAAGGTTATAGGTACATGCTTTAAGCAAAAATGCAAACATCAGCACACTAACATGATGTTTCTCACAGGCCATGCTCGTTCTCTTAGTTCAACATGTTAGCGCAATAACATTAGCTAATTAGCACAATGTGTAGCATTTGATCATAAACCAAAGTATTGGACAACGTAAAATCGATTATCATACTAAATGAAAAATCAAGGTATCACTAAAGTCACCACGATTCATCTTCTGGGGACCTTCAATATCTGCACCAAGTTTCAGGGCAACCGAAAGAGTTTTCATTACAATACATTGAATAGATATTGAGAGATCTCATTGGTGACCAAAGAGGTGGACAGACTGATTGACAGAACCATGCTAGTACTGTAGCTTGGCTAAAACATGTTTCTACATTGTCAGCAATCCCTCTGCGTGGCCTCCAATTCCTGTTTAAGCATCAAACATGCTAGAACAACAAGCTAAAGCAAAAGATTCTTTTTATGGTTTGATCATTATATTCCCTATATTAGTTGTCCCTCTACTGTTCCTGTCCCTTAACTCAACTCCCCCTTTGACTACCAAGCCTCAGTCACATCTCCAGCGGGTAATGGGGAAGTAGCAAAGCAGCTATGTTCCCTCCAGTTTTTTGTAGAAATGGGGGAAACATTCCAGTTTGCTCCCTTGATTATGGTTGGTTGTTCCTTAGTTGTAGACATTATCATAAGTGCCACCTCCCGTGACTCATTTGTCTCTTTTAAAGGGTACGGCTCTCTGGCATACACATATTACACCAGCTATAAAGTGCAGGTGCTCCGCATGTGTGAGGAAATGAAGGGCAGCAGTCTTGGAGTTAGAGGAGCAGAGGGAGGACATAAACTTCTCAGAGGACTGATTTCTCCCTTTTTTTTCTCCCTCTCTCTATCCACCACTGCTCAGAGAAGTAGCTAGTCAGCAGAAAGCATGCTGTGGGATTGCTTTGTGGCAGTGCAAGGTGATGTGAATAAAAAAAAAAACCCAAACGGGGTCATCTTGTCAGAAGCAGCTTCCTGTTCTTTAATTCTGGTGACAGACTATCATGCCTTTATCTGTACTCTGGTCAGTGTAGGCCTGAGCTGTTGCACATACATAGCTACAAAGTAAAACACAGGCTCACACATAGTCATGCACACATTTTTACACGTGTGAATTCACACATGCACATGGTAGACACAATCACATGCATGCACACACTTACACCTCCCTGTAAGTGGAAGACAATTGATTTTACCCCCTAGTCATTTCAAAGGGATTTTTGGAGGAGCTGTTTTTCTGCAAACTCACTTGAAAGCCAAACAAGAAGAAAACGGGCGGGGGAAAAATGCAATTAAAGCTGGTTTTGATGGAGTCCATGGCCTTGCATTATTCAGAGCTCAGCCAGTGGCCATAAGGGTGCTGTCCATGTTTTACTTCTTTCAGTCTTTCCAGGGCATTAATTGCTGTGAAGGATTTTCTTCACAAACAAAATAAAACTGATGCAATTTATTTTGAGCACATTACATTCATAGAAAGCCTGCAGAGGAACAGAAATGTCACTTCACGGAATCTGACCTAAATTTGGTTTATGCCATGAGAGTGCTTCCCTAGTAATGTTAAAGAAAGTTATTAGCTTGGTAAAACTTTCCCTTGAAAGTTGAATTTGAATTTCAACCCTTTCTCCTCCTTTATATACAACTAAACTGAAACAGCAAATATATTTTGTAGGAAATGTGTCATAATGTTGTCATCAAGGTGAATGTTTGGCTGAATTAGATCCAGAAACCCAAAAGTTTTGGGTCCCAACACAGACGCAAAAACCCAACACATACACAAACAAAGACACACACAAATACACACTTATCAGACTGACACTACACTCAGCACCTCCTAATAGCAGTTATGCTGAGCTAAATGTTTACGACAAACATTACCCTTGTCTTGTTTGCAAAATTTATAAAAGCTCACAATTTGCAGTGGTTGTAAAAAGCCATTTTCTCCACTGATGAGGTTTTGTTTGTGACCCTAGTCATTGAAATTGATTTCCCTACTGTCTTTGTTTCTGTGGCTCATTGTGTCGACTGTTTCTGCCACCTCAGCAATAGTACGAAAACACTGTTTCAGTGTGGCACTGTGCTACACATGAGGCTTGAGATCTGGGTTTAAAGTCCCCCCCCAGACACATTTTAAAGTAGAAATAGTCTGCTATGATTAATATTTTGTTTATCATGGTTTTCTCACAAGTTTTTTTAAAGGCTGGAAGCACATCTTCAGTTACTTCCTGATTGAAAACCCCATCCACTTGCACTGCTTAGACTAGGTTGAAACCATAAAATTCTATTAAAGGTTTTTTTTTTAATTTTCAAATTTAGTATGGCAAGCACCACCTGAGCTGCAGTCTTTGTTGCTGTTGTAGACTGTGATGTCCTTCCTCTGATATACATGTTGCTGTCAGTCTACGTTTTGACCTACCAGTGGAGCTTCACTGGAAAGGTGCAATGTATGTGGAGGTTCATGCTATCCCCATCAGACTCTACCACCTTAATGCAGCTGCCCCGACCAAGCAATAGCTGTCCCAAAGGGGATGTCCAGACAAAAAAACAGCCCTGCTTTGAAAACAAGCTTCATAGATGTAGACGTGATGTTTCAGGTACTGGTGAGAAAATTAAATACAATCTAGGAGGATCCAGTTAGAGTAATAACTGTTGCATTGGTCAAAAGATTCCTTCTGAAACAGAGGCGCTGTATTTTAAAGCTTGAGTCTACCTCAGGTCCTTGTTGTTTTTCTCTTTTTCCCCCCTGTTTTTCAAAATCAAAATACATTGATCTTTGATCTCTGGAAATCACATGGTTGGACACTTATTAAATTGTTGGTGAACAAAATTTTTGTCAAAGCCTGAATCAGATTAACTATCAAGATATCTACGCAAATGGTCAATGACAATTCTACATTCCCTTTTATGAGCCTTCATAAATAGTGGATGCTGAGTTGCCTGACACACAGATCTGTTACATCAGTCTGACATGCAGTGAAGGCCCCAGGAAAAGAAATGTCTCAGAAGTAAGCTTGTATTAAAGTTCCACGCTGTCCATTGGTAGAAATATTTATCAGCACAAATAATTCAGCTTTGTTTTGAATTGTTACACAAGGCAGAAAAAGTTTCCAGTGGGATTTATCCGAGTGTCAGGGAAAATTAAAACAATTTACATATAAATTCAGGAATATGATAGAATACTTCAGTAAGATTATGTTAATTAATTCATGAAGAATGTTAAATTGTCACATTCAGTTTATATATTAAAAAATGTTTGATTTGATCACTTATGGCCAGTTCTGCAGCATGGACTTTGTTTCTCAGTTGTTCTGGTCAGGACCAGGCCCATGAGCTCCATTAAATTATATCGATGTGAAAGTTTATTGATCGCTGTGGAGTATTCATTTTATACACCCACACCCCCTCAGGAAGGTCAGTGACTGGGGTCGGCTTTAGAGCTGCATTTTTGAGATGGGTGGAATTAATTACATATTGGAGGGATATCTGTATCTTACATGTAGTGTTCACAGATATATTTGAATCAAAATCATCATCATATCTTATGAAGCTCAATAGTTATTTTTTAAGAAATGTGCATGATATTACTTCTGGATTGAATTGTCCAGAAAATGCAGTAAAGTTTTAAAAGGAACCAACATGTATAACTGATACTAAATTACGTTGAATGCCATATTGTTTCAACTAAATAATCAAACTTAGAATAACTAATTCCTCCCACCATGCTGGATTAAACCATCATCTTGCATCATTTCCTATAGTTATCATTCCCCTTTATTGTTAGATTGAAATGAGATTCCTGGAAAATTCAGAGCAGCAACACCAGCACAATAATGTTAATAGACTGATGTATCCTAAGAATAACACTTGGCCACCACTGGCATATCTACATTCTAGCATTTGGTGATTAGCTATAAACACAAACACCACTGAGGCTGGTGGGAATGTAGTTTTCCAGGTACTGATCATCACAAGCTGGAATTTTGACTGATGATGCAAGTTAAAACTGTTTATCCTCAGGGGAACCCAAATGTCAGCATCAAATTTCATGTCAGTCCATCTAATATTTGTCAAGATATTTCACTCAAAACCACAAATGTTATCCTCATGGTGGCAACAGATGAAAAGTTGGATCACCAAAGGCATTAGGGCGAATTGAATGTTTGTGTACCAAAACCAGTCATCCAAGATATATTGAGATATTTCACTGGACTTGAACGATACGGTCATCCCTGCTACCCCATCACTCGCATGGCTAAAAAAATTCTCATTCATTACTGAAATAATTTAACTTTGTAGCTTGCTATGTCTTTTGATAATAGTTTTTTTTTTTTTCTCAAAACATGTAAAACCCGCAATTTACTGTAGACTTTCAGTTAACAAAACAGACACATTTTGGAAGTAGAAAGTGGTGTTCAAAACCAACCCCACAGTATGCTTTAGGATAAACAACAGAGGCTGCATCTAGTATTTTTCTACATATATTAGTGATGTGGACTGGGATTGCCTATTCCTATTAGTTCCATTCATTACCCACTGGAGGGAGGCCTAATGTATCTTCTCCCCTGCCGCCGTCATAAGCCTCAGATTGGTTCTGGGTGGTCGGTGGACTGCAGCCCGCTGCAGAGGAAACATATTGAGCTTCTCCACAACTTTACTTGGGGTCATTTCATCAAAGGAGGGGCCTTCTGATTAACTTTCTCTCAGCCTCATTGCTTTGAGTGCCCAACAGATTTTCATGGGGGCTCTACTGTCCCGTGATTCTGTACATTAACATTACTCTGCTTGATGAGACATTCAGAGAAAAGTTCCAGCCAAAGCAAAATTATGTAAACAGTCATCATCTATGAATTTTCTAAAAGTAGTTTCACCAAAAAGTATCAGAAAATATGGTCAAAGTCTTAAAGCTGGCCACAGGTAAGATGACATGCTTGCAAAGTACAATACACAGGATTAGGACTGTTCTCACAACAACCTTATTGGCTTCATTTTGTAGGACATCATATTCATTTTCATTGTGTCTTGTGAGTGGGAAGCCAGTGAGGGATCAGCAATTCCAGGTTTGAAGAGAAATCCCTTGACAGACGCTGAGAATACAGTTTACAGTTATGCAATGAGATGTGAGAGTTAGGTGGGTTTCAAATCATTTCTCATTTTGGATGTAAAACTACACACTGAGCACACATTTTCCCACAGGGAAAGTTCTGGAGGTCCAACCTTTGGACAGCCATCTGACAGTATAGATCTCCTTGTAACAACATAATATACATCCAGAAACACACCAACCCCCATGGGCAGTGGGTGTAGCAGGGGTGGGTTACCTTTCTGCAGGGTATCACCATGCTGTTGACAGCAAATGGTGTCAGCTTTAATTGGAACAAGCACAATGTAATGGAGCGTATCAGATGGCTTCCACTGTGCCTGAGAGGAGGTATGGCTTCTAGGTTTCACCATGGTTGGAAGGTCAGAGAAGAAGGGGGAGATGCAAAAGTAAGATGCAAGAAAAAATAAATCAATAAATGTGATTGCACTCATTATGAGATATTATAACTATAGATATATTCAGCAATCTTTTTCTCCTTGATTTTATGTGAATACATAAAAATACATTTCTTTTGTAATGGCATAGAACAACAGTCACTGCATTTTAAAACATCCTGATCAAATCCTAAATTTAAGAGACCAGTATAATTAAACTCAAAATCAAACTGATCACAGCATCAGAGAAAGAAAAAGAAATTCCAGTTAGTTATTGTTCTGTTGCACTGTCACTCTGGATAAAAGGGCCTAAATGCATAAAAAATAAATGTATGAGTTAGGGCAACCTGATGCAAAGTCATATAGGAACTTGAAAGACAGACAGAGAAGGCTAAATAAAAAGTTAAGTGGGTGGTAAAGTAGAAGGTAAAGCAAACTGCGATAACCTGTAATAAACGAGAGATGTGCAAAGACAGTAACAGTAAATTTTTCTTTGAGCTGCTGTAACATATTAATTTATTGAAATATATCAAGGGTGAAATACATTAGAATACCAACCATTCTCAAAGGTACATGCACTGTGTTGATGCAAAGCAGCGGTGCTCCAGGCACCACTCCAGGGTAAATAAGTGAAACCTCATGCTACAACTACATTTTATTTAAAGAATGAATTCTGGATTGTTTACCTGACTTTTATTCATAAAATAACCTCTAAAGTAGTGGATAGATCATTGGTACACGAGACAGAGATAAGCATAAAAAAATCTGATGAAACATGTTTTTTATTAGGCCCACAGCAAGTCAGCAATTATGCCTCTATTTTGTCTGTTTGAGATGTAATAACAGAGTGTGGGATTCAAGTACAAGATTCACAGTGTTTTAAGCAAAATCTCAAGTGACTGGAAGAAAAATTAAAAATGTAAGTTTAATATTCCTTAGACCACATTTAAGGCAAAAATTCAAAATGTAACATGTTGCTAACTATACTTGCAAACAGCCTTTATTTTGTCAGCTGTCTTACCTGTCGTGCTGGTTTCCTTCTTAATTGGAAATGCAAATCTTGCTACACACAGACGCATAAACAGAGTATACTTGTTTTGCTCTGAGTCTATCTCATCCACAACACAAATTTTGCATAATGTCTAATTATTTGCCATAAAACTTTATTAGATTCTTACTCTCTACTGACAGCAGACTATAAAAAAATGACCTGTGATTTTCCTTTCATTTGAGCAGCTGTGCAATTATTCCAAGGTCATATACATTTACATTTACAAAAAGTTTGAATGCCTTCTCTTTCATATGCCACTTGTACGTTAAACCAGATGAGTTAAGATTCTCCTCACATGCGACATGCATAAATGATCTTAAGTAATGTAAGCTCAACTTAAGGTTAGAAATAATAGATCAAAGCTAGGAATTCAACTGCATCGATTTTATTTCATGTGTTACTTCTGATGGTAATAACTGACGAGATGGATGCTGCTCTGTTGCGTCAGAGGAGTAGTGATGAAAATAGCTGGCAAATGGAGGAACGAGCAGAAAAGGACTCCAGCAGATGACTAAAGCATGAACACATGAGGACACAGACTGTTTGCAAGGGCCGGCGCTGTGATGATCACTCTTTGAAACAGATCTCTCTTATATATTTGTGCATCTTTTAATGATCACTTGGGCCTCGACAGATGGGATTGTACACCATGACTGGGCTGTCAGGTACATAGTTGAAAAAATTCACAGATCCTTGTTAAGCTGACGTGGGGCAGAGAGTTTTACAGGTGGCCACTAGGTGTCGCTCTTTAGTTTTGGCTTTGAGATTCACAGCACTGATACCTCCTAAACACAGTGATTACACATTATTCTAAATACAGCATCTTCATTATGGAGCTGTTACTTACCGGAACAGTTGTGTGGCAAACTAACAGTTGGTGCTGTTTCTGGTAGCTCACCATTAGTCTGCACACAGCTATGACATCAGAAACACTGTACTACCACAATTACAGGAGGACAGTGAAGGAATTCCATTTTTTGTGTGGTTTTTTTTTTTTTTTTTTTTTTTTTTTTTTTTGCCAAGCAGAAATAATAGTGTACTTTGGCTGGAGCCAAGAAAATGTAATGGGAATAAATTGTCTTCTCTGAATTGACAGAAATAGTGATGAACTAATACTCTAACTGAGAAGGACAGCATTTATTATGCTATGCCAATTTAGTTCTAAGAGAAAAATCTGCTAAAGCATTAATGCTGGGTTGATTAAAGATAAATGCCATGAAGATGGAGCTTTGCAACACGACTATAGAGTGCATAGTATAAAGACAGGATAGATGTAGGATAAATGCAGGATTGTCAGGCTAATAAAGTTGCTACCTTTTCAGCCTTCAAAAGAATGTAGAAATTCATCTTTTCTCAGTAACTTAAATGGAAGCAGTGATGCTCCTATCTGTCGTTTTTCTCTTCTGTTTCCTCGTTCCCTTGGCAGGAACAGGCGTTTAGCCTCTGCACCTCCTGTTTGCTGAGCCAGTGACAGCTCGCTCCACAGCTCTGCTGTGGGAATAACTCCCTGCGTGGACCTCAACACCCCTGGAGACCTTCCCCTGCAGGGCACAGCCAGTAAAGACAAGAGAGGGAGAACAGGATGCTGTATATACAATAGATGTATACTCTGTGGCTCCTGCAGACAAATGATAACAGCTCATTGCTTGGAGAGACGTGGGTGTTCACAAGGAGGGAAGTGTGAGTTTGGGGTAAAAAAGAGGGAAAGCAGGAAAAAAAAGTAGAGGGAGGTGGGAGTTTTCTGTTGCGTCATGCTGTGATGTGCTGTGATGAGTGTCTCAGACTCGGCATTGAGCTCAGATACAGGGTGATAACAACAGAAGGAGGCGGCAAGTCAAAAAAGATCTTGATCATCACTAACCTTCGCTGCTAATATCCGAATGTGAAACATTTTTAGTCTGTTGTGAGATTGTTCCAGAATATGTTTGGGTCTGCATGATGCTCCCATTAACCATGCAAGCATTAGAAAAGAATGACTAACTGAAAGCTGAAGGTGTAAGGCACAGCCTGTTTTAGTATACAAAAGGAAATAACTGGAAAAGTAATTTATTTGTCAGGCAGAGTTGCTGCCTTTCTTTTGAAAGTAAATGTACACACACTCATTTAAGGTCCTCAGCGTTGTCAACTTTAATGTGGATACTTGACAAGCCTTGTGCTTGGCTGCCTTAAAGCTCAGCCACAGACCGTATTTTTTCTCTTTGTCTGAGTAGCTCTTTAAGACTGTGTCTGAGTGGATGCTCATCAGATGAGTCAGTGTGAGTGTGTGTGTGTGTGTGTGTGTGTGTGTGTGCACGCATGCATAGGCGTGCACAATGGGCAAGTTGCTAAAGCGTCGAGATGTATAGACAGAATAAGACAGAAGGTCTTTGAGGCGTACACATGCATTAACATAGTCATCTTCAGAAAGATGAACCTGAAGCATGAAAATTAGTAACCCTCACTGACAGGTGGCTTAATAAACGAATGAGCAACAGTGTGCAGGGACAAGTAGGATCAGGTGCCTGGCACAGTGCAGGAACTTCTAAGGGCACTGACAGGTGGGAAATGACAAGATGAGCTCAACGAAAATGCAGGGGCCAAAGGAAACAGAAGGGAAGAAAGGAGGTCAGGGAAGGTGTCAAGATATCAATACTTTGATTTTTGAGAACAATACCTTACTGTACTTGAGTGGAACAAAAACATGTGTCAGACAAAAAATGTTTTACTAATTCAAAGACAAGCCTGTATCTTTCCTTTGTTTTCAGACTACCTTATAATACTGTGCAAGGACACATTCAACAGATACTGATGAATAAAATCAACGTGTTGTATCAACACCACTTTTATAGCAAGCACAATTATGGTTTTTAAGTATATAAATGCCACCAAATAAGGCAAATCATGCAGATAAGTAAGACAACCACATTGCTTAACAAGGAAACAGACCCAGAATTGCAAAGTACATCTCCTGTAGCTTTCTGTCCAAGTGTTTTCGGATGCATTTTAATTCTAATTGTGTGGGTAGCACACATGCGCACAGGCACATTGCAGTCACAGAGCAGTTTCATCCCAAGCTGCTGGAAATTAAGAACCTCACAAAAGGCACTGTGCTGCAGGTGGGCAGAGCACTTCCATCTTTGTAGGAAAAGCAAGGATTTGAACTGAAAACCCTGAACTGAGACCCCTGGTCACAGGCCAGTGGTCTCTGTGGCCACCGCAGTGCACACAAACTACAATACAAAATATGTGTGTGCAGTGCATGAGGGGGGATGACAACAAAGCATGACAAAACAGGAAGTATAGCTTGCTGTCTTCCATGGTCAGATCAGTTATCTGGTTTTGGAGGCAACGCATCTGTCATTAAAAACCTGCGTCAGGAGGGGAGAGATAGAGAAAGTCAGGGAGAGAGACCTTTTGAAGCTATGGCTGCCTCTGATATCAGATAGTACAAGGAGGAATAAAAAGCTCACTTTGCAAGAAATTTAGGCCTGTTTCTAGTTTCATAACTAATTAGTTTTATCATTTGTCATTGTGTGGAAAATTTTCTAAGGGAGAGTGTTGATGAGATGCAAATGAATAAATAACATGACAACTTTGGAGTTACTAGGAAGTAAAACCCTGCTCTGTCGCCCCTTTTTTCCTATTTCTCTCTTTTCATCACAGTGCTGCTGTCCCACTCTCGTCTCTCTTTTTTTCTTCTTTTTTCTCCTTTCCTCCTCCCACTCTCCACTTCTGTCTCTGTCACTTCTTCGGCTCATTGTCGCCATCTCCGTCTCTCATTCTCACTCTCACCCTTTCGCTCCATCTGCCATCCCCTTCTCTTTCAGCTTGTGTTGCTTCTCTGTTTCTTTCCTCCTCTCCCTCTCTCTCTCTCCATCTTCACCTTTTCTCTGCTCTTCCTCTCTCTACCTTCTCCTCGCAGACAGTCCTCATTAGCAGCAGCAGCCTCTTTTTTGCTCCCTGTTTGCAGCCAATGGGCCATTAGTCTGTTGTGTGCAGGGCAATAAATCGCATCAGGCAGGAACCCAAGCACCCTGACTTCCTCTCCATGTCGGCCAATCAGGACAATTTGCCATGGTTTGGTGAGCAGTGTGGATTTGGTAACAGCAGGCATGGTGCTCAGTACAGTAACGTGAAAAGCAGTGGTAGTATAGCTGCGGAGATGCAGTGATGAAAGATTTGTCTTAAGAAAATTTTAATACTATACATCTATTTTATCAGAGATGAGGATGAAACCCTGGAGCATAATTAGTTAATTTTTGCATGTAAATTACAGATATTTAATCGTTGTACTATAAATTCCAACTGAGACAAGCATCCCCACTGACTGAAAAAGCTTACAATTCATATTTTCTCAAATGCAATTCAGGTATTGACATTTATCTCCCTGCAGAAAATTTAAAAAAAGAAATGCAACAAATGTACAAAATGCATTTTTCTTCTAAATTGCAGTAAACAATTGAATGCTAGTGGTATCCTTTGGTGCAACGCCACACAAACCAGCTGGTGCAGGTGCTGGAAAGGAATGAACAATCAAATTGTATTTGCAGATTCCTTTTACAGCTTGATTCCTCCTGGGTCCACACTGGTACATTATGCTTCCAGTATCGACCTCTTAATCTGAGTCTGACAGCAGCTTTTCTTGGCTCTGCATAGTCATATACCCCAATGCAAACTACACGCTGCCAGTGATTGCAAAACAATGTTAATGCAGTGTTCCAAACTCAGTCTACACTGTCTGAGTTACTGTGACAAACTGTACTTACTTTTAGCAGCATGGGTAGTGACATGTTTTTCCCTCAGGGAACCCATAAAGACCTGCTGTACTGCACCAAAACTGTTCAACACTACTGGCAAATTTGTATAGTGGACGCTCTGCTCGACTCACGTGCTGGTTCATGTAAAGACTAACCTCCTGGCACAAGCTGGTGCCCATGAGCGTGCTGTGTGTGGTTTACTTACATCACCTTGAAGGATACTTAAGTCCTGACACAAAAACTTTTTTGTTTCCCTTTCACTACTGTTTGAGGCTGCCAGTTCGCAGCTTTAATGATCCCTGTGGGGAAACCACTGTTGCAGCAGCAAGAAGAAACAAGGAAGAAGAAGAGCAGAGAAGAATACAACATGAGATAAGGAAAGAGAAAACGGATGTTATGAACACAGCACTTTTGACATCTACAAAAGCCATATGAAGTGGAAAATATGTAAATGAAAATCAGGGAAAAAGTGGGTTAGAGTCATCACATGAAAAGCAAAATAACAGCAGCAGAGAGGAACTTATTAAAACAATGATTACATAGGATTTCTGCCTTATCAAAATGTGGACAATTATGAACTTTATGAAAAAATATCAACAGCATGCAGCTTAAATTAGTGAGATACGCAAATATAAAAATGGCAATATGGGAAAGGTTGTAGCATATTTTAAAAGTGTGCAGATACATGGTTGCTTTCACATTACATCATATGGCAATGAATCTGTAATTAAAGAAAGGATGAGGGAATGATAAATTGACTCACATACATGACATATCGAATGGGTATACAGTATTTATTCATCATTCCACTATCTTATTTAAAGTCTGTGGATTTTTTCCCCAACCTTTTCCAGTTCACATATTACAATATTATCATAATGAACGCACAATGATCCAGGCGGTAACATCGTCTAGCGGCGGAGAACATGTCTGGAATACAAGGCAGCCTTTTCCTTATATTAACACAAACATGCATGCATTTTGCTTCTCTGATCGTACTGCTGCTAAGGACTGAGTTGACCTTTAAGGGCTGGGTAAGACAGCAATTTGAATGTTGCTGAGACACTGCTACAGCGCAGGCTTCATTTCTATTCAGACTCTGTTACTCTGCAATGTTGAATGATGGCATAATTATGACTGCAGTGGTACAGAATGTGGGCAATGATTAATTAATGGTGTGTGCTCAGTATGTGTAAATAAATGTATATTAATGTGTACAGTGCATCTGCAAGCTTATGTGAATATGCCGGGAATGGGTGTTGCATAGCTCTGCAAATGTTTATGTGGTGTGTGCAAACCTTGTGTCTTCATGTGTTGGAGTTCTGAGTGCCTGTATTTTACATGTTTGTGTGTGTGAATACAAGTGAAAGGGAGATGTGAAGCAGTAGTCATGCATCTGCAGTAAAACTCAATTAAAGGGATGCACTACACATTAGAAAACCAAGATTAGTGAAAAAATGACTTAAAAATTAATACAAAGGTATGTAGCAGAACTTCATTTCTCCTCTTTCCTCTACAGTTAATTATCTCACAACCACTCAGATTTATCTTGTGGTCCTTTGGTAGGGCCCAACTAACTCCACCTCCACCAGTATTAACAATCTAAAAATAATATATATATAATGAGTATAGTACAAAAATGCCTAAGCAGGGCTTTTACCAAAAATTGACTATTTTTACGTTGTGCTTTGAGTACTTTCACTTAAGTAAAAGATTGAAATAGAGCTGTATCAGTAGTATCAGTCTTCAACACTACACTGTATTGTTGTGTGCCACTGTTTCGCTCTTTCATTAAAACTGAACTAATGAGAACTTGTAGCAGCTCAGGAGCTGAATGGTGACTAATCTCCCAATAAATCTGATTTATTTTCTGTTGAAACACGATGTCACAGAAGGACATAATGTAACCTTGGCAGTGTAACGTAATAGGAAATTGGTTAGGTTGAGAAGGACAATTTTATATGACAGGCAGGACAGAGGGGGCAGCATGGTTCAAAAATCTGTGGTTTTACTGCTGTTATTCTTTTTTTAATTTGAAAGTCAGACAGTTTTATTTCTGAGACTGTGTGTATCATGGAAAATGTGCATGAAATATTCAAACATAACATGCTGTTTAGCACTACAAGAGACTAGCACATTTTAAATTTTCTTCAGCATGCACGTTCCTACATGCAATATTTCACTTTCACAGTACAAGGTGTGAGATCTAAAGGACGAGAGAGTCTGAGGTCTTGCATTTTGCTCCCTGTGCCTTGTAAAAAGGTTATGTGCTTCCCAGTCAGCCATTGTTAAAAAAAATCCAAGCTTTTGTGTAAAGCCATCATACTGTTTACAAGTAGGTGTATGTACAAAGAATGGAGAGGGGAGAATGGAAATGTCAGAGAAATGTCAAATGCCTGCTGGCTCTGTCCGTTGTATTTCTCCAGCTGAAATGTTCTCTCCAGGGAAGAGGGTCCTGGGCAGGGTGACTGTGGTGGTCCAAGGTCACACTTGTTGGTGACTTTGAGCAAAACCAGTACTAATGTAGTATGAATAGAACAAGTGAGAAATAAATGAATGGGTGAATTAAGGGGTTAGAGGAGGAGTTCATAAATTATTGACTGACAAATGGACAGAGAAATAGCATAGATGGTTCAAAACAGTGAAAGGATTGATAGACCAGTGGGGGAAGTGATTGATTGATAGATGGATAGATGAAAGGGTGGATTATAGGATGAATCAGTGGAATGACTGACAGCTTAAAAGACTATTTATGAATGGGTAGATAGATAGATGGATGGATGAGTATGTAAGGAGGATGGATTGGTGATGAATCTTTTAGTGGATAGATGGATGGATGGATGCATAGAGAGATGAATTAATGGCTGAATAAAAGTACTGTTGGATATGAACAGAATTTAAGGGATAAATTAATGGAAATGTTCATGGATTGATGCATGCAAAATGAACAGATAAATGGATGAGTGGGTGGTTAAAGGACAATTTGTGCATGGATGATAGACAGTTGCATGATTTTGTTTTTTAAGTGAAGGGATGAGTCAGGAAGAGGAAACTAATCCATGAAATGTTTACTGATAATCAAAAATTGTATGAGTGGCTAATCAATAGATAGATAAATTCTTTGATGGATAGAAAAATGGTTTTAAAAAAGAGCAATAAAAAAACAGAATACTCGGACACAATGTGACTAAACTGATGGTTGATAGATGGAGGGACGGACAAATAGATGGACCGATAGAGATGAACAAATGAATACAGCTGTGACTTAGCTAATTATTAGAAATTATTTTTATCACACAAACAATACCACATATCAAGTGCCTCTCCATACACCCCTTTCACTGCCTCCGCCCCTTCCATTGGTGATATCCAACGCCAGTGAGAAATTTCCTGTCTCCACTCTTTTGATTTGCTTGTTTGTGGGGTGCTAATTTATGGCTTAATCAATTATCCATTAAAGCGTCTTTCACATAAAGACTAGTGATGGTAGTTGCCAGCAATACTGTTGTGCTTAATATGCATTAGCGTGCCTATCATCCCCCACTTCCCCCTTTATCGTTAATGGGCTGAGGCACTGTTCCAGTTTTTATTATGTGTCATGCATCTGTGGATTTTTCTCCCCTTCGTCTTGCTTAATGGCTTGACTGAAGCACAGTACTACACTAAATACTGTATGAGATCTCCATTGTAAAGTGACATATCATTTATAGCTGCACTATCACAACCACTTAAAGTGCCAAGAACTACTTCAGTTGTTCTCTAGCTGAAGTTTGTCAGGTTTACATATTAGAGGATTGCTTTGCTGTGTTGCTGGATAATGTCTGACTTTACCTGAGGGGAAGGGCACATTAATCAACAGTAATCAGGACAAATTCAAATGCAACTTTTTGCATGGTAGTCATGCAAATTGGCATAACGGGACCTAAGGGTATTGTCATAGATGAATTAGGTGAGATTTCAAAACTTCAGCCATGTATTGATATATGTATCTAATTCTTTTGTCCATGCTTCATACACACAAACTGCGTGTTTGTAACAGAGGCATTTGAGGTGTCCTGTGTCTTGTTCTGATCTCTTGCACAACTACCAATGTAATGTTTGCAAGCTGGCTAACTTGTTTATCCTACTTATTTCTACTGTTTGGCTTCCACTGTGAATCTGTTATTTCATGACATTTTAAAGATGGGATTTCTCACAAGGAACAGGCATTTAACTAAAGATTTGTCCACTTAGCTGGCCAGAAAATGCCAACAACATCCTTGATTTGCTCATTTGTTTCTCCAGTCAAGATAACAGCCATTCATAAACACAATGACCAGACCTACTCCAGTATCTCAAGGAAAGTGAGCACACCTCAGTGCTTTAATAAAGAGTGAGAGTCAGGCTTTGCTCATACTACTGATTTTTCATAAGGATGTGGGTGCATGTGCTTTGCACTTGTCAGACTGAGACCTTAATTAAGTTTGTACCAAATTTACAACTAAAGAAATGCTTGATCTTAGTTTTGGGTTTGTGGTGGTACGAGCATATTTTGCAAATACAGCCCCAGAGCATTTAAATATATGTAAAAGTGAATATCTTTCACTGCGCCTGTCATGTTGAGAGCAACTCTCACAGAGCCCTGCTACTTTATAGTCTACCCAACTCATCAGGGAATGAATTGCACCTGGGAAGCCAGGTGATAGCTATTAGTCCCAGTAAGTCCTGGGGGCCAGGGTTGACTGACTGTTGTATGACTTACTCTCTGAATGTATTTATAAAAAATGTTGAATGAGAACATGGAATAATGTGCAGGGTATTGTGTGCTTTGCACTGTCCTGTATTCTCTATATTATCATAATGCTTATGTTAATACGTGTTTTACATTAAAATCACCCATGTACTAAGAGGACGAAGGTTTTTGCTCAGATTATGGGATATCTCAGAAACACTGGCACACTGGTCCATTTGTATAAAGGAAAATTTTAATGGGTAAGAGTATTGAAAAAGGAACGTCCACAAGTCTGAATTTATGCTTCTCTATGTGCACAGCCGTAGTCAACAACAGGCATATTTCAGCACTAAGCTGTCATCAGTGTTTACACTCCTATGGTGATAGACTTAGCACTAAAATGTGCCCATTGTTGACTGTGGCTGTGCACATAAAGAAGCATTAAATCATGCTTTTGCAAGTGCAGACATCCTATATAATATCCATGAGTCTGCACCTTTTTCATATTCATTAGATTTAGATTTGAGAGTGCCAGTCTTTTGTGTAACATGTTAATGAGAAAATATTTCAATTCTGACTCACACAGTAGTGCTGCAGCTCTGTCAGTTAGCATTTGACTGTGTGAACCGAGGAGCTGTTTGGATTCAGCTGAACCATTGTTTTCTTTGGTTAATCATACAGCTGCATGGTTAGTCCAGGAGCAGCTTCACTAACTGAGCTAAACTGCTCCTGCTTCCTCCAGCCAATCATAGAACACACACACACACACACACACACACACACACACATATATATATATATATATATATATTTTTATATATATATATTATATGTTAATGGACAGAATAGATCCAAAATAGACCTGAGGTTAATTGGAGAGAACACCAACACTGGCAGTAACATAATATATAAGGAATTGATGAGCAGCAGCAATCGAAAATAGTGGCGATATAGGTCCCAAGAGTCAGTCTCTAAAAAACAAAATTTTTCTCTTGCAATGATTATCATGTGATCAGAGCTGAAAGTGAGTCTGCTTAAATCCGCTCAGTTTTTAGACATATTGACTCACAGCCGAGATGCACAGCAGTAGAACGGTGTCCTGCCAACTCCAACCTAGGACAGGTCTTGGTTCGGGTCTAGATCCAAACTAGGAATGGAGTGGACCTGTGAAGACCTTTACTGTGCATTCATACATTTAACATCATGGACCCTTACATCCAGCAATGCACTTGCAAACTACAATCAGAATTACAAATGTTCCTTTGAGCCATTAATTTCTGCACTAGTGCTTGTTTTTATTGATGCACCCTCTATCACATAAGCACTCTCCAGAATTCTTATTGCTGGTAGTAGGTCAATAAGGGTTATTGACCATCTACTTTATCCTGCACCTCTCATCCTAATCCACATGTTGCATTTGTCACCGATGACCCACTATTCACGCCATTACTACTGATCACTCAGGATGTCTGGCAGGCAGAGAAGGTGTAAGGACACAGGGCACACTGTGGGAGAGGTCTGGTGGGAAGCAAAGCAAAGCAGACACAACATGACAGCTTTCCCAAAACTCCAAATGGGATATTACTGTAAAGAGGCATTGTCATAGCCATTGACTCTCAAACTCACTTAAAACAGATGTTATAATCTGTGCTGCAGTAGTATTCACTCATGAAATGTATTTAATGTAAATTTGGGATTTTTGTACAAGGCAACCACCAACAAGAACACGATGGACACTTCCACCAATGCATTACTATAAATAAATAAATAAATAAATAAAAATTGAATTAGATGCAGTAACCAGGTACTAAAAAGTGTCCATCCCACCCTAAAAACACACTTGCAAACACCCACACATCACTCTCTACACAATATGATATCTTAGCATCTTCCATCTATCATCTGAGGTGGGACAGTGAGGTTGCTGTCTCCTCCCCAGCGCCTGTGGTGTCACCAGTTATTAAGATCCAATGCCAGGTCCAGGGAGCACTGGGGGAGATAAGGTGAGGAGGTTTTAAGAGGAGGTGTAGTTGATGGATGGATGGGTTACTACTATAGGGAGACCCCAGATCTCCACATTTTCAGCACTTTTCATGGATGATAAGGCTCAAGTGATAAATAAAAGAAGGGCTGGCCAAGCCTCTGCCTATTTAATATTGCTGAATTGGTGCAAGCTGATGGAGGCTGGGGAATGACCTGATAACCTTACATACCAGCTGGTGTGGGATGATGAGCTTGGAAACATAAACCATTTTTTTCTCCAGGTGCAGCTGTTTGTCATGGTGTGGTGGGTCCCAGCCATGTGTCACTGAGGCCCAAAAGTCTGCAGGTTTTCACCCCTATTAAACACTACAGACAGGAGTACATAACTAGTGAAATCATCTCAGAAAGTGTCAAATGATACTCATGGACCACAGTGGCACACACATAATGCTGATGTGTGAAATGACATGCCCTTAAACGCAAAGGCTCATATTCATCTTCTGTCCTTACAAGACACTAAAACAATTATTTTCTGCTGCAGTCACAGATAAATAATTTTAGCCATGCTAGTGGTGTTACTCAAGACATGGAAGTTTTGGTCGGTCAGTCTACCCAGATGCCAAGCAGTGGAAAATCCCACAGTCTCCAAGGCTGAAGAAGGTGCATATCATCATGAGTGTGACCAAAAAAGCGTGCTTGTTGTTTTCTTCAACATTGGTGGGGTTGTACACCATTAATTCCTCCCCAAGGGTCAAATAGTCAACAGCAAGTTCTACTGCACTGTTCTGAGATGTCTGTGGGAGGACATTTGGCACAAAACACCTGAATTGTGATGCGATGGCAACACAGTCGTTGCGCTCCACCTGCCCTGTTCACTGGATTTGGCTCGCTGTGACAGCCTCCTCTTCACCAAAATGAAATTCAAGCTTAAGGGTTGCCATTTTGACACAGTGGAGGAGATCCAGCACGAGTTGCAAATGGTGCTTGACAGAATGGAGCACTAACACGCTTAACTATGAATGTAAACATTGTTAGCATTTAGCTCTAAGCACTGTGCCTCATAGAGCCCCTAGCATGTCTATAGACTTGCAGTCTTGTTATTTTTTAAAATGTTTTCATTGTGTTGTTTTATGGCACTAAAATAAATGCCGTGTGATCATAGATTAAATTACTTTGGAAAAACATATACCATGGTAGTAAAGGATGTGCTCCTGTACAAAGCCAAATTTTAATTGTATTAGAGGTCTCCATGCATTGTTGGATTTGAATGAAAACCTGCTATCCAGAAAGTTGTGTGTCCTTGTGTTGCCTGCAAGTGTCCCTGCAGCTTACATGTGTGTTAAACAGTGGGGGAGAATGCAGCTGAGGCTTTCACACAACAGGGCGAAACAGCTCCTATTATCCTCACTGTGACTGCCTAACAAGTGTGTGTATGTGTATCACTGCTGGATGCCTTTGGCCAAGAAATCCTCCTCACATTGGAGACAAAGAGCCCCAACAAGCCACAGCAAAGTCTGATGATCACCTTGAATGATACAGGAGCTTATCTTCTTCTTGTTTCAGAGGCCTCCCATAAGAAACAGCATAATTACAGACACACTGGAAAGCCATTATGCTACAGCCTGCTATATTGTAGCATTTTTCCTGTACCTCCCCTTAATTTAAGCTTCGTCTCATTGTTGCTAATGATGATGTAAAGGGGAAACAGAGGAGGCACACTAAGCTAGTTGCTTGTGTGCTTGTGAGTGTGTAGAGTCTCAAACATCCCCCATCTCAGCTCCAGGCCACACACACTCATATCACTGGAGGAAAATCAGATTTGAAATAGGGCAGATTATTTAAAAAAGTAACCATTAAAAACATTGCAATATCTAAATATTTCTACAGATCAAGTGTCCTTATCAAGTGCCTTCAAAACCCTGACTTCAGTTAACCTTCAGCAAATTACAAGTTACATTTGTTTTAGAATAATGGCATAATTTATTGAAACAATTGGATCACTATAAACTGCTGAAATCAATAACTTGCACAGATCCCATTCACACACAGATTGTTGTCATCATAAGTAACTGATAACACTTTCAGATCCATCTGTAGCACTGATATGCCCCAGACTGCAGTGTCTCTCAGGTACATGCAAATGATTTTCAGCCAAACAACCACATCACTTTCACCGGACAAGCTTAAAAGCACTTCTCCCAGTGTCACAGGATGCTTCTCTTACAGATTTTGAAAAAAATGTGCTACCTTTTTTACAAAATACATGACAGCATTGCATTCAGCATTATAGCATTCTTCAATTTTGACAAAGCTAACACTGGCTTTGTACTTCATCAAATGTACCAGAATATTGACCAACTGTTAAAATTTAAAATTTAAAATTTAAAATTCAAAATTCGTTAATCTTAAAAGTGGGACAAAAATGCCTGGCAACTTCTATCAGACAAAATGTTTACACAATGGGTGTCCAGAATGAGATAAATTCAGCCTGTATGCAGATGATACTTTACTATACATTATAAACCCATCTACATCTTTTAAGAGTTAAATGAGTTAAATCCATGAAAAGTGTTAACTAAGCTTCACTCAACATTGCAGTTAATTACATGTATGTCACAGTCACAGGTTGTCATTTTTACAGCAGGCCTGAGTGAATTGGCCCAACCACACAAACAAGTGAGCACACTATAGGGGATGACTGGCACACTGGATAACTAGTTGAGGTCACTGTGGTTAACAAATAATTATATCAATACTACCTGTGCTGTGACAATTACATCAAGTCATGTTTTTGAACAACACATGTACAAAATTTCTAGCCAATTTTTCAAAAAATTGGTCGCACTTAAGCCACAGTGAGCTTCATGTGCAGGTACAAATCCTATAGAAATCCTTCAGAATCTTGGCCCACATGTGTCATCTAGATCAACACTAATGAATATTAAGTGTGAGTCATAATTGGCATTCCAGTGCTTTCTGTAGTCATGTCTGCAAAAATGAAGATTTGAGAAATGTAATCAGGACAATTAACAGAACAAAAGAAGACATGAGGGCAATTAAGATGTGATCCAAACTCTGACAACAGAAAGAAGAGCAAAAGAAGAAGGGGGGAAGAGGAGAGTGCGAGGGAATGAAAGAAATACTGTCAGGCAAAGATAAAGCTAGTCCTCTTCCCTGATGCGCAGTTGTGGGCACTGAGAAGTTATTACTCATTGGGGTCAGATGCAATCTTTTAATGCCTCTCTTTCCTGTGTGCCACAGGTGGACCCACACACACATGCTTTCGTGCACACACACACACACAGAGTAAGGACAAGAAAGGTTACAGGTAAAAGTCTTCACATGCAACAATACTCAGTTCCTCAGGTCTTTGCTCGATGACCCCAAAAACAACTACAGTGTAGGCAACACACCCTAGTACCATCTGTCAGTTTTTCCCATACACATACACGGACACACAACACACACTTGTCACCACAAACCTCAGTATACGAGAAGGTCAGTGAAATGAAGTGAAAAATCATTCGGCTGTCAGATGCTCTTTCAGAGCACAACTCCTCTTCATAGCTTATTTTTTATTAATGTTTTTAAAAGTCCAAGTACAGTAATAGCACACTGGATTGGTTTAAGTCGATGCCTGTGCTTTGCTCCTTTCCTCCCTTTCCTGTCTTCGTTCCTATCTTGGATCCTATCAGGCAACGCCCCAGTCAAAGACGTCCTTTTTTTTTTCTTTTCTTTTTTTGTGTTGCCATGGAAACTGTGTGGGCATCTCTATCAAACAAGATAACAGGAGCAAAAATAAGAACGTGAAAAAGAGAGGTGTGTGTGGTAGAGAGACAGGTGTGTGTTTGTTTATTGGCGTGCATCAGTGAGGAAGGGGTGTGTATGTGTGTGTGTGTGTGTGTGTGTGTGTGTGAGAGGGGGAGGGTCGGGAGCAAAAAAGTAAGAGTCGAGAGGCAGAAAGGAATCAGCTGTCTGTAGTGGCTCTTGTGTAAGTATAATGTATGTGCAAACACTAAAACATGACTGACTCACTGTGCTGCCTTCCAACTGTCAAGAAAGTGTTATGTAAATCTTTCAAATGTTGCAAAAACTTAAATGTGAATCAGGGGCCTTTTCACCTGCTGAAATGAGTACTTTTTTGCCATAAACACCATGACAGGTCGTTTTACATGGGGAGGGAAACAGTTTTTTTTTTTTTTTTTTTTTAGGAATTGCTTTGTTTTACAAACAGACACTTGTGAATCAGCATTTATTATATTATATTTATTTGTTTGGTCATGCATTGCAGCTATAGCTCTATGAGAAGAGGCAGGTGATACTAACCTTGTCAACCTACTCCTTAAATTGTTGAATTTGTGTATACTGGCTTAGTGTAGGAGACCATTATACAGTTTGGAGATATGGAAATGTACTGGGAAAATAACCTAAATTTATTGAACCTGTCAGTTCAGGTTCAGTGATCTTAACTTAATTTTACATTTTCAAAACTCATGAGACAACTTTGGGCAGCACAGTGGCGCAGTGGTTAGCACTGTCACCTCACAGCCTCACAGAGTTTGAGCCCCAGTATGCCTGGGGCTTTTCTGTATGGAGTTTGCATGTTCTCCCTGTGCCTGTGTGGATTCTCTCCAGGTACTCCGGTTTTCTCCCACAGTCCAAAGACATGCAAGTTAGGTTGATTACACCAAAAATGTATCAGTTTAGTCAGAAGTTTTAAATGGATTGTGTTCAGAACTTTCAGTTTCAAAATCAGAATAATCAAAAAGTCAAAAAGGAGGTGATATGTTGTGTTCATTTTTCCTCTTAAACCACAAATGAAAAACAGAAAGTCAGATAAAAATTAAAATCCCTATTACATAACACTACTTTCCTAAAAATGCAACTATTTCACTGTATTCAAAAATGACTGTAGCACAAAACAAAAATGTCACCAAATGCAAAAATGTGCCCCTATTTCTTGAATAATGAAAATAGAATTACACTGTGCACATTTCCACACATTATTCCTACCTCTTCGGGTCTGGATTAAGCCTGTGACAATACTATTGGCATGACAGTTGAAAGTCTTTTAATCCAAAAGTGTTAAATCATGAATGCATACTCTGGCTAGCTCTTAAGGTCTGATCTTAAGGAAAGCGTGGTAGTATAAAAGGTTGTAATAACAGCACCCTTGTGGTCTGTGTATGCAGGGTGGCCGGAGGGAAAGCTTCATTCTCAGCCTGAATGATTTCCCTAATGGAAACCTGGCTCCTAACTCAGTGACAGAAGTCAATATATGGTAGGTGCCCAGAAACACAGCCTTCTAGTGGCTACTGAACTGCAGAGGAATAAAGTAATTTGCTCATGCACACTCTAGCATTAGTTGATGAGGGAGCCATTTCTCTGCTTTGTAAAAAAAAATCAAACCTACAACTCTGAAAACAGACTCCCCTTACCAATGCACCATGAATTAGAATATCAACAACCCTATGCTATTGGAACTCTTTTGGATCAGCACACACTTAGAGACCAACCCATCAGGTCAAAGGAGCTGAGGGGCGAAGGTTACTGACTCCTGCCAGGGACCATTGGCTTTGAAGTCACATCAGATGATAGTGAAAGAACATGGAGAAAGGTCATAGAATGGGATTACAGCACAGAGCACAGGTGTCCAACCCATCATGACTGACTTGTGATGAGCCTCTCAAAAGCTGATTTACAAGGGAACAAGTATTTCATTAAAGCAGGTCAGGGCAGGGCTTCTATGTGGTGTGGTGGGACTACTATCCTGCTGGGACAGGTCCAAAACATTGGGATGTGTTGTTGCCATTGGAGGGGTGTGTGCTTGGTTTGTGACAATATTTAGGTAGGTGGTATGTGACAAAGTAACGTCCAAATGAATGTCAGGACCAAAGGTTCCTCAGCAGATCAGTGTGTTATAATGAGATGATCAATGTTATTCACTTCATCCACCAGTAGTCATAATGTTATGGCTGATCGGTATATAGAGACAAACAACTATTCACACTCACATTCACACGTACAGGCAATTTAGAGTCACCAGTTAACCTAACCTACATGTCTTTGGGCTGTAGGAGGAAGCTAGAGTACCTGGAGAGGACGCAAACACAGGGAGAACATGTAAACTCTTGATTCTCAGGAAAAACCTGCTGATTGTCAAAACACATAATACAAAAATATAAAATAGAAAATTGTAAAAGGTTTTTTTTTTATGTCTGTATGTTTGCTTTTTCAGTGAAAATTTGTTTCAAAGCCAATACAACTTTTTCCAATCAAATATTTCAATGCCTTTTTCAGATAAGGTTTTATTTTCAGTGTCCAAATTTAGCTCCATGTAAAACATTTTCATTTAAACATTGCTTGTCTAACAACACAAAACATTTCATAAAGCATCACAATATGATTAGGGGGCTTGCTTGGGTGAAGGCACATTCAGTAAGACTGTGAGTGTTCCAGAAAAGAAAATGTAATTGTAATTCAAATGTGGTCCAATGTATAGATATTTCACTACTAAAGTTTGAGTGAAATGATTCTCTCTCTCTCGTCAGTGGGGCTCAGCTGCTACATAGAGGCCATCTCAGCTGTACAGCTATAAATAAACCAGTGTATCATGCTGTTACCTGAATGTCACACCATAAGTGCACAATATAGGATTTTTATCATCCAGGCAACAGAGAAGGCCAGGCATTTGTTTAATCTCATCTGGACTTGAGGGCTTTGTGCTTTTTTTTTACACTATCATTTGAGCTCCCCCACTGCAATGTCTGTGCTGCTCAAAACACAGCATCACTTTGCTTAGTGATGCAGATTGTTATTTTACCACAAGATGGAAAACCATATAATCAAATGTGATGGCAGCATTGTATTTTCACGCTGTTCATGCTGTTTGAGGTGAATTTGGCCAAAACAGCAAAACTCACCTGCTAATGCACTTGTCGTGTACTGCTTTTTGTTTTGTTTTTTTTTGTTTTTTTTTTTTTTGTTTCTAATGAAACTGGTCATTAGGTAAACAACATTACTATATGCTAAGACACTATAACCCTATAACTCAGGTGTACTCATAATGTGATAAACATAATTGTTTGAACATCAGCAAGGTTTGTAGTATCCAAGTGTGAGACTGCTCCCATACTGCATGTATTCTGTGTATTTAGTTCACAGTTAACACACAGTTGTGTTGTTCCTAATGCCAAAATGTCAGTGAGTGCTCTAAACCTACAGTAACTGTGCTGCTACTGCAAATCACTGATTCATTTAAGCAGAGAGCTTGTTTTGGCTCATTACCCATACAAACTAATGTCAGCTCAGGATGCTGCACAAAAACTTTAAAACTTTGAGTGGAATGAAGTGGTACTTCACAATTGTGGCATATGTCTTAAATCTTTGCTATCCTAACAGCCTTTGCCTCTGTGTATCATTTTTTTCTACAGGATTTAATTTTGGACTTTTATTTTCCATGACATACAGTACTTGCACATTGTTACATCATTCGTAATCAGAAAAACCTTTGTTTTCTTGGACATGTGTACACATAGCTCAAATCAAAACAAGACACTGGCAAAATTATGAGAAGTTTATAGCACAAACACATGTGGATATGTGATCAAATGTTTTTTAATGGCTGCATGAACTTAATTGAACCCAAGCTGCCTTCAGTTCACCCTAAATAAAACTGCACAACACTCCAGATACATGACACACCCCTTCAAAGGGGCATCATCTGTACATTCTCTCTGCTGCAGAATGTGGTTTGTTGCCAGAATCGGGTGGTGGTGATGGTTGCTTGCTGAGAGCCTCAGCCATTGTTATGTTTACAATGCAAGAAGTCAGAATATGCACTCTTAGCAGTGCTACAGCTTGAGGGCAGTCCCGATGCTGCTGTGGATTGCTATCGGAAAGTAACAAGACTGGCCAGCTGGGCTGGGGCTAGCTGGTTAGTATGCTTACTTCTGTAGAAGAAAAAATGAGACAGAAATAGGAGCAAAACAAGAGTTAACATTGCTGTTTCTTTCCACCACTGGAGACAACTCTTGGCAAGTAAAGGAATGAAGTTTGATGTTGAACCCATAATGTTTCCTCAAGACGAGTGAATAAACAGCTGTTATTGCTATGCCATGATAGCAAAAACGTACATGTAGCCCCTTTAATCATGGCTTTAGATCACGGGATATGCTGCAATTTTTGTCCATGGACAATGATTTAAAACATTTAAAAAAAACAACAGTGTCTTTGAAATTACACTACACAATAACAGTAACTTGTATAGCAACAACGAGTATTGCAAAGGTTCTGTACAATTACTGCATATATTTGGACACATTTATATCAGCACAATATTAGAAACACAGTGAAAAAAGGCAGTTTGTATCATTGCCTGTAAATAACAAATTTTAACTACAACATATTTCTTTACTTCACCAATTTGTAAACTGATGCCTAAATCCAAATCTCTTTTGAGAGGCAAATCATAACACTTCTGCCCATGAACCTGGTGGGATCCATATTTTGTGGTATGGTTTGTTTCTGGCATTTTAGCAAGGTAAGGAAGATACACAGCACGAAGAGACTGAATCCCAGCTGTCAGCAAGAGGAATCAATGAGTGAGAGAGAGAGAGAGAGAAGAGGAGAAAGAGACTGAGAAAGAGGGATTGTTACAGGCAGGTGCAGCAGAAACCACATCAAGTGTCCAGAAAACAGAACAGTTTGTCCCAGATTTGGAGGGAACAACAGAGCCTTCCTCCAACTAAAAATTGTCACAAAACATCTTTATTAGATTTCATTATTCTGCTTCATCTTTTCTGGAACTGCCTTGTATTTTTCTGTGTTGAGAGCTACTTTAAAAAAACAAAAGCATTTTAATCATCAATTTAGTTGTTACTTAGGAACAAATTGCTCAAATCTTAAATTAAATGTTGCTTTTAGATTTGGATTATTTACTTTTATTAATCTACATTCAAGGATGTTTCCATTGTTTCAAATGATGTACATGGTCAAATTTATGTGATAAGAATGTACTATAAAACAGATTAAGCTTGTACTGTAAAACAGATTAAAATAGGCAATTATGCAATACTGGTTAACATGGGTAACATGTTTTTTTGCTCTTGCATTGATTTCTTGTCTTGTATATCTTCTTATATTACAATTATTATTAAACATATTTAAATGCAAAATCTCTATAACTAATGAAGGTCTCACATTTTCAAAATTAAGTAATATAATATTTCAGTGCATAACATGTCTCCTTGCAGCACAAAGGCTGGGTTATTACCTGAGAAACAATGGACTTTTTAGCTTTGATTAAATGAGTTCTAAAGACCATGAACTTTGGTTAATTGGTTATTTGCTCCTTTTAAGTTTTGAGTGAACTGGAAATTAACCTTAAGCTCTAGAGGGGTTTAATACAGATTTGGACATGCTGTCGTGTAAGGGGAAAAAAAACACTAAGAACTGTTACATTTTCACATCAGGGATTCAATTTGTACTCCAATCCAAGGCAATTCTGTTAAACACCTCTCACAAAAATCAAATGTAGTTAAGGTTGAATCTGTGATGTATCAGTTATGGAGAAGTCTCGCTTATAAGCAGGCCACATGACAACCCAAGGCCGTTTCCTGTATTGAACTTGACATGTCACACATTTCTATTGTGAGCTCTTATTTTGATTAGTAATGTCGCAGAAACACAATGGTTCATTCTTTTGCCTGCATAGTTCATGGGTATAGACCAGACCTTTACTTGACCTTTGCGTAAAGAGCCTTTTTGTTAAGGCTATGTTTGTACTGGACCCAAAAACAGACTCAGAGACAGGGTCATGATTATGGTAAAAGGATTTAATGTAGACAGGTTAGACGAAAGCAGAGGACAGTAAGGCAGGTGAGTGAGGGGGGGTGACGGGGACTGGCTGTAGGTTTGCTTGATGAATGATGGACTGACAGAGCAACAGGCTGAAGCAGCATGCAGAGAGGTGGCAGGGCAGCATAACTGACACAAAATCACTGAGACCTAGGTGAAAATATGTTAGAATGAGCGCAAATAGACTGAGTTTCACAACTGAGCAGCTGAGAGTTTCAAAACCACTGAGATGGCAGAACACTCTGGCAACGAGTGAGAAGAGAGCAGGGGTTCTTATGCTGAGTGTTGATGATGAGCAGGTGTAGAGATCAACCAGGTGCTTGATGGGATGAGCTACACCCCCTACACACACACACACACACATACATACATACACTGAGACTCCTCAGAACAGAACTCCTTTCTAAGGCTGAGCCCATCCACCCCACGAAAGAAACTCATTTCAGCTGCTTGTATCAGAAATCTCATTCTTTCGGTCAATACCCAAAGCTTATGATCACAGGTGACAGCCACACCATAGATCGATCACCACAACAGTCTAGTACAACAGTAGTAACTTAACAGCAGTAGCTTACTTGCCATGACACAACCATCAGTACTATTACACCACTATGGAAGGCAACAGCATGAGTAAATACATAAAGAATTTAACTTTTAATCGTAGGCTCGCAACCGGGCAACTCAAAAGTTCTTTGTATTTATTCGGGAGACTTTATGCAGGTTGTATTTTTGTCAAATCTTGTAGCTTGAAGAATATGGTGCAAAAAGATCTATTCTTTGCACTTAATGAGTCATAAAGCCATGCTTTATGCAACAAATAAAAACAATCTGACAGTAAATGAGGTATATTTAGGAAAAAATCGACCGTTTGAAGAAATTTCTCAAAGAGTAAGATAAGTTACTGCGCTAAAATAAAAAAAAAGATGACATTTGGAAACTTTAAACAACTTTTTAAAACCATTTTAGGAAAATAAGACTTTAAATGACTCAACAGACACACTCTACAGATGCACTCCAGTGAGAAATAGAGAAATACATCAACTGTACATGACATCACTCAGTCTGGTATTTCAGTAAAATGGATGAATGAAAATTGCATACGTTTCTACTCTTAAACTTATTTTAATGATGAGAAGATATTTAGAGTAAATTAAGGAAAGGTGATGTCGAAGGAAAGGTGGGGCAACTCTGTTAATGATGAGAGAAGCATTTTGTGTGTGCTGTAAAGTGTATTTCATATTGCAGGCTTGAGTGTTGTATTTCACCAGCTTGCTTGTTGTCACATCTCTCACCTAGTCTCGAGCCGATATCATGACTTCCTTTTAGTGGCTTCTGACACGTAATAAATTGAAGTGAAACATGTCATGTTGAAAGGCCTCCACCATGTCGGCCTAGTTTTGTTCTTTATCTCAACAGCAGACGACGGGCTGGGAGCTGCTGTGTGGCATCGTTCTGACAGGCAGTCTTGCCAATGAGCTAGTGCCATCCAGACCCGTTATTCCCCCCCTCAACCTACTTTGCCGCTTTGACAAATGTGTCTGTCTTGTGTCTTCCATTTCAGAGGGAGCCCCTGAGTTGTTGAATGCATCAGCCAGTAAACACTCAAGCCAGTTGTGAGGCACTCTGTTGTCGATGGATCGCCACTGTATTGCTGATGAATTGGCAAGTGTTCTCAAGTCTTGTCAATCTTCGGATGATTATTATGAACCAAGAATAAAGACAAGGAGTTTTAAAATTGTTGGGGTTGTAAAAAAAAAAAAGAAAAATGTAAAAAAAAATCAAAACTAAGAGAGTGTTATTCTGTTATTCTTATCAGTTAAGTATTTATGGTAACAGCATCCATCCTTAAGAAGTACATTTTCTCTCTGCAAACTCTCATAGACATAATAAGTTAAACAGATCACTCCAGTGGTTTCCTTTTAATCTTTGCAGTTCCTGACATGCCTGCAAAGTTGATGTATTTGCAAATGTCATAATGCTGTGATATCTGCTTTGTATCACATTACCCCCTTGTCAGGGATCCCGTTTCCATGGTAACAGCTTTGGGGACCCTTGTGTTCTTGATAGATAACTACCAGGGCTAATGACTGGCATATTTATATGTATCTTCCCAGCCTCGGACACAGCAATAACACTTGACTATGACTCCTGGTGTACAGTACAGTACAAGATATTATTGATTATTATTATTTGAGACAGACTAACTCATACTATTGTAGATTAAAATTCATCACCATCCAAATTAACATCATTTTGAGAATCAGTTAGTTGGGTAGTTACCATAAGAACTGGCATAGCAACCAATAAGACATTGCGTAACTGAAAGTAACCTGACTGATTAAAAATAGCTATTGGATAAAAATGTCCTCCAAATGCCACCTCCATTAAAGTGTTGATTTTTTTCTTCTTCTAACCAGCTTTAATCAGAAAGTGAGTACTGTGACATCCTGTCAGAGGTTGCACGTCAAGAAAGTGTTTGCACACACATTTTCCACAGTTTGTGCTTAGGTGTCCGTGTGCACAGCAGTCTCCCAGTCGCATGAAATATACTTTTCATTATAGAGGAGCTTTTTTTTTTCTCACGGCAAAAACCTCAAACAGCAACTGTATCCCGGTGGAAGAGCTTCACTCTTAGTGCTTCACACAAAAACTTTGCCTCATTTCCTGCACATTCTCAGTCTTACTGCCACTTCTTCAAGTCCAATCCAATCGAATGAGCTCTTTCCTCCTTTTCTCCTTCTCTCCTCTTTTCTTCTACTTTCTTCTGAGGTGAGGGTTGGTAGTTACTGTCTATTTTTAGCCTTAGCTGCATTGCCTTTTAGCTTTAGACTCTTTCGCTTAGATGCATTTTTTTTCTCATGCACAATGATCCTTTAGCTCTTTCTTGTTCACTGGCATTCCTCAGGGGATGGAGCTATGGAGCAGTTGGAGGAGTTTGGCAAAAAAAGAGAACTTTTCTTAACTACAACTAAGGCATGTGTTCGGAAAGTAACAGCAAAGGATAAGAACTCTGTGCTGGGATATCATCTCACGAGGGTGTCTGTCACGTATGCAGGGATTGGTGTTACATACTTGCTGAGTTGCTCAATGTGTCTGAGTGCCATGTGTTGTGTGTTATGATTTGAGAGGGATTTGAGAACATGCCCAGATGGTGCTGTCTTCCTTTTCTTTCTGCAAGCAACTGGTGAATTCAGGATGGTTTCAAGTGATCAAATAATGACCACATTTTCTTTTAAAACACACCCGAGACTGTCAGCAGGTTATAGAGACAGTGCCACAACAGGAAGGTTACTTGGAAAACATGAACCACTTTCAATTCTAAGTACACACTAAAATAAACTGGAAGGTGCAAATGCAGGAAGAGGAATGCAGCATCAACTTATCAGCACAAGCTAAAGCAAATACATGATTAAAACTCTGTATTGTACCAAAAGAAAAGTCAACTTTAATGGTATTATGTAGGTATAGGAAGCTATTATGTTTCAGTAGTTTTCTCCAGAGAGGACATCAGTCAATATTAACTTCTAAATGCAGAATAAACTGTTACATTTAGAACAAAGTGTAGAACAAATTGGTTTTATCTTCAAGGGACCTACACTGCCTTATCCTTATTTAAAGAAATCAGTAAAATTATATGTCAAGTAATTATAATGGGTTGGAATATACAATAGATATGGCTGGTTTCTGCTGCATGTGTTGACAGATCAGGTATAGGCTGATTAGTAACGTGATTTGTTACGTCTGCACTGTACAGCAAGTATGGTGTACTGATCATGGTGAACTGGTGTACTGTATATTAAACAGTAAGGGACAAAATGTGTAACTACAGCTATAATGGCTAAAATAATGGTTATTGCCAGTTAGATTCTGCCTCAGAGCACCAAGGGTTATATCAACAAGTGGCTGTTGAGGGACAGGATACCAAGAAGACACTTATGGATCCCTCCCTCTGGCAACAGCTTCATTAATCACACCCCTAATCGATGGCTGCTCAGGAAACAGGGGCTGCCCAGTGCTTCCCACTAACAAACAACACAATAGATTTTTCCCTGTTCCATTTCTCACTTGTTGTGTCTTTGACCCAGTTTGTCTCTAAATGTGATTTTACTCTTTGCTGAACACCCATGTGTGAAAGCTCTGATGTTTCAGAGGATATATTGGAGAGAATAATCCACACTGTGGCAATGAAAAGCCATTAGTCCAGAGCAGACAGTCACTCATGGGTACAACATAATTTATTATACAGTATTACCTGTAGGTAAGCTCTTTCTTTGTGTTTTACCACTGAAAACAATGTGCAGGACACCACTGTTAGTGTCCTTGTTAGGGATACTTTGGGCACATCTCTTACACATTACATGCATCACTATTGAACTTGTGGAACCTTGTCCACAGATTCACACTCATAAACACACTATCATTGTTCCATAGTTTCTGTTTCATAGCTCTCATAATAGTGCGATTGTACCATAACACTGATAATAGTGCCTCTTTTCTGCTGATTATATCTTATCCTTTGTTAGTGTTGTGGATTGTCTCACTTCCCTTCAACTCAGATAAATGTTATGGGTCCCAGAGCTGGCCAATGAGCCATGAAGCACGCCTGATTAATTGAAAAATCTAAAGAGATAAAGACCAGACTGCTGCTAAACTGAGGATCACAAAAGGTAATGAAGAGATAAAGGCAGCAGTGCTGCAAAAATAAGAGGTGAAAAAAATAGTAGACGAAAGCACTAATAAAAGTGAGGGTAGATGTTAGACATTTCTAGAATATTTAGATTAGATTATTATTATTAAAGATTATACTAGGACATAGAGGACCAGTGTATCTGTAAGTATCATATGTAACATACTCACAGTAATTGTCAAGGCCACATTTTCCTACAGATTGTTTGCCATTGTCATGGACAATGGACAATGAATAATAACCCTCATTCCCCTGTACTGGAACAAACACAGAGCTGTGAGTGGTCAGTGGCTAGGTGCAGATTGAATGAAGTGAGGACAAATTCGGACATTGCCTGGGTTCATGTACGTGGTATGAAGCTGGAATAGTTGCAAAGCTTTGTATCAATTAATTTCCCTAAACCCAGTGACCCAAAAAAGTAAAATGTATAGTCTACAATGTCTATTGTCTCCCTAGAAAATCCACACTGCTGGAAAAATCTAAATTCTGACTGGACCAAAGTAGTCTATTGATTGAATATATATAAACATTGTGCAACTTCTTCCTGCACTGATACTGAATGTTGGCATTGTGCATAATGTGGTACAGGGTAATCCAATATGATTGTAATTCCCAAATTCCCAGATTGGGGTGTCAGCTTTCCTCATTATCGCCAATTCAAAATGCACTTAAAAGTATATTTCAATTATGTGTATCTATATTGTGTAACTGATCAGCAATGTAGTACATTCAAATACTTTTCAGTGCTCTTACTCTTAACTAGTACCATTTCTGATATACTGTAAAAATGTGACACCTTCACTTTATCTGAATTCTATCAGAAGCTCTGTGAACCCCTGCAGATATCCTAATGAACATGTCGCATAGATGCTGTGGAGTGATTGAAACAATCCATAGACATGTGGGGGATGGTTGATCCAAATCAAAAAGGGGCTGGAAATATGCTCAAAGAAACAACCTCCTGTTGAGACACCTGCGCGTTGTCAATGATCCACACTTGCCAATTGCCTGTTCATACTTTAGATAGATCTTTGAAAGATGGAGAGATAGAGGATTTGATGAGGCTTCTGTTCGCATAGTTCAGATTTTCTTCAGCGGTAGGTACCCCACTGTGTAGCAGCTCATCTCCGACATGGATTTAAAGGCAAACAACATGTGAAAGCCCTGGCGGTTTTACTGCCCGCACAACCGCTTCCCTCCCCTCATCTCCCTTTACTTTATCACCTCATTACTGTGCAGCCCTGGAGGATTCTTCAAGGTGTCGTAGGTGTAACACATCCAGATGCATGTTTCACACATCCAGATGCATGTTTTTTCACCATGTGCTGCTGTGGTACTTCTGGAGCTGCAGCCAAGTGAGACACAGTATGACTTACAGTATTTAGCTGCAGTGCTCCTTGAGCATTTTAAACACAGGTTGTGTAGGAAGAAAAGCCAAAAGGTTTCAAACTAAAACTGTCTCCGGTGCCCCATTGTGACTTTTGAATCCCCTCTCAGGAGAATGTGCCCCTTCTACTTATATTCAAACACAACAAAACACCAGGGGACCAGAGTTAAGAAGCTGTGTATAGAGCAGTGGTTTGACAGCAGGAACTGTCAGATGGCATCTTTATTACATTACATGAGGAGTCCCGGAGGACTCTGAAGCATCTGTTTCTCTTTCTTGCTGCCACTTCAGTCATATAGAAATGAGCCAACTTCACCCATTTGACAGAGGAGGACACAGTGTAGAGAAACAATGTAATGTATTGCAGGCCCTCCCTGCAATACAATACACTGTGCGATGGAGGGAAATGCATATTAAATGTGTTGTCGCAATACTGTGATGCATGTCTTGGCTTTACAGTTGCGTCGGACCACAATTAAGTCTATTGAAGAGCTGACTGCCCAAAATAATGGCATGGATATAAAATAAGTGCAAAGAATTGAATTATTTATTTATAGGCTATGTGGTCTGATTGTTTGTCATGCAGTCCCACGTGGGATGGAGAAATTCAGTGGTAAGACACAGAAATGAAAAATGTATTCATTCTCGCTAGCTAGATTTGTCTCCAAACTTTAGTTGGTATTACATAAGAAGCCCTTAAATATCTCAAACTTAAGAAGTTTGTTTGTGGTTAGCTATAATTAACTGTAAATTTCTCATGTTTGTAAACTTTTGCGCTATGAAAGTGATTTAAAAAATCCTTGCAGACCATGTACATAATCAGAGAAATTTGGATGGGATTTCTTTTCGAGTAATTATCTTGTGACATTAAGTTAATGAAATGTCACAGCTGGATTCAGATAATTCTTTTGAAATTAAATTAAAGTCACTTTGGATCCTGCTAGTTTAAATTTTTCTAGACTGCATGCAATTTTTCAAATGTTTGTAGTGTCTAAATTGGAAACTCCCCCTCTATATTCAGGCTTGCAGCCTTAAATTTATCTCAAAGGTTTATATCACAAATGCCTTTTCCTTTGAGCCCTCTGGAAGAGTCTCAGAATGCTAGTTCAGTGTAGGAGGAGATGTGGGCGCAAAGGGTTTCAAATTGAATGAAATAATATCCATGCATGTGACTCAAAGGGCACCTGCACCTGCTCTTCGGTTTCCTGCTGGGATTGTTTTCCCAGCAGTTGGTGGAAGATGAGGGGCTGAAAATGGAGCAGGAGCCCAACAGGGGGTCCACATCTGGAGTTTGCGAACACGAAGGCCCAGAGCTGAGGTTTCAGGGCCTAATTTAGCAGCAGTGGGGGGAATAGAAGCTGTGCCAGCACCGCCAGCTGTGATTCCCTCCAAAATTAAGAATTCCCTCCGAAATGAAGAATTTCATTTCAAAACAACATATATACATAAAAAATTGATATAAATTTGAGCAATGTGTGACATAATTTTATTAAACTAAATTAACTTTGGAGATCACTGGAAGCCTTAATCTCATGCCAGTCAAACCAATGAAATTGCTAATGTTTCTACCACCAGGTTTGCCTTGGTGGGAGCCACAGCTTTAAATAAAGCTGCAATTGTCCTGTAGAGTGAAATTTGGTGACTTAGACACGTGGAGCACACACATGTAAAAGTGTGCTCAAAGACTCTGAATGAAACCACACATAAATGCAAAATTACACCTGAGGATGTGGAGATTACAGAGTGTGGTGGGACACACAAATCCTTATGAACACATCCCCCGCCCACACACACACTCAGAAGAACATTAATGCTTCAGTTGACGATATGGTGCTCAATTGAAGCATTATAATGTTCACCTTAAACATTTCGACCATAGGAGCTGGCTTCAGAGACATTTCTGAGGCAACAGAGAAAAGTGAACCTCCTATATCTCCACTTTAGATTGCTACCTTGCTACTTGAGGAAATTCTTTTGTGCTTTGGAAGAAATTGTCAAGGTAGCTGTCTGAAACTCAATTCCTTTATATCTTTTCTGAGTGTTGTGACTTGCGAGCTCTGTAGAGGGAAAAAAGTTATAGATTTTTCTCATATTGCGTTTATGGACAAATAGCAACAACATCAAAACAAACAAATACAACTTGGAGCCACTACTGCCAGACAAGTTCTTCAGAATTGATTTGATGTTCTGTGCACTGTAAAAGACTCAAGCTGAACAATATGAATTTTAGTATTTCGGTTTTATGAAGTTCAACAAAAATAAACAGCAAAATAAATCTCTTTTTTTGTTGGTTAAAGCTGTATATTTATATGGCCTAGATTTAAAGTTTAGACACATTTTCAGACTGACATTCATACACACACCAACATAAAATGAGTGAGCTGAGATATGGTATGGTGCTCACTTAAGGCCACTTCGCCCCTATACTGCAACTGAAAAGATATAGATATTGGACGACTATTGGATAGATGTTCTCTTGTATAGAAAAGAGCTGAGAAATGAATGATGGCCCAATGAAAAAGAAATTCCAGTGACATCAGACAATGTACTGGTATATGGATGACTTCTTAATTCAGTATAGTTTGAAATATTGGACAGATTTATAACTTACTCTTACTGAAAACTGACTCCCTAATAGATTAGTAGTATGAAAACAATACTTTTATTTAAATATATTTGTATATATATTGTAATCTAAAAATTCTAATCACGCAGACATTGTAATTATGTAACTTTCTGCAGCATCAGTAACACTTATTTTTTGCTACTGACGTCAAAACAATTATGCAGTCACTCAGGTGTTAAGTGGCCATTCATCTTAAAACATAAATCACTACCTTAACTTTTAATTTAAGGATGATAAAACACTAATATTGCAGTCAGCTGAATTTGCCATGGCAGGAGGGGCAGATAAATGTTGCTAAATGTTGCTGTGACTTCTATATGTGTAGGATGAAGCTGCTGATGAGAAAGATGTACATGTGTTACTGTACAATGAGAGGTTCATTTCCCAACTGATGATGAAGTCTTGCAGCATGCTTCTCTGCATCTAGCTCATCAAAATGGAAATGACTGGTTGAATTTAAGCGCAGTAGTCATACATTCATCTCCTGCTAATGTTTATAGCCAGCTGCCTGCCACTGTTTACTAACAGCATTTTTTTTTTTTTTTTACATATTTTACTGCTGCACTCCAGTCACTGCCTCTAACCCCACAAAGCTACTGCCCATATACTTCTCCCCATCTTTTTCACCAACTCTTTTCCCACTTTTTCTTTAATTTCTTCTCACCTACTTTAAGAAGACATTTGATAAAGTTTTCTGTTTCTGCTGCATAATCTCATTTTTCACTTCTTTTCACCCCATTATCTCTTGGTTTAACCTCTTTGTCAAGCCTTTCCCCTGATGAAGTTCTTAAGGTTGCGTCTTCTAGCAGAGTGACTGGACCTGGACTCTTAACACTGAACTCCTTGCCATTTTTTGAGAGCAGTGGAGCAGTGGAGCTGGAAACCTGTTACCTTTTCTTGCGCCCTTCATCCTTCATAAGCTCCTCAGTTCCATCTGGGTGTGTGTCAGCTAGCTAACTCAAGAATAACATGAGCAAGAACGCATGTAACTCCTCAAGAAACCACCTTTTGACACAACTAATATCAAGAACTTCAGACCACAGACAAGTACTTTTGCTTTAATTCCTTTCCAAGTAAAGGTTGGAAATACGCAGTGTACTTGTCCTGTCTACCCATACTGACCCTGTCTCTTTTCTCACCACATATTATTTGTGTTCTCCAGGGATCAGGCCTTGTCTGACCTCTTATTTCCACTTGGCTATTGCTGAATGCAATATGTGGATATCCTCCCACTATCAGCTTACTCTCTAGGAAACTTTTACCCTAAACATTTGTCTTTTACCACTGACAATACGCAAATTAACACCAAACTACTGTATCCACCCACAGCCTTATTGTGATTCTCTACAATATTATATCTATTCCCTGTCAGAGTCACACAGCAATGGTAGTGATCCACCAAGTGCAAAGTCCTTTGAATAAAATCTTGGTTTGAAATGTTTGTGCATTTTCTCAGTGATGGCCTCTCTGAATTCATGTTTTGACTCTTATCATTCATCTAGATCAGTGCAGCCCATCTAATCTTCAACCGTCCTAAATTTCTCCTTAAATCTCTCTTCCTACCCTCACACCACTAGAAGTCAAAATACTGGTATTTTTTGTTTCAAAAGCAAACAGTGCTTCCATATCTCCAGTTACCTCCGGAGAGTGATTACTCTGTGTTATGTGTTGGTACTAGTAGACTAATCCCTCATCCTGGTCATAACTGCACATCTGAGAACCCATCTCATCTTGACAGTTGACTCCAGCTTTACCTCCAGCCTTAACACTAAGCAACACACACTCACACAATCGGACTGGTTACACTGGGAGTAATCTAAAGGAAAAGCATTCCAAATTATTTGATGTAACACCTATTTTTGTTGCCAGTGGCCCTAAGAAGCTGTACTTTCAGCTTAATGTTAGCATATTCACAATGCTAACATCCTGATATTTAGTATAGATAATGTTTACCATATTCAGTACCTTAGTTTATTGTGTTAGCATGCTAACATTTGCTAAAATGCAAAGTTCAGCTGAAGGTGAATTAGTTTTACACAGGAGTTATTCAGCCATAGATGTATGTAGAGTATAACCTGCTGATGGTGCTAGAAGAAAAATCAAGTACTAGTCACTGGTGTCTATAGGATTCATCCTCTGGGGACCATGAATATCTGTACAGAAACTCTGGACAATCCATCCAATAGTTGTTGAGATATTCCAGTGTGTGGACCAGTGGTTGACCAATCAATCGACACTGCTGTCCTTAGAGGCATATTTAGCTTGGCTAAAATATTTACTGTTGTACTAACTGTGAATCACTTTAGATAAGACCATCTGCTAAATCTTGAAACTGTAAATTGCTCCTCTGTCTTGCACTGTAAACCTACACTGCCACTATTTTTCATGATGCTATTACTACTACTCCTTCTACTACACTGCTGCCAGTATGACTGTTCACTGATCCATCTATGCAGAGCTCATTATAGGATGTTTACTGCGTCCTGTTAATCACTGCACAATTTAAGTGGTCAGTGTTGATTTGCAATATTTGTCTTGTATGCACTGTTACTAATCCTAGTTGGATTCATCCCTCATGAGAGCTGTATCAGTTACCTTGATTATAAAGCCTTAGCAACTAAAAAGTTGCTTGGAGCGCCTGTTGCTAAGCCTCCTCTTCAAGCCTTGATATTGCTTTCTCTATAAATAGGTTTATCTCTGCTGAGGTCAAACTGCTTCATTCAGCTTAGTGAATACAAAGTCAGAGCCTCATTTATCATCAGTAGCAGTACATTTAGAAGATTTACATTTGCATTTTCATCACTTATCTGGCACTCAGTGACCTAGAATGAATGAGTCAATGGAGATTTGCTGCCTTTACATGGACAGCTTTCAAAGAGAGTCAGTTGATTAGTAGAGTTATCAAGTGCATCCAGACATTTGTTGACTGTTCTTGGGAAAACCTATCATTGACTACTTTTAAGTATGCTACTCTCATTCTAACTGTAACCTGTGCACAAGTGAAAGTCTAAATCTTTACTAACTCAAGTCTAAACCACATTCTAATTCTATTTTAAATCCTAAAGGTAAACTCAAACTGCATCCACATACCAACCTGACAAAATCATAAACATCAAAACCTACTCTCCTAATCCTGTAGTATTTTTACTCTGAAGAACTAAAATTCAAACTTGATCTTGATAAAAGAATACTAGCATATAAAAATGTCCTTTATTTTTCCATGAATACATTTATTCTGTTGAAAATGAAAAATTCATTCAGCTTTGGGAAAGTCTGAAGCTTATTTTTCACCAATGAGAAAAAGTTGTGTTATTTCTTTTCATGAACGTGAAACAGTCTTCACAGCGTCGTGGTGGATGACTTGTTTATTTTCACTCCTCAGTTACATTACCAGGGTTCTCCCTCACCTTGACATGTCTTTCATCTATAGGCTAATATCCACCAGCGTCAAACTGCTACATTCCCTCTTGGTCATCCTCAGTTTGTTTTATAATAGGATGTCTGTCCATTCTTTCTCCTTGTCATATGAAGTAGCTTTATATTATGCAGCGTGTGCACTTCACACCAGTAGACTTTACAGCAGTTCTGATTGGCTCTTTTTTAATCAAACAACCATCTGGAAGCTTCTTAATGGGCTTAATGATTATTGCCTTGCTGCTCTATTTCTGCACTAATGAGTGAATGTATATGCAGGTGCACAAATACATAGATACATACATACACACAGAGATGTATGCATACTGTTTTCTGTGCCCAGCTGTCTTGCTGTTGGTCTGCACCATAATAAAAATCCATGCACTGTCAATAAAATCATATCTTAGTTGTAATTACTGTAACCACATAAAGTCATTTAATATCCCATGGTTCAATGCTAACCACTGTATCTTTTATAAACAGTTTAATAAGTTGTATGATACCTGGATCTTCAGTTGCTTCACCTTGTCATGTATGAAACTAGAATCACTTGCAGTAATTGAATTACAGTATTACTCATCTCAAATAATTCAAATGGGGTGTCATATGGCCTCCATACAGGGTCCTGTTCTTCAGAGGCTGAAGAGGACGTGGCTTTCTCACCATCCCACCAGACCATGGGTCTGAGGTGGAGCACAGGAATAATCGTCTCAGTGGCCTTTTGTGCACTCAGCAAGGCAAGATGGGGAGTTCATTTGCTGTGAAAATTTATATCTCCCTTTTCCTTGGCTCTTGGTGTTCTCCCTTCCCCACCACACACATAGCAGTATGGGTATTCTTCTTTCTGCGGGCAGTAGTCGCCATCCCTGACACACCACATGTTTTATTGCCCACTAAAGCATAATGCTCCACTCCTTTTTGATATTGAATTATTTATTTATTTTCCTGTGCTGCCTGTAAGCCCCTCTGAACGATTGGGCGCCACAGGCCTGCTGCGACACGATCTCGGGGGGTATTAAATATATTGCCGGTATTTGTTTCCCACCTCTAAGTGGATCGGACGACACTGTAGACAAATACTCATCCTCCAAAGTAGAAGAGCCTCGACAACAAAACAAGTATGTCCTCTGCGCCATAATCCTTACTGTATCCAGCCGTCTGGTGGGGGTAGGTTGGAGGAATAGAAGACTGTTATTATCAGACTCAGATTGTTTTGTGTTTGCCCAGTATGGATTTTGCACATGAGAACTGTGACTTTGCATTACTGTAGAGCCTCTGCATTGAATATTATACATAATATTGCTTGTGCATTTATGTGTGCATTTTTCTGTTATTATTTCATATCAGATTTTACATTTGGATGTTTTATTACATGCATATTGAAAACAACAAGGGGTGCATGAAAAGGGAGGGGTGTGAATTTTGTTCAAAGACTCTTGCTCCTCAGTCTTCAACCTTGCAAACCATATTTGTTATGAGATTGCTTTCCTCTCAAATCTGAATATAGAAATATCATTGGGAGATACTGGGAGTTAATGGCCATTTTGATATTGGCTTCTTGTTACCTGTTTTCTATTGAGAAAGGATTTGATTTTGACTGATCAAGCTGATGTATCCCACTGGATTGATATAATTTTGAGTCAACACTGAGGCCATTTTAGCCAGCATGCATTTAGCGTATATAAAATGAGTTTACAGAGAGTATATGCTGCTCATGCAAGAGTTCCCTCCTCAGAGTCTGTTATTTTGCTACATCATTATGCTTCAGAAGGCATTAGTATTGTTATATCAGCATTTTTGGTGGGACTGCTGAAAGAAACTTCTATGAGAAATTACCTTGTCTGGCTAAGGCTAGTGGAATAGAGGCTATAGCTAAAAAGGAGACCAGGACTGTGGCTCTCTTACTCATGAGAGCAACACCACACCTTAGTTCCCTGAAAAATTTGAGATGTGGGAGTTGGTTCAGAGGACTGGAACAAGGCTAAGTAATTAATTTAATGCTTCATTAATGGAGTTTGGGCAAGGAGGAGGGCTGTGTGTATTGAAATATAGTACAGAACAGTTCTGTCAAATTTGAAATCACACGATGAGACACAATGTCATTTTATGTTAACAGCTGTGATACGGTACAAAAATATAGAGTAAGTTTACCTTATGGGTTAGTGTAACTTCAACTAATATGAAAGATAACAACAGTCAGGGCAAAGTTGCTGATTAAACTAAAATGGAGGTAAGGGGACCCAGCAATAAGATTATTATCAAACTACAAATTTCCAAGTGTACGACTGAATTATTCTGATCTAATAGTACATGGATGTTCTTGGGTCACAAATTAGTTAAAACTTGGAAATATGTTGATCAACCACAACATTAAAACCACCTGCCTAATATTTTGTAGGTTCCCCTCATGCTGGCAAAACAGCTCTCACCCATTGCAGCATGCCAACATCTGGCTTGCTCTGGTGCATTGGGGTTTGTGCTTGGTCTGTAGCAGTGTTCAGGTATGTGGTACATGTAACATCAAGATGACTGCCGGGACCTAGGGTTTCCCAGCAAAACACTTAGTTGTAACAACATAATCAATCACTCATCTCACCTGTCAATGGTTTTAATGTTGTGGCTGATCAGTGCATATCGCCGGTGTATTTTATAACAACCCCAGTCATGTGAATTTAGGATTGACTGTTGGGATTTCTCACCAATTACAGCAAGTAGAAGAATCCATATTTTAGCCACGATTCAAGGCCAGGACGTCTGCAGTTATGTGCTGCGTCTTTGGTTGATAAAATTGTTGGACTTAAGTGGAAACCATGACTGACAAAATCCCAAAGCCAGTATTGATGTGTAACAGAAGTGCTGGATGACTGCAGTATCTCCCTCACACTCACTTCATCTCCATATCTCTGACTTTCTTATTACTAACCCCCCCCCCTTCTCTCTCATTTACTCTTTGAAGCTGTAACAAAAGAGAAAAATTGAGAGAGTTATCACACTTTTTGCATAACCAGCCCATCAGTCTCGTACGAAATCATGTTTATTCATTTTGCCCTCAGGGGAGAGGGGGTAAAAGGGAGATGATTAAATTCTAATTTGACCTCTATCATAATTTAGCTGAGCCTATTATGATGTCAATCATTTGAACTCAATACTGCAGTGAGGAGAGAGTGACTGTGTGGCAAAGGGAAAGGGGATTATAGACAGTTTGGGGACCACACAGTCACTGTATCAAATTGGTTTCATCCAGCCACATGTAATTTTTTCCCCGGAGAGAACAGAGCTTGTTCAAATGTTCGATGTGTGAAGTGAACATGGGGCATCAAAGCACTGATGGACTTGACTATAGCTGGTGAAGGTTGCTTTTCAGTGTATAAAAATTGTGCTACATCAGAGGAAATGATTTGCTTATTACAAGGGTGAGTCACAGATGTGACAAGTGCCGTATGATGAAAAAGTATTTAGTGTTGTTTAGCTCTCTGTGTCGTATTCTGTGTTATTTATATATGCTCTGTGCATCTATTTGTTAAAGCATAAGCTGGAAATGCGTGGTTAAAGCCTTGAAACAACTGGTGCAGTTTATTTAATGAGTGTCATTATATTCAAAGCAGATCACATACAGTATACTGAGTGTGTTTCATTGAACATCTCCCAAGTGCTTTATTCAGCCCCTGGATGTTGATGAAGTGACAGTAGTAGCATGTAAACTGCAGACTGGATTGATGCTTTTTCTATGAAAGTACTCTATAAGGATGGGGGACTAACAATAAATGTGCACACCTCTTTGAAAGTCCACACCTTCGGCTTAAGACACAGGTGTTCCATTGAAAAAATAAGTGGCTGTATTTTAACTAACAAAATGATTTGTTAACACTGATTGTGATCATGTTAACACATTCTATTTAGCTTATATTTGGTAGTGTGAAGCTGAGCAAACCAGTTGCACCAGTTAAACATATGTAGTTGATGATAGAAAAAGTTACGGCCCAATTCAAATGGGAAATCAAAGGTTTCTGAGACTGCATAGTTTCCACCAAAGACCCTTTAGGCATAACAGAGCGCTTCTACTCTGTTCTTATCACTACTTGATATTTACAAAGTACAGAAATTTAAATGGCTTCACATTTTATGTATTAGCTGTAGTCAGTTGTTGTGTGGGAGTTTAATGATGTTCGTTGAATGTGTGCAATATTGATCCCATTTAGTCTCTGTCTAGTGCACCTCTGCTGATCGGTACAGAACAGTGGGGTCTCTTTTGATGCAGGTTATTGACGGCTGAGGATCCTCAGTGCTGTTAACACGGTTATGGCTCGCTGCCTGGGAAACCTCTCTCTTTTTTTTCTGTGTTTACCGTGTTGTAGGATCAGCTGTTGTTCATCTGTGTAGGGGGTGGTATAATGTTGTTGACTATGTTTGATTATCTTGAAGTTTCTGATGAAAGCGTTTGAATCAATGTGTCTGTGGGTGCCTGTTTGCATGTCTAGTTGTGCATTACTTACACATACTATGCTGTGTGTTTATGTAACTACATCTGTCTCAGTATATACATGATACACAGTATATGTGTGTGTATGTTTGGTCTGGTCTACAGTGTGCTTGGCCCAGCTGCATGTATTTCTTTTCAACACAGGCTCAAAGGCTAGCAGACCACAGGAATCCACTCAGCAGGCGAAATCACTCCACATAAGGAGGTTGGGGTTATCTCCTGGAGTGACTGGAGCATGCTATGGGGATAATGCTACAATGCATGTGATTTAATTCCTCCCTCTGACAGGGGAAAGAAATATATATATATTTTTAGTTATTTCAAAGCGTGAGCAAAAATCAAGCTTCTCATAAAGCCTGGCTTGGGAAGAGGGGAAAAAAGTGACATAAACCCTTAAGAACTTCAATTCATCAGAGCTTTGATTTTCTGTCTTTTCTGTCTTTTTCTTGGTGTCATTTCTTTTTTCTGTTACTTTTGTGACTATTATCAATTGTTCATGCAAAGCTGAGTGCATTATGTGATTTTTCTTTTTCCTTTGTATTATAAGATATTAAGTGTTAGTTTAAAGACAGTTCTGGTAATGTGCTGCTGTGTGTCCTCTGTTTCTTATAAGGTTTTTATCATTGCACCAGCATCACTTTCTGCTTATGTGGTTATGTTACAGTGACATTTAATATTTAATATGTAACCGTTTAATATGTAACTGTTTGGTGCTTCATGGATGGAATCAAAATGTGTTTTGGTTTTTTTTTGTCTTTACTGAGCATGCATAGAGAAAAACAGAAAACAGCAATGTAAAAAACACAGGTGCTGCAGATACAGAATTATTCAGAAATATAAATGGCAACAAATGTTTTGCTATTGCTTCATCTGCCTCTGCACTACTCTTTATCACCAGGTTGACAGCACGATGAGGGAAAATACATAATTAAATTATAGGTACACCAAGCTTCTTTGCTCATGGGATTCCTCAATGATGATTTTAGCAAAATTAAATTTAACAGCTGAACTCGTGTATTTTCCATTTCATATTGCATGACGTTCCCTAATAACAAGTGGGTAAAGGGATAAAAACATTTTCTTGCTCAATGCAGAAAATGTTTCAAATCTTCAATACTAACAAGTGAATGACAAGAGCATTGTTACCTTTAAATAATGTTTAGGTACAGAAGATTTCCAAATACTGTACTAGGTTCAAACTGACCCTGATTATAAGATGACCCCCATGATGAAATACCCGTGTCTGGATAAGGAATTTTAAAAGATGAGAAACACTGAATAAATCAAGGGATCCCATTTTTTCATGATAAACATATGTGAAATTTATCAAAATTTCAGCTTGTGATAACCTTTGTTCTTCAGCTGGTTTGTAGACTGTGTACTAACATGAGTTGCCAGAAAACTCTGCAGGTCAACTGTATGAAAGTATGATTATCAGCTACAATATAGAAGGAAAGGTAGACACTGACTAGCAAAGATAGATAATGCATGAAAAAAATTCTTTTGCTTTGAAAATCTGAGAGGGATGTGGTTTTCTTTTCCAGTCTCCCCATAACTGTCCCCATCCTTCAATTTTTTTTCTCAGGAATCTTTAAAGCTGCTCCTTTTGTTGTCACTACAGAGGTCACTCTGGGTTGAAATGAACTCTCTTCCTCTGACGTTGGACAGATCACTTTAAGGTTGCTGGAACCAAACAGATCTAAGTTTTGCCATGCATGACAGCAGGCACACCAGCCACAGTGATCATATTAGAGCAGAAACAAAATTGTCAAAAAGTTAATGCAGAGACAGATTATAACTGAGAACAATTTACTGGGCCTTATCAAATCAGTTTATTTTAATTGGAAGCAAGTGACATTATCTCATATTTTTTGACCTGTTGCAAGAAAAGTACATTATAAATTAATTGATTTTGAAGCTAGTAACTGGACCTTGAGTTATGATGAGTTTCCAAATCAATAATGAATTTTCATGCTCAGATTTTTAATTATCAGGTTTTTATACTCTGTTTCTTTATACTTTGATGTTTTTCAGCCAGATAATTTGAAGTGTTTAATAAAGGGCTTGTTCAAATATTTAAGATGTGCCATTCAGAATCATGACTGTATGAAATGACTATGTACTCAAATTTAACTTTATAGAGAATAATAGATAACCCCAAATAATTCTGCTTCATCGTGTGCAATATCCAGAAAAACCTGATGGTATGGAATTGTCCACAAGTAAGGAGGAGTGTATATGCGTAGTATAGCTACTGTACAGTATAAGTAGACCTGCTCTTTGGGAATATTCAAACAGCCTCACCACAGAAATGAGGCACTTCAAAACCACTCAAATCCCTCAATCGTCATGGTTGAGTAAAAGCTCTATATTTCATGTCAAATGTTGATCACTAAAAGTCACTCTACCGATTGCTTTAATCTATGCTGATGGTCACAGAATATACTTTTGCACCATCAGAAGTTAGGAACAATAATGGCTGATGTCATGTATTTTTTCAATCAATATGATTGAAGAAATATTTTGAAATTATGCAGATGATGCAAGGTTGGCCTTCAAGGGGAAAAAAAAAAAAAACTTTCACATTGAGGAAAACAGATTTCTCTGGAGCAAAGAGATTTGTGAGCACATGTCCACCAAGAGAAATTCACCTTCAGCAACCAAGTTAAAGTGAAAAGACAAATAACTGCCCACACTCTTTGATTGATTGTTGATCTCTGGGAAATGCAGTGCAGAATCACAACGACAATCGACTGAAACATAGATGGAAAAACTATGAAAACAAGACGAGCATAATTTTAATCTCAGATCAGTTGTTGATAAAGATGAACTATTTCTAAACATGATGCGAGGGAGGGTGTTTATTAAACTGTCAGCTGGGGTTGGAGAAAACCTAATGGCCGATGATCACTCATTGATCCCTCAGCTCTCCAGCAGCCACATCCCTCAGGCTCATCTCTGACCTCACCATCCATTTTACTTTCCTCCTCCTCCAACATCCCACAAGGTCTCATTGATCCGTGTCCTTCAAGGGCACAGTGATCGCATGGTCAGAGACATCCTGCAGTATGGACTCTTAAAACGGTCGAACAAGTTAAGATGAGTGCCGTGGACCACTTACTGTAGAGAGTCAGCAGGGACGATGATCAGGGGAAGACAGTGTAGTAAAGCTCAGAGATTGAGGGCTTACCCATATCTCCACCTCATTACCCTGTTAGTCCAATTTGTAGATACATTCCTCACAGCGTTGGCCTGAATCATAAGAGGAGGACTGCGCTGCAAATAATCTGGAAGGAGGGCGGAAAAAAACTGAGAAAATATGGTTTAAAAAAGCAATTTCCCCACATACGGAGTTAGACATCCGTCTGCCTTGCTGTAGCCATGAGGTGATTTTAATAAAAATCCCATGTATTGTACCAGATACGAATACCTGCATCCACCATGTAATTAATTATAACGCAGTGCTGTAAATCATGCCTCGCGGTTGTATGTGATTGAAGAAGACAGCTCTATCTAGGCTTGCTGTTTAAAGGGCCAGCAGGGTTACATCTATTCCATGTGACGTATGTTCTGTTTTCTATTGACGCCTGAGATTGAATTCATTGTTTCTGAGTTGTCTGATTTTACCCAGCCTGAGCAAAATTTAACACCATTATTGGGTATTTCTTGAGAGAGAAATTCAACTGTGGGTCACTGAAGCAATCAAATGTAAACCAAACATACCGTGTTGTGGAAAGTAGTAGTACTCATTCATTTTTTATTGAAAGTAAACATCAATTACATTTTCAAATAAGCAGTCCATTACTGTTACAACAACACCAAAACACATTTGCACAGTCTGTTTCTTTCCTACTGCTACCGTACTAGTGGAAGATATCCCATCCTACAGAGTGTCAGTGTGCAGGTGTAGCTTAGCTAGCGAGATGGCAGAGAGGACAGCCATTACGTCATGGAAATATTCACATCATTTTGAATTTGCAGGTGAAACAGAAAAGAACATCACAGTGGAACACAAACTGTGCTTGGGTGGTAAGTGTCTGTCAGCGGCAAAGAACTCTACTTCAGATTTGAAGAAGCACCTGCAAGTTAGACACAGTTCCACAACACTGGTAGCAAGGCGCGTTGACGAGGAGGGGAGGGATGCCGGTGCTACATCTCTAACAAGTTACTTTTTAATATTAGTAATTTTGTAATGTACTAAGTTACTTTTAAAGGTAACGTTACCCAACACTGCTTTTACCAGTTACCTAGCACTGTTTAAAAGCATTTTTACACACACAACTATGGGTTTGGCGTTTAAGATGGAAGTATCCATTCATCTTCTCAACGACAGTTCACTTACCGGACACAGTGATGAAAATTCAAAGGCTCTGCACACGCACAAAAGTGTTTTTTTTAATTCTCTTTAATTAGACCTCTTCTCATGTGGGCAGACCTATGCTGGGAATCTCATGAGGTCACTGGACTCCGTGTACCAATAAGGATGATAAAAGGTATAATTTGTCCTGCTCTAGCAGGTGACAAAGCTAGTAGGAGAGTGAGAACATGTCAATAAAATACCATTTTTATATGCCCACACAGTCGTGAGAAGAACTCTAATTAGCCAAATTTAGCGAAAACAACTGTGCAGGTGTACCATGGGTGTGCAGAGCCTTTTAATGAAAAAATAATATTTTAAAACTGGTTTCATTCGCTTGTTTATTTTAACAGTTTTCTGCATCTATGTGGGCGTTGAATAACATGACTGGCTGATGTGCAATATTTATAATAGAAAAGGCCTGTAACAGCCAGCATCCTCACTAATCGTAAATTACATGCATGCAGACTATTGTTTCATCACTAGTCTGTCACATTTGAGTGTGTGTGCGCTTCTCGTCCTATAGTGTGTTGTCTCTTAAAGAAAAACAGGAGTGTGGAATCAATAATGTTCTCTGCTGATGGTAATCAGCAGGTAAATTACTCAGAGAAGCCAGCAGTGTGGGCTGCAGATGTGCCCTCTCTCCTCTCCATCATGTTCCCTCTCTCACTCGCTTTGCATATTACTTTACATCTCATTGTTGTTTTCCCCCCATATTTATCTCCCTTCCCTCTCATTCATCTCCTGTTATATATCTCCTTTGATTGGAATCACTGTTATTTCTGAAGTGACCATCAGCGATATAGTTATGCAAGTCTCTGATTAGATTACATTCCTTGTCTTTTAAGAAGAGGGAGATTTATGCCTTTTCATTATTAAGGAGAAAGCATTTAATCAATAATTGGTGGGAGGGAGAATTTATGGCAGGCATAGTCGGTTAAAAATCTTTGGGGCCAATGTTATTAACTGTGACAAGGCCCGTGGCTGCTGAGGGCTTGGATCCAGGCCCGTCGTGTGAAGACAGGCGGTGGTGAAGCAATCACTCTGTCTGCTTGGGCGGATGGAGGACTGCAATCTCTGCCAGCTGCTGACAAGAAAGACACAAGACACTTGTGCCACCTTAAATCTCGAATAAGGTTCGAGTGCAGGGAGAAGCCTGCGCGTTTTTATGAAAAGCAAGTCAAACACATGCAGATATGCACGCAAACACACACAAGCGCACGCCTCCTCTTACATGTCTGACTGCTTGTTGCTTCGCTCAACAGTAGAAAGCTGTGATACTGCCAAGTGTGAGCTGTGTACTTGTCCCTTAAATGATCACAGGCAGCCAGAAACTCCCTGAAGAAACAACTTGGTAAAATTCAAGGCGAAACAAGTTCACTCATCACTGCCAATTCCCTATCCACTACCTTGTGTGTATTTGTCTGAGCTGTACAGCTTGCTTATTTGATGTTTATTTTTTATTTCTCTCATACAATTATGTTTGGGCATACCCAAGGGCCTCCCTTACTTCCCCTCCTCTACCTCTGCAAAGTTTTATTTGATTGATTTTCAGCAAATTCTTCTTGTAAATCCACTATCTCTATCATGCTTGGCTTACTGCGCTGATGTCCGCCTTTGCTGTCGACACTGTTTCAGCTAAGAGATGGATGAATGAAGGAGGGGCTGAAGGGAGAGGGAAAGAGAAAATAAATAAATAAATAAAAACGAGGATATAGGGAAGGGAGGGAAAACAGTCCTGTAAGAGGCTTAAGAGCCTCCTGGAAGCTGTCGTTTGGCTTGGGAGCAAGTGCTGTTGTGGAATTGAGTTGCTCCTTTATCTGCTTTCGGCTTTGTGATTCCAGGCAAAAGTCTGACCGCTGCTGCCCTGCTTGGTTGGCTGTAGCACATACACACAAGCACGTACATACACACAACCACAAGCTTAAGACCCTCTCACACACGACTGACTCCATCTTTAATTTCTCAGTTTGAACTTTTTAGTTGCTGTTTGGAGGCAACAACAACAGCGGGGAGAATCAAACAGGGGCGAACTCTGAGTTGCGGTTGATGTTTGTACATCACAGAGCAGTTTCCCTTAAGTTTACTCAAACCGGCGTTCGTCCCCGTGGCTTAGATTATTGTTGTGTTCACTGAAGTGGCAGATCCAATATTTAAACACCTTCCTGCTCTTGAGCAATGAGGACACAGGTGTATTTTGTGCAAGGGTCAATATGTTCAACAACTTCAAAACTGGCCATGGTTAAAAGTGAAAAACTTTATTCCAAAATGCTTATAAGCTTTTTTTGGAGGGAAAAATGAACAGAGCAAGTTTTGAAGATTTACAGATTTATGATGGTTGCATACACACCAAAAGTGCCAAAAAAGTGACAATGCATTAATTAATATACATAACAAGTTATTTGTGGGAGGTATAAAACATGTTATGTGCTGAAAGTGTCAGTAATGTTGAGGGCAGGCACCAAGTTCCCAGTTTAGAAACAGTCTTGCTCCTGCTGATGTAACAAAACATCCACTGAGCTACATGAAGTGTTATTCTCAATAACAATTTGAAGTTCCATTACTATCATCAGTTTCACCAGCTTGTTAAGGATTAGACTGTTGATAATTTGAAAAAAAAAAAAAAAAATCCAATTTCCCTGAGACAATGAATTCACAGTATAATTTTCTGTGTGGTGACAGCCTGATGATCCCTGAGGTTGTGTAATGATGTTTTCCTGACTGAGACCTGCTCTCCTGAAAAAGAAAATGGAGTTGTTTTGGAATAAGCTATCATTATAATGACTGTAAAGCTGTAAAGGCTATAATTCAGCATTTGGCATACACATAACATATTTAAAAAGACTGCATGATATGCAAACAAAAAATTGTAATTAATTGTACAAAATCTTACAATTTTTACTTAAGGGCAAAATAATCCACTTCAGTGAATACTGGAAAAGTGCCGTCAGCGCACTGTGTTGTACTGTCAGGAATAGAAGTCAAGAAATACTGAGAAGTAATTCTATCACAACACAAAAATAATACTCGAGCATCAGACAAATAGACACACCCTCAATATAGTTTACAGCTGTGTTTCCAAAAATCAGTGAGCAAAGGGGAACTGGATTTGGGGACAGTGGCACTGAACCATACTAATCACTCATACATAACATTTTACTAATGAATAAATCATCTTTGGAGTGACAGCATTTCATTTTATATTGCAAAGTGAATTGCTTCAATATTCTCGCCTTGAAGCCTGTGGATGATCTGGCTTATCGCACCCTGTTCTAAGATTTTAACATGTGCAAAAAAAGCTCTCAAAAACAAGTGAAGCTACATTTAAAAATCAGGTGGAATATCTTTTTTTAATGAAAAATTCAGTAATTGGAGGCACCACATTAACTGACTTGCACAGGTGGAAATTTTTTGCATTCTAGGGTTGATACAAAGCAGGATGAGCAGGTGAATGAATTAAAATGAAAATTCTGAGAGAAAGCAGACTGTGAAATGATAAATATTTATGTTTTATGATTCGGAGAGATGAATCTGTTTCAGTCTGATTCAGTCCAGACTCAGACAGCCTGAATGTTACACAGGTATTCAACAGACAGATGTTGCAGTGTTTTCAGAGTGAGAATCCAAGGTCATGTAGATTTATTTTCCAGTCACGCATGTTTGAATAAAATGCTAATTTGACCCAAACGTGCAAAAATGCTCAATGACATAAAGCCAAATTATGCGCTGAATACTCCTATCCTGTCATATTGGAAGGCACTGCTGAGAGTTTGACTTTGAATGACAACTCTAAAATGACTTCCATCATTTTGTCAAAATCATCATTTACAGAGCAGTCGCCACCGTGGCTGTGTTTCCTCTGGACAAAATGACAGTATACACACACACACACACACACACACACACACATACACAGTGAGCTGACCCATCAGGATGCAGTTTTTTTTCCTTACAAGTCCTGCGAACATTTGTGTTTAATCAAGCAGCGATGGAACAAAGATGCCTGAGCTTAAGTTCAAAGCTCTGCTTCTTCTTCAGATCCTCACTGATAAAACCCAGGTCCAGTTTTCATGGTGTCAGGCTCTGTTTATATAGTTTTTCTGGATAAATGTCAACCCATGACCTTTTTTGAAGTAATTTACTCTCCACAGCTCCACAGATGCAGCTCCCGCCAATGTTTACTGCTGAGGTGGTCTTTTACTGCTATTATTCTTTACATTTCTCACCTCCACAGACTATACACGGATGGATGTCATCACACTACACAGTTTGTTGTGTTGCCAAAACTACATTCTTGGAAAAATATGATATTAAAAATAAAGTATTATCAAATTTGGATGTTTCATGAGGACATACAGTGCTGAAGAGCAAGGGGGAAAATTTGCTTCATATATCATATATTTTTTAAAAACTGAACCAATTCACCATAAATTCCCTTTCTCTCAAGCTGTTATGGCAGAGCTTTTTTCAAAATGAACAATACAAATGCAGTTTGTGTTTGGAGATCTAAAACTTGTTTGAAGAGATTAAAAAAAGGGAATCCATTGTAATCCACTTGCCAAGTTGCCATCCAAATACGATACAAACTTTAAACCAATCTCCAGAAAAATCAGCAAAACAAAATACAGATTTAATGAGCATTTCCATTTACTATTTTTAGGTGAATACCTAAAAATGGTTGGACAAACCAAAGTAAGTAGATGGTGGCACTAATTCTCGTTGGCTGGCATTAAACAGTTATATAAGAAATGGGTAATGATGTAATTAAATGAGCCCCAGTCAAACCTCAAACAAATAAAAAGGATGTAGAGAACGTGGAAGTACATGGAAACATGGAAGTATGGCATTTAAGTTTGTTTCAAATATTAATTTGAAAAACATTACAGTCTCGCATCTCATGTTTTGTCTGCTGCTATAATTTGTCTCCAATGGAGCAGAAGCCTCAGTGGACATTTAAGTGACCTGCTTCATGTATGTCATGATAAATTCCCTAATTCTTTTTCCATTGCACTTATATCATAGATACACCAACTTTTCGACCTCATTCAAGCATAAAAAAACATCTGCGATATTCAGCTTTTTTGAATCTCTGGTGTTTACACTGAGGATGGATTGCAAAGCACTTATTGTCTGTTTCATCTCCCCTGCTATTCCTTCATCTAACAACCTCAAAAATACCTCACACTGCTCTCCACAGTGACCAATAGTGTAAAGACAGTCCCTAATAGTCATAATGCTTAATTCGATCGTCAAAGTTACAAACCAACCACATGCAGTGCGCTCAAAATGAGGGAGCAACAGTTAAGCTTAACATTGTTGTCCAGATGCACCAACAATAGCCAGCTTGTGTGTGTTTTTTCATAATTCCACTCATTAGATTATAGACAGGAGATGGACTACTCCAGATTAGATTTAATGGCTGCCATTGCACTGTGTGCTCTGTGGCCATGTTAATGTGGGGTGGTGTCACAAAATGCCTTAAAAACATACAGTAATACTAACAATCTCTATCAATCTAGCCATGGAAGATTTTAAAACAAGCACCTCTTTATTTTCTGTTCCTTGCAAACACTAAGCACAAAGCACTGCTGCTGGGCACTGAAAGCTGTGCTCAGGGGCAACTCAATAGTGGTTGTTGTCATTTTCCATGTGCAAATGTCAAACCAGCTGTTCAAACTGGTTGATTTAATTACAACACCAACGTGCAATTATCGACCCCCTCCTGCATACTGTATTTCATCTATTAAGAGATCAAATGACAAGTTTCCAGTTTTAAGATCAAAAACAAGAAATAACATTGTTGAATTTGAGTCAGACAGCATGTGGAGTGAACTCAAACACACAATTCAAACCCTATCTAATTTTGTAAGTGTCATGGCTACCACATGGCATTGTATTACAACATATCCTCCATGTGCTCCTGTAGAAGCATGGTGGCCGGGCCCAGTGGAGGGTTACATGGTTGGTTTGGCTCTCGATGTTGCCACCTGTTCAGGCAGCCGAGCGTTCAGTCAAATGAGGCTCCGAGAGAGCTGAGCGTTGGGAATGAGCAACATTTGACTGAAGCACCCTTCACGCTAAAATCACATCGCAGGTGAGAGGTACTCAGACACACACTCACTTGTGTAGACACTTGTGGACGAATGTGCTTATACAGTAAAGCGTGATTGCCTCTTTACCGATGGACATGTGGTTCTCTTCTAATTGATGGAGAGAAGCCATCTCTGTTATTGATCATGTTTTTTCAATGCATCTGAATTTCTTGCTTTCATTTGGAGCAGCATGTGCTTAATGGGTATACGGGGGTTGGTGCATTGCTTAAGAACACCTCATCAGTATATATTGAAGCTGATGAATGCATTGGTCATACCTGTGTCCCTTGTTTTACCTGTTGGCTCTGGAAAGTCATGAAATGTTAAACCAGGCTGCTACCTAACCACCATATGGACTGGATACACAACACAGATCTTCACACTTAGTTCACTTTACTGCTCATTCCTCAGCTTTGTGGCCACAGCAACAGTTTTTAAAACACCTTAAAAACATGGTCACACACTTTAGGACATCATGCAGTTCAAATAAACCTAGTTCTAGTTCTACCAGAGAAGCTGGTTCTATCTGAGCTTCTGAGACAACAGCGCATACAAAGCTAATATAGGCTGCTCTCAATCAACCATCCCATCATTTAGCTGATCTGAGACAGCTGCGAGCAATACTTAGTCACACCCACCTATGACCTGTGTACAGAAAAGAGGTATTATACACACTACATTCAGAAACCAAACACAAAGATCATTTGTAGACTCTCTTTAAACATCAGATGATTAGCCATCATAAGAAAAACCCCACCACAGATCAAATTCAAACTTTAAGCCACAGGATAGAAGAGAGTTAAGAAAATAAAACCAGTAAACCTCTCTTTTTGGCAACAGATTGTCAATAGTTCCCCCCTATCCTCAAGATATCAACCTTTTCAAATCCAATATGTCTCAAAGATGATACTGTATGTTAGATTTTTTTTTCCAGAGAATCCCGCTATTCTCTTTTTTTTAAATTCACATTAGTTTTTTTCTTCTAAAGTAGACTTTAATATATATGGCATTTTTTAAGATGACACCTTTTGTTTTTAGAATTTGCATGCCATGTACGAGAGATTACAGCCTATATAAGCTTTGTGTGTTATGTCAGAAACCCTGAAGAAGCCAAATTATCTAGTCAAACATTGATTTAATAAAACTACACGCAAGTCTTGAGTGTGTGATATGCAAATGTTCTGTAATCAAGATGGTGAAGTAGGACTCCCTCTGCTCAACTCCTCTTTCTTTGGTCAAGCAAGCCTTTTAAATATATCCCATTAAACTCTAAGAAACTCAACTATTTCTTTGTCTGTCTTACATACTACTTTACCTTCAACAGTCTTACATACTACTTTACCTTCAACCTACTAGAAACCTGAACTGTTTGCTCACAACTGTTCACAACACTTCTCAGTTGTACATGTATTCTCCATGTTCTCCACATCAGAAAATTACAGATGTATGTCTATGCATTAGTTTTGTTTTGATTTCAAAACATTGCATATTTGAGGAAAAACTGAAACAAACTGACAACATAGATAACTTTAAATTTACTGCAGTGTGTATCAACCTATGACTTTTTCAAGCATCCTATATCCCACTGCTACCTTTGATGCTCAGTTCATATTTTTCTTTCTGTAGCTGACATTCTCAACTCCCCACCATTCTTTTATGAGGTTTCTAAGGTTGCTATTTCTGTACAAGACAAATGACTTGAATGACTCTGACACTGAAATATGCCGTATCTGTCCTCATCTCAACCTGTGCCTTCATGACCTCCTCATCACAATTTATGGCTCCTGGGCTCCGCCTCCGCTTTTGAGCGACCCCATTAAATCGAGAAGTTCGAGGGTCAAGAGGTCGTGGAACGTCCCGCTGCTCCTGGAGCAGGCCGGCATCATTGAGGAGGGACTCCCCAAACACCTATTTTCACTTTAGCTGATTAAAAATGACACCATACCGTTTCATTATGTGCAGCTCTTCTAAGGGGAAAAGGATTTGATTACAAGGTGTTGGACTATTTAATATTGTTCAGGTAATATAATGTGAAAGGGAAAGGGAGGTAGCAAAGATAAAGAGATAAATGAAAATGTGCCATTCTGAAATGTGCAAAATACCATTTGAGAAATGTATCGTCTGCTCTCAAAACAACTGCTGCAATGAAAGCAACACTCCAGTGGAGCTTATTTACTGTCTCAAGGCCTCTAAGTAAAAAGATGGTGAAAGGATTCAACGGTAAACACAGTGAAGCAATATTTCATTCAATATGGATATGAAGTGTCATTATGAAATTAGATTATCTGCTGTTTGAGAGAAAACGTTAGGCAGGTGTAATATATTGTGGGTGAACATTAAAGCTACAGGAAGAAAATAATAAATAATCTGTGATACTTCATTGATATTGATAAATGTTGACTTTACTACTGTCTTGGTTAATATAAAACCATAGTTATTTAACCTATGCTCATTTAATCAAAACATCTAGATATGCTGATCTTAACATATCTAGTAGGTCTTTCCTTGGAGAAATAGTGCAGCACACAAGAAGTGATCAATTTCCCACCTTTGTTTGAAATAAAGAGATAAAGTCAGCTGATTAATGAGCATGAGCAGAGATGTCCGCCATGGCTGAACAGAGAAAAGAGCCTGTGTGCAAAAGCTCTACATGAAAAATGACCTCACATGCCACCAACAGATTGCTGATTGACAGGCAATTGACAGATGGTCAGATGGTGGGTCGGGAATGTGCAATGCAAAAAAATCACTATGCCAATGAGCAGCAAAGACAAAAAAAGGCAAGAAAAGAAAAAAAGAGAAGAAAAAAAATCTTATTTTATGTCTTTTAATACTGACTGAAACATTCAACCTTTCAAATGCAATGAGAGAAATAAATGCTCAAAAAGGCTGAGAGAGAAAAAAAGATGGAAGTGCAGAGATGATTTTATTCTCAGTCATCAGTAGAGGGCACTGTGAGCTTTTTTTTTTTGGTCAGTTCGCCCCACCCACCCCACCCCACCTCACTCCCCCAGCACAATCCTGCAAGTGGACCAGCCCACTGCTGGGCATGCAGTCTGTTGGTGTAGAAGATTTAAACAAAGAGGCTTAATATCAATCAGTGTGTGTGTAAACACACTCATAACTCACTTGAGTAATGAAGCGGCAGTGAGTCAGCCTTTTTCCTGTATGCGGATAATGGTATGTGTGTGTGTGTGTGTGTGTGTGTGTGTGTGTGTAGGGGGAGAAATGTGAGAGACGCGGGTAGCCTACGATAAGAGTGTAGGCATGCTGTGTGCTATACAAAGAAAGTGTCCCTACACTGATTTGTAAGCAGAGAATTGCTGGATCTGAGTTCTGTTTAGTACTTATAGAATTCCTCTATAAACTAAAATACACAGTGTGTAAAGCCTCAATAAAAAGCAGTGATACTCTGCTTCATCGACAGCCACACTTGGACTTCGAAAAAGCATTTGAAATTATACAGCCTGACATTTGGTTCTGGAAACACATTCTCCCATCAGTGATCTCATCTTGAGTTTCATCACAACATTTAAGAGGCTGTAGTGCAAGACTGAACAAAACAGACACTATAAAAAGCACACCAGAGATATTGTCAATAGTTAACACGATGATAAGGAAAAATAATACGGTAAAAACAGGATAAATATTGATAAATATTGTACATGAAATACAACATTTGTACAACATGTTTTCCCCTCAGCAGGTGTGCCTAATTTGAATTGGTGAGATCAGCCAATCAACATCCAGCACTGTAATTTACTTAAGCTTAACTAATGCTCAGTTGTTTTGACACCTGCAAGTATCTCTGGACAGAAATCATATACATTTAATACTGACAGTGGAAAATGTATGATTTCTGTCACAGGTCCTTTCCACACCTGCCATTAACATACGTCCTGGGTTCTGCGATCACAAGTGGACAACTCTAAACATGCCAGTATATTAGAATGCTTCTTCACAGCTGTCTTGAGTGACCACTTGTGATTGGAACTCACTTCCCTGCTCTATATGCAAATAAACACATACATAATTTCTGTTTGCGAAAACCGTATGTGTTGTTGTCTTTAAGTGGTGGAAGGCAGCATGTCTGGTCTGCCAGATATTAAAAGAAGAAGAAATCAAAACAATACAGAGTGGGTCAATTCCTTGACATGAGCCAGGCAAACAACATTTGAAGCACTCGTCATATATCTCTGTGGAGTTTTGGAAAATTTCAGATGTTGTGGACAAAGCCAGTTTACACTATTTGAAACCCAGCTAAATGAATATGAATGACTATGTACTTCCGCTTACACTGAGGGTGTCAGCTGAGTAGGTGTTTGGTCCGAGCAGTTGGATCTCAGCACGTCTTGGGTGCATTCACACCTAGAACTGTCCACTTGTGATCAACCAAGATGTATGTTAATGCCAGATACAAACAGGGCCTTAGTCAAATACAGCTAGAAATTTGCAATGTCGTGGGCAACATTAAGGAACTGCTCAGCATGGATAGTTCATTGCCATGGTGATACCCACTTTCTAACTCAGTTCAACCAAGTGACAAACATGTAAGGTGCAGAGGAGAAATTGTAAAAGGAAAATATCATCATTTATATGACTCACTAATGAGTGAGACCACAGTAGCTGAGCCAGAACTGGCAGGGTGGAAGAGAGCGAGTGATCACTGCACTCAGTCATTTCTCTGTCTCTCCACTTACTGTCATTTAGGTATAAATAAATGTGGAAAAAAATATAAGCAACCAAAAAGATATAAAGTGAGCTTTATTTTCACATTAATTCCGTAAATACACTTTCAATTAAATCACCTGCCTCTGCAAAACATTTCGAAGACCGTTGTATTACCATGAGCCATGCCGTATGTGAAAATAAAACCATTAAAACTTAATGATACCGGACCATTAACAACAGCAGACTTGAGCTATCAGCTTGTGAAACTACAAACTGTATGCTCCTGTAGAAGCCATTAGTCAATTGGACTTCAATTTATTGCGTTTATTTATGAGTTTGCTTGTTAAATGCTACACTACCCACAAGCTTTTGGTGAGCTCTAATTAATTGATAGATGTTGCCATAGAAACATTCAAGTTGGCAGCTAGACCACGGGTATGTAATACAGGCGAGCTAGTAATCCTTACTGGGGATTGGTATCACTCCACCATGGCTTTACTGTCAGACACTTTTAGACAAGAAAGTGAGGAAGGTCATTAAAAATCAGTAATTAATGTATGTGATGAATACTTTATTGTGCCCTAAATATATTATTTAATTCTAGAGCCAGGGATCAAAAAGGTGGGCACATTTCAACGCTATGGAGACTCTTGGGAGTTTGAATTCATCTCCTTAAAGACATGATCCTTTGGGGGAGTAGATTTTCAACTGGAACATATTATGTATCTTACAGTATAGCCCATGTACATTTGTAATCCACAATCCAGCTTGTCAGCTGCAAGAACATCCCACTGAACATTAGTCTCACTTTATTACATTAGGTAAATTCCATAAACATATTAGTCTATAAAGCCTACCATATCATAAAAGGATCTCGAGCAGTATGAAGCAAATTCCTATAGGCTATAAGATGGCATGTGGAATGAAAAAACAATCTCAAAATGGGTGAGAGAAGGAGACATATCAGATTTATACACAAAGGCTAGCGCTGCATTTTGTAATTTACTGTGTAATTACACAACTGATTAGGAAAATGCGCATTAGACACACGCATCCAGCACACACACACACACACACACACACACACACACACCACCGTCATATCTGACTCCTGGCTTGTGTGGGCAGGTGGATCTGCTGGGCATCCTGTTCATCTCACTGTACATTCAATTACAGTCGCCCACAAATTACTTCAAGAATACGAGCCAGCATGAGCCGCCTGCCGCCTCCGCATGCGAACACACACTCCTCCTCCTCTTGCCCCTATCTCGCTTTCATTCCTTTCCTCTTTCTCTGTCTCCTCTTTGACGTTTCTGCAGTCAAATGCTAGACTGCTGGCTGTCTGAGAGCGACACGCTTTTGGTTCCTCCGTGCTGATACTTTCTGATCTCACCAACGGAGTCAAAGTAGAAGATACGTAAGCGGAAGAAAACACCCTCAATCGGGTGACCTCGTGTCTTTAAACACCCACTGCCGACACGTGCTGATAAATCCTGTTCTACTCTACCATGTGCCTTTCTCTCTCTCTGACACACACACACACTCACACACAGTGCAAAATGCATACACAGATGCATGCATCCACACAATTACATTCCCTCAGATGAATTCTTGCAAACACACAGTCCAAAGCAAAAAATTACACACACACACCCACTCTGCTCATACGTAACTGTGCTTGTCAAACACATACACATACACACACACTCTCCCAACGCAAAACGAGCTTGTTCTCAGCGTGTGTTCGCTCCATCTTTCCTGCTCCTTCTGTGTCTCTCCGGGGTATGCATGATAGTGACTGATGTAGCAGCAATTTATATCGCTGAAGGAAGCATATGAAAGATACAGATGATATACCCGCAAAGGGGGTTTCAAGAGTGGAGGAATGATGGTAGAGAAGGGGATGAGGAGTGTGGGTCTTAAGAGCTTGATATAAGGCTATAGTGTCATTCAACTGGTGACTCAAGGGACATTTGCAGTCCACTTTACAGTGCTTTAACTAAGATGTTTTCTCTCTGCATGCCAGAAAGTTCATTGTACTGTATTCAGTTAAAGTTAAAAGTTAATCATACAGCAATCAGAGATGGGGATGAAATGCGAAAATAGCTTTTCTGTGTTGGCAAACAGTTGTGCTCTGTGATCACTGAATCCCCATCAGTTCCGAGGGCCAAGATCTGCTACTGACCTCTGACCTCCCTGTGGGGGGCAGGCAAAGGAAAAGAAAATGATATATATTGTTGTTCATTTAACAAAACGAGCAACAGAGAGAATGAGCTACTGTGTCGGCCTCTGATGGTCTCACACAGCACATGAGTAAGTGGGAACAACTTGACTGGGGGAAATGCCAGGGGACTAATGTCCTCTCCTGCAACATCTGCCTTGTCTAGGCTGTATACATCTGATGTGTACATAACTCCACTATACGCCCACTGCCAGGTTTGAACAAATTAAATGACGACAAAACACATTGTTTGTGACGGCCCTTCAGAACCAAACATGTCACCCGAAATGGTTACAAATCACTGCTGAACAAATACACACATTTTATGATCTGATAAGGTGATACAGGTTTGGTTGTTAGAGACATCCCCACTGCATTGACATTAAGGGAGTGCTGTTGTCATGGTTACAATAATAACTGCATGGTTATGGTCAGGGTATGTTCGTGGTCATTAAGAGAACACTATGTTGAATGCCACAAGGGAACAAGAATCACACAGCAGTCACCTGTGGCAGTAGGCATCGATCTCAGTGGTCCAGGTCCATCACTTTGGTAATGTTGTAATGAGCTATTTATTTGGGGCAGTGATCCAACATAATCACCTGGTAAAGAATTAATGCTGTGTGTCAGTTATCAGTGCTGTGTGTGTATGTGTGTATAGAGGTGATGTTGTAAAATGCCATGTGTACTGATGGTAATTGATCTTACTGTATGTGTTAGTTTAATGTTAAAGAAAAATTATAATGATATAATTGTTTGATTTTTTTTTATTTTCATTTTTTTTGTGCAAATTTAGTTATTAGCAAACTAATGTTATACCAAGTGGTATACGGCATTTGAGCCTCCTGTTGCTCCCGTGCTCCAGGTGAGGGATGAGGATGAGCAACTGCTTTTAGCAAGACATCTGTCATTAGCCATTCTTTATGAAAGTTTGTGTGTGTATAACTGTTGTTATGTGTGTATAACTCTTATGTTTTGTTTTGTTTTGTTTTGTTTGGCTGCCCTATTCTTAAGATACAAAGAGTTTTTCTTTAACATGCTATGTCAAGTTTTAACTACTGACTACTGTAATGGAGTCCTGTTTGGGGTCCCCAAGAAAGCCCTTGACAGGCTCCAGTATGCACAAAACTCAGCTGCCAGGGTTCTAACCTGCACTAAGCTTTGGCAGCACATCACTCCCACCCTCTCTCACCTACACTGTCTTCCGGTTTAAGTACCACATCATCTACAAACTCCTCCTGCTTGTCTATAAATCGCTCCACAACCTCACTCCACAGTGCCTTTTGGACCTCCTCCACCAGCATACCCCTTCACGGAACCTGTGGTCCTCTGACTCAGGCCTATTATCTATTCCCTGCACCAAAACGCGATCCTCTGGGGATAGAGCCTTCAGTGTGGCAGCCCCCACCTTCTGGAACTCTCTCCCAATGGAGATTCGCCATGCTACATCTTTGGTTACTTTTAAGTCTGCTCTGAAAAGTCACTTATTCACCCAAGCCTTTGGCACTTAGTCTTTTTTGTTTGTTTTTTGTGTGGACATTGTCTATGTAAAGCATCCTTGGGTCTCCTTGGGTGAAATGCGCTATATACATTTAAGATATTATTATTGTTATAATCCTTAAGATTTTCATAACATCAGAGCTGAATTAAAGATAATGCAAATGGGGCATCCTTCTGTTCCTTCACTTTAAAGAATTTAACTGACACAAGACAGAGTGGCTTTTACTGTGAAGCAGTCACAGGCAGCACAGCGTGTTTGTCACTGCATGGAGTGCTGACCACGGTCAGTCAACAGTCATTTTTGGTGCTTTTTTTGTGGGTGTATCATTTTTAACTTTTGCAACAGAACAGTGGAAAATGTAGGAGCAGTCACAGTGAGCCATCTAATGAGGAGCTACAGGCGATGCACTGTACACTTCCAACTCCTCAGCAAGGTTACCAACTTAACTGTGCCCTGCTGCTGTGTAGAAAATACTTGCACCACATGCAGCATGAAATCAGATCATGGTTGAAATGATTTTTGACTTCTTGATTCAAACAATGAGAGTTTGTAAACAGATATACCAGTTGCTGTTTTGTTGCATTTCTGACAAAGTGAGACTGCCCTCTGCTATTGGTGGGGACAAACAACATATATGGTTGTTGAGGCTGGGGGACTTGTTGGACAAAGTAACTGCTCAACAACTATTTTCTGTATTGCTGACCTGCACTTGCTGTTTCCACGGTAACCAAGTCCTGTCAGGATTACAACTTTAATAGGTGTAACATGTTGACTTGGCCTAGAACAGCCTGCCTTTTTATTGCTGATCTTTGAGTAATTAAAGCTAATTTACATTAAAAAGAAAATGAGTTATGACAAATTCAGACATGAAGATTGATCCCTGACCACAACCAGTCTATGCAAACCTAAAATGTGAATTTCTTTTCATCTCCAGACTCAGTAAAATACTTTCTCATTTTAATGCAATAGTGTGACCTATAGTTTCACTTTCTCTTGAAAAGATGGGTAATTTTCTTTGGAAAAACAGAGACTCAATTTTAGGGAAGAAAATAGTTCTGGTTCTGGTTCTACAGCAAGACAAGAATCAAAATTACAAATGCTGCAATTTATGTATTTTTCTATTTGTTCTGTTTTTATTTACTATTTCTTCTATTTTAATTCAACCTTAAAAATACTTTATCACATTGTTGACTTTTATTTTAAAAGAGTAAAATCATGGTAATTTTGGAAACTTTTGACAGCATAGGAGTACTGCATGATACTTTCTCTTTTCACTGCAAACCTCAGTGCTGAGCCAGATCCATTCAGGGGAAGAGGAGGAAAAATGCTGCAGTACACTCTTCATTATAATCTACACCAAAGCCATTCCATTATTTACAATCAATACACAATTATCCCACAGGCAGGGAGAATATCTTGTTTATGTTCAATAATTTTTTCTGTAATGGTTCCGGTTGACCTGTGGCTGGGCAGCGAAGGGACGAGGGCAACCGAGAGCGTGAAGGGTTGATAGACTCACTCACAGCCGTCTTGGTGGCACCACAACGAGAACGGGAAGTTGTAGATTTTGGCCATTGATACAAGAGTTTTAACAAAAGGAGTCTTCATTAATAATTATATATATATATATATATATATATATATATATATATATACATATATATATATATTTGCCGATGTTAAATAGTATGGAACATTTGCAGAGTTAACACAATGCCATAATGTTCTCAGGATCAAAGCTGTATACAAATGTTTTGTGAAGAGCTGGGCAAAATGTGGATTGGCACAGACAAGAAAAACTAATATAAAATACTATCAACTATAGCAAATATTTAGCTATAAAACCAAATTAGTATATTTTATTTACATGAGACAACAGAAGCTCTTGAATGATCTGTGAGAAAGGACATCCCTGTCAATCCAAATGACAAACATTTCCCTACCCAGCAAGGAACAAGGTCAACCTCATGGTAACAGGGGACCATGTGTTGGATTGTTGAGTTTCATGTCTGAGTGGATCAGTGTTTCCCCTTTCCCTCTGGTTAGTGCAGTGGTAAGCTATCCAATATTCCCACAAGGCTTGAGCTCTTCCAGTGGTGGCTTCCAGTAGGGGAGAAAAAGCCCCCCGGGTCTTTAACACCCCCACTGTTTCTCTCTTCTCCATTTGGCTCTAGGTCTAAAAAAAAGTCATCTCCCATTGCCTTATTGATTGGGATACTCTGGGGAGGGCCGACTGTAACATCGGATACGAGGGATCTGCTTGTGGATTGTGTCTGCCTGTCAACACTTTAAATTGCCACTGGGGCAAAACTAGCAACATTTGAGGTATTCAATATGTCAGATGCAGTTAAAGGCAGCGGGTGGGATTATCACTGAGAGCGTGAGTAACCAGAGCAGCGCCCCATTTTGGGGTGGGGGTGGGGGGGGCACACAAACAGGAAGTGGAGCAATTTGATTTCCATATTGATAGTTTTTGAAATGAAAAACTGGGAATGGAAATTGATTCTGTGCACCATGTTGAGCTCAGGCTTGTTGGCAGTTTTGAGAAGAGGCAGAGTTGGAGAGGTTAAAAAAAACAATCACCTGGGTTTTTATTTTCATTCCATGTTACAACAGTAGTTTACCTACCAGCTTCAATCATTCCACATTTCCTCTGTTGAGATCTGGCTGGGGAAAAAAAAGCTGTTCCCCTGATCATGTCATTTGACACTGGAATAATGACACATTGTTATAAGCGCTGCAACATTACCATTTCTCTGCTGTTAAGTGACTAAGTCTATGGTCCGAGACAAAGCGAGGGCAGAGCCATACAAATGTAACCAGGAACCAATATGACGTGGGGCTGACAAGAGGAAAGTTATGAAACAAGATTACATTATTCTAATGTGGGCAGACAAAAGGGTAAGGGACAAGAATAAATGGAAATTCAGCTGAGTCAGAGTAAAGCAGATAAATGCCAATGAGCCAGTGCAAAGATTTCTATTTTAATGAGAAGTGGGTGGGTGGGTGGTGAGGGGGGTGTTGAAAGGGATGAAATGAGAGATCAATGTGACCAGGAAATGAATGATTACACACCAAGTCAAACATTATGAAATGGTACATTTTTAAAGTTTCATTGTAGTTTTTACTGTTCAGATGTTAAATGGGAGCTCATAGTAGACCATTCATTTGTGCATAGGTTTCAGATAAAGCCAGGCAGAGCAGCTGAATGAAAACGTAGAAAAATGTAGCCAGGTTAGAGAAGGTTTATTTGAAAATTTTTTGTAATAGCTGTTCTTACGATGTTTAAAAAAAGGGGGAATGTGGTTTTTAGAAAGGCCTTTATGAACGTAGATAGTAACTTAAGTCATGTATCTGGAGGGAGATATAGACTGAAAGCAGCAGATCAGTGTACTTCATGTCTGTGTCACTCTCCAAAGGAAATAATACAAACTAATGGATTAGTGGTAAAAGAGAATTTCAGTTATGTGTTTTTTATATGAAATTCTGCTCCTCAAACAATGTTCATGCCATATTATCTGTCTCTGGTGGACCATGCCTCTTAATTGCCTATTTTGTTCTCACTTGACAACATGTATTAACACTATTCTCTTTCTGCTTTCTCATGCTGCTAGGGTAATAACAACAATTTACCAATGCAGGGTTTTTTGTCTTTTGTTATTATTCACACAATTTTTAAATGTTTCCAAGTGTGTCCAAGTCAGTGCTCTTTACAGTGACTAGAAATACAATGAAGCGCACAAAACCTTCTGCTGATCTTTGATCCTCCAACTTGTACCTACCATATCAGTTTTTTGTTTGTTTATCATTTGTTGTTGGAGTTAGATTTTCAAAGCAATTTAATGTAATTTTGTTGCTCATATTCCTGAAGTTAACATACTTGTTGTAGCAAAAAGCTGAAAACAGACAACAACTGAAATTCTAGATCTGAATTTTCACTGGAATTGAATCAACCTCTTGGGCCAAGATTTCAGCCAGACTGGTTCATTATATTTTGATAAGTCCTGTCTAAAGACAGACCAACAGACCACTTGTTCCTGTGGCAGTGATAAAATCAACTAGAAAGAACTGGAAGCTTTAAGGAAAGGGTAGTATTAGTGCACCCGGGCATTTAAAATCCCACTGCAGCAATCCATATTTGTACATATTACTAATATCATGAGGTGGTGTCAGTACAGTACTGTCTGATAAATGTAATCCTTGGTGAAGAGAAGATCCTTGTGCTGCAAGCAGTAAAGAAACGTGAGGGGGATTTATGTGTGTGGCGCTCTCCCCGGACCAAGAGTCCAAGCTCCTGGAAACCCTCTGTCTCTGACCCTCACAAGTCAGTGTTAAGTCCTTTCATCTGGAATTATTCATGTTTCCACAAACAGAGCTGAAGGTTTAATCAAAATGCCTGCTACCCTTCATGTCGTCAACCTCTCTTGTGCACGGTAGTCACGGGGGGAATCACTTCTGCCACCACTTTTTCCTCTGAGGAGCGTTTCCACCACATGGGATGGCCATTAAAGCGATTTAAATCAGTGCTGGCAGAGTGGACGTGGCTTTGCCGCTTGCCTTGATAACCCACAATGTAATGATTAATTTGTGAGGGCAGTGGTGCTCCCAAGTTTGGGACAAACACACAAGTGACTGGAAGGCCAGTGGTTCGGTTCCAGAGAGTGATTGGGAAAATCTGCGGGGAACAAATGAGTAAGAGTCACTCCTCTTTCAACCAAAAATTGGAGATGCCCTAAAGCAGAGCACTTAGGCCTCATCTGCTCAAGTGGAGCTGCTCAATGGCCAGTGGTAGACCACTGTGGTTGCACTACGTGCCATCCAGCATTGTTGTGTTGTTGTATGAATGGAGTAACACCATGCTGAAGCTGAGCATCTGTTTTCACATTGGATAATTAGTAAAACTGGGTAAATTGCTCCAAGTCTATTGGAACTGCTGAACCCATGCTATGACTTTGATTTAAAAGCTTTGAAAACTGGTTTAAAAAGAGACTAATTATACAAAATCTGTGCCTGTAGCTCTAATGAATGTGCGATTGGTGATCTTGGAAGTTGCAGAGTGGCTAAAATACTTCAATAGAAATGGTTAACATGTTTTTCTTATAACACTATTATGTACTAGACAAACTTCTAAAAGCTGCATGAATGGTATAAGTGCTATAAGTAATTTCACTGACAAAGTGCTTTCACCATGTGATATACATCACTGCATTGTTATATATACACTGTACATAGTATAACCTAAGACCTAATATTTTCTGGTAATCACTGTCCAAATGTCACTAAAACGCAGACACACTATACAAAAGATGAGCTAAGTCTTACCATATTTTTATTTTATAAAGGAAATTAAATTTAGCATAGAATGCAATAGTGTTGACAATGAAAAGCTTAGAAGCATAGATACAGACAAAGCTAACCAGCTGTAAGCCACAAGAGCCAGCTGCTTTTGGCAGGCTAAGATGAGGCCAACAAGCCTTCAAGCCAACACACGTCAACTGAAAGAGAAAGAGATTATAACTGAAAGATTGCAGAGGCTAAGTGTCCAACCTGTTTAAGTCCAGGGAACCTTAAGGTGCTGCTGAATATGAAAACACTGGTCACAGAAGGGAAATATTCTTCAGGCACTTTTACACAAAGCAAGGAGAGAAAGGATAGTGCAGTAAAAGCTGTTATTTAGTTTGTTTGCTGCCTCTGTTTGATCTCACAACACTTTCTATGTAGATCACACATTATCAAAAGTTCATCATGGAACACTTAAGAGTTCAGACATGGTCATATTGATGTGGAAAGCAGTCCATAGACATTTAATGTCTATAATAATGTATTATGGTTGATTCCTACTGATATATCAATATGTTTTTTAAAACAGTTTCTTATTTAGTCTTAAATATATAATGTCATAAAGCAATACCCAAGATTTGAAGCCAAGTTTCTAGGGGCTTCAAAAGATTCACCTAGGTAAATAACATCAACAGTACATTATGTATTTTCACTCCTGATGAGCACAGTGTTAAAACTGGACTATTACATAAAGTGTAATACTGAAGCCTACAGACAAATTTCACAGGTATTTGGCACTTGGTGGACGATCATTTAGACCCCATGTAGGTAGTTGATAGGCCTCCTGGATATAACAAAACAAAAAGGCAGCAGAGATTGGTCAGAATGAAGCCTCAGCAGAGATGTCACACAATAAATGAATGTGAATACAATTCTGGGCATTCACCAGCCTGTTTGCTTTCACCCCCAGGGCCCCTGTAATGTGAATCCATAAGTCTGATAACCCTCCTGGCTCCACAGATTGATTTGCAAATCTTTATTGTTATTTTTCTATTACTCTGTCTTGGTTTGAATGGTACAGCACTTCATCTGCAGAGACAATGAGAGCTAAGGTAAAAAAGTTGGATAAAAAGACCCCTCGTTCATGGTCCAAAAAAGAAGTACATGACTACTGCATCTTTAATCAACTCTACCATGAAAAACATTTCTAGAGATGGCTTGCTTTAAGTGCATTAAATAATCTATCAACCTAACTTTTTCATTTGTACAAGAATTGGGTTTGTTCAAACATGGCTGGATGTAAAGTAGGTGCTTCCTCGCTATGCTACAGTATTTAATATTAACTTTTAGTAATAATCTTTAATCTAATAAGGAAGCCCTGCTGCAACTCAATAAACCACAGGACATTGGAGTGTATTATCAAATTTCTTCAGATAAAGCCACCCTTATGACCGACCCAGTGACAGGGCGTCTCTCTGTCTGCCTTTTGTTGCTGTTGTCACAGAAATTCCTGCTCTACACACGTGTAGAAACTATGGTTAATGTTATTATCTTGAGTATTTTATAATGTATTAAATAATAATGATTTAATAATGTATTTTTGTACTTCTTTTTGTGATCCTCACAGAAAAACTTTTGCCTCCTTCCATAGGCAGTCAGAGGTCATACAGTGTCTTGCTAAGCTGAACACGGGTATCTGAATGCATTTCCTGCATTTCCTCTGACGCTGATGTTCTTATTTTAAAACAGATTTATTTAGAATATGATGTTAAAGATTGTGATATTATCATCACTGGCCTGTGATACGTGTAGGAAATGTTCACCCACCAACAACAATAATTTAGATTTTGTATTTTTGAACTAGTTAAAATGTGTCTTTGTCCACTGTGGTGAATGACAAAATTTATGGGAGTTTGTTTTTCAATTTAGAGTAATTGCAGCCTGTATGGGAGGTCCCATGCTCCCTCAAATTGTACTCATGTGGCTCTGCTTGCCTGTTTATCTCCACTTTACCTGGTACATCAAGTGGTAACGACATGATTTCCAAGAAATTATGGTAAACACCCTCGATTCAGCATAAGTAATCATTTTCAAGACAAGGACTGCACTGTCAATCCCCCTGTGGAATTTACAGCCCAACTTTTACAAATGCAGTTGTCTCTCAATGCACTTTATTCGAGGACAATGCTGTTGTTTTAGGAGAAGCAACTGAGTAATAACCTCTTTAAACTGGTGAGAGACTTTGCAAAGATAATGCCTGCTGATAACTATGGTGCTCAATGACACTTCACCTCCTCCCTTTCTCCATCCTCCTTAGTCGGCTTTTCAGTGCCTTTTCAGCGAGTTTTTAAATAAATGATTGAAACTAAAACGATGAATTTTTATTCACACTCCCGACATGGATATTTAAGCTTTTTTGGGGGGAATCAAACTGGTAACCTTTGAGTCTTACGGTAAGCCTTTTAGACTTCCCATCAACACCTCTGTGACATTCTTAAGTGTGTTTTTCAGAAGTGTCTCATTCACCTCCCAGGTATCTTTATAGGATGACTTGCTGTGAAACACCGGCTTTATTTCATTTCACGACTGAACAGATGCTGATAGTGATTCTTAAGCTGACACAATATAGTAGTGTAGATCCAGATAAGGCACCGCCACATGATGCAGTGCAGTATTATACCAAACCGACGCCTGCTAATCCCACCTGTCACTGTTAAGGTTCCATTTATCATCACACCTTCCAGCTCCTCTTTTCTCCCCTGCTGACGAAGGATCTAAATCTTATTCATGTCTTTTCACACCCAATTAACTCACAGAGGCAGAATGTGCCCCACTGACCATACTATGCTACATCACTGCCGCATGACAAGAATAGAACCATTGCCAACTGCAGTTACCCTGGCAATCCATGCCAGCACACAGTAAACAATGACACTACTTTCTGTGCAGAACAGTTCCAACAATGCAGCCATGTCCCATTTATATCATTATTTCGTTTCCAACGCATATTACCGCAAATGCACACGTAACATCATAGTATTGGCAACATGCTCCAAACATTATACCATGTTATTGTAACTGCACACTAAACGTTACATTATAACACAGCATCTGTGCGGTCAGTCCTGTCAAAATGTGAACACAGAGCAGCCATTGTCATATAACTGTTCCACACCAGAAATGAGCTACTTCATTATAAACAACTAGTCGTTAACAGCATATTTACTTTATCTTTTCTATGTGATGTTTCTGTAAATAATACAGTAAACCATTGGTTTACTTTGTCTATAATCCTTTGTCTTCATACCACGGAACTGCAAACATAACATACATACATAACCACAGCCATCTGTTCATAATCCATTCCTGACAATGCAGTCATGCTCTGTTTACATCATCCACCTTTACATTACATCTTAGAGCACACAATGCTGATAATAATAAAGGTGCGTTCTTTCTCATATTGATTTAACAGAAGTACATGGCATATAATTGACCCAGAGCAAATATCACACATTTGCCTTTGTGCAGTTGTCCGTAACAACACACAAACACACACAACCTGACCCAAAATACTCCTCCTCCTCTGTGATTTCATATTATTAGACTACTTTCAGTGGGATATTTCAAACAGATGGGGTCGACTTCTTAGATCTGGGTAGCTAATCCCTTCTTAATTTATCTTAATATAGTTGACTGGAGTGTACTGTACCTGCAGTATTTCATGTGTGGTGGTGGTAGTTTTGATGGGTGCTGTGGGACCATCAGTGCCACGCAAGTATGGTTTACTAGAGAAACTACACAGAGAAGACAGAGCCATCTGTATTCCCAATGTGCCTCACATACAATATGAGTGAGCTATGCACAGAGCAGGGGAGTAATGCCTTTTTCTGCTGCCTTTTGCTCATTCAGCTGTTTTCACGTGTGGACAATCGGGGCAGATGAATAAAGTCTGGTTTTCATTTGTGTGTGTGTGAGTATGTGTGCTTGTGTGTGTGTGTGTGAGGGCTGTAAATATACAACCATTTTATCAGTAGAAGTGATTCAGTTGTTACTAAGACAGAGTAGACCACAGCATGCTGATAATTCCTCAGAGGACCTTTTGTTTGTTGGTGATTTGCACACACTTTTATTAAAATGTTTTGAAAGTTCAGCCAATTTGGCAAATATTAAAAAGAAGTCAGTGAGCATTTAACAAATGAAATATATATAAATGTACACAAAGCATTTAAATGTAATGCAGATAATAAAATCCATTAAATAAATTAAATTAGAATGTACAATCCCCAGTCACTTTGTTTGCGTTTTGCTGGTTAGACTGGTTAAAATGTATTCAGTGTTTTGTTGTTTAAATAACTGAGTATATAGTACATTTGGTTCATTAGAAATTGCTACAGTGTAGTTAATTTTTTTCTTGATGAAAAGTTTTTATCATTACATGTGCACATTATTATAAGAATTCTAATCAACACAGCACAAGTACACAGAAAAACAAGTTGTTGATTACATGGATGTAACTTAAAACATTTAGCAATGAACAGCATTAAACAATTTGTTTATTTTAATTTATTTGTTATGTATGATATTTAGTAAGTGCTACAAAGGCATCAACATGTCCCCCTGAGTGGCTTCACTCTAATTTCATCCCATCGTTAGAAAAATTGGCAATGATTTAAAACTGTGGTCTCATATTTACCGCTCTTTAATTGAATAAAAAGAAACAGCCAAGGCTGTACGTTGTTTTTGATTTCCACGATAACATTACAAGTACCTTACTATTCTAAACATGTACAAGGTAAGAGCAGATATGGACTCACCTCTCTCTACTATGAAGCAAAGAATGACTTGCCACTCTATTTCTATTCTAGTTCCATCTTCCAGTTCAGTTCTCTGCTACAGAAATATCCCTGATAATGCCGATGCTGATAATGTGTTTGTAAATTGCATCTTTGTGCATCACATTAAGGATTCACACCTCTGTGTGTGTGTGGGTGTGTGTATAGTAATTTTATTCAGTACAGTTTTTCCAGGTGTGGGGAAGCATTGTAATAACATGGTATCCCCCATATGTAAATTAATTAAGCAGACAGGCACAAACTTTGCATAATTTGCTTTTGATTTGTTAATTTTCTCCTTTCTGCCTCAATTTTTTGGCCCGTCAATCTTTTGAATCCCAGTCTCAAGAACCCAGTCCTTGAAATTGCAAAGACTACTCCCTAAATTGTCTCTAGCTATTGGAAAAGTAACATTAAATAATTTGACTGGAGACAAAGAACTGACAGTTTGAATATTTCTTTGATGTTACTGCTGAGTGTATACACTATTGGAAATTTGTTTATCAAGATGCTGGCATTGTCACAAATACATCTGTAATGCAGGTTTTTTTTTTTTTTTTTTTTTTTGGCCTGAGATTTTAAATCCACTGACACAATAGCAGTGAATAAGGGGACAATTAAATGAGCAGGAAACAGAGTGGCCTCTCAGAGCAGTACTCCTGATGACAGTGACCATTCAACTTCATTAGGCAGTATCGACACATTTGTTCCAAACTTAATCTCCTAGCAACAGCAGCGCTACTTGGCCTTTTAGACAGTGTCGATGGGATTTCATGCCTGGTCTCCTCCAGCAACACTATGGCAAACCACAAAGAATTAACGCCACATAGAAGTACCTGAGTCAATGATTTTTGAAGTGTAATTTCTCTCTATTGGCCTGACAACCTGAACAGCTGAAGATAAAGAGCTCTTCTTTCACGCATGGACACTATGCAAAGCACATCTTTGCAGCCGTGAAGTGGACTTCTCTTCTTGCACAATGAGCTCTTTTGTGTCATTTTGGAATTTTGGTGATCAACCCAGGCACTAACCACGTTGTTGTCCTCAATCTATAATCACTATTTGAAAAACATCAATTATCATACTGCTGTTATGCAAACTAGAGCAGTTAGCTTTGCAACAAGCACCAACATTGATCTGACCCTCTTAAAGGTATTTCAGGCATGACTAGTTTAAAAGTAAAAAAAGTAAAAGTAAAAAAGTTAATTTTCTTCCAAGGCTTGGGTGTTCTTGAAAACTCTCGCATACTCTCGGTACCAAAATTTATATTTGGTTCTTTGATAAAAACTAAATTGTACAAGGCTGTGTTCATAAAAATGTGAATTGAAAAATTAACAACCCCTGCATGTATATTATGGGAAAAACATCCAATCACAGAGTTTACCCTCTCTTACCTGCAGTGCTAACAATGGGTACAAGCTAAAGATCACAATTTTTTAGAAAACTGACAGAAGCTTTAATGAAGTCACTTTCTGGCAAGTGCTACAAACTGTTCTCCCATCAAAACAATATCATCCCACAATAAAAACTGGTTACTCCTGAAGCACTATTGTAGATATAATATACAAATTTACAGTATAAACTAAAATGGGGCATTTGACCGATTTAATTGAAGTGTACCTGTTCAATAAGATAGACCAATAACAATGCTCTGGAAACAATTCAGAAAATGGTCACCATGTGCAATGGCCTTCAGAGAAATCACTGTGCTGGGTAGTAATTGGTCAAGTGCGCCAATTTACCTCCGTCAAACTAGAAACCTCAGACTTCATGGCAGAATGATCAAAGCCACTACACTCTCCAGTGTTTCCTCTGCATGCAGCTTTTCCAAAGAGACTTGTTTTTTGACTTTCATCTTTCAATTCAGATTTTCTTCCTTTCTCTGCGTTCAACTGTCTACCCCACTCATCATGGATCAAACAAGAATGAAAATCATAACACCATATCAGAGGAACCTTCATGGCATAAATAATTATGTTACTGAGGAAATAACTAATATTGTTCGCACCTTCTCCTGTAGATCTTCAGCAGAATGTGATCGCTTTAGTATTTTTTAGATTGATGGAGCTTTGTGGAGGAATGTACTCATAAAAAATGCAAGGAGCTGCACTGTATTCACAATGTCACAATCAAATGTGTAATAATATCTATCTATTGTAAGAATTAAGTAGTAAACTGAAGAAAGATTTAAGGACAATTTGATACCCTCCTTTCTGCACAGGGCAGACACAACAGTACTTTGCCACCTCACACTCACCAAGTGTTCAAGTAAAATACATGAAAAGAAGCATTAGCAAGCTGGGCTAACTAGTTTGCACTGACTAACTTAACAGCATAACAGATCCTCCATTAATATTGTAAAGGGGTTGACAGCTTTAATCACTAAAAGGTTTCTAGGTTACTTCAAAAAGGATATAAAAAACACTTTGTATCCAAGTTTGTGGGTATGGCTTTGTTGACAGCATCTCCTAGCAATGCCAGGTGTCAGTTATCAGTCAACTGAACCACGAAGTGAAAAGCTCAAGGCTCAGACACAGTTTTGAGTGGAATGGAACAGAATCAAATGCAGGGTTTTGCTGTTTAGCAGTAAAGAAAAATAAACTTTCAAAAATTTACTTTTAAATCTTGTTTGCCTGAGCAACACTATCTCACAGAAATTCTGTGTATATACAACTAAAATGTAAATACATTTTGCAGGAAATGTAACTGCAATTGGAATAATTGTTTTTCATTAATATAACAACTAATTAATGTTAATGTTAATTCACTTTTTTGCAAATACATCGATACTGAATGTGATAGTAAAGTGTTAGCACAAGATTGTGGTCTGTGACATGGTTTTTATGGGGCAACAGGAAGGAGGACTTGAATGCAGACATAGACCAGGTAGATCCGAACATTTAAGCTTGCAGGCAGAAAGGAAAAAACAGGATAACAGGATGGCAAGAACGTAACAACATACAGAGCATCAATGACACCACAATCTGGCTCATGTCTGGAGAGAGATGGCTGGTATATACCCTGTGAGCTGATTAGGGAATGGGTGACAGGTGAGGTGGGTATGGGAATCAGGGCTGAGTGATTAGGGAATGAGAGACAGGTGAGCAGGCGGGTGTGGGGAGTCAGGTGACTGAGACAAGGGAGGAAAATCTGAGGACATCTGGTGGGGGGGTAGAGAGTGGCAGGAGATCGGGCAGAATAGCAAAAATTAACAGGGCTGAGGCAGGAATTGTGACAGGTCTGGTTAAAGACAGAAAAACTTCACAGTGACTTCAGACACGTATTTGTTTCATACGCCTGCCATCTGCCACAAACCACTGCTGTTAATACATGTAGGGCTTCATTCATTCACCTATGAAGAATTTGAGTAATGTTTCCTGAGAGGAATGTTGACATAATAATAATCAAGTCAATTATTTATATTTGCTTTTGAAAAAAGATATAGGTAATAAATTGAAGTAATTCGCATTGCTTCACTCTTTTTTAAATAGCACCATGATTCAAATGCAAAGACAGCTCTGTGCTGTATTGTACACATATTCTTTAATTGTAGGAAATGCAATTGCATGGTTCTGCTGCTGTGATACTCCAATGTGCACAAGTATGACACCCACTTGTCCCACTATGTAGGGCAGAGCCTGTAATACACAACCATTGCTTGAGCATAATACAAATAATTGAACTTATGTTACAAACATGCTGGGTATACTTTGATGAAATTCCCATGAGGTTGCTGTTTCTGGCAATAGTTATAAGAGGCAAGGTGTGGTCATGGGCAGTGTGGTACTGTGAACTACAGGAGTGAGTGCCAATCTGTATATAAAGACTCAACTCATGGTTGTGATGATTGAAAGGTGTATGGAACATATGAATTAAAATTGTACTTGTGCCCGAGCACCTGTGAGAGTTAATTTATGATGTAATATAGGCTTCAGCTGCAATTGTAATTAGCCTACTGACACATTTAATTTAATCTTAAGTCTCTTAATCTCTCATTTTGTTTGAGACATTGGCAGGGTTTCATTAAGATATCATTTAGATAAATGTATAGCTTTCCATGAAGCTATAAATAAACCCATATTCACACAGTTTAAAGGTGCTATGCACTCAGTGGTACTGCAGTGCAAATGTAAGCACTGATTACTGTTTTCACTCATGTTTTGTTCAATGAAAAACAAAAGCGTGTAGTTATCATCCAGATACAGTAACTGTGTTAGTCTGGATGATGATTAACAGGACACTTATAGCTAGATAACCAAAAAAATATGGAATATCACAGTGATCAGGCTACCATGTGTGGGTGTGCGCATACATGTGCGTATACTGTACACTAGAAAAGAGGTCATTCGGTACTGCCTTCCCTCCTCTTACTCCCCTCTTCTTTCAGAGATTCACCCCCCCACCTCACCCAGACTGAGAGACCCAACAGCAGTGCGAAAAAGCTATTATCACCAGCCTTTCTTCATCTTAACTATGATGCTTAGGCAAGCATCTGCATTAATCAGGGAGGGAGAGGAGGAGGGTGGGAGAGAGCAAAGCAACAATGAGCTCAGACCTGAGAATGCACAGAAGAGGCCACCAAGTGGACCACAAATCACCCTCTTATCTACACGAGATGAAAGACTTGTTTTCCTTCAGCCAGTAAACACAATTATGCATCTGAACGTACTCTCAGAAGATCATTCAACAACAAATCTTCTCCATCTCTAATTATGCCTAATATAAGCAGATAAGAGCTATGCCCAGGCAGTCTGGTAATCTATTACCTTCACCACCAGTGCATACACCAGTCAAAATTTGGATCACCTTATTTAACAAGTAGCTTACAATAAACGTGCAAGAATTTATTTTGACATCACCAGCACAGAGGGACATAGTAACAATAAAGGTGGTAAATGGTGCACATTCTCTTAAGCGGTGCAGAGAATTATGTTGTTTTTCTTGATTAGTATTAGCTGTAATAGACAAAGGTCGGATTGGTAATGTGGGAACACAGCACATGCAGTCCAAATGGATGGCACCAGTGACGACAGCAGGCTGCCTTTGAAGAGATACTGTTGATTCTACATGCAGTCATAAAGTATAAAGTGGAATGGAGTGTCTGGCAAAACACTGAGCCAAGTTTGCATGAGATAAACCAAGTGGGATGAAAGGCACAACACATGAGCATAATGGCTCCGGGTTTAGCTGTGGTTTGGGCTGCTTCGATTAAACATACTACAAATTTTCACAAGGGCAAAGATGGAAATGAAGTGTTTTCTCATACACTCTCTGAAAGGTACTCTGTCATGGAGTGGGATGAGATCATTTGCACATCTACTTTGCTGTCTCTCCCCAGCGCACTCAATTGTGTTCGGTTGGGGCAGACTCTCACCTCAGCATTGAGCATCCCTCCCATCACGGTATCTCTCTTGCTGGGTGACTCACCCTCCACTATGCTCCCACAGATCCAACATGGTCTGAGCTCACCAAAAGGAGCTTCCATTAACACTGAGCTGCAAAGAAAAACCGGGGGCTGGCCGAGACTCCCGGGCATCTATTTCATCCTCTCTGCGTGTACCATTGAGAAACAGAGCCTCTGGGGAGAGCAGACGGCTCTGGTTTCATAGTGTAATCTCTGCTCATATGTGAGGGCAAGCAAACTACCCACTTCTCCAATCCCCCCTCCAATGAACAGGCTGAAATGTAGGAGGCATGCTTGGCTCACAGCATGCACTTTGAAAACGTTCCTTGATACTCAAGCAGTTAATGGACTGACTCAGGAAGGACAGATGAGAAAAAAAATTGTGCCCCTGGTGCAATTCTAATCTAAAGCTCTGATCTAAAGACAAAATTTGTGCACCTTCAAACAATAACTTCAATAAATGGTTGCTCTCGAATTAGTTGGTCATGGTCATTTGCTTGTCACTCAGTAGTTCTTATTGCTGTGGCTGACACCTTGGAAAAAAAATCTGTTATCTGTGTACATCTGTATACACAGATATCTGTAAGATATCTAGATGATGCAACAGAATACTTGCAATGGTCTTGATGATAATTTGTACGTATGTATCTGAGAAAATTGGTGTAGAACCATTACATAAGGCGGTACCATGGTGGCTTATTTGCTGTAGGTAGCCCATTGGTGAAAATACAGTGATTGAAGGGTGCCCAGGTTTTCAAAATTACAGTGGATTTCTCTTACAGAGACATGTGAATACCTCTAAATGACCCGTTGCCCATAATGTCCACTGGTGCCCTAACATTTTGCTCAATGGCCTCGTAATCCTCCATTTGATAAATGGGTTTTTCACATCTTAGGTTTACTGCGTCTCTTGGGGTTAGTGTTCAGCTGCAGTCCATGAACTTCCGGGGGGGAATGAAGGCTGCTCCTATGTTTTACTTCTTCCCGGCCTCATTTTATGTACACCAACATGGTTCTCCCATACCTTTAGCCTTTCCCCCGTCTCCCTGTTTTGTGTCCCCTGAGATTTAATGAGGTTTGCGGCATGAGGCAGCTGGACTTGAGGCTTCGATCTTGTTAACTTTGTCCACCATTCAGTGTTCTATGGAATAGGTTACTGCTGGAAATCAATGAGTCAGCCTTACAACTCAACACTGTGATTTAATGTGTTCCATACCTTTATTGATCTTCTCTCCCCTCTCTGCTCCCTCACTTTCTCCCATTCAGACACACGCCCACGTTCTGTATCTACATGCAAAGAGACAGACCAGATGTGAAGATCCTTTCCTAAGCCACAACACTCCTTTTGTTTGTAAAAATATGTGTTATTTCCTTGGTGCCATTTCAGTGTGCATGGTTGTGAATCAGCAGTTGGAAGCAAACATAAGTAATGACCTGTTGAATCGATATATCACCCTAGCGCTGACAGTTTCCAGTGGTGAGGTGTATAAATAGAGGTTATGGAGCTGATGATGTACATGGGGCAAAGGGCACGGGAAACATTTGGTCCCCTGTGGGAAACTGTCCTCCCGCTTTTCCATCCATCCATTACACAACGTGTCACCCACTGCCTCGTACCTTGACATTCAGACGTGTGCACCAGCTTTTGTTACAGCAGACTTCTCTCAGCTGATGACAAACACTTTCACATGACAGTCGCGACGCTGTGAGAATTCAGTGAAAATGTAAATGTCTTTTTATGCACACTGTAACTCAAAGCACCGTGCACTGCCATGAGCGAATATGCTTCAATCATTAGAGCGTCTAACAAATGGAAGGGGGAGTGTCACACTTTACCCAGCGAGCAACAGATGTTCAGTGCACAGCAGCACACTTTTCAGGTGCTAATTAAAATGGAGAAAGATCTTTATAAATGTGATGGAACACAGGGGTTTCGTGATGATGTAACACACCTGCTGGTTGTTATGTTGGAGATTATTCAACATATTATTGTCCAAATGACTATATAACTATTCACATAGTCACTAATAACATCCACACTGTAACAATCAGTTTTAAAATTGTGATTAATTGCAATATTTGAGTTGATTGTGGAATATTCTGGTAGCCTGGTGGTTAAGATGCATACGACTGCAATATCCCTTGTTCAATTCCCGGTGTAGACCTTTGTCATATAAAATGAAGTGAAAAAATGGGTTTAAACAAAAGCACTTTTCTGCTTCCTTGTTCCCTGTACACATACAGTGTCACTTAAATAAAGAGGTCTAATACAGACAAAAATGGATTTAAAAATAAATTAAAAATGTGATTAATAACTTTATCCAAATTGACACTTTTCCTTTCATGCATATTTACGGTACATTCGGCAGACTCTGCAGTTCAACATAAATGCTGTTAGAACTGACGTATTTGGCTATGAACTGATAAGTGAAAGACATTGTACTGTACATGCTGTACAATGTTATCTTTGTCCTGTGAACTGTGTAGAAGAGGCAACCATTAAAAGTTCTCCCTCACAACCAGGGCTGTGGATGGATGGAGTGGGGGGTCTTTGCTGATGCAAGATGGAATCAGCATTTCAGACCCTTTTTTTCATGAGAGCTGGAGACAGAGGAGCTCCCTCAGCTCCTCTATTTCCATTAATCCCCCACTTTCCTGAAGGAGTGGAACAGGTGAATATTTCACGCTGACTGCCCAGAGAGAGGGATGAGGCATACGGGTGACGCTAGACTCCATTTATAATGGATGGGTGGAGAGGGCCGAGCTTGTCTCATAGAGGGTAAAGAATGCTCTCAAGGGGATTCCTCCTCATACTTACATTTGCGCGGCACCATCTTTGCTCTGACGGTCACTCTGGACATGCCGATTATTTGTGGAATGGACATGATGCCAATGCTGCCCCACAGTTTTTGCCAGAGGAACCAGGTGATTTCTTTAAGTCCAGCCCACTCTGCTGTAAGTCATTACTTGAAACAGTTATTGCCGGAGTGGGAAATTAACACCAACCACTGGCTGGTTGTTAGAAGCCGGTCAGTATTTTTGTCTGTTTGCCGCTTTGGCAGTCAGCCTACTATAATTTGAGGGAACTGATTTATTTAAAAAATCTAGTCCTGTCTTGTCACGTGCCTATTACTTAATCGAGCCACCATTGCTGGGAAAAAAAAAATGTGTTATCATAAAGTTAAAGTATTAGCTTGACCACTAATGTTTGTAAAAACTAAACTTGTATTGAAAAATCTCCCTCATATATTAACAACTTACACAGAAGGACAAGGAGGCACAAAGTGTTATGTTTGCACCATTACATAGGAGTAAACTAGTAAACTAGGAGATCTGATTCTAAAGTTCATTGTTAGGTCCTTGCCCTGCTTAAGATAGCACAGTTTCACACCATATTAAGTTTTAAAGATGTGCTAGAAAATTCCCTGTTTTGTCTCATTTTGAATCATTATTACTATATTTTATAGATGATGGTTGTTATGATTGTTTTTATGTTATAAAGAAGAATTCACCACTAGAGAATTCCCCTCAGTTGTCTTGTCTTTGGTGCGCTCATAAAATATTGAAGTCTCATTGAAAGTGCAGGACTGCAGTGGTTGTGGTTTCACACTGGGCCCTTTTTGTGTTTTGTGTATCTGGGTGTGTTGTATTGTGTGTACAATAATGTCCTTGTGCGTGTCTGTGTGTGTGTGTGTGTGTGTGTCTCATCGTGTCTGCATGTGTGTATGTGTGAGCAGGGGTAATGTTAGGTGGGGGTGTCTTTCATTGGTGGAAGTTTAAATATATTCAGGCTTTGGTCTGAGAGCCAACATGCCAGTGCACAATGTCACAAAGGAGTTTTTGATGGAAAGGAGAGGGAGAAGAAAAAGAAACGAGTGGTTTTGGGTCAAAGCATTGGATATCCTTTCAAGCCTGAACACTCCACTGGGCGTTTCAGCAAATGTCAAAGTCACTTCTGGCTGTGGACAGACAGCCTAATGGACCACAGCACAGTTAGAGTGTGGGAGGGCGATGGAGGAGGAGGAGACGGAAACCAAAGGCAAATATAAAGGAAAAATGGTATATGAAACTTTATTTTTTTGCCACGTCCAAAGCATCCGCAGTCGAAGAAGACTAAACAAATTCATGAGCTTGCCAAGGCACTTCTCACCACCTTTCACTCTGTGCTTTGGCAGCTCCTGTGGTTTATTTTCCTTTTTTTTAATGCTTCGCTTTGTTGTTGAGACACGGGAGAAACGACTCATGAATAGGAGTACAGCCCCAGCTGTCTCTGCTCTCACTGACAAACATTGGAGGCACTCGGAAATGAACAAAAGCTTGAAGGATGATGATGATGAGCTGAAGGCCTCCTTTTGGCTCATATTTCCAGCCACGCAGTGTTTTGACATGAGAGAAACAAGCCAGAAATTAAAACATGATCAGGATGCAAGCCATGGGAGTGCTTGAGAGGAAATTGTTGATGAATACTTTTCCATACAAACATCTGACAGTTGCACTGTAGGACTATTTTCTCATAAAGTACACTTGTCAGATTTAATTCCCATATAATAGTGGTACATGTGTACACCAGCTATCTTTGTTGGCAAATGATATTCTATTGAGTACCGCAACTGTCCATGATGTATGCATACACATTGTAGGATAGACATGTACATACTCACATTTATTTGTGAAGAAGTACATTTACATTTGAAGGAACATGCTACTGAAAATGCATCTTTCCAGTATCAAGTACTCAGCAGCTGTAGACTTGAGAGGTTGCAGCTGTAGTGAACTTGGGTTGACAGTAGTTACAGTGAATTCCAGTGGTGACCCAGACCATAGAAACTCAACAGAAACTCTCAAAGAGAGAGAGAAAAAAAAAAAAACAGATGCACAAACATTATCATGCTATTGCCTTCTCATCCAAAGCTCTGCATGAAGTAATGTATTTAGTACTTTAATTGGCATAGTAAGGATTGGGTAGAACATCCTGAGCATACAGACCAAGAGGAGACAAGTGGATTAAGCTACAGTGGATTAGTCCTTCAAGGTATTTAGGTGACACTGTTGTGGTTTATAATGAAGGAAACAGTATTCTGCAATATCTCAATTATTAAAATGACAAGTGTTTTACATTTCCTCTAATAAAAAATAATAATAAACTGAATTTGCTAATTGTTCTGAAAGGATATTAGTAAAATATTTATTGACATCTTCTCAACTTTCACTTTGCCTTAATTAATACAAATTTTATGGATGCTATTCAATCATTCAATATGACCAACGTGATAGTGGCTCAACAGGGGCATGATTCTCTGTGTGAAATGACCCTAAAATAACCAAAACAACCAACCTAAATGGGTCAAAACATGACAAGTAAGTGCATATTACATTTATTTATTTGGAAGACCTTGTAGCGATAAACATGCACTATTTCCTAAAGAAACATAACCATCTAAGACAGGCACTGTCCGAGTAAGAATACCAATGTATAAAATGGAAACAAAGATGGATACACTCTATCTGGCTATGCAATCATCTTCAATAACACATGTATGTGCTGTGTGTTACATCAACCTCAGAAGGAAACGTGCAGCAAGGTACCAAATACAGATAAAACCTCCTTCAATCTATCAGCTCAGGAGGGGAACTTGCAAAAAGAAAAGAGATAGACTGTTTGCACAACTTCCAATTACCTCAGCCTGTCTAATCTGTAATTATATCTTCACTCAACAAAGGGGTGTAGCAGCCAAAAACAGCGCCCATCTGTTTATGAAAAGCAGTCGCTTGAAGAGCACTGTTCCACCTGGCCGCTGTTTACAGTGCTGTCAACAACACTCTGCGCACATCGTCTCAATTTACCCTGACGTCACTGCTATTGCCCTCCAACTCCCCTCAGCAGTCACACACACACACACACACACACACACACACTCAGCTCTCATTAATTGTGATACACCACTGTATGCACTGTAGAGGACTGGTAGACATTATGCTGACTGTGTATATCTGCAAAAGGAATATCTCCCTTTTTGTGTCTGTGAGGTGGTGGCTGCCAGAGACCCTTTATTCTTTCTACCCAAGAAGAAAGTCAAGCTTAGTATGAAGCCAGTGTGTTGTATTAATGAATAATGATGCAATACTTGGTCATATTTTGGCAAGAGGTCATGTTATATATATATCAAGATTTTTTTAATGCGATGACCTCTTTAACCCCACAGTCAGTCAGTCCAGACTTTGTTCAAACCCACAGAATGTTATTTTGAAGATTCTATCAGACATCCAAAAGTTTCCTAAGATACCAAAGAAACATAGTAATGAGAAAAAAAATGTAACTCGTTCAAACAATGTGGAATAAGATGATTTTAGAACTTTAAAGCAACATAAAAAGGTAATTAACCAGTGGTATACATCTACTGAAAATGCTTCCTACTGCTTGCATCAAATTTGCTGCAAAATCAGAGCTGACAACTAGATTTGTTGCATGGGTGTGTACATTTGAATATAAAAGCCCAGTAATCACAGATAAAGCCTGAGAAGCTAGAAATGAGGTCTTCTGTTTTATGGGAGGAAATCTCATTTTGTATAATGAAATAATCAGATTTATGATTAAATATGAGAAGAAGCACTAATAAAACTGTAAAATCAACTGTGATGCTTTTGCTGTAGGTCTGTTTGTTCTTTTGGCACCACTCAACCGGAGATTTAAAGCCACATTTACCTTCTCTGATATAACATGACAGCATTACACAGCAATGATCTTGCTGTGTGACCTCATAAAGTCTCAAAAAACGTGCATTATGATCCATGTCAACTGCATTATTTGTGCAGTTCATTTCTGGAATGATTCAAGGTGTGATGGCTCACACCTTGAGCAAGCTGAACCGCAGTCGGGCCCGTTTGGAGATAAGGCATCTATCCTTCAGATACACGGCGATGACTTTGCCTGCCTGCCTGATTGTTGTGCAGGGACCCCAGCTCTGATGGCTTTGGCTGGAGGGATAAGAAAAGGCCAAAGTGAATGGAAATCTGGATTCTGTTTTTGCCAATGCTGTCTCTGGGTATTGATTTTGTCTGGAAACCTACAAAGAGGAAGCATTTATGTTTGAAGCACGAGACAGTAGAGAGGTGCAGAGAGGCTACTGAGACAGTTGGAGTGCGACTAATGTAGATTTGGCTCAGTCAGAGGGCTTTCCATTGAAAGGAGACGGTTGCCAGCTCAGGAAACACTTTTACGGACGGGGAGGTGATAGGCAGATTTATTGATCTGGCACACTTACATTAATCTAGAGGCAGATACACTTGTTTTCACAGAGACAGATGAGTTTGCTTTTTCTTTTTTAAAGTTGTCAAAACTTAGTCATGATAAATTATGTACTACACAGAAAAATCCTTTAAATGGTTTTTCTACTTAAGAGCAAATGTTCATTATTGTGCTCAAAAGTGCGCAGACCCCATTCTCTAATAGTCTTTCTTTACTGCAACTTAAAAGACAAAGCAGCAATGCTCCTTCATATGAGTTCATTTATTGGTACAACTTGAGTGCAGTATAATATACTGTGTATCTCACTTAACTTTATTATTGCCTGGAAGAAAACTGTAATAACGTTTTTAGCTATCCAAGCGGCAGATGGGTTGCTTTTGCTACATGCATCACACACACTGCCACAATACCAGTGTGAGAAGGTTCACATAATCACAGGAAGAGTATCTGAGAATAAGTTTTTAACACCAAATTGCCCAACATGATCTGAATATTTCTGACATGGTAAAACCCTCCCATCTGGTATACACCAAAACTGGATAAAAGGACATAGCAACTAGGAATTATATGCAATGCTCTGCCACCTATGCTTGTGCAATCAGTGTCCATCTCCTTTCAAAACGATGCCGGCACCAGCAACGCCCTCACAACGTCAGGATCGTGCTTTAAGATTTCATCCCAGATTCTGTGAGAAACAATGAAAGTCAGGGCCATTTATCATGTCTTTGAGTGGCTCTGTCTTTTCTATGGACAGGAAATGTGTCCTGTGACATTTGGCCACATCATCTTGAATTATTAGCGCCTTCTGAGAGGACACAGGATTTATCACCGCTTCTGTCCCAACACCCTCTGATGCCACACCAAGCAGGACTTGTGAGTCTCCTCCAGGCGAGCTGTGACAGGCAGACTGTGCAGGGCAGACAAACTAGTAATTAACATTTTACCACGGGTTAGATTATGTTAAAAACCCAAATTAAACAATGAACGTTACTCAGATTTATCCAACATGTACTCAACATTTAAATTTCATTTAGTTCCATCACTTCAATTTGTTTTATAAGGTGTATATGTTCAGACTGGAATAGCAGAAGAGGTTCTTAATAATCACAGCTGCAGTCTGGCTCTTGACAGTAGACTGCAGCAGTCAGCAACAATTCCCAAAAGCTGGAAACATGGCGACAGTGTCGAACTGTTCACTGCAGGATCACAGGCAAGCCAAATATGTCGACAAAACTGACGTAGGTACCAAAACGGAACGATTTCACGTATACATTAAAGCCAACAGACAACTCCCCAATACTTCAAAACTCCTGTGAAAACATTGCTACCCTTTGCACAACAATGTTCTTTCTTTGCTTTGTTTTTTTGCAAGAGAATCTAATTTCCTTGTTATACACATAATAGATAGTGTTGATCAAAGTCAAATTTCTGTGTGCCGACTACACTAGCAGCTTGGGTTTTGTTTTTCCATTATCCACCAGCATTAATTTATTCAAGCAGCTATTTAATTTTTTAAAAAAGGATGATGTGGACATGCCCAGAAATGAATGGTAAACTCCAAGAAAACTTACTTAAACTATCTCGCTCTTGGATGCATTTTCCACTTTTCTACAGAAAAAAAAAAAAAATCTTTGAGGGTTTCAAAAGGTGGCAGTGGTGGAAAGTGAAATATGATATGTGGTATTAAATTAATTTACCTTTATGGCAAAATGTATTCAGGATGATGACCTTGGGCATGCTGGAAACAAATGAAGTTTGGAAAGAAGAACTGAGGATGTGTGAAAGAGAGTGTAAGAAGTCTAGGAGGTGCAGTGTGTCTGAGGATTTCACCAGCTGTATTTCTACTCTATGTGGCTGCATATGTGTAATTATCAGACTCTACCCTTCTCTCCAGGGGGGCATTACTGGCCAAGGTGCTGTACTGGTAGCAGCAGCACAGGTGGTTTAGTATTGCTTGTCCAGGGAGCTGAACCCCCCTGTGGCTGCTGATCGGTGTGGAGCTGTATGGGTCCTGAAGAAAAGAGGCTTTGTCCCAGGGTTACCATGAAACTGCAGGTAATGCATGAGAAGTACCTTGCTCAAGGACACCTTGACAGGATAGATAGCTGTTGATGGAAACTGGACACCCGCATGTTAAGTCACGTTGTGCAACCTACACTCCTATCACTGGTTTTTAATGTTGTGGCAGAATGGTGCGCCTAATAGAAAGTCCTGTGTTGTGTTTATATCTGAATGACTGAGAATCTTCACAGACCGTGTTTTCTAAGGCTGTTTGTACCACATTGCTCTTTGTTGCTCTCAGACCTATGTATGTACAGATCCTTTGCCATGCGGCCTCTGTAATCAAAGTCCCAGCCAAATCATCAAGGGAATCACAGCCAGCCTTTCAAACGGGGGACTTCACTGCCCTGGATGTAATCTGCTCAGATAAACCTGCAGAGGCCATTTTACAGTTACAGTCTGAGGAGAGATAATCCTACCTGGTGTCACATCAGAGGAGGGGAAGGCTGTGGAGGTTATCTGTGCAATAATGATCGCCCCTGGGACTCCCAGCACCTGAGACACTGTGGCCTGATAGCCTGGTCAACTGTACCCTGTTACTGTGTGGCCAAACACTCTTTCTTTCCTCTTTCTGTTATTCTAGCCAGTGTGTTTCCCCTTGTCTCTCACATAGCTACCCAAATGCCTGCATTAACTGCTTTGCTACTACTGCTTCATGCTGCTGATGCTGTTTTTGGGCAAGTATTTTGTGTGAATAATGGCAAACAAATATCACATATCTACTGTATACAGGCATGCATGTGTGTGTATACAGTATCTGTTGGGTGAATGGGTTGCTAGATGGATGACTCAGGAGCAAAAGGTCACTGATGACAAGTGACAACAAACTACACTCAGAGGCAGAGAACACTGGATGAACAATTTGTCCAAAATGGTAAAATGAATGCCATAATATTTTTTTCCAAATATTATTATTATTTAAAATTTTATAGCTGTTAGTTCGAAAATAAAAAGTCCAAATATCACAAAACTGTTTTAATGCTTGACTGAGACTGAAAAGTTGATGTTAGAACAAAAACAAAATGTGACAAAGGGCAATGGAAACAGACTTGGTGAATAAATCATGTTTAAGAATGTGATTTATTAGTCACTCAAACCTCAAATTCACTGAAGAGGCAGAAAAAAAAAACATGAGAACATGGATGGAAACCTGAATAGTAACAAAGGTAACAATAGATTACATTTCCACGCCAGACTATCAAAAGAGATCTCTATGTTTCTTTGTAGAGACTTTCTTTTTGATGTTGTAATGTTATAGTTTTTCTTGGCAGGGAAATTCTCTATTGCCATACACCAGCTGTATAGCCTGATATATTACTGTTACTACCTGCCCTGCTCTCCTTGGCTGCCGTTCTACTTCCTCGGCACTGTGGTGTTGTGACAAGTTGGGCCAGGGTGCTGGGTGAAGCTGGGAGAAGTAATGAAAACAAATGGTTGTCATTATGAGCACTTCACATCATATTGCACCAGCTCCATAACAAAGCCCGACAAGGAGCTTTCATCATGGCCTGACGTGGTATGGGGGGAGACACTCCATCTCTGCTTCTACTTTTTTCATATTACAAGACTGTGATGTTGTGACTTACGGTTCAACTGTTCCCAAAGGAAAAAAAAATGTGTCAGATATGGTACAATATAGCTCAGTGGGTACAGCATTGTAGTAACACTGCCAGAGTTAGCAAGTTATTTCCCACTTGGCCCCCTAAAGCTAAAAATGAATGTGGTCAGGGTGCCAAGTGTCAGATATGTGATTGTTTTCATTTTCATGTAGAATTAATAAATCAGTCACTTCACAAAATTAACTAGACATGTTCATATATATATATATATATAAAGAGTAAATGGATAAGTGATTTAAACATGGTGCCACATTATACAGTAGCCTGGTAGTTGTTTCTTTGTTTGTTTGAGGCCGTCTGTTCAAAAAATGAACAACAGATATGCAACTTCATTGTTGGTGCATCAGATCATTTACCACTTGAGAAGATTTTAGTTGAATAACAACAGTTACTCAGCAGTTATGGAACCCAATTTAGATCAGGGCCACTGGAAACCCTGTTTCCCCAAACTGAGATTTATGATTTAAAAGTAGGATGAATCTGACACTGAAATAGAGGGGTAGAAAACAAGGGTGGAGGCACTGAACAAAAATTGATTCATTAACTACTTTTAAGTGTGTGAAATTTTAACAAAACCATAACTAAAATGTTACCCAAAAAGAAACTAAATTCTCTTGTGCATATTTGTACAGTTTGTGCAGATTTTAAAAACTTTTATGAGACAGCACTGGCCTGTCCAGCCTCTAGGCCACCACTGCCTCACTGTGTACTTCTTCATACACAGTTAAAAATACATTTCCTCCATTGATTCACAAATACAGTACAAGTATGTATAGTATCCAGTATCTCACAAGTTCTCTAGAGTGTTCTTTTTTTCTCTGAGTGTTAACATCTTGAAGATGTGCAGTGGTTCTTCTCCTGGAGCTTGGCTGTCACTTCCTACACAGAACAAGTCATACTTGTTCACCCTTTGATGTGGGAGTGCTGACTCATGTTCCACCTCCTCCTCCGCTGGTGTATATCTGTAACATCAAGTTTTCACGTGTACTTTGACTGCACAGTTTGCATCCCTACCCTCGTTTCAAGCTCCACCTCGGACAAGGAGTTGTCTCTGGTGCTCAGTGGTTCATTAGAAGCCATCAATTTTTTTTCCTTGCAAAAACAGCAAGCAGATAAAGAGGAAGATCAAACTTAATTGGGATGGTTTAGCTGCCAGTGACAGCAGAGAGTGCCTTGCATACAAGGAGGAGAAAGACCAGATAGCTCTCTGTCAACTTTGCTTAAGGACAACAATATTTAAATCCTTGCCTACTTCCCAGGTGCTTTGTGAGCAGCTCTGTTATGGCATGCAGCACACAGAAGGAAGAGAAGAGGATTATAACAAACAGTAAGGAAAACTACTCACTAATTAGGATGGATTGCCTACTCCCCTCCCTTTACCATACACTCCCCGTCTCTGTTTTTCCCTCTCATTTCCTGTCCTGCAGTGATACAGGGGAGAATCTAATGGCTGTGCTTTTCTTTTCATGCAGTTGCAGGAGGGAACATGGCAGTGTCTTTCCTTCCCTCAGGCTCAGGGGCTGACAGAGACTGACAGCATCGGGTGAATCTTGGTACCCAGATCCAGTGGCTTTATTTCACCGAACTGTGTGCACATGGTGAACTTGGGGCTAAATTTAAACACACATTCCTTGACAGCTCCGCACAGCAGTCGCATTATCCATGATGTGCTACGGCACGGGGGAGGAACCACTAAAGGGTTGTACCTTCAGTTTTCCTAGACAACCCCCCCCTCCTAACCCGCCACCCCTGAACCCACATCTACTACCTCATTTTGTTGTTTACATTGACACACTCCTGGCTCTCCCACCTCTGCCCCAAAAATAGAAAACTAAAGCTGTTAGTGGTCCCCACCATTAACCTTGTTATTTCTCTCCCTCTCCTTTATCTCTCTCTCTCACACACATACACATACAGATGCTTTTTTGCTAGCAGGCTGCTGGGGGAAATAAAAATGTTCCTCTGTATTGAGCTGTGGCTGTGTCGGATGTCTGAGGATGGGAATGTATGATAAGAGGAAGAAAGGCTCTACTGTGGAGGCTCTGGGGAGCACAAGCCGCTCTCACTTTCACAGGAAATGGCACTTTCAGATCTCCCAGTCACACAAACAAGCCAATGAAATGCAGTCAGGCCACAGAGGCAAGCAAATCATAACTTGCCACTTAGAAGTTTTACGGAATAGCTTGGCAACTACAGCAACTTGATCACGGTTACTATAGCAGCAGAAAGTCATAAGATGGATTCCTTTCGAAAAGCTGAACAGCATCAGTGTCTAATAGCCTGAGCAGCGACTGTCTGCTGCTTTTAAAGGAAGAATGAAGCCATGTGTTGCCCCAAGATCATTATTAAAAAAAAAAAAATCAATAATGAACATCATAAAACCAAAGTGGAAAAAATCCAAAACAATCCTTTTAGGTCCCCATTGAAAATGTTCAGAATAGTGTGCCTAATGGGTTGAACATGTTGTATAATATTCAGATGTATTTCTGCAGAGAAAGTGCTGCTTTTGATCATGGACACAGTGTCTCATGAAGGCAGAGGCGCCATTAGTGAGGAGATGGGAATGACTCAAGGGGGCTCTAGGTGGCTTTATTATAGGGAAATTATACTGTGAGGTACTAATTATACACAATGAATTCAAAATTACATACAGTTTAGAAATTACTAGTTGATGTTTGCAATTTTTTAACCTCTATGTGTTACTTCAAACATACTGCATGTGTATGTATGGATGACATCTACGTCTGCATTATGTCTACGTGAAAAGCATCCCATAATCAAAATGTTAGCCTAGCAGCAACAGTTAGTAGGTAATGTTCTGAATGCTCTTTTTTGAATCAATCACCTTAGCCACACCTCAGCTTTGTTCAGCAGTTCAAATAGGTCTGGTATTGTGCTCATTGACAGCTGAGAAATAACTGACCAATCAAAGCCTAATATGGGGGGATTAGAATTTGTAAAATCATCTTCCTGCATAGCTGGCTAGCTACCAAGCTAGATTAATAAAAACAGTAACAGAATTGCTAGAAGCATATATGTGATTGACTCAGCTGTACAAATTACTGTAAGTCAACTTCTAGAAATAACAACTCTTATATTCTAACCAATCAGATAAGGCCAAAGTCAGGGGTGGGAGCTAACACCTATCAATCAATATGTGAACACACTTCTGGTCTTACTACTCCTCTTGCACCGTGGCTTCAAACTAGTATTAGAAGAGGTTGGAAGAGGTCACTATGGCTGACTCATGGGCTAGCAAGCTCCAGATTCCTGCATTATCTTAGACAGTAGGGCAAGCATGTATATGAATGGCTGGGTGGAGGGAGGGATGGGAGAAACAGAGTGGTGTGGCTTTGAGTCTGATGCTAGAACTAGCTTGAGTTCTAGAACATGGATATTGTAGCTTTGAGTTACGTGCTTGTAAACTCTTCATATACGTCACAAAACAGGTAACCAGTTTGGTTGTCACTGCCTTTAATGATAATGCAAGCTGGTGTATGAATATATCTTAAACGTCAGAAACTTTCCTGGGTTTTTATCTAACTTGAGCCAAGATCATCATATCCACATGATGAGCACACCTCTCACTTTATTATAAATTTATAGAGTCCACTGTTACAAGAACTTTGTTGTTCCTTGCAGTTCCTGTGCAAATGACAAATCTACTTAAAGTTAACTGAACAAGCATGTATTTTCTAGTAACAGCAGTTACTCAAAATGAAACTACCAGGAGGAACCACATCCTTGACTGCCTTGCTCAAGGGGCCCATAGTACAGGTGATGGATTATCACTCACAGGTCCACGTTATGGTTTACAGTCTAAATTGTTGCTTTCTGTCAGAAACCTGCTTCCCTAACCTGCCCTTTGCCACCACCCAACTGGAGAAATAAATTAATATTGTTTACATTGTATCAGGGAGCCAATACCCTCCTGCTGCAATGAAGTAAAATAAAGCAAAGAAAGCAATTTCAGGTTGGTGAGGTTCTACCTGCAGAAGTCTATTACTTTACTGTCACAGCTGTGTGGTAGAAGGCAGGCATTTTGCAGCAGAGAAGAGTATTTACCTAGCGAGGAAGGCTTGTTTTGCCTTGTGTAACCTGTACCCTAAAACCTAAACTCTCTTGTTTCTACATTGCGAGACAAGTCAAATTTTAGTGATAAAGTGCTTGTTACAAGCAGTTCCACCAACGGTGCCTTCCGGAGAACAAAGCACATAAATATAGATACAAACAGGAGATAAAAAAGAACAAAAGCATTACAAAGTACGGAGAGTATGTGTGTGTGAGCGGATTTGAGACCAAAGGGCAACAGCAGGGCAGTTTGCATGAGAAGCACAATCAATAACAAGACTGCAGCAAAGGATAACCAAGAGGGAATAATATCTTTGTGAGTTGATAGTTATAGCTGCACTATTCAAATTCTTTTTATGTAATAATCTAGCTGTTTGGGCAACCAAATGGGAAGTTTCTCCTTATCGATAAACAAATACTTTATCTTAAGAAAAGTCAAACCCATTACCACATTCGCCTGCCACAGAGAAATGAATATTTAGTTTGCTCGCGTTACAAGTGATTAGCTATAAAACCATTTACTTTCCATGTGGTCCTCACAATGAACACCACACATCCTTTATGTACATGGTAGAAAGTTACTTGTTTCCCTCCATTGCTACCAGATGTCCTGGCTAAGTGTGGGGTACATCCTACCGGTTTTGTTGTCTCTCATTTCAAATGCAGTTTAACAACACACTGTTGCATTCAGAAAGATGAAACCCAATTCCCCACAGAGCTCTAAGCAGTACCTTGCCCAAACTATTCAAAGTGTTTTGCCCACCCACTTTAAAAGCATAAATTTATATCTTATCATCTGCCTGACTCCTACTGATACTGCTGCATACAGTGTAAAAACAGTTTGCACAGCTTTTCTTTTTGTTGTGATTACATCTAAAAGTGATGCCTGCATCACTTGGCTGCTGACAACACTAGTGCAGTTTGACATTTGACAGAAATGTTTTGGATCTTAGCTGGATGTGTTGTGATGCCCATGCTGTTTGTTGCCTCTGACTGATCGCTCCCTTAATCAAAGTTCTTTCTCCGTCAGATCCCCGTCAAGCATTTCCTCGCCTCCTCTCTCCCTCTTGGCCTCCCTATTCCCTTCCCTGTCCACACTCCTCCATTTTGGTCTTCCCCATCTTCACACCCTCATCTCATCACTTTTTTTCCCCCTCACCCCACAGCCTGTGGGGTTTATTACAGGGAGAAATCATCCACCGTGCTGAAGATCCAGCACTTTGTGTGTAAAAATAAATCAAGCCAACCCAGAAAACCGATTCCTCTCTAAACTCTGCCACGTGTAAACAGCTGACTGAAAGCAATGCAATGTACCAACATGCTGCAAGAAACACAACTGAGGGCTAAACACAGGTTAGACTATGTCAGACGATCAGTCGTCATGAGGAATTGCATGAACGTTAGCGGTTTCCGAGTTAACAAGGTATGACGGATTGCTTCTCATTAACCGGTTTGCTGTCTTCTGTGAATGTACCCAGCTGAAGTTAATTTGTAAAATGCTTTAAAAATATGGTTTGTATAAGGACACCAAATAACAAAACAAGAAAGACTGAGCAGTTCACAAAACTTGAGATGGAGGACAGAGCAGATGTGTGTTTGTCTGTGTGTGCACGCATATGTCTAACACCAGGGCAGAAAATACAGACTGGAGGAATGGAGACAACCAGGTAAATGATACTACTATTATACAATACAATACTGTAATCCTGCACTGTATATTTAGCTAGATATGTACTTATATGTATGTAGGAATATATAAATATACGGCATCTATGGTCCCAGCCAGTTTCCACTTTTCCCACCATAGTGCTACAGAATTTGCTTGTATCTGAGCAGTTGCTTGGCAAATTTTTCACCTAGCTTGCTCCTGTATCTGTCAGTGCAAGTGAATAAACTGAAATGTATCACTGAATGTTTTGATATTGGTTAACGATGGAAAAATTAACAATGCTGTGTGGCAGAGAAGTCAGAAGAAGGTGAAGAAAGACAAAAAATCCTCTCTCTTCCCGACTCCACAGTGCTGACATTTGAAATGTAAATACTAGAATATTGTGCTTTCAATAGTGAGGGACCAGGTGCTAATAATACTTTCTCCTGGTTCGTTGCCACTGCCATACTTCAGCAAGGTGGCTCTCATAAATAGTGGTAACCACTTTCTAAACATTCTCTGACAGGCTTCTGTTGGCGCTTAGTCAGATCGGGGGGGGGGGCGGCTGCTGTCAGCTCACTTAGTCAGGAGTAGGTCCTCAGCAGATGTGACGTGGGCCTGGGTGGGAAGCAGCAGCTCCCTCCCCATGTGAAAATATCCGAATGGCAGGTCCTGATCGGGCGCCAGAATCTCCTGCCAGTCGATCGCCGAGCCTCTCTCACTCACAGGATTGAAATGTGCCTGTCATTTTTTTGGGTGGGAGGGGAGGGGGCGTTTGGGCTAGAACATGCTGTTCTTTTCTTCACTCAGTATTTGGATCCAAAGCCACCCAGAAACCAAAGTGAGTCTGCATTAAACAATAAGCAAGAAGAAATGGACTTTTAAATTTTCCCACTAAGCTTGTTGGGAGCAGTTTTGTCATATTTGTAAAGGGAATAAAATTTTAACTGATGAGACTAAAGCACCGTAAAATGTGTTTTTTTATGGGTATTAAGGGAATACAGGTGTGAAGAAACACAAGTTCAAGCTGCTTAGACAGCCAAGCTTAACAAAATAAAGGCAGGGTAAACATCAGTCTGGACTGATGCTCATTATTAAGCAGTTTAGGCAATTTATGGCGTCTTTGCATGATTCAGTCTTGAATGCCTGTAAACACACACCCGAACATAGCCCTTATATCCTCTTCATGGAACAGTAGTTTTCAAAATTGTCACCAAGACACACATTAAGAGAAGTGGAAATAGGTACTGAGGCCCTGTTATCTTACGATAAAGAGAAAACAAGCCATTTTGGGTGTGTCAGTGTGTCCAGTAGTATGATGCAGACATTTAGCATTGGTAAGGAGGGAATTGTTGCATTAGCATTACCTTTGTTGTGCAACTCTACTGATGAATACTTGCACAGATTATAATGTGATGATGAAGCAATATTAGGAATATCTTACTGAGGAGCTGAATTGATAGTGTATCTAAGAGCAGATGATTTGTGAAGGGGAGAAGAAAGACTAGCTCTGAAAGCATTCTGACAATCCCAGGACAGGTTACTAACAAAGGGGATTCCACAACAAATCTATGATGTATTCATCACACAAATATACAGTATTTCAGATCACAACCTTTAATTCTGAAACATTTATTCAAGGAAACCTCAGGTGCAAGTTTTTTTTCCTCCAACTTTTTAATTGAGACACAGCTAAAACAAAAAGTACACCACTTAACCATGATCTCAAAGGGCACAGCCATTGGTGGTGGCCGTGCTTCATTTTGCACTATTTGCTAATATTTTCCTAAAAAGTTACTTAGGAAGAGCTGTATAATTTGGTAGTAGGGAAAAAAGAGACTGTTTGAGACAATTTCTACACTTTGTAACACAATGTAACCCAAAAACTCAAAAAAGACAGCACACAGGTCAGGAGATGCTTTGGGTTTAAATGGAGGTTTTCCTTTAAAAAACAAAAAAATCTAATTTTGCATGACTTTGTACCAGATTTTTTGAAATGTCTGGGAAAACTATAAAGAAAAAGAAAAAAAAAGAACATACAAACCTAAAAGACAATACTACTAAAAGATGTAGTTGAGAACAAAAACTTATTGTGAAACTCATCCACATTTTAAAAACTGTCAGTATTTCATGAATACTGATAATAACATCTTCAAAAACAGAATTACTTTGCAAAAAAAAAAAAAAAACATCTTTGAATGACTATTAATTTCAGTAGCAGCTCATATTATCCTCTACTTTCAGACCAGCTGACTTCATAACAGAAGGCGTCTCTTTTGAACATCCCCCTTTGGAAAAATGAAACTCTTACTTCATGGCAACCTTCACTTTTCTGTGGCCTCCCGAAGCTGCATGAATCTGAGAACGCTTTTTAACTCTCCTCAACGCTCTCCCTTTGACTCCAACAGTGAAGGAGCCGTGTCAGTGTCGGCTAGAGAGAGGCGATTGTGAATTCTATGTGATGATTAACGGTGTATTCAAGGGGGTATTCAGCCTGTCTTATCTCAGCCCCCAAGCTAAATTGCTCTCTTTTTCCGGCCCTGTGAATGCTCGAGTGCCACCGTATTATATGAGATGTCCCCCCTAACGGGTGAAGGAGCGTTCGATTATTTATTCATGCGGTTACCTTTTTTATTCTATTTGTGAGAAAAGGGAAGAAAAAGTAAGAGACACAGTTGTTTCTTCCCTTGTTTTGTCTCTGTTTTCAATTTTTTTCTTACAGCCCACACAACTGCATAACAATGGGAACTATCATGAACTGCAAGAAATGTTTGGGTACACCCTGGCAGTCATTAATTTTTAATGGCTCTGAGGTAAAGGAACAAGAATACAAGGTTAATCCTGTATTTTCTTTAGAAAAGACATTGTTCTAATTGCCCCTTTATTTCTCAAAAACAGTTTGTTCACTGCTTTTAAACCCCAATTTATCTGCTGAAATGAACTTCATGTTTTTCTCCTGCCTCATACTCATCTTGTTGTTAACATTTATACCAACGTGCTGGTAAGTACAACCATAATCTCCTACTGATGTTCACTTGAATGGAGCCGTTATAGATTAAGTGTTCAAGGGCACCTTGATGGTTTTACCGTTTTTCCAAGTTGTAAACTTTCCTTCACATGGCCAGGTTTCTACAGTCAGTTTAAGATTTAAACCAGCAACTCTCAAGTTATGAGTAAGCCTCTGTAAACAAAAGCCTATCCAGTCTGCAAACTATTTAAGAATTTAGAGAGTATTCACCTTCTTTAAAACCCATCTTAGCATGTAGAGCTTGCCATGCATTTAACAATCATATCCATGTACAATCACTGTCACATGTGAACCTGTAGCAGCACATAAACCACATACTGTATGCACATACATCCTCATGTCTAAATCAATCCTCTGTTGTACTCTTTGCTTTGCTCTGACAGCGTGAGCGTCTGGGAGCGTCCTTGCCCTTCGGCTCTCGCTCCCACCGCTGCACCGTACTGCTGCACTCCACCGGGGGTGGGAGGGATGTTAGAGAGGCTGGGGAGAGATGTTTGACTTGCAGCATATTTTTCTAAGAGCTGCCTCCACTCATCCCCACTCTCTTCTTTGCTCTTCTCTCCCTATCATTTTCTCTCTGTTACACTCTCACTCACTATTCCTGGATTGTCTTGAGAGTGAACCTCAGCACATCTGGTGAAACTCAGATGTGATGGCACCATTACTGATGCCAGGTTAACTCACATTAAAGGGAGGGCAAATTTGTATAATTAAAAGGGCACTAAGTAACTATTTAGTGATGGTCCTTTCAGGCACATTCTAGCAGTGAAGAGCGACTTAAAATGCACAATTCAGGTGCAGGATTTATGATTTGCAAGCCGAGAAAAAAAGAAAATATCAAGGAAAGAACATAATTTTATTATTATTATATAATATTTCATCAAAACTTGGATAGGACAGGTTAGTGCCGGTGACCTTTTCTGCATTCCTTACTGTGCGTTGCAGCCTGCCCATTTTAGTCACAGTGACAGAAGCTGTTGGCTGTTTGGCGATCACCTTCTAGAGGTCATAGTTTACTGAAATTCACTGACTTTCTATTTGTCTTGACAGTTTCTGCTATAAAGGTGCCTTGCCCTAGCCCCATCTTCCTCTCTCAATGAGAATCATTTATTGAGAGGGTGTCTCTTCACCATCTCAAAAGAGATAAAAGAGTGCTAATAGAAATTACAGTTAAGTCCAACCCATCCTTAAACCCCCCCCAAGTATTAAGCAGCAGAAATTATTCTGAACACAGTTGTTGACAAATGGTAATTAAAAGATTTGTTAATGTCGAGTGATTAAAAACACTGCAGGCATTTCACAGGAAAATTCAGCATGCAAATTGCTTTCTCTGCCACTGCTGGTGCTGCTCAGTTTGTTGAATGAAAAAGCCTCTTTTTTTCCACTGTTATCATAATATTAAAGAGCTGTCACTTCTCCTGTAATGGAATGCACAATGTGAAGAATTAGCATTTTTCAACAGCTATCTTGTTTGTGCCAGGATGAGCAATTATTGGCTAGATACTTTTTTTTCTCAGAATAGTAAGATAATTCTCTTTCCCCTAAGAAAGATGCGGTCAGTCACAGCCTGAAAGCGGTTTCCTCTTGTGTGTGTATGTATGTGTGCATATGCATGTTATTTCTCTGTCTGTTTGTTAGATTTGCACGGGATAAAAGTATGCGCTGTGATTCCTGTGACAGGCTTTAATCATTGATTCTCTCCAGCCTTCCATCAAAGGCTGCAGCACAGTGCTCACTAAAGGCAGATGAGAGGAAGAACCATGAATGTGGAGTTGACTTGCGCGCCACAGTCAAATACTATAGAATTAATCATGCTGGGGTAAAGCATCTGTGTGATGGAGTATTACACACCTAAATCCTCACTGGTGTTGTCTTCGCTTAGCAATTCAGGATTAATTCACTGCTCAATACAGGTTAATACCTTGAGTGTGCCACATTATCAAATGCTGATATTCTGAGAAAAGGCTGTCCTTAATAACTACATTACAAGCTCTCTGTTGACTTTGATGGATTAGCATAAAACTCTAATTATTTAAAGCATTTTTAAACTCATACTGTTGTCTCTATGCATGGAGCAACTCCTACAGTAATGGCTGCCACATGGCAAAAGGTGATAATGTGCTTGTGTGTGATGTACTTAAAATGTTAATGTTGAAAGCTAGTGTTTTACTATGAAGGAAGCTGACATGCTACCTGGTGGTCTTATGCCCATTTTTGCGCACACACACACACACACACACACACACACAGATACACATACTACATTCTCTGTTATCACAAATATCATTTACCATGGCATAATTGGTCCATTCAAAACAGCTTTCCTACCTAATCAAAAAGCCATCTTCATATTGGAACGGGGCAATGTGTGAATAGAGTGGATGGAGCCAAAAGTTAACGGGGCACATAGAATTAGATGCTGGGGGATATACTGTATGTTCAAATGCGTGCTGTATCATAAAGACAGTGATAAGCTGAAATAATTTTCCCTGAATTAGCTGAAATCAAATAACATGGTCAGCTTCCAATATGGCGGCAATGGTGAGTCAGTGGTGGTCAAACAGGTAACAGTTACAGTGTTATCAGCAGCAGTAGTAAGGTTATAGCTTGCTTTGTAGCTGAATTATTTTTTTTTAAACAGGACAATCTATTTGAAAATGTTCATATTCATGTAAATTTTCATAGTGTTTGAGGGCCAGACAGTAGGTGGTAAAAGGTTCATTTAATCTTAACTGTAATTTTATTTAAAGAAATATTTTAGTCAGAGAAAACGAAAAAAAAATGAAGAGAGGTGAATTCATAATGTCTCTGCTCAATGCAGCTTCACTGTCCAGTAACAAAGCTATGTCAAACTGGGGACAGCAGTGAATGGAGCCAAACCAGATCTCTGCTGTTCAGTGTTATTTGTAGTCATAATGACAACATAGTACAAATGACCGGTCTAACATAGAAGTGTATAGGTTCACTAATTGACCATAACGAAACTTAAAATTAAAAGCTGTGTGAATGGGATGGCAGGTGATGTATTTTAAGCAGTAATAAAGCAGGGGCCAAGCAGCAAATTGTAGTTAGGATGATGTATTCATATTACATTTCATAATACATTTATCATTAGTGTGTATTTTTGGTGGCTGGTGGAGGGCAGGAATGATCGGCTCATCTCCAGAGAGTGTTTCATCTATTAACTGAGATCTCCTTTTACACTTTATGGGTTTAATGGTTATAATATAGCAGTCCGATCCCATAACACTGGTAGGATAACAATTTATAATGTCAATAATATATTATAATGACAAGTGATGTAAATGGGATGAGATAAACTTAATTAAATGGGCAGGGTGGCTTAGCAGATGGTGACACTGTCCAGTAACTGAGAGGTCATGAGATCAAATCCTTCTAATGGCTAATGTGTCCATCCACTGCCATGTTTCTTGTCCTATGTGTCCTTGAGCAGCACAACAAGTCTCCTCTCACTTTTTATAATTTTCAAGATCAGAGTGCTGGCTTAACATTCACTGAGCAACGAGTAGTGACTGGCTTGTCTTTGTTTAGCTTTTTGTATGTTTTAAAAATGCGACTGTTTCAATTGAGAACGAACATGTTAGTGCAACCTGATGTGAGCTATTATACAGAGACGTGCTAAACCTGACCCATCACTGAAATTCCAGAGAAATCATCTTATCTTACAGGTTTACAGCAGGTTCTTGAAATGAAAGTGAATTTTTCTTCAGTTTCTGTTCAGTTTTAAAAGAGAGAAATCTCAGTACCTGGTCTCACAATAGCTGAGTCACTGATACTCAATAGCGTCCTATCCCTCCTCTGTAGATGCACATAGTTGATTGCAGGGCCTCTTGAAAAGCTTAGCTGTAGCCACTTGCCTACATAGCAAAATCTCATGCTATTATTTCATATTTACTTATTTCATCCAGTTTTAAGTGGAAACCCAGGTGAATTGAGCAGCAGTGTCGTGTCCCTTTCCTCCCTTCCGATTGTTTTGTTAACTTTGGAAAAAAAAAAAAAAACTCTGTCTGGTGAACCAAGATGTTCAGAATGGAACCATCAGTCCCATATGGTGCAGAATGTTCAAAGGACACTGATCGCAGGAAATAGAAAGAGCCAGCTTGCCTGCAGTGCTGTTCTGTCCCATATGCAGACTGTGGTGTTTGCAGGCTTTCCGACAGACAGATGCCATCTTGATGTGTTTAAGTGGGTTGTCATCCACTGTGGAGATGTTCATCTTGCCTCGTTTTTGGTGAGTAAAGCAGAATTAGGCTCCCTACCTAGAGAGAAAAAGATGGGGAGCCATGATAAGAGAAAGTGAAGGCAATAGGGTGATGTTCTTTCTACAACTTTCTACTCAGTTGAGGGTGTAAGTGACCTCAATTAATTTAACAGTCTCCTCAGGTTGCAAAAGTCCTAAACATTTTGCTTATTTTAACTACATTTAACACTTTTCCCACCCACAAAATGCTGCCATGAATTTTTAAAAACTGACACTGAGAGATCATTTTGCAAAATATATATTAGTGTGTAATTTGTCTTCTTATTTTAATATTCTACCTGGAAAACACATAATCACCTAGTATAAACACAAGTCAAATATTCATTCATTCGTCTTATCGAGCTAAACTCCTTCTCTACATACTGCAAGCTGCGTGGTGTGTGGACTTCTCATTAAGACACCTTTATTAAGTTCCAAGCACTGAATAAGTTGAGAGACGGAAGTTGCATCTTGCATACAGATCTATCAAAAGATGGTGTCTTTGACTTTTTCTTCTTGTGGCATCTAATTATTTTAAGACACAATTAAACTTTCAGAGTGAGATATTCATATATACATTACAGTCCATAGGGAAAATGCACATGAACATCATGTGGGTTTGATTTGAGAGGACTATATATATATATAAGAAAGAAAATCATATCCTTGTGATTAATAACAGAGAACTGGAAGAAAAATGGCTTTTATTCATTTTTTTTTTTACTATTACATCTCTTTTCAATAATAAGGTGTTATGTCCACTCCAAAATCAAGGAAAACTGGAATGCAGGCTTCTCTGCTAAATCATGCCTGTTATAACTGCTTATCAAATAAGTGCCACAAATTAGTGCTTTTTCCATTTTGGATCTTTGATATCTGTGATATTTTTTAACTGCATATAAAAGCATATCTGGCACAAATACAGATACATTTAGTTTTCTTGTCAAACCCCTTAAACAACAAAAGCTTTAAATATTATTGTGGGCATAATGTTGGTTGGAATTGAATGACATGTCAGTTTTAATTTCAATGAGGCATTGAGGGGGAAATGAAACAGAGCAAAAAACGCCATATGACAGGACAGCTGTCTGGGAAGATGCTCTCTTCTCTTGCTCTTTGTTTCCTTTTTAAGTGTAGCAGGAGGCCTCTTGGAGTTTGGCAACGGAGAGCTGAAGCAAAGACGTTAGTATTTGGCCTAGAAAGTCAATTAAATTCATTCACGTGTGAATACTTATGACAACAAACTGATGGTAGAACAAAATAGTCAAGCTGCCTCACCATGTTGCCATTGCCACTTTTTGGTCCCTTGTCAAAACTCTGAGTTCAGAATAATGAAGAAGTGGTTTGTTGATCTGCCAATTGAAAAACTGGGTGTTTCTGTCCACTCTGCCTATTAGCACAGAATATGCTTGCAAAAAGTCATGCAGACATTAAAGCTGCTCTAATTAAGTCTGAATGGGCATGTGAATAGTTTGTCACAATTACAACTGCTACCACTCTCGATGCTGTTAGGCCCTGCCTCCAGAGCCCCTACTGCTCACCAAAGAAGGCCTGCTAGCAGCTATGATACTTTATACCGTCTGGACACAACCTGAGAACAATTTGAGAAAGGCACAGTGAAGTAACTTGTAAGAGGTAGTCTTGCACCTTGTCAAGAGAATCTGAAAGTGACACCTTGGCAATTGCTGACCTTTCGAATGTAGAGAAGGATAGAAGATTTTTTTTCTCCTATTAGGTGAATTTACACTGCTAAGGCCAGGAAGTGGCAGAGAAAATGAATATGTCAAATTGTTGTGAAATATCTGGTTCCAGAAGCTTGGTGACACACTCACAGGGATAGCTGGTGAACTACGTTGTCTGAGATCTAACCGCTAACATGAAAGCCAACAGGAAATATGCTAGAGCTTGTCAGTTACAGGATGGTGCAACACAGCTAACAAGTAATGATATAGTTGGCAATTCAGAAATTCTAATTTAATTTTGCACTCATTTGAAGTTACTCTGGATAAAAAGTCAACTCTTTGTAGGTTAGTTGGAGCATTTTTAACAAGCTGAGCCAAACAGACAATTAAATTTAATGATAAAGTTCTTACATTCTTTTTTTTTTTTTAATATTTTCTGTGACAAAAGTCACAAGCCAGCTCTGGCCTTTGTCAGCCTTTTAATTGTTGCTTTTGGTCATTTTCAGGCCAGCTGAAAACAATTAATGGTGATTGGGTCGGTTCAGAGAGGTTTGAAGTGGCACTCTGGGGCCATGTTAGCCAGGGCAATCTCCGATTAAGCGATTAACAGTCTCATTGCTTCCTGGGTTGTGGCAACAAGGAAGGTAGGAGAGATGGTTTAGTAAACAGTTTAAATGAATGCAAAAAGACTGCTGCTGATCCGACTGAGGATTAACATATTTTTGCAACTTTCCTCTCCTTTGAGCTCTCTACCCAGTCTGGTCTCTAGGTTCAATCACACTGACTTTTATAGACCCCCAGTTTTTGTTCTAACCACACAAGCTGCTCCCAGCTCACAACATTAGACAATCTGACTTCACACTGCCTGCCCAGAGCGAAGTGATGGTGAAGTTTGTGAGAGGATGTTACAAAGAGTTAAACATCTAACAAGAAACAAGGAGCCATTTAGTTTTGTCAGGAGTCAATGGACAAAACCAGAGTGTTTTATTGGTTTTCACAGAATGTAAACGGAGGTTACTACCTGACTGCAAGAGAGAGGCACAACATCGAAGAAAAATGCTAATCCCTGGTGGGTGTTTTATAACAGAGTACTGGTGATACAACAAGGAAACAGGTGAGATGAAAGCTGCCTGTTGTTATGGAAACAAGGTAAACTGTTGACTTTTTTTATTTTACCCCTTTATTTTTCATCATAAAATGAGCATACATACCGCACATTCACACGTATTTTCACATTTGAATTTTGCAAAAGAAAACTGCATGCTTGTAACGAAATTCCTTTGGAAAGCAATCAACATAAAAGGGTGAAATTATGCTTTTTATACCACATTGTAACTTCATCAACAATCTACACGTATTGAAAGTCGTGGGGAAGATTGTGTGATGGCTTCACTGTCCATATACTCAGACCTTTTCAGAACCTTGTCTGGTGGGGTCACAAGGATCCTCAAATACAACACACATTCAGCCAACTGTTGGTCGAAGCCTACACCATCTGTCACACGTTTCTGAGGTGAAGTAGCAGCACCCTGAAGCTGCGACACTGAGAAAGTTCAACACATTGTCTACCGGTGTGATCACACCTACTGTACAGTGGATATAAAAAGTCTACACACCTCTGTCAAAGTGTCAGGTTATTTTGATGTAAAACAGTGAAACCAATATAAATCATCTGAGAACATTTTCCACCTTTAATGAGAGTTATAACCTGTAAAAGTCAAGTGAAAAACAAACTGAAACAATAACCTGCTGCATAAGTGTGAACATCCTTAAACTAATACTTTCTAGAAGCAAAACTCTGATTTTATAACAGCACAGTCCTCAGTCTTTTTGGGTAGGGGTCTAGCAGCTTGGCACCCCTTGCCTTAGCAATTTTTGCCCACTATTCCTTGCAAAAATGATCCAGATCCATCAAATTGCAAAGGCATCTCCTGTACTTTAATATTCTTTCGGTGAAGCAATTCCTTTGTTGATTTGGATGCATGCTTTGAGTCGTAGTTGTGCTGAAACGAGGAATCCCTTTTCATCTTCAGCTTACAAACAGATGCCTGAGGGTTTTGCACCACATTCTACTGGTATTTGCAGCTATTCATAATTTCCTCCATCCTGACTAAAGCCCCAGTTCCAGCTGAAGAAAAGCAGCCCCAAAGCACAATGCTGCCACCACCACGCCTCACCGTGGGTATGGTATTTATCTGGTGATGTGCTGTGTTGTTTTTGCACCAAACATACCTTTTGGAGTTATGGCCAAAAAATTCAACCTTGGTCTCATCGGACCATAACACATTTTACAGGAGACTGAATGTTTTGTTTTTGTAACATTTCCTTCCTCATTGTATTTCATAGTTTATCTAAATCTTTTGAAAGTCTTTTCTACCTCTCTCCTGATCAAGACTTGAGAATCAAAAATGAGATCTGGTTCGTGCTTTGGAAGCTCTTTGTGGACCATAGCTTTTGCAGTATGGTGCAAGTAAGAGGATGCCAAGAAAATCCAGCAGAAACAGCTGAATTTTATTTGGGGTTAATCAGAGTCACTTTAATTGATGGCAGGTGTATACTAACTCCTATTTAACATAAGCTTGAATGTGAGTGGTTGATTCTGAATCTCAATTATGAGAGGGTGTGTGCAACCAAGTTCCAAGTTTTCAGTTTCAGTTTTAGTTTGTTTTTTATTATAGGTAACAATAAAATGTGGCAAAAAGTTCTGAAATTATTAATCTTGGTTTCATTTTTCTTACATCAAAAAAACCTGCTATTTTAATAAGGGTGTGTAGGCTTTTTATATCCACTGTGTGGCTACATTTCTTCAGTCAGGACTGTAGTGGAAATGTTTTCCTTGCTGCATTTAGTTTAACAGTCATGCTGCTTAATTACAAGTAAACCAAGACTTGTAATGAGGTCTTGGTAACTTCTTATCCCACCAAATTACTGTTGTCAGTGCCAGTTTGGGCAGTGTTGAGAGGAAGGATGTCCTTTGCAAAATGAGATTACACAACCAGTTCTTTGGGAAATTGGTTCCAGTAACTTGAAAATGTATATGAATACGAGTCCGTTTTTTTGTAATTTTTACTTTTCATTTTTATTTTTCAAGCCCCCTTCTCTGGGCATGTTTTTCTGTTTGGAGGTGACAGTGACTCAAGCATTATTATAATTACTGCCTCACTAATGCCACGAGTCTGCAGGCAGCAGACTTTGAAGACTACAGTCCTGTAATTGTCTTTCAGTCTTGTTTTGGCCTTACTGTTTCTTGGAGCGTTTGTTAATTACAGCATCTCCCTGATTTAATTTCAGGTTGCTCTGTGTCCCCAGCAGGACATGTGAAGACAAGGAAATGGTTTTGTCTTACCTGGCTAGCACGTTTACAGTTGGATGAATATGAACCACAGAACATTTTGAAATCCCTCATCCCTCTCTTTTTTTAGTTAAATTGTGTTAAAATGCTCTGAGTAAAATGCAAATGTTGAACCTCACACAAAAGGAAAGAAATAGGAAAAAATATAGTTTACTATCACTAGTGAAGACTGTAAAGGTCAAAACCACAGCACACTAGCATTTCTGTGAAAGAGCACACATCAGAACTCGAGAACAGAAGTTTTTTTTTGATGGGAGCAAATTAGATTTGTGGAAAGCATTTCTAGAAAAACCTGGCCACATCACAACTCAGTTGACTTTAGTGCTGCATGCTCATTCTTTCTATCCCTAAGAGTCAAGCACACTATTATGCATATTTCCATAATAATCATCTCTATTAACTGAATTGTAAGTAGTTTCTGCTGGAGTCCAATTAGATTTGATGTTTGAGGGGAATATAAAGGGCACTGAGGACTTTGTATGATGTATTATTGAATGGAAATTAATGGCAGCTTGTTTTGTCAGCTGTTACTGGCTATCTCTCCCACCATCTGTTGTCTTTTACAGAAAAACGAAGGGCCCCTATTTCTCTCCATTCTCTTTTTGTTTCTCTCAGTCTGTCAAAAGAACAGATTGAGATTGAAAATCTTTGTGCAAGTCTCATAGATTCACTTCTTTAAAAAAAAAAAAAATCTTCATGCGCAATGACCATTCTCTCTTGTGAAATTTCATCAGAAGGGGATATTTTAACCATTTACTTTGTGATAGGGTACATTAAAATCTGGAAGTAGCCATTAGGCGGTGTGTAGACTGTGGTCATAAAGGGATGCACAGGATCAGCACCAAAATTCAGGCTATGGCATTCAATCAATGATTGATTGGTGTTAAGAGGCCAAAATGTGCCAAGAAAATATTACCACATTACTACACCATTAATGCAGCCACCGCTATCCTAGCCTGTTGACACGAGGCATGCTAGGAAAGGCAGGCCCATGGATTCATGCTCTTAACTGAACTTTTGACCATTTTGCCTCTGAAGAGATCCAGATTCATAGACTGTTTTCCAGCCTTCAACTGTCTGGTTTTGGTGAACCTGTCCCCACTGCAGCCTCAGATTTCTATTCTTGGTTCACAGGAGCGGAACCTGACATCTCTGCTGTTGTAGCCCATCTGCCTCAAGGTTCAACATGCTGTACATCCTGAGATGGTTTTCTGCTTCCCACAGTTGGAAAGAGTGGTTATCTGAGTTACCATAGCCTTTCTGTCAGCTTAAACCAGTCTGGCCATTCTCCTCTCAACATCTCTCTCAAAATGTCTGTTGTGAAAAATGACTATTAGTGTACCAGACAATTTGGTTTTTAATAGACACCATGCCAGTGCCAGGAATCAAACCTGTGACTGTCAACATGTTCCCGGACCTCTGAGTCAGTGTCTACATCTTCAGTTTATTCAATGATTAGAACAGGTCTGGTGTTTTCCTCATCGAAAGCTGTTCCCACATTTGAAGAAACAAATCAACCGCATAGGACTATGTAGGCGGGTTTAAAAATGGAAATGACATCTGCCTAGATAACCATCCAACAGCCAAGCTACATCTAGGTAAAACAGCAAAAGGAAAACGGCCAGAGGAATGCCAACGCATTGTAAGTGGACTTCTAGAAATACCAATACTTACAAATCATTTATTCTTAATTGTTCCAATTAACAACAATTAATTAGCTTCACAGGTACTGTAGCTCCTGTGTCACTGGAAATGAGGAATCTGACCCCTGTCCCAGCCTGGATTTGATGCTATTGCTCCTTGAGCTTCAATGCAGCTAACCTTGATCTTTCTTTCATGATCTCTTTAAACTCTCAAATGTCACCTTTCTTATCTTCCTGCTTTGACAAAAACAGTGCTCACAGTGGCTAACCTGTAAAAATCCACCACAGCAATTTATGAAAGCTACCTCAAACCAGAGACCATGGTGAAGGGAATTGATTTTTCACTGGTCTCTAGCCCCAGCAGTCATGGCATTGTTCCACAAAAAAGGGCCTGCTGCTGGGAATTGGAGAGAAGCAAAGAGTAGAGAGAAAATACCATGGATTTGAATACTTGATAATCAAATTAGGTTTCCCAGAGTGCCATGGAACACCTGTGCAGTACCGATAAGATAAAGAACACAAGGGAATAGAGGACAGAATAATCACAAGAGAAAGGAAACCCATAAAAGCCCAAACAAGGTGGGGGATAAGCAATGAATAATGTAATGAACTTGTAACAGCTCAGAAATGATCTCTTTCTCGTTCGGTCTCTTGTTTTCTCCATTTCCCTTTCTTCTCTCTTCTTTTTCTCTTTTTTTCTTTTTCTGCTCTCAATGGTTCTTTAGAAATTTCCTCCTGAACTCATTATATGTAACATCACAGGAGACCAGTCTTCAAAAGGATTTAGACTGAACAAAATTAATGCTGCTTCCTCAATACCCAGCCACTACCAGGTCACTGAGTAGGAGTGAAACCTATGATTGGCAAATTGAACTTCACTTTTAAGTATTTCCTGACAAAGCCACAGTTCATAATTGCAACTCATAAGAATTTTTCCCTGTCTGCAGTTCTTTAAACACCAAACTGTTTCTCTCATCTCTGCACCAATGGGGTGATAGTACCTCAACAGTCAGGGAGTAATTTCCTCGATCCTATCAAGTTTCCTTAAAATGAGAATTGTGAGATGAAAGGGACAACTGCTTCTGCTCTTCAGGGCAGTGGAAGGATAACTGTTAGAGAAGTTATCCTGTGAACAAATAGCTGCTGATGGACCTGCCATGTGTAGATATGAAGATGAAGACTGCTGCTGAGGTGCTCCTGAGTAAGACACTTTCAGTTTAGAACTAAAAAAAATATATATATATTGAAAAACTGTGTGTACATAGATGACTTTCTATAGTTTCCATGTCTTCAGGGAATGGACAAGAAGCTGATTTGATATGATTACAGGATTGCCTAGTGGCAACCCTATGGTTGTCAATATTGCCCAATTCTGTAAATGGCAGTATTTGTGTAAATAACCATAGTTGCGGTTCCAACCAAATTTAGTGGAAATTATTATATTTTTTTCTATCTGCAAATGTAAATTAGAATTAATGTACATTTTCATCCACTACCATACATATATAAACAGTTGGTGTGCTAATTCTCCAATCTGGTGCAACTAAACCATTACAATAAAAGAGGGTGCAATGAGATAACATATTTAAAAAGACCACAAGTCAGACCTCAAATGGTGGAAAACCATATGGAAACTTTGATGGAATGGGAAATCTCCTTAGCGGTTCACACATGTAGTAGTGGTCCTTAAGTCTGTAACTTTTGCACTTATCGCATTTTGTTTTTGATGCATCAACTTTTTCACCTCAGCCAAGTGTTAATTTCCAGCCTCTGCTGTTTCTTTATGAGCAAATTGAGAAAGTGCATAAAAATAGGTAGATGCTGCTGTGATTGGATGCAAACTCTGGTCTCCCTCATCAAAGTCAGGGGAGTTAAATGTCAATCTACTACCCTGTCTTTCACATTCTTACTGTTTGCCTTGCTATGTAAAGGACTTAGTACTACTGAGTTGTTTCCCCTCACTGGTGATCCAGATCAAATACCCAATGAAAAAGCTGCATGTTAAATAGCTCCCAAGACATGTGCAGTTTATACAGTATATCCTTTTTATCAGTGTTTTTCATACAAATATGGTGGGTACATTATATGCAATTTGTGAACCAATTTTCAAAATTATAGCTCTTTGGCTACTTGACTGAGCTATAATGGACAAAAAAATCAAATACAACAATGGAGAGGTAACAATATAGCAGTTCCGAGTGCTATCTTAAGAGACCCCTAAAATATAGTCAAATCTCAAGAGGCACACATCAACAGAAGTGTAGCTACAAAATTGGACAGGACGGACTTTTTTGTCATTGTTTCTCCGTGCGTGCCATTTCTGAGTAACAGTTTGAGTTCATTTTAATCCAAAAATTGCTCTAGTTAAACAGTTACCAAAAACAAGACAGGTGAGCAGCTACTTAGAATAATGTATAACGTTATCCCCCTGGATTAGAGTGTAACCTGAGTGCCCGAGTGACAGTTTCTCCGAAATGATGCTATCATCGTCACCACTCCTCCCTTCAACCTTCTCCTGTGGTATTAAGCCACAGCACTGCAGGCACTACAGCTCTAGCCATCTGGTCAGCCTGTCTGCTCCTCTCCTCTGCTGTCACTCACTCCTGCCCCCTCAAGTGTCACTCAGCAGCCTGGTGGGCGCTGTGGTTGCGAAGCAGCAAGAGAACATTAGCATCATAAACTCTAATTACTGAGGTTAATAGTTGACAGTTGCAGCACAAATACTTCGAGGGTTCTCAATTAAACCTTTATTCAGCGAGGAAGTCTCACTGAATGGAAAACCACATCAGGAAACTGTGCACACAGGCAGTGCCATGTATGAGAGAGAGGCTCTTAAGAATGAACTTCAATTTTCAGAAGTTATAAAATCCCACAAACCCCAGTGTGTCAAAAGGGGTGATGGAGACAAAATTTGTGCCTCACATTGCTTAGTTTCTCAAGCCCTGAGTCACTACAGAGTTTGAGGATTTTTTTGTTTTAGTGTTTGATTAATTTGATTAATTTCCTTAAAGAGGACAATGGAAAACCAAAGAGAGGCCACAACTCTAAAGGTGGTGAACATATAGTCAACATTTTTACATCGAAATCACTTTTAATCTTGATAGATTCTATTGCCATTTGTAAAATAGCACATATGAGTTGTGCTCATACATATCGTAAATCCTTAAGCATTTCCCTGACCTAAAGAGCAGCTGTTCAAATTTGATAACCTTCTGGCAAAATTAAAAGAAATCAAAGGTTTTTTTTATTTATATGAGTCATAATGCACAGTGTGGTACCCAAAATGCCATGATGAACAGGATAGTGGCAGCTCCTCCCCAGAGGTCTTCATTTAATATCATCCCTGGGTGAAATATTACACCTATACCATATTGAGGAAAGGAAAAGCTAAACTGGAGGTATCCATGCATGCTGCATGCATTGGATACAGTATATAAAGTAGGGGGCACAGTATAGTATAGCACAGGGGAAATAAAGGCATGGAGAGACTAAAGTCAAACACTTCTACATATAGTTGTTTTAGTCTGATGATAATTTAATGACAATTTGCTGGACAATCCAACTGAATCCCTACTCTAATTAGTCAACGTATTCATCTCTGTGGAGATAATGTCATGAATCGTTTAAAAGTTTTGACAGATCCACATAAATGACACGTGACACTGACAAAGGTCAATTTAAAAGAAAAAAAAAATCCTAACTAAAAATCACACCAACCATGATGCCTATAAACACGCTAATGTTCCAACAAGACTTATTTTTGACCTTCGCCTTAATTTTGATCTCAACTACACACCTGTAGTTTTGTGACTGTATCTTGCACATTTGTGATGCTATTGCAGTGACAAAATCTGTCCACAGACAGACATATAAATATTTGCCAAAGAACTCAAAACCACCTCTGTTGCAGTTCCCGCTACAGTAGGTGTCCACATTGCACCATGATGACACACACACATATACACAGACTCACAAGGTGAAAACAATAATGTTGTCGTGGCTGGCAATCAAACCAGCACTTCTACTTCAACGTGGCCCTTGATAGAGGGAGCAGGGACTCCGGGTCACAGAAGCTTGGCAACACAAGTGTTGATTGTGGTCTTAAATATGACTCTTACCTCTAAGGCAGCTGTTCAGCACTCCCTGCAGAGCTCCTAATGAGAATGAAATCCAGCCACTAACAACACGAGTGTGACTGTTTACACACTGAACTTGTTAAGTCTCCCCAATTTCACACCATCTTGCTCTCGTACGTATATACACCTAGTGTAGCAGTGTGGAGCACTTGCAAACACAGCTCTGTACATAAAGTCACATGTATCTTTGCACATGTCCAAACACTCAGAAGTGCTAGAAACCATCTGTACTGTGTGTGCACTCACACGCACACACAAACCCAAACCCTCGCAAAGACACCAGTACATAAACTCTGTACATAATCATCTAATCATCTGTCCCTTTTATCTGCTGATTTCTCGCCTCTCAATTTTTCTCCCCGATTTCATCTCTCCAGCATCTCCGCCACCTCTTTGTCTCCTCTATCTCCTTTGTCTCAGTGGCTTCACATCCTCGCCCACCTTACTCTATCTACAGTGTCTTTTCAGTTTCACAAGTAACTTATACAGAAAAGCAAGAGAGAGTGAGCCCTATAGTCAAAGCTCTATTTACGCTAATGGTGCACTCTGGCTGTAGGTTGTGTACGCACAATGAAAGAAAGGAAAAGAGATGAAGGGGACAGTGTAAAAGACGGAGGTGTGCGTGTCCTCAATGTGAAAGCATGCATGTGCACTCGTGTATGTATGTGTGTTTGTGTGTGTGTGTGTGTGTACGCCCATCTGTGTGCAATTCTGTATGTGTATGTGTGTCCTGTTTCTACTTCTCCCATCTGTCCCTTCTGCCTTGACGTCCAAACACTCTTCTAATGTGCTGTCCAATAAGCCAATGATTATCATATCGGTGCAATATTAGCTTCTATCACCGCCTGGCTGAGGATCAGTAATTGCTGTCCGTGCAGAGGAAATGGGAAGGGAAATTACATCTGCCTATACAAAGAGATCATTTCCTTGTTAGTCCTAAGAGACTGTGATGACCCCCCCTCTCCCTCCCCCATGTACACACTTACGTGAACTTGATGTTTGTGATGTTTGTTACGTGACCGTATGTGTGTGTGTGTGTGTGTGTGTGCGTGTGTGTGCAAACCGATGTGTTTGTGTTTGCATTTATAATAGACCTTCTCAGCATGCAGATGAATCTGGCACCGATATCAGAGGTTTATTAGAGAGAAGATTAGGACAAGGGCAGCGGTGATGTATAGGTGTCTCCCGCTGTCTCTGAGTGAGGTCCCTCATTAGCATAGAGAAAAAAAAAACTGAATGTACTTTTGTAAAATCAGGCCAGGCGAAGAAATGTTTGTATGCATTCAAGTACACATGTAATCATTGATTTTATCTGCACATAAATAAAGGACTTTATTCTAATTAACTGTATTTGCCTTGATCAAGGCCCTGGCACACATTCCTAAGAATTTTACTGTTCAATGAAGTACTAGTCATTTAATTAAACCTTTTTATATTCTAAGAAAATTCTGTATTTGTTGATTTGAAAAGTCTCTATTTTTTCATGTACCAATTTTCTCCTAAATATTTTATCCTCAAAGGAACATAGATTGCAGAAAAACAAGATGTTCCAACTCAGACATCTGAATTTTAACAAACCTTTGACATACAGAGCATCCATATTGTATTAATACTGAAGCTGTTATGAAAACTCAAGTAAAAGTGACTGAAGCTCGAGTTGTTAAAGTTGACTTTGAGGTCAACCTGAGATAACTTATCATCTTGTAAGTGACTTATTTATCTCTACTGGTAGCTTTAATCCAGCTACTGGTGGTTTGTTGGCATCTTTTAATTTCTTAGTTACTTGTTTGCCACTGTAAAGACATTTTGTGTCCATAAGTCTCTCTTGCCCTTATGTATAGAGCCAAATCTAAGGGCGTATGATATATTATTATTATTAGGACAATTAGCAACACCACATATGTAGGTGGGACTGAGGGTTTAAATCTTTCTGTTATTCATTATTATGTTAGTTTTGCCAGAAAAAAAGTATTATTCCAAAGAGACAACTACTGGAAATTCATATATTTGTGTATCTTACCAACACTATTCTTGTTGATCTGTACTCAAGTAAAACATAATAGAAAGCATACTGTGCTGCTATAAAGTATGCTGTTGGAAAATCATCCTCACTCAAACCTTCCTCCCACAACATGCATAGCGTTTACAATGAATAATAAATGTGTAGCTTTTTGTTTATTTTTTTCTAAATCAAAATGCATATATACAATATGTAAATGTAGTGTTTATGTATTCATGCACATTCTCAACTGTCTACCTCAACTAAACAGGATGTAGATCACATGCTAACATTGAAAAGGCACTTCTGGGAGGAGATGTAAGAAGTGGCACTGCATATGTATATATATGTGTCTGCAAGCATCTGCTGCAAACAACAGGGAAACTAATATAGGGTTTAGTGTGAAAGTTGAGTCTTTTATTCTTCTTTCAACGGTGCAAAATCTGCCACAGTAAAGATGTTGCTTTTTTTTTTTTTTTCTACCAGTGTAGTTTCAATTGACTCAAGACAATTTTTGGAATGAGTTACTGCAACTTCAAACAAGGAAGAAAAAAAAGGATTTTAGATGTATAGCACTTTTATGTAGCTAATGACTCATGATTCAAGCGATTGAAACACAAGTTGAAACGAGCTGATTTGCTTTGGAATGACTCACATGAAGAAAATAAGGCTGAGTACCATATTAAATAACTTGTTTCCACTTCCACATTTCTAACTGTATCATCATTGCATTTCAAGGACACAACAAACGTTACATAATTTAGACTTCTTCACACTACACTTAACACTTGTTCGTGAAAAATTGACATATCTATGTAAAATGAGATGTATGTAGGTAGGCAGAGAGATGGATGATTGGATAAATTAAAGCACAGTTTGGGGTATTATTGCCACCATAAAAGTATGTGGGCGTTATACTGACACTGATCATACTTGAGTAGGATGAAAAAGAAAGCTGACTGGACTGCTCCATTAGGAAACCAATCCATCTCCTCCAACTCCTTCTCTATAGCTAAGTGCATACAAGACCAAGCCTTCAACTCCCACAGAGTAAAATGAAGCTGTATGTACATCAAACATGTTTTATTAATGCCTCTACCATTCATTTAATCTATGTTCCTCTTACATGTTCCATGTGTATTTTCCCTGAAAGTGATCTTGTTCAAAAACAATCCCAGGTTCTTTTACTAGTTCTTATTTATTAAGCCAACATTTTTACTTCCTTTTATTTTTTTTATCATATCAGTTTTATTCAGCTGTTGTTAAGGCACTTTGGCTTTGATCAATTAAATTGATCCTAGAGGCATCAAATGTCTCAAAATTCAAAATTTGCTGTGTTTTATTTGTGTAATTGAAGTGACATGAGCTGCCAGTGCCAAAGTACGAACATTCATTTATCATCAGTGGCAAGTCTTACAGTTAGTCTTACATAACAGCAATTCTACTCAAACATAGAACATTTCTGCATCCCTGCTTCTGCAAATCACATATCTGACACCCATATAAGGTAGTGACATTATGTAGTGATATTATCTGTGGTCTATGGGCCAAAATACTAGAAATTCACTTAATTGTGTTACAGCAAATAGTCTCTTTTACTTTAAATACCTCTCCAACTCTCTCTCTCCATCATTGTCACAATAAAGTGTTCCAGTAATTGGTAATTACTTTCTTCCTCCACTGATTCCCACAGCTGTGTTCAATGTATTTTGGATTAATTTTAAAAAGAACAATGAAATGCTTGTCATATTCAAAAAATTCAACAATGTAATCTAGAACTAACACGCTTTATAAATATAAAACTACATGTAATTGGTTTAGATAGACAACAAAGCATATATTTACACTTTGAGTCTATTTTCCTCCGTTTTACATACATAACTACATAACTGTGTTGTGATTGTGATCAGGCCAGAATGAATGTGTGTTGGGCTCTGAGAGCTTCTAAACTGCAGGTCATCTATATTCACTATTGTGCCTGAATACATCCTGTGTAGACAGAGAGGCTGCTACTGCATCAAAACTGGGAAGGTGTCTTAAAGAGAATTCTCATATGAGTGAATGCTAATGCTACAACCTTCAAATTAAAGTTTTCTCTGCCACTGAATGTGGTTTCTTGCGAGCAGGTGGTGGTGACAGTTGCTCGCCAAGAGCCTCAGCCATTGTTATAATATGCCCTCTGAGCAGCACTAGTTCTTCAGAGCAGTCTGGATGCTACAGTGAGTTGGTATCAGAAGGTGGGCTGGGGCTAGCTGGTTAGCATGCTAACTTTGGTAGAAGAAAAGAATGATGGAACTCAAAGAAACACATAGCTGTTGCTTTCTACCACTGTATACAGATCTTGGTGAGCAAAAGAATGAAGTTTGATGCCAAACTCACAACGTTTCTTCTACACTGCTAAATAAACATTTTCTAATGCTAACGCTGGCCATGTAGCGACAGCAAAACTTTCAAATGGCTCCTTTGAGAAACTGCTATTGGCCCATGATTTTGCATATCAAAGTTAACTCAACACATGAATTTACTACACCTTCATGATTGCAGCAATTCCCTGTAATGGAAATGGGTTAGTGCAAAATTTTGCTGTCACACTGTAAATGTTGGTGTGACCTTTCCTCCCATCTGTGTCCCCCCCTCCTCCCGCCTTCCTCGACTTCTCAGTGAGGAAGCCCAGCAGCATGTTGCCAACTCGTGTGACCTGAGGGAGCGGAAAGAGGACAGAGGAGGCAAGGAGATGAGCAGAGAAAGCTGGGGGAGAGGAGATTGAGCCATAGTGCTCCTGCTGGCAGGTAAACATACAGTGTATCCACAATATCCCCCTCTGTCTTCCATACCTCCTGTACCCCCTCTCTCTGCCTCTGGCTTTTGTCTATTGCCTCAGTTCCCCTCCCCTGCTGTTTGCACCACAGCCAATTTTTGGGTCACTGCAGACATCACATTGTGTCACGACACCAAAACGCTCACATCAAATTGTTCTCACTTTCTGGAAAAACACACAAGTTTATGTGCGCACTTACACACAAACACACTGTACTGGGCTCTACTACTACAGCTCTTTCCTCTCCTTTTCTGGCTTTGCTGGCAACAGATGGGCTGAGGTCTGTGTACCTCATGTGGAATTGTGTGTAACTGGTGAAGGACAGAGAGAAGGAGGATGAGTGGAAACAGAAAACCAAAGCACTACAGGATGTGTATGTGCATGTGCGTGGGTGTGGGTGTGGGTGTGTGAGTGAGGAAGAGAGAGTACGCATGCAGCTGGCTGAAGGCCTTCCAGGCTCGACTCTAGCAGTCCCTTATCATGATGCCTAACTTGACCATTTAACACTTCATAACCCTGAAACCCTCAAAGACCAGATCACAAACATAGAACCTATTTTGACCAAAAAAAAAACCCCAGACATTTCAGTCTTGACAGTCATCAGTAAATACATATTGTACATCAGAGTAAATACAGAGGAGACTGCACTGGACAACAGGTAACTACAATCAGAACTGTGCAGTTAGACAGTCCTTAAGACACAAGGATACAAATTGTATATATTCCTAACAGACCCTGAAATAGTTTCTTGGTTGTACTGGGAAGTTTGATTTGCAAATTTATGATCCAGTTTAAGCAGAATAGGCAAAACAGTGGCTAGATTTATGTGAGATGGTGGATAGAAAGATATGGAGAATGAGGACTGTAAGTCTGCAAAGAGCAATAAAAATGATTTAAGTGGGAAAGTGAACTTTAGGTGAGCTGTAATGTCACTACTGAAACTGCATTAATTAATTCTAATGGATAGCACACCGCACCGTTTTTGTGATTAGCTCACTGTTTACAGGCAAAATTCTTATTATTTCTTCCACTGCGATCTTGACAGACTAGATCCATTCGTAAAAATCAAATGATCGTGGTAACATCAATCAGCAATACACCCATCGTAACACCCGCCTTAGGATTAGATCACCATAATCAATGTATTTCTGAGGGATTGACTGGGTTGAGATCAAGACCAGTGACTCAGCTGTCTTGGCCAGGTGCTGAAACTCCTTTTTAAAACTCTCCAGCCCGTACTCTACTGTGATGTGTTTTTCGTGTGCGTAACTATCAGTGGGATCGAGACTTAACCCACCCATTTTATAGAGGAACAGGGCAAGGTTCAATTTGTTCAGTTCTGTTCTGTTACTCCGCAGTCTCTGATTCACTTTCCCCTGAGTGGCTGGATGGCTGCAGGCACTGTTTTGGTGATGTAGAAGCACTTTAAAGTCCCTGTACAGTAAGACAGTGCACAATAAATACAACCCAATGAAAAAATGCTGTTGTCTTTAATAAAATAGCTTTAGAATGAAGAGGGAGAAACAGTATGAACACGGTCAAACTAAAAATAATTTTTATATAGTTGGTGTTACCTCACCTACCTGTGTGTCTGTAGTTAACCTTTGACCTTAATAGATTTCCTGTTTGTGGTGTAGGTGCTTATTCTTTATTTTTTATTTTATCTCTTGCTGGATCTAACAAGCGACTAAATGTCTAAAATGTAAATGTGAAAATGTAAAAACATCTTAATAGCAGTAAATCTTTTCATTGCATCAGCTTTTGCTAATGGAGATACCGTGTATCCCTTGTGACACCTTGACTCCTTTGACTTTCCGTGTCCTTTTAGGATCTTTTTTGCAAAACTAAACCTACCACACACACAGAAACACACACGCACACACGCACTCTGACATCCCTTCCTTATGCCCTACAAATACCACTCACTGTCACTCCCTCAGAGAGCCCTATCGAACCGCTATTGACCGCTGCTGGGACTAATCGAAGGCCCTAGCAGCCTTCTTGTTCTGTTGGTTAATGGTGACCCACCTACCCTTCTCTCCCAGTTGCCGCTGCTGCCATCCTCCCTGTTCTATCTCTTCATCTCACCCCCTCCCCCCTTCCTCTCATGCTCTGGGTTGATTTGATGGCATTGATCCTTTCCACCTCTTGACCTCCTCCTAGAAGATTTAGTGATGTCGCTGTCCCACTTTGAACGCGTGCTGACTCCTGCTGGCTACAGTTTGGCCACAAAGAATTGCTAAAAGTCCTGCGCCATGAAGTTGAGTATGTCAAACTGAACTTTTACCTGCTGTTTGGTCATACAGAGGAATCACTTGCACCATTTAAGTGAAGGGGAATGAATAGCACCAGAAGTGTTTTTCTGCACAATTTTTAAAGGTTAAACCACAGGGAGTTATTCCACAAGCAGGTACATTAGATGTAATGAAAAAAAATAAGCTGTAGTGTTCGTAGCTTGTAATTTCGAAGTAATATAACCCCTCATGACAAGAAAAGGCCACATAATGTTCATGGACATGTCAGAGAGAAGCCATTTAAGAACTACACCATATACTTGTTCTTTGCAAGAGATAAAACCTAGCAGTATGCACATGGTTTCCAGGGCCATAGTCTACTGGCTTATACCCAAGTCATTTCAGAAGTGTGGGTGTTATAGCTATGCATATTTTTGTCTTTTTTGACAGCAGTACTTGAATTGTATGAACCAATAAGAAAGGTGGAAAATAAAAAGAATGAAAAGAAGAAACCTTCTAGAATATCCATCCATCCGTTACCTATATAGCTTATCCTTAACGGTCGCAGAGGCTAAAGCCAATCTCAGCTGACATTGGGCGAAAGGCAGGGTGCATCCTGGACAGATCACCAGTCCATCACACAACCACCATATACAGACAAACAATCATTCACAACTACGGGCAACTCAGAATCACCAGTTAACCTGACTTGGCTTTCTTCGGTGGAAGGGAGCTGGAGTACCTAAAGGGAACCCACACAGGCACAGGGAGAACATAAAAACTCCACACAGAAACACCCAGGGCGAACCAGGGTTCATGCTAATCACTGCACCACCATGCCACCCACTTTTAGAATATTATGTTGAATCACCAGGAATTTTTCCACATTTTTACAATTCATTTTGTAGTTTTCATAACCATCCTATATACTGTAATTATGCGCTCACCAAGTTAATTGCTCACAGTGCTGAAAATAAATTTGAGGTTGCAACAAAGAAGGAGTTGTTTGGCAGGTTTTAAACAAACCCTGCGGTTAGCAAAACTTATTTGGAAGAGAAAAGGAAGGAATAATCAAGTCAGTTCAAGTTCGATTTCATTTACATATCAAAATATCACAAATTGCAAATATGTCTCAAGGGGCTTTAAAAATTGTACAGCACACAACACCCTCTATCCTCAGACCCTTGATTCAGACATAAACTTTAACAGGTTTTTTAAAATGGAAGGAATCTTAGGAAGAGCAGAGGATGGACCAGTCTTCCCAGATAGACATTTGTAACATCTGCATGAAAATAATCAGGATGTACTTCTAAGAGGAAACTTCCAAACTGATGAAGGACACTTGATCCTTAAGTTTGTTTGAGACATTTAAAATCACCAGCATAAAAAACATGATTTTTGCTGTACAGCTATCACTATTACTGCCAACCTTCCTCACTTGCTGACATTTTAAAATGATTTGGTCCATCACTACTTTCTTATATATACCTTCAAATTCACTAAAAGAACATGGTCAAGTAGTGGAACAATAGTAAAGTGTGTCTTAAGTGTATTTGATTTTCATTTATTCAGCATCAAGCTGAACAACCAACAGAGGAGACTGTAAAAGACCATTTGTTCATTAATTCACAGTACATGTCGTATTCCGAATCCTATTTATGTCATTCCTTGGATGGAACCACCATGGTTTTTTTTCCTTCCAAGCCTTGGAACAATTGTCTGTGCTGGGAGCCAAGCAATCTGTTGGTGTGCTTCAGTTATGGATGGCTGCATAACGACATTCCTCCTGCAACCGAAACAACTTTTTAATCAAGTTAACGTCTGCACCAAATCATCTTTTTTCTTTTGCTAAGCTGTTTTTTCCCTCTGTTCTCCTCCTCCTTCAGTCTTCTTCTCCCCTGTTGCCACACATATGTGCACACTCACACACACACCACAGACACACACACACCAGCTCTCATCTTCCTTTTTTGGTATATTACCCAGTCCCCCGCTAGAATGGCTCAATTGTTTTAGCTGAAGACAGGGCCCATAAAGTGCCATTAAAGATGTATCACCACAGCGGCTAATGTTTTCTTATCCATTGTCGAAGCACCTCCAGGACTAGGAGACTAACAGATTCTTTTCCAGCCCATTTGCAGTCCTCCCTCTAACCTCCTTCTACTCCCCACCCTACCCCCTGCCTCCTTGTATAGGACCGCCTTTCTTTCCTCCTACCTCCTTTGCCTCATAGGCCTATTGGCTCTGCTTTTTCTTGCTGATAAGTTACAGATCATCAGCACCCTGCATCACTGATGAAGTATACTGAGAGCCCACAAATCCAGTAGGAATCCTTTCGGGGGTAGTCATTGTCCTCTATCATTTAGGATGTTTTTGTTGTTGTTTTTTTTCCCAAAATATGTTCTTAGCTATGCTGTATGCCATGTCTCTAGACTTGTTGTACAACTGTAATTTAGTCTTGTTGTGGAGAGAGAGGATGATAGTGAGAAAAAACAGGGAAGAGAGTAGATGGTTGCAGGATGGTTACTATTCTGTACCACCCCCCCCCCCTTCAGTCCCTACCCTTCAGAAAAAGGCAGATACTCCCAAATGTACAGTGCTTGGTCTCTAGGACACACATGACTGATGCACTGAATCATTTCTCATCCTATCTTGTTCGCTTCAATGAGATCTGCAGTTTGTGGGCTGCACACTTCATCCTCAATTATATTTAACAGCTCAAAATGAAATCAGGGATTTAGGACAGACTGCAGCTAGCAAAGTTCACTGCTCACCTACAGTACATTGTAATCATTCTACCAGCACAGTTACTGGGTTTTAAAAGTTTAGTAGTTTAAGTTTAATATAAATGCGGTGCCCTGCCATCATTTCCAATCTGACTTGTAAAGAAGGCACATGGATTACATGGTTTGTTTGTTTTTTTCATTAATATACAATGGAGTATGGTTAAGAGGCTGCTTGTATTTTCATCTGAATTCAGTTTAAACCAAACTTATCTTCATCGAATATAGTAATCTGAAACTATCATTTTCCATGATGGAAATATAGTGTATCAGACAAATGTTTGAGTGTATGAGACAAATGTTTGATCATCATCATAATCATGTGCAAATACAGTTGCTGTATTCATAAACAATAATTCGGAATGAGGCCTTTCATCAGCAGACCAAAAGGCACTAGCAGTGCTTAAAATCATTTTGCTTTTAATCACAGTTCTTAACTCATCATATAGTAATAGTAATACTAGCAGTAGTATGTGACTCATTCTAAATGACTCATTTTTTCGCCTTCATTGAAGGTGAGAAATTTTGATAAATGTGCATGTTCTTTTCAGCAAACTGAAACAGGTGCATATGCCCTGGGACTGGCCACAGATGAAGACCCATTCAAAATGTAGCTATCTGTTCCGTTTAGGTCCAGAGATCAAAAAGTCTTAAAGGAAAATCCCTCGTCAGTGATTTGCAGTTTTCTCATGTCAAACAAATTTACTGTATGTTTTTATTTAAGTGAGTAACTTGAATAACCAGCGTGCTCTTTCTGTTATAAATGAAAAAGTGAATGTGTAATGAAATGTTTAACTGAATTCTCTGGGTTGTTCCAGTCTTTCTTGGCCATGTATGAGTAGCAGTTAATGTTAGCTAACTTTCGCTATAGATGCTGCTTACATTAGTCAGGTTGCTCTCTCTTTAGGATGTTTATTGTTGTATATTTGGAGTGAATTTATTCAGGTTCTCTGGGCTGAAAAAAATGTCAGTCACAGAGCAGTATTCTGTAAACTGAGAAAACCTTGAAAGTACAAAATGAGACCAATAAAACCAAATCATTACCATCAAACAAAAAGTGAAGGGTACTGTAACACTCATGATTTGGTCACACATCTGAGCCAAAGAGCTCTTCGATAGACAGCCAGGCATATTCCATCATGTGCTGAGGCCTTGGAGAGTCAGTTGAGAGCAATTCCGGGGCCTGGCTTTGCAAACTGCCACTGACATGAGCTTTTGTGGCGATTTCTGCTGATGCCAGCATGACACCACAGCAAGTCGGGGGCAAGTCAAACAGAAATCAAACCAATCGAGCAATCAATTGTGCCCATGACTGGCTCATCTCAAATAACCGGATTATGTCAGTGGCTGCAAATGTTACACAGTCTTGCTTTTAACAAGCCTTCAGCCACAACAACAGCACCCATTGGTGGGAAACTACAGTCTTCTGTGATGAAAGCAGTGCTTTAGGTGATGTTGAGCGTATAGTCTTTTGAAGTATAGTGTTCAACAGAGCCACTAGGTTTTGGGATTTTACTGAAAGACACTTTAGAAGGGCAGGTGCTTGAACCTTTCCAGCTGAAGGGGATCTCTTCACTCACAGTTGTGCTTGAATACAATAAGAACAGAGGACATAGCCCTAAATGTGGAGAGGCCTAGTGGGAGCCAACAAAAAGATCATAAACTTGATCGATGTTATCACGCTTCTACCTGCTCACTCGCTGCACAACAGCACGAGTTTAATAAACTAGAGACCGTATTCATTAGTGTGCATTTATATGTAATCCTCCCATGAGAATTTTGTATTTGTCCCCATGGGCTTTTCCTGAAGCCCACTGTAATGGCTTTGTTCTCCACCAAATTGGAGCTAAGTTATAAAGGCTTGGCGAACACAACCCTGACAAGATGCTGAGATCCAGTCCAATCAACACCCTGATCCAGCCACCTCAAGTGATATCTGATGTGTGACACCATTGTAAGCCCACTGAGAGTTTTTGTCTTCCAAGGATAGAAGTGCAGTTTGCGCAGGGAGGAGCAACTCAGATCTCTGAGGATGCTTTGCTTGGTGTCACATCTGTCCTAGCCCTGTCTATCTATTGCGGTTATTCCCTACAGTATATACTTCTGTTTTTACTCTTCACTATCCTTTCTGTTGTCTTGTTATGACTTTTCTACTCGTGTCATGGCTTCTTTCCCCCTGCTGCCTGACAGAGTGGCAAAAACGCATTTTTTTTTCTCACCATATGCAGTTTATTTCTGCTTCCATCACATCTGACATACCTGGAAAGTTTAGACCTAGTTTAGGAATGCATGACTTAAAATTTCCTGATATCAAATACATCCATTCTACTGAATTTCCACATGGGCTTCTTCTTCTCACTCTGTCACCTTTTTTTCTCTCTGTCATCCCTTACATCATCTTATATATGTATGTTGAAAAATATGGCACCGACCATATGGCACCAGGGATGCAAACCAGTGTACATAAAATCACATTTCAGATAAGATACAGACAATCAAGCTCACATATAGTGTTATCAGTCTTTATAGACATCTGAGCCATGTTCTCTAATCTTGACAGAGATGAGACAAGCTATGGTTTGGTGTGGTTAATGGGTCAGTGGCTGTCTGTACAAACAAGCCAACAGATAAACAAGCCGTGAGGACACAGGATGAAGGAGGGGAGAGATGAAAGCTGAGGGGGAGGCGGTGGGGGGGAGTCAAGAGAGAGGGGTCGAGGGGCGGTGAGGCCGCGAGACAGGAGATGATGAACCACTACAAAGGCAAAGAGAAATCAAAATGGAAATGAGGCGCCACCAAAGAGCACTCCGGTCTCCCACTAGACGAGTTTGAAAACCAGGCAAGAGTGAGGAGCTGGAAGGAGTGGAAAAGGAAGGAAAAGGCTAAGTTTAGGAATGAGGTTTTCAACTACATTTACTGAAGATGAATGAGACTATTTATGGCCATGGAATATATATAATATATATATATATATATATATATATATATATATATATATATCATAATTAAGATCCAGTTGGGATGACCTGCACTTTTTTTTTTTTTAGTGTACTGCTTCTTCTCACAGCAGCTAATAAGTGGATTATAGGCACTACGTTTATTGGTAAATTTAATTACATTTATTTTTTTAGTTCTCCTTTTTGTTTGTTTTGTTTGTTAACGTATTTCTGATGAAGGACTGTTTGTGTTACTGCCACCGAATCATCTTTGGGGAGTAAACTGAAAGACTCTGTGGTACCATCCAACAAGATGTGGTCACTAAGGTGCTTATGCTTGCTGTGACAGTCAAATCTGCGACCCTTTGAAGTAGTTGCCGGGTAAGGTAAAAAGAAAAAATGTCTACAGTTTCCTATACACATTTTTACAGAGTGCAGTAAAATACAGGGGAGTTGCAGGGTGAGACAGAGTTTGACTGCTGGGAGACTGAAAGAGGAAATGCAAAGCATCAGGTAGAGTGAAGGCATGTGAGAAAATTTGTAGAAGCTCCTTTCTTTCTAAAATTGCTGATACATGGAGATTGTACACTTTCCTCTGCCAACTTTGTCAGTAAAGTAAATTCAGTCTGAGCTGATGTTCCAGCCTCAGCTGATCACCTGGTAGGTAATTAGTAGGATTCTTAAAAGCTGTGCACAGCCACACACAGGTGTTTCCAGTTTAGCTGATTAGAGTCCTCCTTTAGTTTGGTTGGACTTTACTGTGTGTTGAAGAGCTCACCCAACTTAACAAACTTTAAGCTGTCCCACTCAGCTACAACCAAAACTAACACAAGAGTTAGTGAGTTAGATGTCAAACAGGGATGGTCTGTAAATGCCCAGTTAGAGCTAAGAAGAGGTGTAATTACTCATATACTGAAAACACTTGTATAGATGTGCCATGGTTGTGTTTACTAATTCCTATAGAGTGCAATAAAGTTGAAAAACTTGAAAAAAGATACTATACCATCTTGTGCTATTCAGTGCTATAATGTTTGAAAAATCAGAACAGAAACAGCCAGATCTTCATGTACAGTAGGCCAAGCTCCTCTGTAATCACTTTATAGAGGAGGATGACTCCAGCTTTGTCTCAACAGTTTTTATTTTTTTATTTTTTTGCCTTTTTTCCACTGCTGATCATACCTGACATCAAATGACTTTTTTGATATATGCATTATTGTCCAAAGTCAGGAGGATGTGATGCTGTTGTTCTCTGTAGCCCAACAATGTGATATAGACTGAAATGATAGCAGTATTAAAGGTATCTGTGTTGTTTTTTTTTTTTTTCAGTCAAGTATAATTCTGCCTTTATATAAGGTGCTCGAATTTAAATTGTGTGTACCATCATATTACAAGAAGCATTGTTAAAATAAAGTTTTCAAACGCAAAAGATAGAGTACAAGTTATAGACTGTGGGAAAGTTGCAGAAATACTTAGAAAGCAAGTGCAGGCGAGACAGCACATGATGAATGTGATTTGGAAGAAAGCAAAAGTATGAAATGTAATAAAGGAGAGGAGGAGGAGGAAGGAGGAGGGAAGAAGCAGCAGATATAAGGAGAGTTTTAGGTCCAACTAGCAATCAAAAAACTTGTAAATTGGGGCATGAGGGGGAAAGATGAGGGGGATAATAAATGAGAAATGTGTAGGGAAACAGGATGGAGGGGTTAGCAGCAAAAACAGTGAGAGATAGAACAAAGAGACACAAAGCACGAAACAACAAAGGAGAGTGTGGGAGAGAGAGAGAGACAGAGAAAGGAAATGAGACACTGATAGAGACAGACAGTAGAGAGAGCTGTTGGGAGACGCAGAGGCAGGATGCCAATATGATGTCTTCATCTTTCTGTTAACGTCATGTCAAGCGTATGGCAGCAGATGACCAGGACAGGCAGGGGGCAGGTGAGAAACCTCACACAGGGAGTATCAATCCTCCCATCTGCCCCATCTTTCACTTCTTTCATACTCACTTGCTCTTTTCACCTTTATCTCTCTGCACTGTTCTTCACCACTTGTGTGTCTTTCCCCCTCTTTCTTCACTTTGATGCATTCTTATGCCTTAAAATATATTTCTACAGCAGTTATATATTTACCATAGCAGGATAATTGGAGCTTAGAATCTTTCCTCTAGTCGTGGGTTTTGGCACAAATCAGTGGTTCTGTTTTGCTTTTTAGCATTTCTGCTTCATTGGATAGTTAATAGTGCAGCAAGGTCACATGTCAGACATGTCAGAACAGAGGGACATGCACCAACAGTCATCAATAAAATGAAGTATTAAGCCCTTGTAAATATTTTCACAGTTGGAAAAAAAGACAATATGCAACACTTTGCACTGGTTTCTTCAAGTGCTTTACTAAAGATGATTTTTTTTTTACACTTCCACTGATTTTACACATACAGGGGAGTAAGTGTAGTGTCTGCTCTGGAGGGAGCTCTTCAAGTTCTTAGAAAAATCACCTGACAATGTCATAATGATAGTGATCATGACCTGTGCTTCAGAGAAATTTTTGTCTGTGTTACACACTGGTTGTGGGAAGTTTGAAAAATGAAGCCATTCAACCAGCAGTTACCAGGCAATCCATGATACAGATAGCCTGAAACTTTTTTGCCTCATCAGTAATATTGTCAGTTTTACAAGAATTTATCAATAATCAGCAATGAGACCCAAATGTTCAAGGGACCATAGTATCCAACATCCCTCTATTCACTTTGATTTTTAAAGTGTAGAATTTGTTGACCCTGTAACGCATCTACAAACAGAATAATTTGAATCTATATATATATATATATATATATATGTATTATACTTGCCTGGGGACCTTTAAGTGAATTTGCCTGAATGCAGTCGCTGACATGGAGAGAAGGGTGGAAAAAAGCCTTAAAGTCAGTGGTGACAGCAGATCCCTAGAGCAGCAAATGATAGAGATTGACTGCTCCTGAACTTAGGGTGTGTGTGCTCAAGACTGACAATGTGTGAAGAATCATAGTGCGCCCATGGACCCTATGGTTGTGTGTGTGTGTGTGTGTGTGTGTGTGTGTGTGTGTGTGTGTGTGTGTGTGTGTGAGCAAACCATAACATCTTTTCTTCCCACTTGTCATAAACAACACCTGAAGATGACGCAGAGGATGGATGGAGAATCAGAGGAGGGGTTGGGGATGGGGGAGAAGTTGGGTTGAAAGCTCATTAACCGAAGACTATAATGAGATGGTTTCATTTGTGCACACTTGTGCCTATTATCTCTCAACTCATTAGACACCGGGACATGGAGGTGGAGATGCCCTATTCAATAGTGAAGCAGAGAGTTATCAGGTATGGGCTGAGCCAGCTGGGGTCATCTGAGGGAGCTCTGACAGCTGACAGCATGAAATCAAAGTGCCAAGCACGTATGAAATGTGTGGCTACAGAGCGCATATGAAATAGGCAGGGGCATTAAGTGCAATGAATGCACTGAGAATTTGTCTTGGTGACACTGGTGCAAAGACATATTGACAACTAGATGTAAGTACATTCTAGCGTACATGGTGGTAAGCGGTCACACAGTCTGTCCCCCAAGTGTAAAGTTACATGTTTGGTTCAAACTATAGACAGCCCTGTGGCTTCAGCAAGGGAGTTGTCCTTAAATGTAAGGTTAACAGAGTTTCAAATTTGTGGAAATTCAGTGCTTTCAGACACTGAAAAACTGCGTGTGAGTCGTGCATGAGGCTGCAGGCAACAGCAGCAACTAAAGGCTTCATTTCAATATGCCTTTTTGACTGCAAGAACTTTTCCAGGAATGTCTGGCTGCAAGAAGTACACCAAATTAAATCATCATATAAAAATGTGTCTGTGCCTTCCAAAAATGACACAAATCAGTGTTACACAAGTAAAATGTTCTCCGATCTGGCATGCCTCTTGTTGAAGTGTTGCTATAAGTTTAGGCATAGAAATAATGATTTGTTTCCATAATTACATTCAGAATACAGAGTGCACCTAATTCATTTTTATGCCATTATCCTGTGGCACATGGTGCATATGGTCTGTCCAAAATCTGCTGCAAAAGTTCAAATTTTTCAACATACTTAAGGAAATTTGGAATTAAAACAGAAAAAAATGGAATTTGCATTTTGCAAACACAGCAGAAATCACAGAGGTTCCAATGGGAATGAATGGAAATCTCGTTGACTTGCATACACTTTGTTAAGGATAGGAGACTTAGTTGCTGCAGAAGAACTATGTAGTTATGGATGTGGAAAAATCCTGGTCATGATTAAAAGAAACAAGTTGCTAGGTACCAGGAAGTAAATAGCAGTCTACCATGTCAAAGTCAAACACTTTGTTAAACCATCCATCCACCTCCATCTTCTCACTCCATAAATATTGTGGCTCTATAACATGTCACTACTTCCTTCTTTGCTCCCAATGGCCAAGAATCACACTGTAGTTCCTACTGCAGTCATATTTCTTGGGAAGACAATCTCTTTATATACTCAGGGACCTGAGTCTAATTTTAGTTCTTGTGTCATAATACCTGGCCACCAAAAGTCCCTGCTCCCATGGTAGGCATTTTCAGTCAGCCAGGAACCAGAAGCACTGAGTTTGCAACACTTTTCAAACACAGGCCTTGAGACTCCTACAACTTGTGAACAGAATTCATTCAGAGTGCAAGCAAGTACTGTTTGCTGATAATGCCAATATTAGGACTACATCTCTTTTTATATCATTGATATTTGAAAGACAGTTATGCAGCTGACTTCTTGATAAGAAAGCACCTGAAGGAGAGCTGGACACACTAACGATGGCTAAACCTCTGCGCCACCTCAAGACATTCATCTACAAGTAGTGTGCAATTTACTGACAGGTCAGCCACACACTCTGAGCTACAATTAAGTATCTTGTCAGATAGTCAGCCAGGGGACCTCAAGGGCAGCTGGCCATACATGGACAACTGAAATTGCATGGGCTGTTGGACTGAAAATAAAGGAACAGTCTTATCTCAGAAGGATAAGACAGAAGGAGTCTTGAGAACCCACATTCTTTCTGACCTGAACTACAAAGATCATCATACACAGCATTGAAACTGCTTTAATCATTTTTTTTAATATCAGAAATGGATCAAATGTTTTCTCATAATGACAAACAGACAAATAACTATTACTCAACTCTACAGTTATCTTGTTTTAGCTCATAGTTTTGATTTCACAGCATGTAACTTCAATCTCCCCTGCTCTCATCAGCCTCACTTTTAGCCAAAGCAAGCAGCTTTTATCAGTAAAGAAAGCTTGCTGCACAGGCATGCGTATGTTACTTATGTCACGACCTGTTTGCTAACACATTTCCCATATCAGCTTTATAAGGTGATAATATGTCAGTATTGTATGTAGCACTTGCTGTGGAAACGATCTCTTTCACCTGTTCACCCTTCCCTTACAAGAGTTACCCCTCCAAAACAGCAAATAGGTAAAGCAGTCAAATAAAGTCCCATCTCAACATTACTGAAGTCACAGGACTTCAGGTTATTGAGAACTCAACATTAATGCCTGTGTTACTTGCTATAACATATGCCTAAAACACAAAAATTATCCAGTGGCAGAACCAAACATTTCCACATAATTTGTATGGGTTTTAATGCCAAGCACTGTACCATAAACGCAACACTGTGAAGTCACCGCGTGAGAAAGCCATTCTGAGATATGGTTAACCCAGCAGGGAGCACGAAAGATGTAAGCCTTGGTTAAAAGGAACCTGTCAGTTACATGTTCATCTTAAGCCCATCATCCTGGCAGTATGTGTGTGTGTGTGTGTGTGCACACACACACGTGTTAGAAATGAAGATTGCTTCACATCTATGAGCTGACAGCAATTACAGTGTATCTCGCTATACGTACTGATGTGATCACACGCCCTTCTTTGGTATCACACGACATTCATGCACACAGTAGGCACTGTATTTGCCAGAGCAATGGGAGATATTTACTATACCAGTGCTAATATTAGCTTGCTGGCTGAGCGATACAGATGCCCTAAAGGAAGTGTTACTTCTCACTCTCCAAGCCTCTTCTAGAAAAAAAGATGGCAAGGATATGAACGCTTCGCTCAACACATTTGCATAGTGATCCTAATAATCTGATTTTCCTCTGGCTGCTATTGTGTTCCCTTTTATAAAAGTGGTTATAAAATCCAAACGTTTATTCCAGCAGTCCCTTGGGCCAGGTTTAGTCTACCCAGGATTCTAACAGACCCACTTGAACCTATAGCTTTTGTTTTTTTTCCCTTCCAGAAGCTCTTTCTAGTAGTATGGTAACACAGACAGAGGTAGTTTTTTACATAATTACAGACACTTTGATTCATATTTATTTTCTTATCTGTCTATGTCTCTCTCAGTCGTTTTTCCTGTTTCTCACAATAGGGAATACAGACAACTTTCAACTTTGTTTTACTATATCACTGGGCAGTACTGTCTGTACCTGCTTTTGCTAAGACAGTATTAATTGAATAAGCTGTAATGGTTGGAGATATGAAGAATCCAGTATGCATTTAATTTCACTTTAATGGTTTTAGTTTGAGTAGCGTTGCAAGATGAATTAAATGATGCTGGTGCAAGTGACAGTATAAAGTGATGTGTTACAGTATCCACTGGCAACCGGGCTGTCGAGCGCTCTGCTTTGAGGTGGGTGGCTATAGTAACAAGGTGGATGGAGATATCAAAAAAGTGACACATCAAAGAAAAATGCACACACACAATTGTGACTTATCATTGCACACAGGCGCACATAAAACATTCAAACTTTTTCTCATCATTACGCACAGATAGACTAGTACACTGCCTAAAAATGTACATATGAACATACCAGTTATAGCTGTAGTTTCTAGTGGTATGAAAATGCACTGAATTTAAAATGCCCAAAATAGGATAATACTTCCTAACTTGAAAAAATAAAGCCTATGTGTTTCTTTTTCTTTTTTGTCGATGGAGCATTGATGTGAAAAACATCAATGGGAATGCTTGTCTAGTTGAATAAGTACTGTTGGCTTGGCACAGCCAGTGCTGTGCAATTAAATAGTCGTGACAAGTGGGCACAGTGTGTGGACATTCTTTCTATATACAGAAGTTAAGTTTCTCTGAGTCTGCAGTGACAAGCCATATGGAGATTAAATATATCAGTTATATCTGGCCAACTATTAATCAATTCGTGAAATATTATTTTAGCTTACACAAAAATGTATACATCTTGTTTTTTGTAACTCTTCATAGGTTTGGGTAGAATTTTCCCAACACCTATTTGTCACACACACGCATATACTCACAATCTTCCTAACTACAATCTACAAATTTTAGATATTCCAAGGTCACCCATTTGACCCTGTCTCAGCACTGTGGCACTCCTGTCCCAATCAGATCAGGATTGTCTTACTGCCTGTCTGTAAGCATGCACGTCCTCTCATTCCAAATGTAGCATCTAAAGCTGAACACATATAGTGGGGCAGTCTCACAGAGCCCAGATTTCCCCCCACATGTGCTTATTAGGTTTCAGGTTAAGGCAGGGAGAGTGTTCAATTAAGAAGGCCTCATCATCGATTATGAAGGGAAGCTAAACCGTCATGCATACACAGGGGAGGTTGTGTATGTGTGTACACAGACTCACACCTGCAGACAGGCAAAATCCTCAGACTTTGACTTCTGCTGCTAGGTTATGGACATTATTACAAATATTTCTACCTATACTGTTTTGTATGTTTTCAGATATACTTTTTCTTTTTGAGAGGATGCAGTTTTTATATATTTCCATTAGTTTACACCCATTCCTACAATTATGATTACTTATTAAAAAATGCTATGTTCTGAGATCCAACCCATCACATTGAATAGAGCACAGCCACGCAATCAGAACACAGAAACCATATTTCTAATGTGATCCACTGGAGTTATAGGTAGAGACAGATAACTATCCTTCCCTTCCTCTTTCCAGTTCTTTCCATAGACCCTGCCCTCATAGATTCACATACAGCATCCTCCCAACATAAGAGAATCATGCTATTTGCACTACCTATCGACATCAAACAATGGTCACCCTTCAGAGCCATACCCAGCAGGTGCTCTGTCAGAGTCAGATGCCTGGTGCTTGGGAGACCAAATGACGCACAAAATATCACAATCCTCAGCAGGGGGTGGTGGATGGTGGGGGTTACAAACAAGTGTTGAGACTGTGGTGACTGGCCTGTCTTACACACTGGCTGCAGTATGCTCAATGGTGTGGCACATAAAAGCACTGTTGGTTTAGGTAGACTGTGGCGACAAAGCCTCGGCAGGCAGGGAAGAATTATGCATGATCCTCTAAACAAAAACAGTGGATGAAGAATACGGTGGATTCTGCCTGCTGCAGCTCAGGAGAGGTACAATAAAATGCAAAGGGGGGGGGGGTGTTACTGTGAGATGTCAAAACATCTGGTGATGTCTATATAGTGGGAATGTTTTGAATTCTGAAATTAAGAGTGATAACTTGTCAAAATTTGGGAAAAGGTTGTGGCAATCTGCTTCCACTAAGGACGCACCTCCCCTACGGACACACACCTAGCCGAGTGAATGGCGCGTTTTACGTTTTAAAAAAACAATATGGCGGACTCACCTGGTACACACCGTTGGAAGACGTCCCGGCCCGTCCCAGTGTCCGATTAGCCTGTCAGCCGTTGGCAACGCGAAAAAGTCCGTAATTTGTTAGTCTGCCGTTCCTGCATACCGGATACATCACGCTGGACATCCCCAGAAACCGGTAACACCATCCCGGCGGTCATTCCCGGGAGCCTGCCGCTCACTATCGCTGCACCGGCGTTCGAGACTGAGTTTCCGGCTTGACGTCCAGAAGACTTTTTTAAGAACAAGAGGTCTCACTCTGATCCCTTTTTAGGGACTAATCGAGAGCCGAAAGCTTTGTAGGTGCGGACCATAGACTACAGTCTACGATACGTACGGCGTAGAGTGGAGCGGAGATGACGTATTTTTGTAAGACAACCCGGAAGTTAGCATCACCCTGGTTCCCTCGACAAAAAGCCAATGGGATTTTTCATTGGTTTTTAAATTATTTTAGATTCATGATTTTTGAAGCCTAAATACAATCGGCAGGAAGTTAAAAGCTAGTTAGTCTATCAACAAGTCACATGATGTTAACATCACCACCACCAAGCTTCCAACTTGTAATTAAATTTAATACCCTTACCTCTTCTACAAAAGCTTTTCTTCTTAGAGAGATAGTAATAGTTTGCAAGAGTGTGAGTATAAACATGAGGCTGTAAAGGCAGACTGGTGAGTAGAGTAGTTTTTGTGTGCAGACGTCGACACCCTCTGCAGTCTCATTTAGCCACTTGTTAACAACCACCTTTTTTAAGACATGTAAAAGCTTATTAAAAAAATCACAAGTGAGGTATTTTCTGACATATTTTATGTTGTAGCATAAAACATGAAAATGCCTTGAGCTTTTGTTGACCACAGATTATTTCAGGCATTTAACCAAAAACCAATTCAAAAAACCCACTGACTTTGGGACAAGGGAACCAGTAGTGCTAAAATGCTAACTTACTTCCAGGTTTTAGGACTCATTCCTGCACCACTGTATTAAAAAGACAGAGCGCGTGAGTTGTGGGAGTGGGGATTTGTTATATGGTCACTGTGACTGGGTTGTTTGGGCACTGCCATTAATACACTGTAGGGAGTCATCAAACCGCTCGAGTGTTGTGTTTTGTTGCTTGTGGATTGTTTGTGCGTGCTGTACTAGTCGATCAAGTGTTAGAGGCTAAGGCTAACTCCTTTGTAGGAGTCGCTGGTGTTGCATATTGCACATTGGTAGTGACTGCTGTAAGGTTTTGGATGTGAGGCCTACTTTTTTTCCCCTCATATCTCCTAAATTGGATGGTAACATTCAAAACACTGCAAGACAAACATTAAAACAGTAGAAGTTAGCTGTATTTCCTCAGAGAACTTGGAATATTTTACTCCTCTGTGCAGTTATAGTAGACAGCTTCTGTCAGGCATTACATGAACTACATCTTGAGGCACTTCAACACTCTGCCATGGTCATTACCTCCTGGTTTTAAAACACATTAAAGACAGAAAGTGAGTTTTAAAAGTCAGCAGTCTCAGCATCTGCAAAAAATACTTGAGTCACAGCTTAGGCAAATTATGATTATTTTGTGCCACTGAGCATGGAAAACCACATATATTCCTCATTTAAATCCTAAAGTGTGTTCTTTGTAACCCCAGGGCACTGAGTATAAAACTTTTTAACCTCTAGTCATTTAGGTTAAAAGGTCAAATGTGATATAGAATATGCAGTTAAAATGCCTGAAAAATATGTTACTGTCCCAAAACAGTACCTTTGGAGCTCTTCAGAGATGTTCATTGTGTGTGTGTGTGTGTGTGTGTGTGTGTGTGTGTGAGTGAGCGAAGTGCAAATACTGTAGGTGTGCTTTGCTCAGACAATACACGCACACACAAGCACACACATTCCTGTGTATGCATATGCATGAAACCACCACCTGGCTGTGTTTGTGTGTGTTTTATGTGTCTGTGTGTGTGTGAGTGTGTGTGTGTCACAGTTGTGTAGCACTATTCTTCTGAACAACACATATGCCAGTGTGTTCAGTCCAGTGGCCAGAGTGGCAGCTCCGAGGTTTGGGCTGAGCAGCGGGCATCGTGCCCTTCATGGTCATGACAGATGGAGCCAGTGGAGAAGTGAGGCTATTACAGAGGACAGGGAGGGAGGGCCGGGGGAGAATGGAGGGAGTAGAAATGAGTTCGGGAGAGGCAGGGAACAAGACTATGAGGAAAAGTTGAAAAAGTGTGTGATTGAAAAGGAGAGAAAAAGATTGAGACGAGAGTGAGGGCAAATTAGTGCAGGATTGAGAGGGAGAGGACGAGCAAAAGAAGGAGGCAAGAAGCTGAAACAATCAGAGAGAGTAGAAACCAAGGATAAAGAAATAATGAGGGGGGAAATAGTCAAGTAAAAAGCAGCAGGAGTCAGTGAAGGAGTGAGAGAGCTGGTGAACAAAGGGAATTTTTAGAGATGGCTTTTAAAAATGACCCACTGGGGCTTGGCCTCATGAGATGCATGTTGTATTGGCAAGTTGAATCCAGGACATTCACAAGCGCTGTTGTTTGTAGTACCGGCCACCTCTGCTCCGAGCCGATTAGACTATAGAAGTGGTTTGCCTCCAGTCTGCCTCCCACTGCCAAGCAAATGGAATGACTGAGGAATAATTACTTTCTGCTTAGTCTAATAAGCAAAAAAGGAATACAGATGGAGGCAGAGGGAGAGGCAGGTAATGTGGGCCTCAAGTCAAGGGCACAGACAGGCACCGAGGCCAATAAATCTGGATCTGAGACCAATCAAATCCTATTATGAACAATAGCTAGTTGGGGCCATTACCGAGATGGCATATCATTATGACGACTGCCCATTAAGAACAAATTGGAAGAATTGCCAACTCACTGTCAATGACGAAACAGCAGCAGTGCAAGTGGTAAAAATTACAACTCAGACAAATACATTCTAGAAAGTAACAGCTTTAAAGTGGAAACCATGAAACCCTTGTGATGCATCAAATTGCTTATTACGGTGTACATCGTCTGGAGTATAGTTGAACAAAAGGCTTTTGTAGAGAAACAAGAGGAAAATAAGATATTCCTGAACACCAGGTGTTATCAGAAAGCTTCAAAGGGTAAGATAAGTGTATTGGAGGCTGTCCTGTGAAAAAAAAACAAGCTCATAGGTCTTCTGTGCATGTATCTCATTACAACCCAGAGTTTTGTTTTATTATTAAGCGACCTCTAGCAGTTGTAGTAAGTATGACATGAGCAAGGAAGATGTCAGGTGACTTAATATAAAGAGCAACAAGTCTATGTCAGGAGGGGGAGCAGGAGAGTTGGGGTGGGTTTTATATTTCAATTGTTGTAACCATGACAAAGGCTGTCTAATCTTAAGGAAGTAATTATTTTAACCCAGACCATGATCTTTTCCTGAACTTTACCAAGTAGTTTTTGTGCCTAAGCATAACCAGGTTTGTTATTGTGATCCCGATGACAAAGACCTGGTTTGCCTGCTGCCACAGAGGCACTATTTCATCTGGATTTCATGTCCTCACAAATCATTGTGTTTTCTGCCTGTAATCACACTTTTTAGAATATTCCACTGGAAAGTGAAATGGATGGGAAATAGTAGGAAAATAGAAAATGCAAACTGTCACAACCAGCATTAATCTTTCAGTGATTCCTATTGATGGCACAAAAACTGTTATGTATTGCAATATAATATTTTGGTCATATTGTCCAAACCTAACATTCACAGATTAAAATATATAAAAAATATATAATACATCACAGCAGTATGATTGATGAGGCATTTAATGCAGCACTTGTGTAGAATACATCACTGTCTGTGAAAATCTGTTCGCAAACACACACATTCTTGCAAACACACTGGACATCTCCAGTGTTCTTTTCCTGCCCTTGTTTGTGCACCAAAAACCCCAAGCTTTCTTTCTTGTATGGCCTTTGTCCTCCCTTCACAAATGTAGTGTGCAAAACCTCGTCCTCCCTACCCTCACAGCTTCAGACCAGATCAGTGTTTCCGTGCCATGACCTATTTACCATCAATGCCTCTCAACCCCACTAACAGCTCACCTACTCAGGGTTGAAAGCCACTGAACCCTGTTGCCCCAAGCTTTGGTCTTCACCCAGCTCTTCAGCAAGGATTTGTGTAACAGTCAAAGCAATGGCTGCAATTTCCAAACCGGAGAAACAATATAACATAACAGGAGATTGTGAATTTTAATATTCAAACCTTACTTATCAGAAACATCCACCATACTGTTGGACATGTGACATTTCAGTGCCTCTTTTCTAGGAGTCTTCCAGTGTAGTGCCATTGTGCACCAGCTGCAGCAGCATTAAACACCTTTCATAACATTTAGGCTCAGAAACAATCAATTACATTCCATGTTTATAAAGTCACATGTTGTGCTGTGGAGAACCTTTTAACCCTGTGCTATTGAGACCACTAACCCCCAGGTCCGATTAAAGAGAGAAAGAATAGTCAGTTGAGGGGAACAGTGCATTATAATATTAGCGTTGGTGCATTTGTTGTGAAATATTTTGTCTCATTTGCAGTTTTTGTAATGGAACATGGATTTAATGAGCATCTTATCTAATCTTACCCCCATTCATGACTGCTGTGAATGGAAGAGTGAGTCTGCAAATTCAGTAAGGCAGCCATTTATAAAAACCTGTCACAGGAAAAATGTTGAAAATACAAAATCAGCAATGTCAGGCAATTGTAAGGTAACAAAATGTGATTTTCTCTGTCAGCCACAGTATTACTTTCATCAAAGTCAAAACCAACACAACCACATAAAATCAAAGATTCTTCCTCACCCACTGGCTGGAGTGTCTTCACTTCAGTAAGAATATAAATGAGACTACTGTCTGAAATAGTATTGTTATAATACAGCTTCTGCCCACTCTTGGTAACTCAATAGAGTAGAATATATAAAGATGATAATGTCAATTCTATGTATGCTGCCGTACTGCTGAGAATGCTGATTCCAATACCCACATGAAATAAATAGAATACAAGTATAAATAGAATTTTGATGTTAATGAAATGATCCTTTTTTTTCTCAAGAATGACCTTCCACAAGGCCCCATAACAGTTCAACTACTGGGACATTTCCATATCCTTTCTGGGTCTGTCAACATGTCAGCCACAGTGCAAGGCTTCCTGTCAGCATAATGACTCTTTTATCTGCTCATCTTTTCATTTATTTATGATGATGACAGTGTACTGGCACACGCTCAGCATGCTCAAAAATCGTAAGGGGACTAATTAGTCTGCGTTTTTGTAAGGGGTTGAGACCATTACACAGCCCCCAGTTTGGTTTAAATTCAGGTAATGACTAGCAGAGTGTGGGTGTGCATGTGTGTGGCACTGGTGAGGGCTGAGCGCTGCCGCCCGTCTGCCAGGCACTGCTGTGAAAGGGGCATGTTTAAAACCTGGCAAACCAGCCTCGTCACCTGGCACCCCTGTCCCTCACCAGCCTCAAGGTCATCAAGCTTGGCATACTGCGCTGAAAAGCTGGAGGGGGAGAGTGTGAGAGGCATCCCTGAACAGTCATGATTGGCTGCCATGTTGTAGCAGGGGTCCCTCTTCGCCTGCAGCGATCTAAAGCCTGCCGTTTATACACACACACACACACACACACACACACACACACAACTTCAACATCCTCCTTGAACAGGCTGACGTCACTCTCTTTCCCAGAATCAGAAAGGTACCCATTCAAATAAGCGACGTGATTTGATTTGATGTACACTGACTATGAATCTCCTTATTGATGCCGTTGTCAGACACTGCTGCGTTATCAGACAATGCCATTTGGAGAAGATTGGAAAGACGGCATAGATTGGATCAGATTTAAAGCTCAGTTTATACCATCTTGAATTGCTCATAATGCACTCTAATCGCCACAGATCTACACAGGGTTAATGAAGTGAATGCATGCAGTAACCTCCCACCACCATCTCCACCTCCACTCCTCTACCCCCCCTCCATCTCAAATCTCCTTCTCACATCCCTTATCATCTTCTCATTTACCTCTTCACTTAACATTTCTTTTCTTGCTTGAGGTTTCCTGATAATTGTGCGTTTAAGATTTTTTTGGGGGGTGGGGTGGGGGGCTTTGTTCAGCTCAGACTTAACCTCTGAGAACTGACAGATTTGACATATGTGTGTGTATGCATGTATCTGAGGTTACAGAGAGTAAAGCTTAGGCCTCTGTGAGCCTGGATGTCATCCATGTCTAAAATCTTACATTATTATGATCAGTAAGGGGTCTTTGAAGGCAGCACTCTGTGACAGAAAGAGACGAATATTGTGATGTTTTGTCATTAGCTGTTGCAATTTAAAGACACGAGGTTGACAGCCTTGAAGATGGCAGTGTTATAATGACTTGCTACATGGTGATATCCTCTGATCGTCTTAACATGAAGGTGTGAAGGACTTCAACCTAAAGTGAGATCTCATTTTTGATAACATTTGCACCACATAGGCCTGGATCAGGTCTACCAGCTACTACGTTGTTTTCACATTGCCATCTCGCAGTTTAGGTTATTATGCTCTTACATCAATATTCTCAGGAAAGGGAGTCCAATTGAAAATGGCTAGGCTTTTATGATACTACAATAATATAATTCTAATGTGTTCTAATGTGCTTTTCTGTATCTTTCAGTGGTCATAATGTGCATAAACATGACACATAAAAATCTATAAATATTTCATTATATTTCCTTAGAAGATTCTGTCTGCCTTTTGGTATTGAAGAGGTAGCATGAAGATGGCTGATTTGCACTTTGTCGCTGAAAAATAAATAGCAGCTGCTGCATGTTAATGGGAGTGGTGAAGGTGAACCAAAACAGAAAATCTGTCAGCTGTGAAACAAAAACAATGACTTGAAAGATGCTAAAACTCTGCAGGGTCAATGGTTATGATTCTCTGTGGGTTCGTGAGTGACGCCTTTGACATTACACACAGCCGATCTATCCATTGTAAATATAACAGTATTGACTGGTGCAGCTCTAACATCTTAATTTTTTGTTCAAAAATCAAAAGATATACTGCTAAATTCTACACAGTTGTTTTCCAGAAATCAAATGAAAAGCTGTGTCAAGTCTGCTTCCAGCAAATAATTGTGCAGAAACACAATTATGGGTTTCAGTACAGCCTGACACGTGTGATATGAGGGCAACAGGACCTTGCACTGAGAACATTCTAACAAGATATACAATAGATAAAAAAGAAGGAGCTAGCAGACATGATTCCTGAGGATACACTGATAAAGATCATTTTCCTACTGAGTGAGAACACCAGCAGTCCTTGAAGACTTCAGATCAATTTGATCGGAAAGGGTTAATTTGCTTCAATTATCTGGTGCTTGTAGGATCAGCTAGCAATTAGGAGTTAATTCCAGCTGAAAGAATAAAACAGGATGATTTTGCAGAGGGGAATTTGCCTTTTTTTCTCGAGCTGATCCTTTGAAATAACAATTTGTTCCTCATATATCTATAGCTGTGTGGTTCTGTGTTTTGTTTAACCACTGCCTTGTGTCTTTTGTCTCAGCGCTTAATGGAAATTTTATTTTCCTCTCATTTTCCACGTCAGAAGATTAAAAACGTAATGGTGATGTCGTTGTCAGCTGGAAGATGTCCAGAAACGCAAAGTGTGTGAAATTAAGAAAAAAAAAACACTACTAAGATATTGCAATAAACAACAATTTTACCCTCCTGATTATCTTTTTTCCTTCAAAAGCAATCTTCATGTTTATTGGATTGGAATTAAATCCGTCCTCAGAATCGCAATAGATGTTATGTTTGCACGATTCTTTAATTCATTGTGTTGCTGGTGATGGAGACTTCAACGATTAAACGTCTGAAGAAGCCTACATTCCTAAACATATCGCTAGTGAGGTAGAAAAGAGAATAATAAAAAATGGTTAAATTATTGATTGGGACATGACAGGACTACTGCCCCTCTGGGCACACTTCATCAATATTTTCCATACAATTTAACCCAGCGCTGCCAGGACGTGCCTATACATAAGCACTCTCTGAATGACATTCTGCACTCTGTCATTCACACATGCACATACTCCCATGCACTGACACTTGCAGTCCACCCCCCACCACTGCAATGCATTATTGAAGACTGGGCGCCATTGTGTTCCTTCCAGCAAAGGACGCCTATATTTTCTGTCACCACTCCTGCCCCCTCTCACTATGCAAATGCTGCAGAGCTGGGCTAAATTACGACTGTTATCTGGACCTGCATGAAACAAAAGTCTCTGTTCTAAGTAAAGCACAAGCTGGACTAATACCTCCATCACTGCTGGCAAGCGTAAAGGGACAAAGCAGTTTTGTCGGGTCCGAGGAGGCTGTCAGTGAGTCCTCCAGCTCGTCTGCATGTGTTCCCTCCATTAGCTGCACTGCCAGCTGAACCAGAATAAGAAGGCAAATCCCAACAGTAATCAGTAAACAGCAAAGGCGATGCTATATTGTTTGGAGTTGTGTGATGCTGGGGCCTCTGTGCAAGCTATGTGGATTGTGAGTATAAGGTTGTCCCCCCAGGTGCTTTCTCAAGCCAGGTTTTGCCTTGTGCTCGCTGGCTGAAATATTGGACAGGCTCCTGGATTTTTTTATGTCTCCACAGGCATATATGCAGAGCTTAGCACCATGTAATGTCTTTCAATCCATCAAAGGCAGGGAGGGGGGCTTTTTGCACATGCTCATTGTTTGTTTTACAACAGTAGCCATTGTAAAAAAATCCCTCTCTCCTGCATTAGTAGTGCAACACCCACTGTGTTGCTCCCAGTGCTTTATGGTGGAGGCTATTCATTAGACTACCCCAAATAAAACCTCTGTTTTAAAATGATGGTTGCCAGAACCTGCGTGGTGCCAGATGAAAAGAAAAATACCTCAGTCCTCTGTATCAATCAGTTACTCTTCATAAATAAAATAAAGCATACAGTAAAATATGCATTGCATGGTCTCATAGGTATGTTGCCACCATTATCCATCCATCCATCCATTATCTATACTGCTTATCCTCTGAGGGTCATGGAGGGCTGGAGCCAATCCCAGCTGATACATGGGGTGAGAGGCAGGGTACACCTTAAACAGGTCACCAGTCTATTGCAGGGCCTTGATGACCCCTGAACCCTGATTTGTAGAACATTAGAATTCAACAGATCAAATCTGACAGGAAAAAGCTCTTAAATGTTGTCCACTATGTAACCACTGTGTTAAATCTGTGTCATTTCAGCATGTTGAAAACAGGTCTGGGACATCTAGTTTTATTGCTCAAAGATTCTCTCTTGGAACTGTGAATCAAAGGTTTTTTTTTAGTCCAGATCAAATACCAATCTAGGACATCGGAGCAGCACAGCAGTATGGGATGTATGCCGTGTGGCACGGTTCGGGCATCTTTGTCGCGTGTTGTCCCCTTTTCTCTCTCTCCACATGCTAACTGTCAATCTCAATTGTCAACTGTCAAGTCAGGGCAAATAATCTTGTAAGAAAAAAAAAATCTATATTTCTTCTCTCAGAGATTACTTGAGGCTGAAGTGAGCACCCAAAGACTTCAATTTTACTTAAGATGATGCAAATGCACATTGATGGTGCCATGAAATAATGATGGACTACATTAGCACACTTGGTAATGCACAAAGCGAATATTGGTAAAATGCAGTGCTTGTGTTATGTGTTCCCTGAGGGTAGAATATTTAACAGAACCCACCCATACAGTCACCCTGGGGGGGGGTGGAGTGACCTCGATACACTGATGGATGATGGCTTGTAGACAGTTACGGTGCCGCCCGTGGATTTTAACAATTTAACATCTAGAAACACAGAGCACAGTGCACTTTAGTCAGACAAAAGGATCAGACAGAATTCACATCACAGGTTATTTGTTGTTGTGGAAAATCACAGGTTTAACCTGAACAACAAATGTCCATCAAAGATCATGTTCTGTCCATGTCCTTGAGCTAAATATTAAATGCCTCTTTGCTAGTGGTAAACTCACAGATACTGACAAAAAATAAATGAATAAAATTCAGTCCTACAATAAAATTAGATGTCTCACTCCATTAAAACACACAATTGTACTCAGATGTAACATAAATGGCTGTAGTCTTTATTTACTCATTTCCTGCCAAGAACCAGAGCTGTGAAACCACCACCCGTGTTACAATGATGGCTGCTTCAAGGTTGCTTAACTGATAAATTACTGTATGTTGCATATTAAGCAGAGCAGTCATTACACCCACTGTCCACTGCTGCTCCTGCTGACTACATCCTGTTTTATGCTCCCAAAAAGAAAAACACACACACATCCATTTCAGCAGCCAGATGCACAAGACACAGCGCATTAAAATGGAAAAAGTGTCTGTCTGTACACTGAACCACAATATGTGTTTATATATTTATATTCACTTGACTCATGCCAGTTACCCCAGTCTTTTGTCATTCCATGTATATATTGGTGTACTTTCATAATCCAGCAGTTTTATTCACATAAATATTCCTATGTGATCACAGTTTTCTCTGCCACTTAACGTGGTCTCTCAGATAAGAGTCAGAGAATCAAACTCGCGATCTTCAACATACCAAACCGACGTTTATTGGTGTGAACTAACTAACTGGGAAATAGTTCCTCTAACAGTCTCTGGAGGCTGACAGCTGTTAATGCTGCACGGTTCATCTAAATCTGTGTCTCTCAGTTTGTTACATTGCATACACTGAACATTTCAGATAAATGCTAAGATTTTTTGGGGGAATATTCAGCTTTCCAGTATCTATGAAAATGTTCCAACAGCCACTGTGGGTTAAGCACTACAGTGACAACTTAAAGGGATAAGCTTTGTTTAATAATCCCAACATACCAAATATTTCAGGCAGAATGTCAGTGGATATGTATACATAAAACATTTTTTTTTATTTCTTGTGATGGTGCATGCAAGGAACTATAGCATCCTGGTTCAATATTTTCACTCAGCATGTGTGTGATGTGACTGTATTTTCAATTAACTGGTACAACTACCAGATGCATAATATGCAACCGTTGTCACATTGTTGTGCAAAATGTTTGGTCCAAAACTTTCAAAAGTACATAAGGAGTTCAAGAGGCTAAATATGTGTTAAGTAATGCAAAGTTATAAATAAAAGTGAGTTTTAAAAAACAGAAAACTCAGCACCTTGCAGATTAATTGTTGTTATTTTTTTTTTACTGGACAGCTTTGGTCCTGTTGGTCCTGTGGGATAATGATGACATCTTTGTTAGCATCCTTGAAGACGAGTTAGTAGGAAATATGTTGAGGAGCTTTACCAGCACATGAAACAGAACCAAACAAAACAAACTGCATAAAAGCAGCTCAGTATGCAATGGAAATAAATAAAGGCATTTGGTCAAAACAGCAGTGCTCTCCTAACATCACAGCGTGTGTGTGTGTGGCTCTGTCAAATTGACGTTAATTAGGGAGAGCGGTTGGTAACTCAAGCCATGGCTGTCATACACCTCCTCTTGCCTTTCTTTTCTCTTTGTCAGTATCTCCCACTTACAACAGCATAATTACAGTCTTTCTTAGTATACTTTAATCAGATCTCATTTATTTTCTAACATCTTACATCATGGTATTTTTTCATGTTATTCGTGTTAAGAGAGTAGCACTGCTTTGATCAGGGGATGTATATGTGCTAGAGGGAAGTTAGAATGGGTGAAGAGAGTGTGCAGTATTCATTGCCTATTTTAATGCTACCAGAGGTCCAGATTGGACCCTGGGGGAAAGCAATAATGCTATGATCATGATTACTCTTTCCTCTCCATGCCATAAGAAGCTTGATGTAAAATCATGTTTTTTTCAAATGTGTATTGTAAGCTTATACATGCTCTGCTGTGTAAACTGAAAACATTTTTGGGAAGGTGATATTTAAGGGTAGGTGTACCCCTTTTATATGCTAATGAAATTCAGAAGTCCATGTAAATAATGCAAATGACCTCAAGACATCCCACAAAAAAACAAATGCACATGGTTGCCGTTGCTAGGTGACAGCGGCTGGTATTACACTGTGCGCCTGAACACCTCAGCACATGATGTGTAGGTTTTGTTTACCGCAGTGTGGGTGACACTGATGGAGCATGAATGCGCATTTGAAACAGAACCAGCTTTACATTAGAATGTGCTAAATTGATTCAATGCAACAACGAATTAAAGAATAGAATAACTAGGTCTGCATTTTGTGGTTTTTGCATGCATGTCTCTGTGTTTGAGGCAGAGAGATGATACTTCATCAGGTTAGTAATGCCAACGACTGTAAAATGTTCCACCTGAAGCTACACCCTCAGTAAAACAGTAAAACATAGAACGTAGAATTAATGCAAATTGAGTCCCATAAATCAATTACATGCCTCATAAACAATAGATATACTTTTTAGTTTCAGTTACTCTTTCTTCACTGTAAGATTTTTAGCTAATAACTCCCACTTGTTCCCTAATGCGTGCATCGCATCTAAAACACAGTGGAAGAAGTTTTCTCACCCATCTCCTCTTACAGCACCGATGACAAGTTGATATCTTCTCAACTAACTTATGCTAAACTTGTCCATCACACATCAAAGGAGAGGAGCAGTATATTTCCAAACTTTACCCATCCATCACACAATGAATCACAAATGCTGAGATCATGAATTAAAGATAACTAGAATTACTGCCTTGCAGTTGTATGCCAACCACTAAAGTTGCAGTTTGCATCCATGTCTGTCCAGACTCATGAGGTCACAGTGACCTTGATCTTTTACCACCAAAATCTAATCAGTTCTTCCTTAAGTCCCAGTTGGACACTGGTGCCAGTTGTAATGAAATTCCCTCCAGATGTTCCTGAAGTAGCATGTTTACGAGAATGGGATGGACGTGAGGTTACAATGACTTTGCCTTTTAACCTTTGAGCACCAAAATCTAACCAATCCATCCTTTTGTCCAAGTGAATGTTTGTACGAAAGAAATGTAAGAAAGAAAGATTCAACTTTCCTATAGCCCTAGTATTTTCCACAAAGTTAGCAAAAGCTATCACCTCAGAACACATATAAAAATATACAGTGTAATTGACCTTTCCTCCTTGACGGCTATTCTGTTTTATTTGACTTTGTTTTTCTTGTACTTAAAATGTCATTTTCACATAGAGCATTCCCTACAGCACATAACTAAATACTTCATGCTGCACACCTGTGAGAAAACAAGACAGTTTTTCATTAGCTTGGTGGCACAGTAGGTGTGTCTGTTAGGTGTGAATGTGACTGTCTGACTGTGCTGTGGTCTCTATCATGTGTTGGCCTCCTTATATGTGATGTTGTTGTGTTGCGATGGACTGGCGATCCGTACAGGGTGTACCCTGCCTCTCACCCAGTGCCCCCCCGGTGACCCTTAACAGATAAGCAGTATAGATAATGGATGGATGGTTTAACCATCTGTGAATGTCCAAGCACAATTCAAGCAGAACCAAGTCTTGCATATTTTTTCAACCAAATAAGTGATTTGATCCTTATGAGAAGATATTAGTTAAAAGGTAATAACCCTTGCCTTTTTTACACTGAGCCTCAGTTAAACATAATTTATTCAGATTTTTTTTTTTCTGCATCAAGAGCCTCTCTGCCTCGGAGAAATGTGTGTGCAATTAAAACTCCAATCTGCATTTCAGACAGACAACATGAACCTCCTCTTCCAGTCAATAAACAGAGCTTGGCTGTCACTGAGGCTGAATGGAGTCAAGGTTAGGGGTGTAACATTCAAATTTTAGGTATTTAGTTGATGTTTTCATCCAGCATGCTTTATTAGAGAGTAATTAGAGGTTTGGTGTCTTGCTCTTTGACACTACGACAGAATGTTGGTCTACCGTAGGATTTTTTTTTGTGTGTGTATCAAAACCATTGGTGTGGTTTTCTTAAACTAAATTAGGACTTTATCCGTCACTACAGGATATTATGAAGGATACTGTCATGGAAGATTTTCGAAATTTCATTTCTGTTGTATCCATCCCTTCAGTCCTGTCCCACTGGGTTAGCTGCATTGCTGAGGAGGTTACTTTGAAAGCTTAGTTTTTACAAGCTACCAGTTCAGCTACAGCAACAGTACTGTCAGGAGGAACTGGGTTTTGTCAAAAATACATGTACGCTATCAAAAGTAAATCCCATGGCTCTAAAATGTTCCACTGATTAGGATTTAGAGGAAAACTGTGTTTCATTTGAAACAATGTGCAGAGGAACATTCGCCATTTATCATGATCACAATCCAGCAGCTGCCTGCAAGAAATCAGGATCTGGTCCACATAACCCCAAGTGGGATCAGTGTGACGACAAGTGCGAGGAATGCTAACTTCGATTTGTATGTGATGCCATCACTGTTAGATTAAACGGGTTGTCTAAGGGAGGCTGAAAAACATAACAGGAAGTAGCAGCAAGAGACATAGATTTTTTACAGCCAAAAAATCAAACAGCTTATCCTTTAACCTGGGTTTGGATGTCAAATGCAGTTAAGATGGGGCTGGGATAAGAAATAATATATTATTAGTCGGTATTATTTGTCTTGTTTCAGTCATGTTCACCTCTTTTCTAGCTCTAAAACTCCAGTGAGTATCATTTTTTTTGTATTAATATTTAAAGAAATTTTCCAATAGTGTGGCCGATGCCGCTGAGAACACTTAGCTTTGTGCAGGTTTCAGTTGCTTTCAAGGATGATTATGATTAATAGCCACTGCAAAAATGAAGTTGGGTAACTGTATGCACCAGCCTGTAAAGTTAGTGTGTTTGCATGAAAAATTATAAGTTAAAGTATGAATCCTCAGCTAAACTGACTGCAAACCTCCAGACTCATTTCTCTCAGACACTGAGGTTCCTCAGATGCTCCAATCCCATTCTTCCCTTTCATCCTTCACTAAGAGATGAGCTAAAGGAGTCTTTCTGCTGCCGACACACTGGCTTCCCACTCACACAGCCTCCACTGTAATTACTGAGGCTTTTCACAGAGCTGCTTTTGAACGTCATGTGCCAACACTGTATGATCACACCTCACCAAGCTAACTCGCTGGGATATGAGATTGTGGTCGCAGCGGCCGCCAACCTAGCGCCTGTTGATGCCCTGTTGTGTTACTTCCCTGGCGTGGTGTTCCTGTGCATCAGGAGTTACAAGGCGCTGACCGTGTAAATATAGCATGACTAAACAGCGAGTAATGAAAGCCCTGTCTGGTGTCTGTACAAACAGCTTATCCCTCAACCTGGGCTTACACTGTAACATGTCAACGGCCTCACTTTCCCTCCCCTCACTCTCTTTCTACATGTGCCAGAGTGATAGGAATCTCCCCAGGCTCCTTCATCCCCTACGCTGGCAATCCAGGATTCACGTTGTCCGCTTTTGTCTGCTATTCTCTCCAGATATTTAGGTATTCATCGCTCCTGCTTGTGACTCCACTGGGCCCTGTAGCTGGGGGCTGCCATCAGACAGCACCCCAGAGGAGAGACAGAGGAGAAGAAAGGGAGGGTTAGAGAAACGAGCCACAGACGGTACAGGGCTTATCGGCTCTGAACACCCGAGTGTCGGCAGCTCCCCAAATGCTATGAATATCTGCGGCTCTATGTGTGTTTATTAAGGAGCAGGAAATGCTTTTTTGCAAGGCAGGCAAAGGGAATTGTGTGTGTATATGTATGTGTGTGTGCGCATGTGTGTGTGATGCCGTGTTGTGTACACTTCATTTCAGCATAGATGCAGTTTTTCCTCTGCAATACAAGAAAGGTATTAACGTTGTACTGGTGTCACAGAGAGGCTACAGAGCCAGACCGCCTCAGATGAAAAGAGAAGGGTATCTGTTATTAAAGAGAGCCAACACTGAAGGGAGAGCACATTGCTGATAGATTGCGTGTAATGAAGGATTTATATTTGGCCATTATCACTGAAGCACCTCCCTATATTCAAAGAATCAAATGATTACCAGGCAGTGAAAAGTAAATGGCTTCTTGGTAATGGCTCTTAAGTTTTCACTCTGTCAACAAAACAACTCATATCTCCCCCATAACAGATAGTGTTTTCACATGGCTGCAAAGCATGATAGGAGATTAAACTCACAAATAAGAGATAATTGATATTAGGAGAATCAAAGCCCAAAACAATTTCCTTTCTGTTTTGCTAATGTGGTATTGTAATGTCATTGCTCTGACAGTCGCATTAAATGGAAGACAAAAAGGATAATTTGAAGCTGCCTCCTGGAGTTGCAAAGCTTACAAGCAAGTCAATACAATACCTTCTCAAATATTCATGTTTCTAAGCTTAACAAAACAGTGGTTGCTTCCCTATTCAGCACGCAGGACGTCCACCACAGAGGCCGCAGTCACGAATGGAGATGAGCTAGGCAGTCGGTGACATGTTTGTGGAGATAAATTATGCAGCAGCACTGGTCTGCGTTTTTCAACCCAGGGTCCAGAGTGTCTGGAGTTAAAATCCGTCATCTGATTTCGTGCAGGTGGGTGGGTTTTCTCGGGCAAATGCACCCTACCGCCATCTGTGTGCCGGTTAGTGCGCTTGCATGTTGCACCACACACACAGTGCTATATCGGGGTGCTGAGAGTCTGCCAACTCGTGTTGCTCTGTCTGAAGGCTTTCAGAGGAGAATCTGGCAGGGAGCTGTCGTAGGGAGGGGGGAAAAAATTACTTAGGAATAGTTGGACGTGATGTTTCTGAGATAAACAAGAAGGATGCCACAGTGCTTTGTTTTTAGCATGACTTGAAGAGCTTTAAACCACAGTGAAAGTTTAGGAGAGCTTTTAATTGCAGTGAGCATAGATGCCACAGCCATCGGCTTCAATTACACTTGAATTCAAAGGAGAAAAACTTTGATGATTTAAAAGGCAGTCATTTAAAAAAAAAAAAAAAAAATGTAGCCAATAAGGAAGATGTGAAATTAAAAAAATAATGAAGAAAAACGTTTTCTAGTAATTTATTTTTAAAATATTATAATTTGCTAAAACTTAAAAAAATATATAATTTTAGCAGTTACAGTTGTTGCGATTCAGTCATGCAAAATCTTTGACAGGCTTTAAAAAAACCCTGAGGTTACAAAATTGTAACAAAATGCAAAATTGCCTCAATCAGCTTAAAGATCTGTGCAGAAAGTGACAACCACTATCCTTAGAGCCTTGATTTGGATAAGGAAAAACTCTTGACCACACCCAGAATCTGCATCACTGATGGGTGGGAGTGTTCCTAATTGTGCTCCCTTGAACCTGTAAGATACTAAAAAGTGATGTCATGATGTACTGACAAACCCCGGAGTGCACTTTGCAGCAAGGTGAGAAGTTAAACCACTGGAGGTCAGTAAAAACAGTATTTTCAGTTGCTGCCAAGTTGTTCTAAGTAACACATACTTCATTGCTGCTCTAAGCCCAAGTAATGATCTCCACTGTCTTATCTGTTCAAGTTTTCTATTGATCATTTTCACCAAACACCCACACAGCAATTAAGCCTTTTTCCCCATTACAGCTGTAATGACAACAAACCAAATCATTGTTCCTCGGAATCTCATCATTGCTCCTCTGTAAATGTGAATTAATCGCAGCGAGCGTGGGGGGGAGGGAAGCCGGTCTCAGCTGGTGGGAACACTGTGTGTAAATCTCCTTTGTCTCTAAAAATCAAGAGGGGAGGTAAGGCACAGCAGCCAGGCCACGTTTGCCAGGTGATTTACGTTGACATCCACCTGTGTCATTATTCCTGCAACAACACCCCAAACGATCCTGACTCATCCCTCTTCTCTGGCATCCATAACTTGTAGCTGGAAATTTCCTCAATCAATCTGTTGGATTCCTGCTTTGTGCAGAAGTGAGAGGGAGACGAATAACACGCACAGCTATTCTATCACCTGCATGTGTTTTTAAATTGGCTCCTATGAGATTCATCCCCTTCTAAAATTCTAATGACACCTCGCCTTTGACTACACTTGAGCTGGTTCTGCTTATGAATTACACACTAGCCTCTAATGCAGATTGAATTATACAAGGTACCTTCGGGATATTGCCCCGTGTCTCTTGGTCCTTTTATATTACTAAGCAGGTTTGTTAATATAATTCATAAAAGCCTTTGTCACAGGCCCTGCAGTGTGATTGCACTGACACACAGGCACAGGGATTTTTTTTTTCATAAAGAGATATTGTTTTTTTTTCTGCCTGTTTAGTTTTGAAGCATTATGGGTTTATGGATGGAAAGAGATGCAGAGGCGGGCAAGTGGGAGAGGAAGGAGGAGTTTTTGTTTGGATGAGACCCAGGATGGCGATATCCTATTATGTAGGCTGTCACTTTGGGTAACCCTGGAAGCGTGACCGCCGAACGCATCCGACACGCTGTATGCTTTTACAGCAACAATGAGATTCACCATCATTTCTGAGCAGGGGTCAGTAGGTGGATAAACATGTTCATTCAGGTTCATTTTACTTCCCTGTTCATGATATGTTTTGTTGCTGCGTGCAGCCATTCACTTAACCCCTGATTTGACTCCAATTTCCAGTTGATATGTAATCCATATTGCTGAGATGCATGATGTTTTAATCTGAACAAGCAAATAAAAATTGTTTTGTCTTGAATCTGTCAAGAGTTAGAAATCTACATGTTGGGATCTTAGAAAAAGATTAGGGCACGAGGCACCGAACCACTCTGTGCCCCAGTGGGACTTCACAGTAGAAATGTACCAGTCAGCACCACCTGTAAGTTTTTGGAGCAAAAAAGAGTGTGGTCTGTTAATTAACACATTTGTACTCTCAGAATCACTTAAACAGTTAAATGCTTTAAAATATGTATTTGCAGAAGAACAAGAAAAATACCTTTGTACCTAAATTGAACAAGATGCGTTTTCATCTCAGTTCTTTCTGGCATCACACATCTTTGATCCCTCGAAGCCCAGACTAGACAGACCATTCTTTCTAATCACAGTGTTTGAAGGAGATGCCATTGCTGTGAGCGCTGTTAACTCCAAGTGGATTATCTTCACTAATGACTAAAAAGGCCCGCTTCTTAAGCCATTCCACCTGTAACTCTGTGACTCAGCTCCTCTCTTTCCACCCCATCCCCGCCTGTCTCATTATTGGAGGATGAGAAATCTTATGTCATCCTTTTTGGAACTTAACCAAAAGAATAAAACTGCCTCACCCCTCTTTAGATGACTCCTGCTGCACACCCAAAAACCTGGAGCCAAGATCAGAAAGAGGTAATGCTTAGCATTTCCAGACCAGAGTGTGGTGAACGCATAAATAGTGCTCCCTGTCTGACCTAGCCTTGCTCGAACTGACCTCTTGTTGGACCACAGCCACAGAGATGTATTTGGTATTAACAGTGCAGTGCTGGTCAGACTGTGAACAGTACATTTGCCTCTTGCTAAAGGAAAAAGGCACACTGCCAGAACTTTGGTATATTGCCTTTGTTATGCAGGTAAAGAAACCTGTAACAGACATAAAATATACAGTAGTATTTAGGACAAACTAGTGGTGTTTATGCTGGCAGATGGCAACACTATCAAAATATTACGTGCTCCAATGAAACATTATCATTGCTATATAGTGGCATCTTTTACAGACAAAATGTTATACTGTTGTGGGTTTTGTTCAAAACTGTATTTTTGTGGTGGCCATTAACAAACAGGAGGTGCATCTTACAGACAGCTGGAAGAAATAGTCAAAATTAAAATGGACAGAAAAAAAGATACAGAGAAAAGGAGGAGAGGAAGAAGAAATTTACCCTGTTTGGTTCCTGCTTTTCCACATCCCTAACCCTAAAGTGCTGATAAGGTGTCTGTTTGAAGCTGCTACAGCCAGCCAGTAAGCAACCTCCACTCCATTAGCAGAGAGGATCAGGCACAGGCCTCTGGGTTCACCAGTGTGTGCTCATTAGAGAACAGATATTTCTGATCTCTTCCACACACACACACACACACACACACAACACACACATAAACATGCACATGCGCGTCCACCTCCCTCCATCATCTTTCTCTTCCTGCCCCTTTCCCTCCATTTCCCCTCCTACACTCCCTCCATCTCTCCTTTGCAATTTCCATCTGTTCAAATGAAATATATTTGGCATCCGGAGAATGCCCCTCAGCAATGAGGGACAATATATCTTACAAATATCAGCCGTCCAGCCGTGGTTCATGTAATATTTATAAAGGGAATGTGGCAGTGGGTGATGTCAACAGTGTTTACCGAGAACAGGTTGAGCATCCCTCCAAAGTGCACCGGCACCTGCCAACTTTTTGACAGGCTAGGTGCTGGGCCAATCCGGAAACTCATTTACATGTTACCCAGCGATCACAGCTGACCTGATCACATCTGGCATGCTTGTCCAATTAATTAATCATGTGTAAGTGAGGCCAACCTTAGGCTTTGATTACGGCTGCCATATTGTTTTAAAGAGAAGTTGTGTGTGGTGGAAGGGCTGGCAGACAAGTGGCCAGATGGACAGTGAGGATTTTTGAAGAAACTACACCTCAAGTTCCATCTGACATACGTGTTAGTGAGGGCATTGCACACAACATGCATGCCTTGATCAACATGAGTCAACAGCCACATGAGCAACTGTGACAGCACTAAACACAAAGTATCCGAGATGTGTGGGAATATCATTATTTCCACGTTCGGTCATAAACCAAAGTTAACAGTGGATTTATAGGCACATGATAACATTATTCCTCTGACCTCACAGTTTTTAGTCACAAAGATCTTCAGGAGGTAAATACCACTTTTACTCAAACCCAAGAATGCCAAGCCCAATACGCTTGACATGAAACAGCCCACTTTTTCCCTGAAATGCCAGATATAAGGACAAGACTACAGTATATGGGCATTCCTCCAGCAAAAGCACTCATACAGGTATCCATGGTTTGTTATGCCTGTTTTCTGGCATTAAAAACACTTCTTAGGAATGAACAAATGTGAAAATTTTACACGTGGAATGATGAACACAAAATAATGATTTTTTTTTTTTTTCAAAACAGAGTGGAGTCTTCATATTGGCAACTTGCGCTGAGGAAATACCAAGAACAGGGGCTAATCTTCCACTGTGGGTGCCTCAAGCTATCTTGAGATTTGTCAATAAGTCTGCATGGAGTTAATACTAGAATATGAGTAACTTCTCTGCCACAGAAAGATGTTTTTAGAGTATGTTTTGCTCCTGTGTAGAGTAAATACCAGAGAAGGAAACAGGTTCAGTTACTGTTGCAGTGATTTTACTCACTTTAGTATCTTTAATTATAAGGAAAATCTGATGAAACTAATGATCAAAAATATGATTGTAGTAGCAGTTTCAGAATCTTGGAATAACTGATTGCAATGAACATCACAACACATGGAATCTCTCATCAGTCGGTTTTGGGGTTCTTTCATCCACAAGATTTACAGCACTGTGAGTGCATACATTTTCAGCAAAGCCAGCCCAAGTGGGAATTGAACTTCTAACCCTGACAGTGTTATCACCATGTTTAAATCACTGGGCTATCGCACTGCTTCGAAGGATACGCTTTGGACTTTAATACTTACACTTGACACTGTGTTTTTTTTAGCCATTTGTGACAGGGGCAGTCAAAACATGTCTTCAGTGGACCCAGAGGCACGCTAGATGTCCACTGTGTGTTGTAAGGTCAGCGGTGTTTACACACAAAACATAAAGGCTTGAGGAGAGGCCGGGGGTATGCGCCGGGGCTTCCGTCCACAGTCCCCGTCCATAGATCCCTCCCTCTGTGGCTTCTGTCTGTCTTTCTGTCTGTCACTGTTGTCTGACTGCTTCTCTGTGCACTTACAGAAGGCTTCTTAACGATTTTCTGTCTTACAACAATATGGGACAATCCCACTCCCCTGTAATCCCCCCTCCTCCCCTTGCATTCCTACTCCTAGAATCTTCCTATCAGTAGTTTTCACAGAGCTTTGCAGCAGGAATTGCCCCCCTTCCCACATTGTTTCAGTTACAGTGAACAACAAAATTGATTGAGGCCTTTTCTTCAAGTTTGGACCGTACTGATATGTGATATAAAATCATCTTCTTGAGGCGTGTTACTGACATTTGGTTCATATTTGAATAGCTACTCACAACAGAATTTATCAGCTTCACCATGACAATGTGTTAATCTTTTACCTAAAATGACTCTCATAACTTTTGGTGTCATGGCAACTTGAATAAGCCATTATCAGTGTGAATGATAATGAGAGATAACACTGTGAAGAAAGCAAATTACTGTCTTTTAAAGTAATATTTGAGTAAATTTCTTAACTTATTCAAAACACACAGGCAAATTATTTTGCCAACATTATCACAAAGCATGGATTTAAAGAGCATCTCACATTTATGTTAAGTTTAAGGCATGTTAATGTTTGTGGATATAGCTGTAAAGCTCTTAAACTTTTTGCACTTCAGTTATTTTTATTTTAATTTTTTTAAGCCATGAACTAACTGACTGAGCCTATTCTGCTCTGACATGTGGGTTTCTGTACCACATACATAGCCTGCTTCCCCTGACATCCCTCTGTCCATCACTCTTTGTGCTTTTGAATCAGGCATCAATGAGTAGAGCGGCAGAGAGATGAAACAAGGGAGGGATTGGATAGGGAAGTGCTGGGTGGTGTGTGTGTATGTGTGTGTGGGGAGGAGGAGGGAGAGAGGGAGGAGGTGGGTACACCTCAGGGAGCTGCCTGTCACAGCCCTGTCATGTTGATAGACATGTCAATCGTGACTGAGCGGGAGGTGGAGGGCTAGAGAGGGAGGGGAACATAAGAGATGAGAAAAGTGAAATTAAGAAAAATGGAAACAAGAGAAGGGGGTGGTCTGCGAGGCGTTTCTGTCTTGTATAATCACTCCAGAGCCACAAGGATATTTGTTACCTCTATTATCGTTGTATCGTGACCACTGACCCTTAATGCACCCTTAATTTCACTGATGGGTAAATTGGAGGATCTTATGTCACAGTTTCTAACCTTCTAACCTTAGTCAACTAATTTCTTGCATAAAGTGAGTTAGTGTACTTGTGCTGTAGTATACTCTTTTATATAAAATAAACACAACACAAACTTTGCATCCAAATTACAGCCAATCTGAGAGTTTAGTGTCTTCAAGTAATGTGTACATTTTTCACAACAACACTGACATGGAATGCAGGGACTGCTGTGCTGGTGCTAAAGAGAATGATGAATTCATCTCAAGCCTTGACTTGTATAATTGCTTATAGATATAAAGTCTGAATGCTACAAACAACAATCTGTGTGCATTCATGAGCAACTAAAGAGCAAGAGTCTCTTGAGAGGTAACAAGTTTATACACACCCACTGATATGTAACTGTAGTCTGCTTCCTCAAAATCATCAGCTAAGTTGGCACTTTAAACATTAGGAGGCTAATATTGTTGTAATGGTTATCTAAAAAGCAATTTTTAAATATAATTAAATAATTTGCGTTTGGATTTGTTTTGGAACATGAAACTAATTTATGAGACAAAGATGTAAACATTTAGCTAAAATGGACCTACATTATAAATGATGTAGTTAAACAGCTGTTACAGTAGCCTACTAATATGTTGCTTGAGAAATGACATAAGCTGAATTGGAGTTACTGTTTTTCTTCTAGATGTAGTGGTTGTGAAATCAATCTATAAATATCACAGCTAAGCCGTCAGTTGCAATAGCTGTAAAGAGCAAAGACACATACATTTTACCAGCTTATTTCATTTTATAGGAAAATGTAATTTTAGAAGCCATTATTAGATTCCTTATTTAAGTGGAAATTCTTTACAGTGCAGCACACAGCCACACAATGATGTCCTGTGTCTCTGTGGCACATCAGTCACTGGTCGCCATTGCTGCTGCCTCCCGGAGAGTGAGCATGAATTTAAAAGCTCTCTCTCCTCCAGGCGATAAAAACGGCACTATTTGTCTGTGGTGCATTATACCCTGCAACGAAGGCATTTCGGATGCTCCGTGCCCCATCCCTCTCCCTCTCATCCCTCACCATCACTTCTCCTCCCACTATATTATACTTAAATATATTCCCGCACTTGACACTGGGCATCACAGAGATGATATCATGTGGGTGCCCCCCTCTCTCTAACATGCCTGTCACGGTCTTCTTAACATATGGTTTCAGATTACATGGGGAAGTAATGTGCAAGGGGTGTGGCAGCAAAGCCTAACCATCAAACAGTTCTTCTCTATTGTTGCTCTCTCGTCCATTTTCTTTTCAAAGTAATGGTATTCGCCTGCTTGTGTTTGTGTTTGACTTTGTTTGGTCTCAATTCAAAGTGTCCCCATTTACCCTTCTCAATTTTCTCGGTCATTAGATGCACTAAATCAATGCGATGCATGCCTCCTCTCTGTAATTTGTGTACATGTTGTAATTTCAGCAGCTTAAACACAAGGACTCTAGGCATCTCTCTCTCCCTTCTTTGTTTTTTTTATGCTTTTTATCTTTCTCTCTCTTTTGCACTCTCTCTTTTTCCATCCATCAGCCTTTCTTTTATAACCCCCTCCCCCCTCTCCTGTATTCACCAAGTGTTGAAGATTAAAGGAAGAAGCTGCAAAGCTCCCAGGCCTAAATTAGAATCATGCTTCCTTGAAAGAACAGAGAAATTGGTAGGATGAAATCCGAAGGTCAGATTCTGCAGTCCTCTTCTCCCTCTCTGGGCAAAAATAAATTAATAATTAAACACACACACACACACACACACACACACACACACACACAGGCACTCCCTTTTCCTTGGATCAGCTTGCTCTTGGATACCCCACTGCCCCCTGTCTTTGGACTCCATTTTTTTTCTCCCATCCCTCTGCACATCTGCAGCTTTCTGTATCCATCCCACTTTCTTCAGTCCCTTTCCTCTGTTTCATCCCAATTCTCTTCCTCTTTCTCTCTCTCTTTCTCTCTCTCTCTCTCCTGTGTGTGTATAGTGGATGTGTTGAGTCACCAATTCATTACTGACCACATTTGACCCAAGCGCACAGTCAAATTAGTCTGATGTAAATTTAATAGAAATTCAAATAACATGACACATAGTTCTAAAAGGATTCCTCAAACTGATTCTAGAAGCAACTGTGGAGGACATTTCCTGTGCTGCTGCTTTTTTAGTTTAGTAGGTCTCTCCTTGTGCAATGTAAAAAGTTGCTATGTGCTGTGCTTTGGCAAGTTCAAAGACCCTTGTGTGGCTGGGAGATGAGCACTTCTCTGATGTTGCCTGCATCACAGAAGTAGTGGGAGTGCAGGACCATCCCTGACACTCCAGCAGTTTTGATTTTTTGATCATTAGATTACACACTCTCTGAGCAATGATTCAACTCCTCACAAGGCCTGAAAAATGAGAAAGGGCTTACACTGGCTTCTTTTAATGACTGAATGTACGCTGTCTTTTATTGACTCAACTGAGACGCACATGTATGATTCATACTCTCACATATGATTCAGTCAGAAGAAAAGGCTTTTGAATACTAATGGCAGAGTAACAAATAACACATTCAGTCTGATGCTGTGAGGAGTCCTCAGATGTGCATTGAGTAGTAGCATTACAATCTATCTGCAAACTACATGATTTTGATTTCCATTCACTCATCACATGTTAGTCAACAGGTAGTCTCTAGTATTACATAGAGCTTCAACAACCAAACTGGGCTGTCACTTTTTTTGTTGCTTTGTTTTTCTTGGAAGTTATTGAGCAATATTTATCAAAGAATTGAACATTTTTAAGGATAGTTCAATTAGTCAGCATTTTGTAAAATTAATCTTAAAACCTTTTTAAATCCACAAACCCCTACTTGAAAATCTTGGTGAGTCATTTTTGGTTCCTCTATGCGTTTTGCAGAAAACTGTTATTGAAAGTTAAGCAAAAATCCAGTTTGCAAGTATATAATCTGGCCAATCAATCATCATGCAACAACCTTCCTCTGCATGGCAGAGTATAATCAGCATAAGGACTGATATTATTTGGTGAGGGGATAAAAATATGCTCTTTCAGTCTTTCATTTTCCAGCCTGTTTTGTGAAAGTTCACCAATTTCAACAGTTTGTACCTTGCTGCCTGTATGCACCTTTGTCGCAGTCCACTTGAGTCCACTTTAAGTAATAGCACCTTGATCATCACCTTGAACAACCCCTCATAAAAAAATAGTAATAATAATAAAAAAGCTCAAGATCAACCTCAGGTATTTCAGTTATTTTAACTGGAGAGATTTTCACAGACGATCATGTGGTGATTGCCGCTGTGTACAAAAGCAGTGAATTCGCTTTCCCCCCTCAGAAGGCCAACATCATCAGATGCTCTGTAAGGAGCTTTTAATCTCATGATGATCTCAAGAATGTCTGATGTCTCAAAATGATAACTCCATTAAATTACACATGGGAACCTGCAATTAGAAATTCAAATTCAAACTCTGTGGGGTGCTAATTTCCATGCAACTTCACATAGAGAGAACGCTGTTCTAAGAATTAAGATTCAGAATGCAAAAGACTTTATTTACATGGCAATTATTGTATGCTGAGTTCAACCATATTCACAGATTTATACATTAAAAGTCTTCAGCTCACTTAAACTCTCTGCTTGACAGTTTCCCATGGCAGCTTTAATGGTTAAGCAGACATCACTATAACTGCAGGGTCAATCCCTTCAGCATCAAATGTCTCACCAGGCAGCAGTTCTTTGTGTCAAAATACTTACTGCACTTTAAATAAAAACGTCAACTACAAAAAAAAAACAAAAAAACAAAAAACAAAAACAAAAACAGAGACATTAGTCACTGATGTAGAAATAGTGCAGAAAAACACTCAAATGTGAAGCCAACAACTGAGAAATGCAGGTGCACAATTAAAACACAACAATGATTTGCAGCAATTATCTTTGATTACCCTTCCCCCTTTCACTGACGAGACAGACTATCACTAATCACTGTGCTAGATCCAAACTTTTCCAAGTGCTGACAATTACAGTGATTGAGAAAGATGAGATGCTACACTGTTTTGTTATTTGTCCAGTGTTATTTAGCCCAGAAGATCAGAAATGAAACAACAACAGCTTTATCTCAACACTTGCAAAAGAGATTTGACACAGTCCTGTCTACTGTGATGTGCTGTGTGACATTTCAAGGTCAGAGAATTGTACTATTTCAGCTGCACTGAGGTATTGTACATAGTCTATTTAATAATATAGGGTTGTTACTAGGTGTTCTGTGGAGGATAAACGGTTATGCTTAGAGAGATCTTCATGACCTTTTTAAATTCAATAGCTAAATTTTCATGTTTACTTGGCCATATACTGTATTCTGGCTGCAGTTCCTGCTCTATTCAGTGAAAATGAGCAATGATAGAAGTCAGATAAGATGAATAATCCATGCTGTGGATGCTGCTCGAATTCAGCTAGGAACAGAAGACTTTTCTGTAACTGAAAGAGAATAGATTAACATCCCCATATACAATAATATAATATTTTCAGATACATAAAATACAGTTTTTACTGTCAGCTGCAATACTTTTCAAATGAAACTACTCCACTCCCCAGCCCCTTTTAAGTCATTATTCATAAAGTTTTAATCTTATTCTGTGTTTTCTGAGAACTTAATTCACTGAAACAGCATGTAAAACAGTGATCAGTCAAAATTTCCACAAATGTACTGATACAGTTTCACTCAGTAATTGAGGATGCGCCCATTTTGGTTCATCTTTACCATCGAGTTGTGTCAGTGTAACACCTTTGTGTATTTGTCTTCCACATCGTACTGGTACATTTACTCCAACACCTTAGTTTTTGCCAGACCATACCAGTAAGTGCTGTAGTTTTATGTTTGCAAATCTTGCTCAAGTTCGGCATAATAACTGAGTCCATTTTCAAAGTGTAATTGTTGACACAGCTAATGAAATAGTAACAGGAGTGATTCATCACTGTCGTGGCATCATTACTGCAATAATTTAACTGAGCATGGGTCATCAAAACAAGCCCCGGCAAACTAGGAACCATTCATCTTCCCACTGTCACTCTCTCGTCTGCTAATTTAAAATGAGAGGAGAGTGGCACTGATGTTTTTTGTGTGAGCATCATCAGCTTCTGGATAACCATATCTGACTGATTGTGTGATTAATTGATTAGAGCACAGGGGGAACGGATTGTTTGCTTGATTGATTGACTGATGGGTCACAGGCAGGATCAGTTGTTTAGTGTTATGAGGCATAACATGCAAGGAGGTCTGACCACTTCACAGTAAGTGAGAAAAAAACAGGGATGTAATGACATTTGATTGCAAATGCTTTATATCATCTTGAAAAATAATGCTGAATAGTAAAGGTGGAATTTGATTTTTTTTTACTTTTTCTGCGTGTACTTGACCTGCCTCCACTTTCTTTAAATTTATCCATGGAGACTCATGGGAATATATGAAACTATTTTTTGTTGTTTTCAATGTTGCGCTACCCCTGTTTCTGGTCTTTGAGCTAAGCTAAGCTAACTGCTGTCTGCTGGCTAAAACAATATATTTATCAGAGACCATGTTCTTGTAAAAATTAACCCTACAGGTCGTCTGCTCAGCAGCTTATTACGACCCATAGTTACGTTTTATTGTTAGGCTACGTTTTGTGGGTGTAGTGATAATGTCAGAAGCAACAGACAAAGTCACGCAATGTTGTATAAATAGTGATTAAATCCACGTTAGGAGGAGGCTTGGGTGGATGGATGGGTCAACAAAGCACTTTCACACAGAAGACCACTCTTCAGTTCCTGTGTGTTGTTTCTTTTATCCATAACTGTTATTATTGCAACCATGACAACGAAGGTCCTCCAATCTAAAAGAAGTACTAAACCTTGACCATTCCATAAGCTTAACTTCATGTTTATTACTGTAACCATGGTGACAAAGGTCTGGTGCACCACTGCCAGTACACTTTGACTGCTCAAAGACCCTGCATAGTGTAAAACTTAGCTCCTTAATGTTGTGTGTATTCATCAGTTGCACTGTTGCAAGTAACCCCATTAGCTAGACTAGACCTCCTAGAAATACTAGACTTTCTTTAAATTTTATGGCTCACCAGGGTGATGTACAATAAGAGAGCAGGAATGAGTTATCCAACACTTCATAGGGAACATGGCTTTTGATGGATGAATGTCAGCTGCTGCAGGGATCAAACCTGCTAAGATCCTCTATCCACCATAACAGCTTCCACAGCACGTCACCCACTTTTAGTGCTAGCAAAATAAAACAACAGCATGTGTGTTGCTTTCTCCCATAATGCCTCCCCCAGATATGTAGACAACATAGACACAACACTCAGCCCACCTCCTTGGACACAGCACCTTGTTGGCTGGCTCGCCGCCATTTTCTAGCTACTAAATGTCACTGCAAAAGGAATGCTGTGGTTTATGAGCACCTGGATGGAGAACAAAGAAATAAAAAAAAAACTGGCTTGGAGAGAGGGAGAAGAAGAAGAAAAAAAAAAAAACATTAAATTAATCCTCTAAAAGCCTTTTAGCAATATTGCCCTCCCACAGCGATCTGGTAGCACACACAGAGACCACTTCCCATCATTTAATTCCAGCTGAAATTTAATTTAGTCCGAGAGCTATTCATTTTGTTAAATGAATGCACCGCCCACCCCCAAACCATCACCACTCCAACATGCATACATATGCAGCACACACACCTTCTGTTATGCACATACACACATCCTGAGATGACTCAGTAGCAACTCCGTGTCCATTTTATTTTTGGGCAAACGTATTTAACGCTACAAATAACACACAAGTTTACACCCATCGATATGAGCCACTTCCCTACCTCACACAGACACACACAAACACACACACACACACGTACTAGCACAACACAGGAATTTCGTGACAAGGACTATGTGCTGAGTCACTCAGCCTTTTTGCTTAAGTGCACTTGGAGGAAGGCTCCCCGCATTTTACCTGACTGATCTAGTCGCAACTTCTTTCCTGATCCATGCATCATAACAGGGTGTGTGGTTGTGTGTGTGTGTGTGTGTGTGTTACTGAGTGTATTTAGTGGGGGTAGGTATGAAAACACAAAACAACAACTTCCTAATCTCTACAGTTTGACCTCAGTGGTTTTCCATCCTAAGAAGAAACTTCATAGGGTGACCTCAGAATTTGATGTTGGTTAATTTTCTCTTCTTCATTCTCTCTCTGTCCAGACTGTGGTAATCATGTTCATTACTTTGTCTTATAAAATATGGGAGCAAAACCAAAGCTGTGTGAAGTTATGATGTCAATACAAAAAAAAGACTTGTGACTCACAGTAAAGTCAAAGATCAGGAGAAAGAAAAAAAAGTGCACTAGGTAGAACAGTTTTTCCAGTCACGCTGAGCAGTAGCTATAAAGAAATTGTACATTTATTCACTTGAAGTGAATATTATTTCCATCAAGTTAAGTTCTCTTTACAGCATTTAACAGGCAGACAAATACCAATATATGATAAGAAGCATGAATGGTCTGTCATTGAAACTACTGATCATGAGCAGTATACACCAGGCAAACAGGCATTTTCCAGCCCAAACAGCCCATTGATAACAAGAATGATATGACTGGCTGTAGGCCATATTTCTCCTAAGCACCTCTGTGATAGACAGGAGTTTGTAATATTTTAGGAGCTCTGGCCTTTTTATATACCACCTGGTGAGGAAATCTCCACATCAAACACTTCTCTTGATGCCTCAAGAAGCTGGGCTTGCAACACCCCCCCACCCCCCACCCCAAAAAAACACACACACACACACACACACACACGCACACACATAGATGTCCTGCTCACCACACCAGCTGATCAAAGTCCCTGTTTGAAGCTTAACCCGCTGGGAATCCCAGGCAGGCGGCTCCTAAACCCAAGATTCCAGTGTATTCTGTTCAGCAGCTTTGTCGATCTGATTCCAGATACAGATTCACGCTTTTTACACATGTTAATCAACAAAAGTCTCAGAGGAACAAGTGGAACAAAGTATCTGAAATTTTGTACCTGTAATGTATTTTACAACTACTGATGTCATTAAATTCATCATCTGATGTTACTTCAACATGGGATTTCGTAACAATAAACAAAACTGTCGGATCCTTCAGAGTATTTTTAACCATTTCTCTTTAAAAAAATGCTGAATAATTTCAGGTTTCTGTCTCACATTCCTGAAAAACATAAATTTGTCCCTCACGCTGGCATGTATCCACCTGCTGAGGTGTCTATAGGCAAGGCATTCAATCCTAGGATTGTTGTTCCTAGTGAACTCTAGAGGGGTCGAGCAAAGAAATTTGCCTACAGTGTTCAAATGAAATATTGCATTCTTATTACATTTTAACTTGGCTCACTGATGGATAACCAGCTGCTTGTGGGCTGAGTCTGGCAGCAGACTGACCACAGGACTGTAGCTGTCAAAGCTTTACATGTTGCTGGAAATCTGTGCAATTATTATTTGATATCCCCCTCCCACCTGAGGCTTTTGACAGATTTCTTTTCTCTTAAACCGTAACATTTGTTATTAATGCATGCACCCTGTTGCACAATGTCGAACTAACCTGAGATTCAAAATGTCATAAATTCTCAAGTCCCAGGGACTGACAGCCTTTGGAGGAAACCTGCCAAATCTGGTCCACAGATCGTTCAGAGTGGTTGTTATGTAACACTGAATCGGTTACTCAGCTGTGCTCAGCTCAATGCTGAGATTGAGCCGAGAGTGCCACTTTTTACCCTAGTGCTGAGCTCTGAGGTCTTTGCTAACTGGGTTGGAAAATGCACTAATGGCAAGTGCAAAGACGAATGGACCAACACTAGGCCCAATATTCAGTTGTTGCAGGAGCTAGAGAGGTGTGTATGTGTGTGTGTGTGCATTTGTTTGTTGGTAATACTTACTAGTGGCTGTCAAGCATCAGAGGTGCCCTTGCTCACTCTGTATGGATATGTCTCCCTTTTCCTCCTTTGACCCCATTACAGTAGCTGCCTCACCTTTGCTTTCCATACAGGAGAAGCACAACTTATCATATAGCCGAACTGTGGGTGACTTGCTTTCACAGTGAGTGTATACATATATATATATATATATATGTGTGTGTGTGAAGACTTACATGTGTCCCTTTCTGTTGCTACATTTCTCCATGTTAAGAAATAATTGCCCACACAAGCATAGAAAGTTGAGGGGGAAAAAAACATCTAGAGTGGTAACATAATGTTGTTTTTAACTTCCTTTAAGGGAAAGATTTAGGCAACAGGATACTGAGTTAATTAGTTATGATTTGTTTAGTGTAATAGTTGAAGTTAATTTTAGTTAAGGATTAGGCATTGTGTTTTAAGGTAAGCTGTGTAAGTGTTACAATTTTCTGCACATGCTCATCCTCACAAGCAGTGTTGGAAATGTGTTATGCCTTTATTAAAGCTTTGGATTGTAAAGTCTGGACAGCATAGTTCAGATCACTGCCTTTGTTGCTAATCATGGTCGCCTCCAGGTAATGCATTAAAAGTTTTCACTTCATTGAATAGTTGTACTTGCCTTTAAGTTAATAGAATCCTTTTAGTCCATGTCCACACTAATACAAGTCCCCCTGCCTCCTTAAAGTGTGGTTGAATGGATTAACAACTATGACAAACATGGTGGGAAACTCTTCTTTGTCTTCAAGGTCTTCAAGTATTGTGCTTCATTACAGCTAAACATAGAGGTGTTGATGGACTGATGGATAACAAGTGCTGCTACCTGTTAAACAAGCATCATCCTTGGGCTCACTATCTGTTGTCAGTGTCAACATTACTGTCACATTAGCCACTTTTAGCTAGCATGGCTAGTGACGACTTTCAGCGCACAGTGATAATTGTGGAGGTCCAAGACAGGACAGAAAATGTCAGGGAATGGTACAAGGTTATGTAGACCTGGTAATAAAGTAATCAGTCACTTTTGGCCATTTTCAGTTTTCACCTCTGAAATGGCATTAGCTGTCCTAATGAAGTCCATAAATTTCATAAAGATCAGGTCAGACAAATGAGCAAAATATACCTCAGAGTTTCTCTCTGTTGCGGCAGCTGAATTATTTATTTTTATTTTTTTATTTTTTCTCAGAGGAGAGCTTGGCCCTTTGTCACTAAAAATGACTTAGATGACTATGACTCAGTGACTAAGTTGCATCCATCACAATGAAGACATGTCCCACATCCCTTAAAATGTTTGCTTCCACGTCCTCATTTATTTTAGAATGTTTTGTTGAGGAAAAGTGTTGAAAACATCACCCTTATCCAATGCATTCCTTTAAACATTTTAACTGTGCTGTAATTCAGAGTTACTATATAGCAATATTTCTGAGCATGATCCAGTGTTAAATTAACAGATTTCTAGGTAGTTTTGAATATGTCTATGTCAGTGTGTGTATGTGTATTGTAAAATAAATAAATAAATAAATAAAGTTCTTTAAAACCTCTTTAAAAGATGATCAGTTTTTTATTCTTTTGTGTAATAATAAAGTGGTGTGAAATATAAGTGTTTAAATTTCCCCATGGTCATGCATCCCTGACATGAGACGGGGGGTGAAATTAATTTCTGAATCCTCAGAGAGGTCAGTGCTTTCAGCCTACAGAACAGTAGGGTGCTGCTGGGCCCTGGAACTAAAATATATTATCATCTGACATCAGAGACAGAGCTTATGGGTCAGTCTGGAGGCCACAGCTGAATTGTTCACTTCCACTGTTACTATAGTTGAGTTTTATGTTCAGCAGGTTTTATTTATTTATTTTTTTAACATGATGTGCTCAGAGGAATTATTCTAAAACATCTGTATGAGCAAGGACCTAGGTAGTATAACAACTACCGGAGCCATATTACTACAGTACCATTTCTGTGCCATTACAGTATTGCTGAGAATATGACTACTACTAATTTTTATAAAGTCTTGGTTTAGTTTTCAGATATCATACAGTGGGAAAGTTCTGTGCAATTACCAATTTAAAAGTCAAAAGTCTATGGCTACTATATTGCTGGTAAAGGACAGGTGCAAGATGGGGGAACTTTGTCAGCACTGATTGCATAATCGCTAAGAGGTGTATGTAATGAATATAGCTTTTAGTCACAGCTGAGGTGAATAGCTCCCTCTGAGGCTGTAATGGAAAGGTCATAACCCTGTGGTAAATAAAAAAAGCCCTTTTGAAAATGATTTAAAGCGATGCATTTACACCCTTTGTCACATTGGATCTCAAAGACATTTCCCACCACTCTCTACCTAAAGCTACGGAAAAAAAGGGGGGGACACAGAACAGTGATGACTATTATTATTATTATTATTATTATTATTATTATTATTATTAGTTATTATTATAATTTAACATAGCTATTTAGGCTTTGTGGAGTTTATGACATTCTGTCCTCGAAACCTCTTACATGCAGGTAGAGTACCTGGTCATGGCAGATGCTGTCAGTTGTTTCATGGGGTATTCAGAAATCAGAGAATATTGCTTTAGGGCATAAATGGGGGACACTTTACCAAAAAAAAATTAAGAGGGTGCAAATGAAGGCAGAGGCAAAAAATAAATTTGCAACAGTGGTCAGTGGGATTATAGGAAATGTGATTTTCATTTCAACAAACATTAGTATTACTGTACCACTGGCAGGAAATAGCATATACCATCTGTCTTGTGTGTTTACAGTTCAGGGACCATAATCTAACAATGATAAATTAATGTTGAAAAATGCTACCTGTAGCACCTTTAACATCACTTCACACATAAATCGCACCTGACTTAATTTAACAGTGTCTGCACATTGTGGCAGCATCACAGATAGCTTGCCAAGCTGACACTGGTATTTGAGCTGAACCCATATAGAGTATATTGCCTATTGATTTACCTACTCATCTGCTAACCACCACTGTAGTCTCAACAGTCTCTGAACCGATGTGAAGGTCATCCACTCTCCTAACAGCTGACTTGCCACACAGCCAGCCGGTATCGGCCTGGCTTGATGCCCGCCTGGAGGGCTCCCTATCCCCACCGCCCAACCCCGCCTCCTTGCTGGGATGAGGCCAGGCAGAGGTGTGATGGCTGTGGGCAACTGGCCCCTCTTCCCCTCCACAGTTTGTCAGAGTGTGTCTCAGTGAGGGTCGAGGAGTGTCAACATTTTTGTGACGGCACAGGAGAGTGCAAGACCGTTATGAGTTGGTGGGTGCACGAGCAAAGTTAAGAAAGAGAACATGATTGTATTGAGTCATCTTATTTAATAATAAAGAGCATTTCACAAAAAAAGTGTGCATGTGTGTTCAAAGTGACTGTTATACAGTGCCTCTCTCTCGGCATTGAGGGTGAGGTGATGAGTCTCAGAAAAGGTGGAATACTGTGTTCTCAGTTGGAGGTGAGGGTAACGGTGGTGTTTGTGTGATACATGTTGACACCTCAGAGACCTGAGCTGTGAAATCAAGCAATGCTGACTGAGGGCCAAGTTAAGTCAATTATATTTACATCAGAAAACGGAGCATGCTTCTCACAAAGTCCTTTATAGTGACCAGGGGCCACAGGTGCCAACAAAAACAAAAGTTCACTGATATTGCTGCTGTAAATGATACAGTATGTTTTTCGCCAGCTGATGCTCAACTTTTGAATGTTCTGAGCTTCACATCACCAGGTGAATACACACCACACATGCACACACACACACACTCTTAGAGCAGCCTACACTGTTTTCCTGGCTCAAAACACAATCACAAGTATGAAAACTCACACTGAAAATAGCACTACCTTAGCAAAAGCAAGGTGATATGTTGCATGCTGCTACAGGTACTCATGATAAGATGGAAAACAAACTGTGAAGCCAAGTTTGAAAGCTTATTATTTGGAGCTCTGGAAAAGTTCAAGGGCAGCAATATCTGTATCTCCATCTTGATGCTTGCAAGTTTAACAGTTAGCATGATGCTAAACATTCTACACCTGATGGTATACCATATTCCTCTTAAAGTTTGCAGTTGCATGTAGCTGATTGCCCATCACAGTGCACTGACATTGGATGGTCTTACTGCAAAGAGTGAAACTGGACAAACTTTTTTAAAACTGCACTTTACTGTGCAGTTTATGGTGGCATCCCTGCTGCAGTTTTCCTTGCATAAATAAGATGAGAAAACAGACAAATTTCATATTGAAAAAATGTGATTGCCTTAGTTTAACGTAGTATTCCTGCTGTAGAGGCAGTTACACTTAATATAATTAATGTGGTAATGTTAGTGTAAGTTGTAATCTTTTCACTAGCTGTGGACTTCTGACTAAACACACTAATTAGTCATTGCATCTTTTTGTTCATTTTGTGTTAATTAAATGCCACAGTGACCCAAACCATGTATGAACATTGTGTTGTTATTGTGAAGACTAGACTCCCGTGCAATATAAAATTTCAAAATATTTCCCCTGCAACGGCATGTCCAGCATATTGAGCTGTTGAGCTGGGGGTAAAATGAAACGGCAAATGCCAGAGAGCATCTTACTCGATTTGTATTGACAAGGTTTCAGCCGTAGGCTACTTCAAAGCCTTACTATATGATGTTTGCTGTGTGATGCTGAAATGGCCTTGGGGTATTCCCTTTGGTATGAAAGAAAGGATACCATTGGAATGATAACACTCTGATAGCAGTATATCGCCTCTGGGATCCGACCACTCTGGGATTTAACCACAAATGCTTTCACTGTATAGAGTGATGGAACACTTCCCATAACAGATCCACATGGGCATGCATACACAAGAATTAGGTCTGATACACTAATTGTAGTCATGGCAAAGCACACACATGATATGGCTACTTCAGGCTCCACAATAACACTTGCACTTTGCTGTCTGTATTTGACCTATCTTCATGACCTCAACAGCATACAGTCACACAAATGATATTTACACATAATAAGTGGCTTCCACTGAATATATTATTAACATATTCACATTTGAACTCTAAACCCTTTTCCCCATATATTTATTTCAAGAAAGACAGATTTGTCATGGATATAACTACAAAGATCTTGCAAGAATCTTGTATAGTGAAAATAAACAAAATTACGCCTGTTAACCAGGTATATATGTGTGTATCACCTGTTAGCCTTGCTTTCCTCTGTGTCATCAATCCTACTTTGTATTTTTGTGAACTGCATTGTGACCCTTCAGTTGTGTTAATATGTGTTACTATTCATGGTATTGATTGCTGACTATAGAAAGCACTGGGAGAATTTTGTTACTTTCTCCACTACTCAAACTCCCTCTTGAGTTGTAACCACTTTGTAACCACTTTGTACCTCTGAGTGACTTTCACAGAGTTTTGCTCTATGGAAACACACCATTTATCTCCCAGCTCTCTTCTCCAAGGCCCTTCTTTAAACTGAAGTGTCAGTCTCCCAGGCCTCTCAGAGGAGACCCAGGCATCTTCAGCCAGCCACTCACAGTTCTGCCACACTCCTACTCCCCTTTTCTTACCAACTTTGGGAAGGTTTGGTTTTCAGAAGCTAGATCACAGAGCCAGCATCGCCCCATCTGCCATGTATATCCCACTCTTGTTGCTTTGCTGAATCATTGACTCAGAGCTTCCTTGACAGCCAGTGTGTGAATCCCTGGCAGTCATCTGGGAGTTATTTTTCATGGCCATAGTATTTTGTTTTTTTTAAACAATGGAACCATACCATCCCCAAGCAAGAAAGAGGGGATGAGAGATGAATGGAAAAGCTAGTATCACATTAAGAAGATTCTTTCATATTTGTTATTTTAAGAGTGACTACCCCATTAAGCTGTCAAAGGCTAACTGTGTTTGCATCACATCAAATGGAGCAAACATTAGATGCTACTTTGTGCGAAGGAGACTTTGTGCAAAATGTGTGTACGGAGGGTGGTGAGAGGTTTAAGTATTTCGACCTCAGATAGTGTAACCCACCATGCATTTCAGATGGTGTACATACACACACTCACTCCAGAATGGAATCACAGTGCATGTGTGTGAAGGTGTGTGTGTGTGTGTGTGTGTGTGTGTGTGCAAGTCATGAATTTTTAGACTGCCCCTGTGCTGCTCAGGCTTTGCACATTAATTCTTTGGTAGCACGAACAGGCCAGTCAACTCTCATTTTGCAGAGCAGGCACGTAGGGGAGGGAATGTTCTTTAGTTTAACCTTGTCATAGAGGCCTATGAGATGCCAAAGACAAAAGCCTTGCAGTGCTGGCAGAGGCCACCTCCAACGTTATTGTTTTCTTTGGCAAGACTGTAGTGGAATTGATCTGACATTATGCCTAAACCTCATGTGTTCAAAACACCTGCCCACAGGTAAAGGATGTCAAATACACCACATGGCTTTACTTTGTTGAAAATTCATTTAGTGTATCACAAGACCTAAACTGTTCTATCAAGAGGCAGTTTTGATGGGGAAAACAGAAAAAACATGCAGTAGATGTGGGTAACAATGTAAATCAAAGTTATAAAAAAAAAAAAAATACTAATTTTTATACGCACTCACACTCCTGCAGATAAAGACACACACAGATTAAGACTTAAAAATGATGTGTAGTGTAATTCACTATCCCCCCCAGAACCAGAGAGCAGAAAAAAGTAGTTCAGTAAAGTAATTCAATAGCTTAACTCAATGTGTACTTAGATTTTCTGGTATTCTAACACATCTAATGGTCTTCATCGGCAGATGGAACTTACTTGTTTTGAATAATATTTTACTTTTATATTTAGTTACAGTTAGAATTCTGTGATGACCAGTCAAACTTCTTCTGCTGATGAAACTGAAACAATGCTTGTGGCCTTTGAGTTACAGTGACATTAAGAATAGTAGAAAATCAATGGAGTAGTGGCTAATGTTTCCTGACTTTGCAGCTCAGTAATGTTTTGTACTTTTGCTGGGCTCCTTGTTTGCTGAATGATGATGTTTAAGTTATACATCACCAGTAACCTTGGCTTTCAGATAAAAATTTTCAAGAAGTTTCAATGCAATCCAAGATATCCCTGATAACATGATCAGTGTGATGTCACTTTGGTCCAAGCCAAGTACATACTCCAGGTGGATTCATAATTACTGCAAATGCAAATTAAATTTTCCCTTTTTCCTGCTTTATGGACATAGCATTTAATGAAATGTTTAACTTTAAGAATTCTCCTATAGTTTGAAATAAGTGGCTTTGACAGGTTGACCCCTGAGCACTAAAAAGTATGGATGTGTTTGACACACACAGCTGACAGCTTGCGCACATTATATTTAGTATCTGGTTTCTTCACACGTCTCTCTGAAAAACTTGCATATGTGCTCATTTCACCAGATGAGTCTGAGATGATGATGAAGATGGAGTCTCCTAATATAGGCTGGTGTCAGTGTTGTGCTGAAAGTGAAGACTCACTTAATAACTTTTAATATCCTTACTCAACACTACACCACTTTTTAGCTTTACACCCAACCAGTATGGGAAGTGGGTGTTATGGTTGTATTACCCACATTTCATTTTTCTTATTTGTCAGAAACTACTTTTTAGCCTGAATATCTTAATTGGCTGTGATAAGTGATTAGTAGGAGAGACCTTTACAATCCCCAATCCATGTACAATGATTTACCTAGCATATGATTAAAATCTCCACCAACAGCTATAGGTTAATTATAACCATCATCTACTACATTTCTTGTAATCAGCATTTCAATCCCACTAGGAAAGCTGGATCATCTATGTTAAGTGCATATATATTAGCCAAGATGAAGAGAAATCCCTGAATGTAACATTCTGCTGGTGAAATTCCTCTGCATCAGTATAGCAGACCCTACCTTTACTTGAAGATGGATGTCTCCTCCCATGCAAAAAACACCACATCACATTTATTTGAACAGAGCAAATTTAACATTTTCTCTTTACTAGTCTCTCAATGGTGAGAAAGCTAGTCCCCCAAAACCTATTCAGCTTCTTTACCATCCAGCTTTTGGGATGGTACGCATTTTGGTCTACAAAAGTTCAGGTGCTTTTTAGCATCTGTGAAACATTATTAAAAGTCTGAGCTTCTGTTCCATAGTATACTTCCTGCATATTGTTAAAATAAACCTCTGCTGTAACTGGAACACTACCAAAATAAAGAATATATTCAACTTCCTTGCCTAGTTTTTGAAACATTTACGTGTCATCAACCTTGGCTTTATTATACTCTTTACAGGAAACACAATGATTTTCTTTTTCCTCAGCACGTACGATTTTAGTTACATAAATAACACACCAAAGTGTTAGAAGCACTGTAGTACACTGAGTATTGAAGTAATGAAATTAGTAGTGCATTTGAGTTGATGTTTGAGGAGCTTACAGAAGTATGAGGCCAGTGGCAAGCTTAAAAAGGTAAACAAAGCATTTCCAGTGCAACTGAAGATTTGATCTGAAGACACTGAGGAAGCAGCTTTTTATAGTGCTTGGTGCACTGAGCCCAGGTGCTCACAATTTCACTGATTGCTCAACCTCACTTACCAATTACCTGCAACACAGTCAATCCAACATGCAAGCCACAGACATTAAGATAACGTGAGCATGCAAAGGGGGGCTGTCACATTAGTTATTATCTTGAGTAAAACTCCATTAGCTGTTTCAACTAATGCCCGAATATTACATACATTTAAGATTTATGACAAAGCCCTTTAGGAACTATGACTGTTATTCATTGTGAGAAGACTGTGACAATACTAGTCCACAAAGGAAATAAGTCATGTTTGTTGGATTGGTCAACAATCCTGGACTGGACTTGAGACATGACACTTCTGTTTGCCTCCTCTTTCCTCTTTGTGGGGGGGCATGACCACAATCATTCCCAAACCTTAACCAAGTGGTTAATGTAGGAATCGTGAAGATGAAGGTCACCCAACTTTGACAAAGTAACAATTCTTAACCCAAACCATGATGCTTCTCTAACCTTAACTCAAGAGTTATTATAACCCAAACTATAATCTTTCACTAAGTCAATTGTGCACATAAACCTAACCAAACAGCCTTCAGTATTCAAGATCAGAAAATGTTGGGTTGTTCTGGAGGATAAATTTGGAGGGCTTTCATCATCAGGTTTTATCTCAAAAATCCTAAACCTTTCCTATTAGTCTTGTCCTGTAACCAAAACTTCCTAGCCGGCTATGCTCATCTTTATTGAGGTTCACTTGAGCTCTAAATTAGCTCATTAGCTGCCTAATTAGACAAATTAAAGCCCCATTCAGGAATGCTTTGGCTTTCAGAGGTTCTGTAGGTGCCTTTTAAATCATCTGTCGACTCAGATGGTGAAAGGAGGACAAATTTGCCAAGTGGAGCGAATAATTGCTTCAATTGAGTACTAGGAAAATCTGGCAAACAAAAGGCCAGAGCTTGCAGCTAACAGGCGAGACTGTGCACCCTCCCTAACCATTGACAACCCCCAGGGCTATGATGTAGTGACTTTGTAGGGAGGGTTGAAGGACTGGGGTGTTTCAAACCTTAAGACAACAGCTTAAGAAAGTGACTTTGCTGCAGTTCAGAGGTGGTCCACCCAGCACTCATCCCAGACTGTATTACACAGCTATTCAACAGACTAAAGACATTGCACATCATCTTCTTTTTTTTCCCCTTTTTTTCTGAACTTTGGAGCAGAGAAAAAAGGTCTTTTGTTGATTTTTGCAAACATCTCACCCTAGTGTGACCTACTGTGGATCAGTTAGGCAGAAAGTGCTCTTTAAACTTTAATGGACAAGTCATCAGGAGTCACTGTGGTGAATGGGGTCATGGGTTTGAGGTGGATCTTGCATACCTAAAGAGGTAAACACCACATAGCACTTAAATATCCTTCATGGTCATTTACTTCATTTTTTTCTCCAAATGGTGGAAAGAGCTTAGTTTCTGAAAGAACTATCTAAAAAACCTAAAATCATGCAGTGTGGTGTCAAAGTCCATACACCATATGCATAATTATCAACCCCTGCACCTCATCTCTGATTTTTTGTAACAAAGGGAGTATGGTGGTAGAAGTTTTACTTAGTAGTAACACTAAGTAGACACTTAATATATTTTAGACAGACACTGTCACACTGTCCTGAGAGAGTTTGTTTCTCCTTGTTGAAATGCACTTTATGACTTTGTGTAGATGAGGACATTGGTGTTGTAGTGTTGGTATAGTCAAGTGTCCAAATTTACTGTATGATGTTTCGTGTTAGAAGTGTATAATGCACTTGCTGACTTCCAGTTTGCTGGACAAATAAAGTTAGTGTATTTTCATGCAAACATATTTTCTGATGCAAATAAATCTGCATTTATTTAAGGGTGATTTGTTGAGCTGACATGATATTTCTTGCCTTGGTTCAACATGCAACTAAGGGCATCCACATCTGTGGGCAATCAGTATCACCAAAGTCTTGTTAAGTTTCTCCTGCCCAATAACAGTTGTCTTTGTTGAAGCCCTGCAGACTGTAAAGGCTTTGTGATGGTCAGGACACACTTGTCTCATGCTTTGGGACCACATGTAATAGTGGCGAGCTCACAGTATTGATTGATAGAGGTTATGAGTGGCATGAGTTATTCAACAGACAATTACGTGTCTTTATTTGGCAGCATCCTTCTCTCTGTGAATAGAGGTGTTGTCAGCAGTGAATGGAAGTCACTCGGGGCCCACAGAGAAGTTAGAGCTTTCTTTGTCTGTCTGCCGCAATGTAAACACAATTTCACACATCTCCTGATGGAGCAGTGGGGAAAACCAGGCATAGAAAGGCTTACTGTGTGCTCTCAGGGACCCTGGGGCTGTTCGGTGGGTGTATGGGGTGGGGAGGGGTTATGGGCTATAAGTGCTGGAGGGTTGGATAACTTAAAGTGAGTGGGATGGTACGATGCACCAAAGCTGCAGAACTGTCAGCTAATTTTTCAGGGCTTAATTACTGCAAGCTGCAATTACTAGCCAGCTGTCGACACCCCCTCTCGTGGCAGTGCCACCAAGGAGTCTGCCCACTGACTTACCACAAACCCCCCACTCTCTACCTCTCTCTTTCTCTCTGTCACACACGCACACACACACACTCACACAGACAGTCTTGCATCACTTCAGGGGACATTATATTAACTTACATTAATTTCCTGGAGACTTACTCTGACCTTAACCATTACTGTTACTTGCATAACCTAACCCTTACCCTGTCCTTAAACTAAATCTACCCTTACCCTAGCCCTAAAATGTGGCTTCACCTTAAAATGTAATGATTTGTATTATGAGGACTTGCTTTTTGTCCCCATAAGGACGATAAGTCCCCATAATGTGAGTGTGTAAACAGAATTAGGTCCCCACAGCATAAGTAATACCTAGAACACATATGCACACACACACATATATGCAAATTCCTACCTTATATTCCAACCGATTGTGGACCACTATTTCTAGTCATTTGGAAAAAAAACGCCAAAAGAATGCAGGAGGCAGCGGTGGTGCAGAGGGGCAGTGCAAGGCCAATGCAGACCCACGCCACTACATGTTATGGATCTCCCTTCTTTGATAAGTAGACATCTGCCAGGGTTGAAAACAATTTGGTCAGACACTTATGAGCTGCATTTCTTAGAGCCTTTGATTCTGCTATGGATGGTTTGGACAATTTTGGACAATGGAGGAATGAGATTTCAGGCTTTGGCTACACAGACAATTGTTATAGGATCAATCACTAATCATTATTGTTAGCTGTGGTTTATTAATGGGACCTGTTGACAATAACAAAAATAAAGAACATCCTTTAACAATATCTTTCTATATCAACCTGTCACTTTTCTCTCTCCATTGCATGAATAGTGTTCTGTAACTGTAATGGTCAGTGTGCAGGTTTGCACTTGTGGCCATGGCTTTATTGTCTTGAATCTGTGGTAAATGTGTTTGTGAACCTTAGTGGCATGCTCCTGCCATGCATATAACTGAAACACAACCAAGTATAACAACAACAACAAAAAAGGAAACATACTGGCTAATATGTACTTGGCACAGTACAGTTACACAGTGAAAAGAAAACAACTGTTTCTCTCTCACTCTCCTCCACTTGGACATGGTGATGGGGGCTGCTGAACACACACTAGCGTGACATCCCCGTCTCAAGTGGACAGACACAATTAATCCTGGGGACAGTGGAGACCCGCTGACAGAGCAAGATAAGGTATCGGCCAGTGCACAGCACTCAACCTGACCTGTTGCACATGTGCTTAATTTAGCCCTTATGGCATATATAATGTGTTCCCCAGCTACAACAGACTGCCTGCAATTCCATAGGCTCTTTCTTGCTTGGTGCCCTTGTAGGGTCAATGTTTGCAACAAAAGAGCCATGTTTAATTTCTTGCACAGTGGATTTGGTCAAATCATTTAGGGGTTGTAGGATTTTATAAAGGGGATCTGTCTGAGAGAGCAATACAGATGTTTAATTTTTTGCTCATTTGTTAGATATGCAAGTCAATCAAGCATGCAATCTTAAGGAGTGAAAAAATAACAATGCATGCATGGTTTTCTGAGAAGTCCCTTCACTGCATCTCAATGAGATATACCTGTCAAACATATATGGGTTCTGACATGTGCAAGGATTTCAAAGACAGAATATTAAGCCTCAGGTGAAAATGCCAAGGGAGTAAGTTTGAAGAATAATTTTCAGAAAGTACCACCATACTGAACATCAGGTTTTTGGTGGTATTTTTAGGCACTGAGCATATATGTCATTCAACACATGCCATTTGATGAAAGCTTTTATCCTAAGTGCCCGACATGTCCCATGAGTGCACACATTTTTAGCATGGGTGGTCACAGTGAGAAGCAAACTGCTAAATCTGGCAGATTCAGAGCCATTCTTTACCAAATGGATTTGTAGGCCAAAATTACACATTTCTAGGAAATCCTTGATATTTACTGTCATTGATACTCTCATGTTCCACGGTTTATTGCTTAACAGGAAAACAGGACATTCAAACAGATTTCCTTAAAACAACTGGGTGGACAGATTCAGTCTCATGTTCAAGTGTTTTAAAGAAACAAAGGAATATCCTATGAAGGAGCACATTATAATGCCATGCTTCTCAGTGATGGTGAGAGCTATCTACAGTGATCAACATCAACAGCTATAGCTGTCATAGCTTTGAACACATTTAAAATTCAATATGTAGATCTGCTAAGGTTGACAAATGCATATCCTGAAAACCAGTATGTCCCACAGTATTAATTTAGATGTTATGTTAAGCATTTGTCTTTAATATAAGAAAGACTAGGTTTTTTTCTGGCAAATTGCATTCACCAATCCCCAATGCACTGACTAGTAAAAGCTGCTAAAGTGCAGGAAACAACCACATGATCCCTTCTCTGTCCTCTCAGTTGTAAACAGTTTGTTTAAGGAATGCCCAGCCAAGCTAAAAGCACTGCTGCTGGAGACTGAATACAGGCCCAGGTGTCCCCCCAAAAATAGAGTTACCTTTATCTTTGCTGCATTATACATTTCTGTAACTGGCTATTGTTTTTGTAAGGGGCTCTTTCTCTGTAGGCTATACATACTTTTATGATGATATCAGCATATAACTTCCAAATCTGTTTATTTTTGTATCCATCATTCACTTTTCCCTCTTTGCACTATGATGTTTGGGAGATAGTTGTGAGGGAGGAAAGAAACTGTAGACAAACAGACACAAACAGACACTGTTTAAGAACTTTGAGGCTCATGTGCCAAAACAAATTTGCTGAAAAATTGCATCATCTTCCAGCATATCAGTTAGTGTAAAATTATGTTTAAATTTTAGTTGTTTAAACAGCAACTTTAACTTATTTAGGGATAGTCTACGAGGTTATTAAATGGTAGAACGAGGCCCATGGAAATGCTAAAGCAAGGCCTTTAATTGTAATTTACTGCACAGCAAATCAATATCGTCTTAAATGAATCATTAGGACTTAGCTTTTTTGGTATTTAGTGTTTCACATTGTTGCCCCCGGCAGAGCAGCAGAATAGCAGCTCTTAATATTCCACTGGCTGATTAACAATTCAGGAGGCATCAAATTGGATGAAGGGGGACACTGAGGTAAGAGTAGAAAGGCCATGTAAGGATAGCAAAACTTTACACACACTACAAGAATGTTCCATTCCATTGAATGTCTTCCATTATAGTAAGGCATTTCCATTAGATTCTGCTTGATTCAAATCAGTTGTGTCCTGTTAATTTCTAAGTTTCTGATTCTAAGTTAATCACAGTTTATTTTTGTTAGATTAGCAGAATGCCTTCCTTAGGGGTAAGCACTGATCTTATCTCTACTTCACATTCCTAAAAAGCCTTCTTCAGACAAGTCAAACCAACAAAAATGTTCATGAACTGTAGGCTAACTCTGTTTATGTATTTCAGGCATGCAGAGCCTCCCAGCCCTACTAGGAAAATACTATAGATAAAACTACTATTTTTCATGGTAAGTCCACTGAGACCCAGGCTTCATCTATGCTGGGAGGCTATTAGCTACAGTCTGCAGTAATCTTAACACAGCCTTTTATCTCCTAGTGGCAGATGTTGAAGATGAGGATGTTAAATTGGTCACTTTCATCGCTTCAGATGCATCACTTCAAGGTAAAACCTGTGTGTGTGTGTGTGTGTGTGTGTGTGTGTGTGTCAAGAACTGTTGAAAGGGCAGCATCATAGTGCTTCTTGTTTTGAATGCTTGTGAAGCTGACAATTAAATGAAAGGTGAATCACCAGGATTCCAGTTATGTCTTCAGATCTGCTTTTGTCATGTTTCATACAAAGGCAGCATCTCTGCCGTGCTATTGTTGTACAGTCTGCATCAGCCACAGCACTTGATACATGCCCACTGATGAGGGTTCAACCTCTGTGTACATAGAGACATGTATTTTCTTCTGGAAAACAAAACACCTTCATGTAGTAGAAAACAAAATATTTCTTGTAAGTGAGAACCTTATATTTATAGATCTGTCTTTGTCGGTGTGGTTTTACCTCTGCCAAGGTTTTGCTTTTTTCATGGTTAAGTTTGTTTACGTGTCATATCACGAAGTACTAAATCAAAAGCGACTTGCTGTTTCATCATAAGGATGTTTCACCATTCATCCACAAAGCTTCATTGGTTCTTTGGACAGATGAGGAGTCCCAGACATTTTATTCTGTCTGGGTCTTTCACACCTTGCAGAAAAGAAAACTTTGAACTTTTTTTTTAGGGAGCTTTGAACTGCTTCTGGGAAAGAACACATAGACATTGGTTAAGATATGTGGATGACATCTGCATCAGGATCAAAGTCCAGGAAGTGCAAGCCTTGCCTGAGCCCATACATTCACTGGACAGTTATATCAAGTTTGCAAGAGAGGACATTATTTCTCAGATGCTTAGGTTTAAGTTTACAGGAAGCCAACTCACTAACACACACTGGAGGTAACTATGGTTGAGTAGCAATGAGACAAGAAATACAAATAACTCTGGAAAGCTTTGGAAGCTTATGACAACAACAAAAACTAGTAAAACAACAAACCAGCAGGCAGAGGAGAGATGCAAAGAAAGGCAGAATAGGGGTGTATTGTTTAAGGGGAGGTGTGAGGCAATGAAATATAGAGGTGGTCCAGGTGGAGCAACATATTAATGAGATCAAAGGTTTATCAGACACCAAAACACTACACAACATATACAGAATTTTATAACTCCAGAAACTTTTCATGCTGAAAATTATTTTATCTTTTGTTGTGATGAATGTAAGGTAAACAGTAGAAATATGCGGCTCATTTTACAAAGAAATCTACAACAAATGTGCACTTATTTGATTCACCAATGGCAGAGGACAATGTGTTGCAGCAAATATAAATAAGTATTCAACTTTTTTGTTGGGCTACTTTGTTTTTGTTTTTTTATTGTTGTTTTTTTGTTTTTGCCAAAGCAAAAATCTCCTGCTGCACCAACAGACTGGCCTTGTTCAGATTTATGAAAGGACTGTGTTTTTTCTCACAAGGCTGTTGATGATGTGAATGTAGACTATGTCTAATGGACTGAGCGGTAGCTCATTAATTTGAAAGTTTTGGTGACTGCAATCCTGCATTATCAGCAGTACATGAACCCACTGAGGGAAACCAAATAAAGCTTCCACAGTGTGCAGGTGTAGGTGTATAGGTGATCATTTCCTTAAAAGTTCTAATAATCAGCAGATGGATTTGCAGTAGTTTAGCTTTTGAATTCATACCAATATCACAAAATGTATCTAATATTAATACTACAGATGTTTTGCATATGAAGATTTACCTTCTCCTGATTGTCCTCTTGTAAAATACAAGCATGCGGGTAACCTGTGTCATTATAAGCATACCCCTTCCACAACCTTAAGTGTGTGTTTATCATGGTAACCATGATGACAAAGGAACTGTTTGCCACTGCCAGTACACACTGTGTGTTTATCATTTAACCCTGATGACGAAGGTCCGCTATGTCTGTCGCTCTAGCAGCACTGTTTCAGGAGACCCTCTTGTATAAGTGCATAGGGACAAACAACCTATATGGTCTTTCAAGTTGGTGGATTTGTTCATTGTCATCGGCCTGATCAGTTTTCAAATTACTGTGTTCACACTAGCGTAAAGGAAACAAACCAAATGATCGAATACAACAGAGGCTGATCGATCCAACCAACCAAACCAATTTGGTTAGGTGTAAAAGAATTCCTCAATTCCACATCACCCGAAAGATAAAGAATTTCTAATCCTGGAATCTGCCTTCATGATACAACATTTACTGATGAGGCATTGGCTAAAATTCAGTGTCCTTAGAGACATCTCTATTTAGGAATGACTTGAAAGAAACCCCTAAAACTCTTTCTTTGTGAAAATGAACACACTTCCTTCACATTCACATCTTTAATGTGGTGAGTCATTCACATTCTTTCTCTGCTCAGTGAAATATTATGTTAACCACAAACCTCTACTTCATCTCATGGTTAACAACCTCAGTATGTCAGCATTCATACACAAATTCCTCTCACTCTAATCAACTAGAAAAAGAGAGATTTTTTTCCCCTCTCGTTTGTTAAGCTGCCTTTTCCCTCCTGTGCAGAAATTAGACTGGGCATATTCCAAATCAAGAGTGTGGGCACTCATTAGTGCTGTTCTCATATCTCACAAAAGAGCCTGGCTACAAAGAGGGAATCAAGCTCTATTTAAAGTAATGCCGCCAGGAGTCCATTGCCAACGATAATGCGCTTTACATCATTTTGTCCTCGCCTTTATCTTGAGCTTCTTAAGGAGTAGGCAACACGCAAAGTCATTAGGGACACGATAACTCCCCATATAATTAGATGGGGAAAGATTGGATGCCTGGTGCACCACGGGGCAGACCCACTTACGACATAATCACTCATCCCACCAATGAGGGCGTCTTGTATGCTGGCAATTAATTGAGATGATTACAATTAGCCACGACAGAGTGTTTGCTTCTGTCTGCTCTGACCAAAGAGTTGAACGTAATTTGCCTCTGGTTGAGAATACTGGCTCTGACTCAGTCTCATTACACTAGCTGCACTGGTATTTTTAGATAGGGCTGAACTTGCCCTTAACTAATAGATTCTTGGCTTATGAATCAGCAGATGCTTGAAGAGGGGTTTCATTTGGAAATTAGGGCAAGAGAGGAAGTCCAAGCTCCAGTTCCGATCCAAATCACAACAGATTCTTCTTTTTTTAAAAAAAAACCATTATTAAGCCATAGATTTTCTTTAAATGAACACTGTTTTTTAGCAGTGATGAGAAATTTATTATCATTTGAGTATTGTGATGGATGACTTTCAGTTTCACTTCATTTTTCAGCAAGAATTCTTTACTTTTATTAATGCGTAATTTTTATACAAGTCAAGTCCCTTTTCACCTCAAACATTTGCAAGATCTCCGTTCCCATAGTGCCACAGCAGTGCTCTCCTCATTAAAACAATACCTGTTGATAACTTCAGACAGTCAGTTAAAAACATACCTTGAAGGGATTGGTTTCTGTGGCACTGTGCAGGTGGTACATCAAGCCAGTTCCTATCCTTATCTCTCTTATTCATGATCCAATTAACTGTTGTGGCAGAACAGATGTGAGCCTACTGTCAAGATGGTGACATACGTACAGCAGGGCAGCAGTTTTGTTGGGACTAGCTAAAAGTAGGAAAGTTCTTGAAAATAAAGATTTACATAGAGGTTCAGCTTTGTTTCTTTTATTAAAAGACTTGTCAATTTGGTAGAGATAGCAGGACCTAAACCTTTTAGAAGGAACTAACCTTATTGTTTGCTTTGAGACCACAAAATTGTAACTTTAAATCTGATTTAGTTTTCATGCTAACAAAATTCTTTTAAAACCAGTGTGGACCTACAGTCTGTTAATGGTACATGCACTTACCTTATGATTGCTGGACTTGGGGTGATCCAGATAAAAAATGTAGGAAGTACTAAATGTGTTGATTTTTTTTAACTTTCGTGTTACTATTATGGTATAAATAAAAGATAAAATGTCATTTTTTTAAAGCAACAGATTAACATAGCTCAGGAGAAGCTTCCACAGGTGTTTTGAATTAATCTGGCTGATTAGACCTCTGCTTAGGTTGAGGGTGGGCGGAGCTATGCTGGAATTAGGTGAAGTCATTGACTCCATTTACCAATCAGAATGATAGAAGTGTAATTTGCTCTGCCCTCACAGTCCTGAGAAGAGGTCTAATCAGGCACAGTAATTAAAATCACCTGTGTTGGTTTACTGTGCGTGTATAGAGGCCCAGTATGCAGACAACCCCTGGTCAAAATAATCATTATTTAAAACAATTTGAGGATTTTGCTCAATGCTTAGAAAGGAAAAATGTAATTCTGTGAAGCATCACACTGCAAAAGCCACTCATTATGCAGAAGGACTATAAATAAAGTGAACCAGTGTGCTGTGATTTCTGGTGTGTCTCCACTGTGTCTGAGCACTGTCAGCCCAGGGGCTTGTACTGCTCTGGAGTGGTTTTTCTCTTGTTTTCCTGCAGCTGCAGTCTGCCCAAGGCCAAGCAGGCTGAAAGCGTAAGGACAAGTCAGTACTACATTTAGGTTTTCTCCAAGAGTCAGTAAGCCAATTCACCCTAATGGATTCAGGAAGTGTGCGCCCAGTTCAAGACGCAGGGTATTAAGTGCTCTCTCTGTGTCTTTCTACACATATCCTCACCTTTGTTTCTGGCCCAAGGATGCTCTTACAGTGGGGCAATTTAGAGGCATCATTCAACCCGTAAGAGGAGAAGGGTCATGGAAAAGAAAATTATACTAATGGCTATATGAGGAGATAGCTACAGTGCCAGGTTTGCAGTGAAAGTGTCTTCTTCTGTGGCCTTGACCTCTTATATTGATCTTTTTTGAGCCTTTCTCAGTTCTTTTTTCTTCTTTACTTGTATTCACGTCTTCAGAAATACTGGCCCAGAACCTCTGCGTGTTGACAGCCTTGCACCATGTTTACAGCTGAGAGGCAGCAGCTGGAAAATGAACCTTCAGAATTAAGAAATCATGCAAGGTCAGCTGCCTGCACACTGGATGCTCATGTTTTCCAACCTAGCTGGTCTGTTATTGCTTTCCACCAGAGGACATCAAAATGTCCTCATGAAAAAGCAATTTTCTGTTTTGTCTTTTATCACACAGGAGACACAATATCAGCAATTTACAAACCAACAGATGTAAAACAAATGTAACTGGCTCATACTGGTGTTACAGTGAATATTGCAGAGAATCTTTTCAATAATTATTTAAAATAATACATAAATGCAGTTGAAAGAAGGAAGTAAGGAAGTGAAAATTTGCAGTACAGAAACATAATGTTAGTTTGTTGGATGAGGCATATTTGAGTAGCACTATAAATTATAATTTAGTAGTATCTGCATTAATAATATCAGTCTGTTGTGTTGCTTGGATGCTCATCTCTGAAAAGAGCACTGCCTGATATATGATTAATGATACATAACAAAGAACATATAAAAGTCTCATAATTACAAGCACTCTAGTGAAGGTTACGTGGTGTAAATAGAATAATTTCTTTGCTGCACTGACTGCATAACATCCATAACACATAAACATTTTTCTCCTTTCACAACAAAACCAGTGTTACCAACACCCTCTGAAAGATTCGGCTCACACCTAAAAACCTAGCTGAACCTATGTCTCCTCTCACCTCATAGAGGTGAAGACTAATTAATTCATTTATTACACACAGTGTAACTTCATTTTATCTGCAATGCACTCTGAATGACATGTACAGGCTAATGGTGGAGTTTATGCTTGGCCTTGGTTATTTACAGCTTGCTGTGTTTTTTAAATTCATCCAGTTGATGTATTGACATGCATGATGAATGGCAACCTGTACTAAAATATTAGGTAAATGTGATCAGAGATAATGAGTTGATCAGGACCACCAGTCAAAGGACCTACACTTGACTGTGAAATACAGAGGGCAACAAAGTTAACAGCAGTTGTGCCTGTGAAACAAAAGCCATACTACATAGTCAAATTTGGTTGAGCCGTGGAACAGAGCAGCCTTGTCAAACGGAAATAGTTTTAGTTCAAAATGCAGACTTCAAAGGATGATGAGGCCTCAAGGAGACAGCATGGAAAGCATAGGTGATTGGTAGAGTGATAATTATGGAGAATTTGAGGATGATTGTAGTACTAGTGGCAGTAAACTGGTTAGGTTGATCCTTAAGCTCCTCCCACAGTAACTGAGATTTTCAGCAGCTCATCAGCCAGGCTGAAGTCTGTGTGAACGTGTTGTGACAGGATTTCATCCTGCTCTCCAATTAATGCCACTCAAACTTCATCCCGTTACATTTGTTTGCAGATCCTGTTGTAGTGTTGCATACCAACAGTTCATATCCCATTGCCTTAGCTCAATCAGATCAGTGGACATAAAAACTCTTTGGTGCTCCAGCCAGGCTGTGTTTCAGAGGGACTGGAACCCTATTGATCAAAGCGTTCAGACGTGTCCAGGCCCTTTCCCCCAGTGCATCGTGGTACTGCTTGTTGAAGCCAAAAGAGCCTAACAACAACAAACATCTCTGCTCCTACTGCCTGTCTCTCTCTGATTAGCTGCTGGGGAGATATTTTTAGAGTATCCCAGCCCCTTTGAAGAGGAAGAAGAGCGGAGCCCACCCCCCCACCAACCCCTATCTCCCACCTCCCTCCAACCCCCTTCCAAACTACAGTCCAACATGCTTTGTTCATTTTCACTTATTCTTGCTGTACTGTCAGCTGTAGCTGACTTTTAATGGTTTCACTCACTATCTGCTCGCATGACTCTCCCTCTCATATAGACTCCCTTCAAGAGTGAACATACAAGCTTCTTTATATAACTAATAGCCACTTATAAAATGGAGTATGGATATGTTTACAGTACCAGAATTACTGTGATTCTGTATATGTTACATTGTAGATTCTCTAAATATATTCCAGTAATAGATTAATTGAAAAAATGTACTGCAGGGTCACAGTCATGGCAGCTGTTGGGAGGCAAATGGGCAAAATGCATGCAATTATTTTAATAACCAAGAACTGGTGATTAAATCCCATTTTTCAGGTGACTGACTCATGTAAATGGCCCTTTTCTTGGGTGGATAAAATCCATTAAGTGCTGAAGACATTGTTCCAAAAATGTGGGTTACACACAGTAATCACACAGTCATACAGTAATAAATCATCTATGGATGTATTTGCTAAGATAAAGCTTGTACTCGGACGTATTAAGGGGCTAAATCACCATATTGATTTGAAGGATATACTGCATGGAACATAAAAGGATCATGTACATAGTTACCTGTTCATATTGTAACAGTTATGAGTACAATCTAAAATAAATATGAGGAATATTGATTCAAAATTCCCTGACACACACAGTCCCTGACATACTATGCAGTCACAGGTTTTACACAGTTTTGACCGGTAATGCAGTGAAGGCCCTGTGGCCTTACAATAGGTGCTGTTAAAACCTGCCCTACTCAATACATTAAGTCCTGTATTATGACCTCTATCCATCTGCCTCAAATAGTTTGGTCTTGGAGTTTGGTCTTCCTTTCCAGCTTGATATTCCTTTGAATGAAAATCATGAACAGAAATAGTTAACTTTTTCTATGAAAGATATGACAGATACAGTATGAACAGACACACAGCGGGGGAACAAAAAGGTATTGGTATATACAGTATTCTAAATGGTTAATGAGGGAACAGGAAGCAAGTGCACAGGTGGGTGTGAAAACCATGTGACTGGAACTGGATGGGAACACACAGCTGGACAGGTTGAGAATAACAGGCTCTGCAATGACAGGGCAGGTTAAAACTGAGAGGAATGGGGAATGGGCAGACTGAACAGAAATGCCAAGCTGAGGCTCTTGCCATGACAAACTTGAAGCACAGAATTGAAAAATTTGCATGTAGATACACAAGTGAAACATGGTTTATAGGTGAGGGAATGTCCATTGTTGCTTAATGTGGGGACAGTCTTTTTTATGATCATAGAAATTTGAATAGAATAGATTTATAAGGGCAAAATATAAAGAGGTTAAAGTAAATAATCCATCATTTAGAATAAGGTCAGTAGTTTTTCATTAGAGTGACAGCAAACTGAGAAAAACGTAATGTAAATTGAGCTTTCTTTAGCCAACACTGTGTGTTGACACATACCTTTGAGCAGAGTTTAAAAATGGGGAGAGGTGTGAAAAACACAACCTGTCTATCATACCTCCATTTTAATTGACAGATCAACTTTAAGCGTGCCCACACAATCAGCAGCTGGTCCCAGTGATGCCATTCAAATTAGCTGGATATTAAAGAATCCCTCGGCTGAAACTACATAAATTATACATAATGAAACCAATTAACATTTTTACTCTGACAATTAAATACATTAAAGAGCTGGGCCTGTGGAAAGAGAGTGGATGAGCAGAAGAGGTGGGCGAATGTGTGTGTGTGTGTGTGTGTGTGTGTGGGTAGGTGGTGGGTGGTGGGTGGTGGGGTGGGAGGGTATGAAACGTGTAGCTACCTTTAACGTTTACCAACACACTCAGTGAGTGTCTGCTCAAATGTTTACAGACCAATTAGTGCTGGTGGACAGCCTCTCAATCAAACCAAATGCCAGGTTTGCAGGGAATATTAAGTGGCTTATAATGGAATGAGTAGTGAATGAATCTTATCCTTTGAACCTCTATATAATAAGGCCACACATGGTGGGAAAACAGCAAAAGTGCCACTGTAATGCTCTGATGTATTAAACAGATTATTATTACTATTTATACTATTTTTTTTTTTTTTTTTTTTTAGTAGTATTACTAACACAAGGTACACTTGAAAACAAGTGTTTGAAATGAATGCTAAGTGGAGGTTAGTGTTGAGTTATTAATGAGGAATGAAAATCTTTTTTTTTTTTTTTTTGGCAAATGGTTTTATCCTAGAGGGAAGAGAGGTGGAACATGGCCAGTACAAATACCCTGAACCATCTTAGGAAACTTGTGTGGTAAAAGTGAATACACACACTGTTGCCCAGGTGCATTTTGGACCAGATATTTCCAGTAAAGCTTGCGCATGTAACAATATGAGAGAAATGCATTGATGTTGTTTCTGAAAGGTATCGCCTATCTCTCTATCTCTCTCTCTGAATAAATTACATTTAAATAAAACTTGTATACTACAATGTTCTGACTTAACCTTGTGTATAATTTGGCCTGTAGCTATTGAAAAGGCCTTGGTTGATATTAGAGAGGCCTTTCAGTGACTGATCATTAAAATAAAGCACGATCATGCTCTGAAAGAGAACAGTAGGGAGGGCAGAGGTGTGGTGGTACAGGAACTACTTCTTTATTCCTCCTTGAAATTAAAGCAAGCCGGCAATGTGGTCCAGCCTGCTGGCAACCTCTGGCTATCTACCTCCATCAGGTCAGCTACATCTTTCTGATTACATCTGCTAAAAGCTACCAGTTTATTTAGTGTCTACATCAGCAGAGCAGCGATGGCCTAAGATATCGACTCTACAAGTCTGTCGCTTATCTTCGCTCCTCAGCAGGGAAAGGTAGGAAGCAAGAAAGGAGGGGTTTAAGTGAGCACGCTGAGGTGCTTTCAGTGCCCATTGTAAGGGAATTAACATTCACATTGTGTACTTGTAACAAAAGTTCATAACTGAAGTAAAAAATATGTTCCATTATTGAGATAATTGGATAAGAGATGAGAAATCAGTTAATTAATATCAAAATCAGATGAACCCACACTATCATGCTTTTTCCTCCTCATCTGAGGTGATTCAATTAAGACTAGATACACCTTTAATGCTGCCTACTGGCATCCGCCCACCTGAATAGGTTTCTAATGAAATCACTACTCAGGTGTCACAATCTTCTCTACACAAGGTGACAAAAAGTGATTAAACTGGTTTCATTTTTAGACCTCCTCAGGGTGGGCAGTGGGGGTCATGGCAGGAACAAAATTTGGATAGGTAAATAATGGAAATTTTTTCTCAGAACTGTCAGTAACATGTCAGTTTCATGTCTGTGTCAGGTGCGAATACAACTGGAGCTGTTTAATTTCAATCAGGGCTAACAATGCTAGAAGTGAATTTCTGAAACAATAAGGCATTTAGATGAAGATTTTCAACTCTGAACTACTGCCCAGTGCTAACAACAGATTACATGCAATGCATCAATTTAGATTAATATATTGGGTTTTCTGGAATTGCTTTCATTAATGTATGTGAACAAATTTCACTGAGGAAATAAGATCCTATTGGTGAGGGAAGGCCAAGACTCTGTGCTATGTGTTTCCCTCTGCTTCCCATGCAACAAATAGGTGGAGAGGATCATCCCTCAGCATGAAAGACCAATATCAGCAGTGATAGTTGGCAAAATAAATAGGCCAAGAGCCTATTTATTTCATACTTGCTTCAAAAAAAAAAAGAAGCATTGCAATCATTGTGGAGGATTCAGTGTGGTCCAAATCCGGCAAAAGCTGCTACAGATGTAAACATGCCATGACTGTAAAGCAAGCATTTCTTGTTTTGACGCAGAACACAATGTCCACTCAAACATTCAACAGGAAAGATCACAATACCAAACATATCCAAGTTACAATTATTAATCCGAAATAAGTCCTAACAAAAACAAAATCCTTTTGAATACAATGTGTCATTTTGAACTCTTTCTGTTAAAGCTATTTCTCTACTCCATAAACTACACTGCAGAGCTACTCAATAGCTTATTGATATGGCATTAACTTTTCCCTCACATTGATATTGACTCGGTTTTGTCTTAGCTTATTGATGTATTTTTATAGCCTGCATTATTTTTTACTGACTCCATACCTTCTCACCCATTTGTTCCCCTATCATCTTATATTGTTAACTTCTACAGAAACAAAAGAGTCAGCGCTACTTCATAGCACTGTGTACATTCTCCCTTTTTGTGTGTTGCTATTTAACACAAGTGGGACTAAATTCTAGATAAGAAGGTAAATGATGAAGTTATGCTTGCTAGGCATCCACTCTCTCTCACACACATACAAACACACACATACACACACTCCTTGCTCTGCTTCTGCCTCTTATATCTGAAGTCAGAAGGACAGTTTGTTCCCCTCTCTGTGTTCCTCTTGTATCCTTCAAAATTAATCAAAATGTGTTTTGTATGCTTGAGTATCACTGGGTCATTGTTGGTGAACAGTACAACTACTCCATACTACAGTTTTCTGCTGTGGTGCTGTAGCTATTTTTTGTTGAATATTTGATAGGGTTTCTAGGGCTCCCTTTAAAACTTTCTCTACATGTGAGTGTGTGTAGAGACCTGTGCTTACACAGTTCAGGGGCTGTCCAGTTGAAATAGACTAGTGTAGCAGACAAGTGGGTCCATAAAGAAGCTGTGACATACTCACAGGTGTCTTTCTCCATGGTGGGCCACCACAAGTGCTGATGGTGGATAGTGAGCCTCTGAAGCAGACAGCCAGGAAACGGAAAAGGAATTAGCAGGACCATTACTTGATCCATGCTGATTTTGCTGGACTCAACCTCCTAGGTGACGGTAGCGATGAAGTGATAAGAGGGTGAGATGGAGTCAAACTCAGAACCGGTGTCTGCAACAGTGCACTAGCGGTAGAGGGTGTCAGGCTTGATATTCCTGGAACCAGGGTGGTTAGTGAGGGAAAAGCTGAATGAGGACTACGTGGCTTGCTGGGAATACATCCATTTTGTGGTGTGAATATATAGCAGGGTCTTGCAGTCCGTTCAAACTATGAAGGGGTGTTCAGACCACTCCAGCCAGTGCAATTCTTTGAGAGCTAGTTTCATGGTTTCAGATGTCAGAATTTCTCTCTGCTGGAAAAAGCTTGTGAGACAAAACTGCACCTACTCTGGTATCAGAGGCATCACCACCATCAGAACGCTTGTGGGCTGGAACAAACCACTCACAGCCAGGAAGAAACGAGCTTGGAACCAGAACATGAGCAGGTGGTGGGAGTCTGGGCAAAAAGCTGAGCCCACACCTTGGTGAACAAAGTGGAGATTTCCTTGACGTGGTCCCAGATGTGGTTGTGGGGTGGAGACCATTGGAGCAGGCTTGGGGGATGGCTGGTGAGACAGTGGAGGCTTGAGCTGCAGAGCAGGGAAAAGGAAACAAGCGGATGTTTAGGGGAGCCAGGGACTGGAGTCAGAGTGCACAGAACTGCAGGGGGAGAGCAGACGAGGGTCAGGATACAGGGCGCAGGTGACAGACTGAAACAACATAGCAACTTGCAAAAAAAGGGTTTATGCATAGACTGGGTGATGCAGAGGCTATGATCTGGCAGCGCTGTGGTGACAGAGATGGGTGTTTGTAGAAGTGCAGCTGGTGTGGCTCTACTCTGACTCTAGCACACCTGCTTCCACTCAGACAATCACAAACACAGGGAGAGAGAGAGAGTAAGAGCCAATGGGGAAGTGACAACAGGTTAGGGTGATATGGAATGAGATGTGTAGGGAGTGTCGGAGGAGGTTTCTGAAGCTAGTGTGACGGAATTGTTTGGATAAAAATACGTAAGAAAGTCTGTAAAAATTGATTGTCACGATCGACTGACACACCGACTAGCACTGTCATGGGCTAATTTGTTGACAAAATAGATCCATAGCAATTTGTCCGCAATGATCTTTTCACTGATCTGTGTGACTCAGGCTGAAATTCAAACTTGCCCACAGTGGACAGCAGTTCAGCAGCAGTGGTTTGTTTTGAAGGTTATTTGCCCGAGATGTCAAAGGAAATCAGATGTTTCCCACATCTCCCTGCCCTCTGTAGCCCTCTGTGGTAACCCTCACTCTCAATGCTTCACCCAACCTCCAACCCCACGGAGCTAGAAGGAGGTTTGTTGATGGATGTTGAAGGCTGCTCCAGTCCCACAGCAATTAACTCTTCTCCTGCAAGAAGAAGCCTGTCAGGTTGATGGAATCTCCCCACTGCCGCTGCCTGTCACACAATCCAGGAGGGGCTGCAGACAAATGCTTCATCTATGTGTTTGCGTTACTGTTTTGCCTGCGGTCGAGAGTCAGCACAAGCAAAGAGCTATGAGGTGCATCGCAAGCCATCAAGTGCCTCAGTGTGAGTTTCCACTGTGAATGGCTATGCACTGTAGCAGATGTGTGTGATTACAAGGAAGTAAGGGTTAAAGATCATGAAAGGATGAGTCGAGGGGTGAAGTCAGAAGGCAGGCAGTGGTCAGCAACAGGTAGGCAAAAACATGAGGCAAAAAGGAAGCAGAAATGTGCAGGAGGTCAAAAACAGGCAGGGAGAAACAACCAACCACAAAAAGGCTGGAAATCTACAGCTGGGATGGCATAATAGACAATCTGGCAGAGTGCAAGTGGAGGTGGATGCACGGTATGGGGAATGGGAAACAAGTTAGCAGGTGGACATGGGGGAACCAGGTCACTGGAAAGGCAGAAAGGGCAGGGCTTACTGCAGGGCAGGAGGAAGTAGCAGGGTCTGAAATGACAAGACAATTAATGATTGATAGCAAAGCATAATAACTTAATAACTGAGTGAACTGTGACAATAATCAACAAATCACTACTGCTTAATACCTTCTGTTGTAAAAAAAAAAATAATTTGGTCATAACTTCTCTCGTCTACTTGCAAAAACGTGGATTTAATATTGACTTTTATACTTGAAAGCAGTGATTCTGTTTTAACATCACCATTCAACATGCAAACTGGGAAAGAAGAAATACGCAATATGGTATTTCAATATTTCTGTTGCTAATTAGCTTCTACAACTAAGCTTTCTTTTCTGTCCCAGTCACATGTCTGCTCAGTAGTTAGCAGGATCTACTCACTTATAAATAGTCACCAGAGAAAACTGTTGAAAGATTTGAAAGAAAGCTCATGGAAATTTAGTCAGTGGTGATTAATTATGTAATTATCCAGTAATCACAGGACTTGTTACAATGATTGATAAGAACGTCCAAACATCTTATTTGTTATCATGCAATGGACAAATATATATATACATGTATACTGTACATTATTACCTCACAGTCAACAAAGCTGCAACACTGGGAATGATATTACTGTGAATGCCAAATATTTTTGTACTGCGTAAAAAGAAAGTCTTACTTAAAGGAGGAATAAATACAGTAGAATTTTAACTTACACATTTTGTAAATGTTAGTGGTTAATTTACTATATATAAGTATATAACTGGAGGAAATGAGAACCTCTGAGTGGAAGAGGCCTACAGTTCACTGCAGTTTGGTTGGCAGAGTGAATAGGGTATGATATCACCTCTATGGGTCAATGTAGTTGGCTCGTACCAGGGAGAGGGGAACATATCCATCCAGGTGTGAAATCGATTGGGCATCCTGACAACCTGTGTCAACATCTCCTCTCCGACTTCTGCTCCACCTTCACGTTTTACTTTCTCTCTGAAATTCAAAACCTATTTAAATGAACATAACTCTGCCAACCAACATTGTTGCAAATCAAAGCACGATTCTCCACACCTCCACTGTTTCAAACAGCAACGCGCAACCTTTCACCTTAAGGCAGCAGCATTTTTGCCTGCCATGCCTTCCTCCTGTTCAGTCAAGTTCACACCCCTGCACTTGTCACTCATCTTGGTGGGATGTTTATTTTGAAGTATGTAGCCCAAGGCTGTGATAACTGACTGGAGAACCATCACAGGCTTTGAGAGCGGAGGGTGGATGAAGCCATACTGATCATCACACATCATGTTTTTTGAATTGGTTTGTCTGCCACACACAAAGGGTCGCTGTATTTTTGTTGTTTTGTCTTTCTGACTTACTGTCTACTTCTCTGCCATGATTTTGCTGTGCTGTGGCCACTAACCTCCCCTTGAGATCCACAATTGAGGTCACTTCTGCCAGGTATTGCACAGATCAAACATATATCAGATGGCCCAAAACATCCCAAATATCACAGAAAATCCAATTTCAGGCATGTAAACACAGAATCATTCTGACTCCTAACACTCCTTACCTTCACTATCTCTAAAGATAGAATCTCTAATGTTTGCTTTTTGATATACTGACATTATAACCAAACTATATTGGAGGACGAGTGAATGAGAGAATAATGAAACTGCTTTAGGATTATGCAGTTGGCCGATGACATTTCACTCTCTTTCAGATTCTAGATTTCTTTCTCCACTCCCACCTTGCTACTTTTACCACATCTTATCTCCACCCTTGCCACTTTAACTCTGTGCCCCTCCACCCCAACATGCAAAGCGCAGGACCATCTAAGATGGCTGCAGGTCCTGCTTCCTTGTATTAGCATGCCCAGAGGGTAGGTAAGCCACTTAACCTGTCATCTCAAATTGTGTGCACAACAGCAGATAGGGGGCTTGGCTCTCCCTTCATGCAGGACAGAGTGAAGCACTCAGACTGCGTGGGAGCAGTCGAGACTGCAGCTGAGTGAGGGCCACGGGGATGTTGGGATGCTTACGGGTCAGATGGGGATGCGCAAGTGTGTGTTTGAGATGGGTGGAAAGGAGATGAGACTGATGGTTGATACCAGGGGGGACTATGGTTATTGTAGGGTTGGTTCTGAGGGTGTGCAGATGTGGAAAATGTCAGTGGATATATCATGAAGGGATGACATCTTAATTTTCCCTCAGTGCCCCCCAGAAATGTGCAGCAGAGTGGAATCTTTTGCAGTTTGGTTTGGTTAAGCTAATGTCTTCTGTTAGACAGCTTGGAAATTTTTATGTGTTGCTTAAACAGTAACTCATGCTCATTTACAGCAATGCCCTGCTTCACACATATTCAGTTGCACACACACAACTGGCTTTTGGGTACTGAGCAGCTCTACGGCAACAGTTAAGGGTTTGTCAATCAAAACTGATATGAAATGCTTCACATGAAAATAACATCACCTTGACTACAATAAAAAAAACAAATATGTAGTTCATTGTGATGGATTGTCTGACTCAATCAAGTGTCAAGTCTCTGTAAAACTGATGTTCATCTGCAATAAAAATTTACCGAGTGAAACCAGTGGCTGCCTGCAGAGTTGGAAAACAGTACAGCAGAAAACTGTAAACCATAACTTTCAAAACTGTGTGTTTTCAGGTACATCTCAGTCACATGGAGCCCACCACACCTTCTGGTATTGTTTGCTAATGCTTTAACTGACAACACTACAAACTGTGTGTCGCTTCCCATATGCTGCCCTATAAAACATTTGAAACTTACTCTGTTTCTACAAGGTCATATTGTTGTTGTTGCTGTGTTATTTCACTATTGAACTAAAGAATTTTTGCGCCTACCATCCTTCCACACTCTTAGCATACTGTTCAGTGACTGTGAAGTGACATAAAAGCTGTTATTCCATACATTGTTCACCCAATGTCTCCTCTTTGAATCACACTGAGGAATGAGGGCACTTATTACTCAGGTTTTTTAATGTTGTGTAAAGTGAAGATGGAACCTCAGAACCACAATGACTGAACATGTTTGTCATTATCAGTACATGCCCTCATGTTGCTTTAAAGAAATCTTGTGAGACTTCATCAGTCTTGGGGATTTTAATATTTGCTATCTTTTGCTTCCTGTTCTTCTTCTCACTTGTATATTCCTATTCTTATATCATGCCCCTGAACCAGTCAATTCCCCTCACTTCTGTCACTGCCTCTCATTCTGTGGCTCTACAACTTAACTTGACATCTATTTATTGATCGTTCCTGCAGCATGGAGCTGTTTGAAGTCACATTTGTCTGACTATCGAATACCTTTGCCCTCCACCCACCCTCCTCCTCCTCCTCCTCCCACTTCAACTCCTCCACATCTGTACTTGACAGGCTCACTTACCCTTCTTCCTGCATTCCCCTCTCCTTCCCTTCATTCTGCCAGTCTTATCTGCATGGCAGAGGAAGTGAAAGGGGGTCACTATCCGCCGTCCTATCAGATGGGTAAACACCCACGGTCCTTCACTGTGGTAAAAATCAATAGCCGGCAGACTTTATAATAGACATGCCCATCTAAAGCTGAGCACAAGATTAGCAGCATTAAGTAGGTCTTGCCAGAACTTGTATTCTTGACAAATTCCTGGAAAAATACAAAAAAAAAAATTCATTCAGAAGAGTCATTTACTGAAGTGAGAAGGTGATATGTCAGGTTGTTTTTTGCATTCTGCAAAAGAACAGTTAATGTAATATACAATAGGGCAATAAATTGTAATCTAACTTTAGATGTTTCCGTCTACTTTTCTCATTGTCACAGTCTTGATTATCCAAGCTCAAATCACCCTTTCCAATTCACAAAAACAAAATACCCATCAGCCCTCTCTCTATTACAGACAGCATCTGTCTTGAAGCACCGCGTCCAATGCATCTGGGCAGAAGCCCTTGCCTTAATTACAAAATGTAATTATGTTGTAAGTCAGTTTTTCTAGAGTTCATGTGCATGCTTATTAAAGGACCATGACTTTAATTTTTCTATATTTCTCAAAACAACCTTCAATTTAATTACTGTCATGCCACCGTTCTGTTAGTCCCGAAGTTCAGATTGTTATCAAACTTTTTTTATTACCTGGCATGACAAATGAGTAGGCTCTGTAAAACTCGTTAAATACAGATTCCTATCATGAACAATATTTCCATAATATCACACATACCCAGTATGATTATTAAATATTCGGTTACTTATCAAAATAAGATCTGTTAAAGGTTATAAGCAAGACCTTGAAGTGTACTAACTGGAACATGCATCCACAGACCCTGCGTTGGTCATATACAGCATCCCATGGTTAACAGTATATTACCCTTAGACCATATTTGCTTTCCCCAATATTGACATTGTGTCCAGGCTGCTTCAAGTCATTTCCCCTTCTGTAGCTGCCACGCCTTAACTCACGCCTTAGGGCTAGATAAGGCTTCTTTGCTCCACTGCACTTCATAACAACATATCTAGACACACAACCCAACTGCGTGTGTGTGTGTGTGTGTGTGTGTGTGTGCACCTACTGTACACAAAGAGGCCCACTCTAAGCTTATAGCAATCTGTTGGCATTCTTTTAAGCTTCCCTGGCTGCAGCGGAAGTAATGATGCTGTACATCAGGTGAGGGAGGAAAGCTTTTTATAGCTGCTGTTTGGCCTTTAGCTGCGCTCTCTGTTCAAAACTGCTGAAATCAGGAGCTCTCCTGGACATCTCTGCTGTGTTTAGTCTCATGTTCATATTCTTCTAACTATGTGTGTAATAAAAAAGCTTTTGTTCAGTGCCTATTAACATATCACACACTGTGCTCTACATTTTTTAGGGGTTTCAATAAGCTTTTAATGTTAATGGTGCTATGTATGGATGTTTAGAAACAGTTTAAAATGTATTGATTTTAGTGTCATAAATCAAAGTATAAACTTCAGAAACTTTTGGAAATTAATAGATCAAATAAAGTATATACAGTATTTCATATGTATGGTATTCCAGTTTATGAATAGAAGTAATATCCAAGAAGACTAACTTCCAGTGACTGAAAAGGTGAGAGTTTTAAACAGGCAATTTATTGATAGACAAAATGTTTTAGGATCAGATGAAGATAAGCACAAGTCAGAATATGCATTTGGTGGCTCTCTAATATGATGTAATTTCATTGATCTTGTATATGCAATGTATATTTTTATAATTTAGCAAGTTACCACCATTACAGGGACCAATATTTTTGCTTTTTTCCCCGTCACCCACTCTTGTCTGCTCTCACTTCCTCTCACTCATGTTTTAAATGCAGACTCACATTTTAAGCAACTTAAACACGATTTTTGAATAAGCATGTCCACCCCAAAGCAATGACCATATTATGTAATGATTATGTAATGTAATGTAATGTTGCATGGTTCTGGTGTTAAGATATACATTACAATTGGCAAAGCTGGACCTGGCTTTTAAATATTTTACTAAGTGTATTTGATTTTACCAAAGTCCTATCAAAGGCTTAAATAGGTGCACGTTTGTAATGAGACAGCATCTCTAACCACCAGGCCACTCTTAAATTTTCCTTTGATGTTCTTCAACTTAAGAGTGGCTCTAGCCTAAATGAAACATTGCACTAGATAGTCATTTTTCATGTGGAGGTAGAAATTATATGTCGCTTGTCAACATAATTACATATGTATCATAATGTATGAGCCAACGGTGATTACAATTAGACACTCTCCTGATTGCTTTGTGGGTGCCAGGATTTTAAGCTCAGGTCAGCAACTGGAATCAGACAGGAGACACACAAACACTCATTAACTTTCTTTTTGTCACGCATACTTAAGTTAACAAAAGCCCACGCCACCTTCCCGAAATTACACTGTTATACTGGCGGGGGTATAATTTCCCAGAGATGGTAATTACTTGAGATGTTGTTACAGCGTTGCCATACATCATGAATGCTCTTGCCGCACTTCACATCAGTCTAGGATGTGGTGTTTACAGTGTTTAGAGGACTACCCATGGTGCATCTCTCTGTCTTCAAAGGGCAGACCTGCTGCCTCCCGGGAGTGTCTGGGTTTTGGCTCTGACTCTGAAAGAGCCATCATAGACACAGAGAGAGAAAGTCAGAGAAACAAAAAGGGGGGATACAGAGAGAAAATACAAGAAAGAGAGAACTGAAAGAGATGAAATGAAGAAAGAAAAGGAAGAGTTGAATTGGAGACAGAGTAAGAAAACATATAATTTTCGTTCATTTTAAAAATACAACTTAATGATTAAAATTCCTCTGTGTGCTGCACAAGCAAACTTTTGTGAATTAAATGCAGGCATAATATCAGTATAAGAAACTATAAAACGCAAAACATGTCACATTTTTCTCCCTTTTAAGAAATACACATAGCACTTTAAAAGCTGCACTCCTTTAAATTTCTACATTATGGATCCAAAGACTATATAGAAGTTAAAGAGATTAAAGTTAGTAGTAGTAGTAATAGGGTCCTAGCAGGGCTCATCATTACCGTAAGAGAACTATGTCTCAACTTTCCATATCCTCTCACCTTCTCTTAGCTCTACAGAGTGTGTTGGCATCTTTCAGGTCATTGTTTTTATTTTAGAGCTGCAAATTTAATATTTTGGTCCCAGTTTCACACCATAGCAGGCATCTTTTGTCAAAGGAAAGGCTTGGATAAAATCCACTGTATACTACCTGACCAGCACAAAGCAGCAGGTAGACAGAGTCAGAGACTAGCTTGCAAGTATTTAACAGCTAAAGAGTCAGATATTCCAAGCAGGAGTTGGTGGACACCAAAAAAGAGCAACAAGGGAGATAAATGTTGGACTTACATTGTTCAGGGGACCAGAAACTCGACTCCCAGGTGGCATTTAGAGCTTCTGACAGCTGTAGAGGATGTCACAGAAGGTAACCTTAGTGAAAATGTGGTACTGCAAACTGAAGAAACACATTAAATTCAAGCTGCAGTGGAGCATCAATGATTCTTGGGCTAAGTGGATGGAATTTATTGCATGCCAAGTCTATGAGATGAGCACAGTTTGCCAGGTACTTCTGCCAAAACATGGTGAGATTCTATTTTGGCCTTCGTGTCCAGTGGTTATGAGAACATTGTTTTGAACAAGCACTAAAAACAGCAGCATCTCATTGAGCCGTTCACTGGTGCTCTTTATAACCAGGGAAATTAGCTGGCATGTCTCAGGCCTTGTTTGACTGTACTCTCCTGGTTGGTCGTTTAGTATTCCATGCATTATCACTACCCAGAAGAAGCTGGACACTCCTCTGTAAATGTAAAACATCCTCATTGAAATGTCAAATTTGAATATTTCCGCCTGTGTCTGATGAACAATCTACTTTATTGCCTCTGTGATCGTCCACTCAGGAGCTGAGAATTTAATTTTTCGACATTCTACCGCTGCCTACTCTTACAAAGGTCAGACTGATAGGATTTTTATTTGTTGCACACTGTTCATATGGGAGTGAAGTATGATCCTCTTGATTAGTCTCATAATTCTGTTATCAGCACTCCAAAAGGTTGCGTGGAAGCTGCTTTAAACCTGCACCTGTTTGTCTTGGTATGAAAGGTGTTATTGCCATATTGTTTTGGACACTGGAAATACTGTGGCAACTTGCAAGTTAATAGAATCTGCTCTTGAATGACAGTTACATTCTCTGGACTGCTTCTTAATCAGCCTGTTTATGTAGATTACCAACATCTCCACTACAGCTGTCAATGTCAGCATCATATTCAAAACGGGAAGTTTTCAGTACAGGTTCCCTTATGGCAAGTCTGTCTCTGGGCACCAGATCCCCAGGGGCCCATAAAAGCCCCAGGTCCACTGTGTGGTTTGTAGTGTTATGATCAATTAGAACTTTGTTTAAGAATGTGCATTAACGAAGCACAACATTCCTAAATTAGCTTGTATTTAATTATGTTACCACACAGCAAACCTGGGAGCATGGATTATTAATAGCAGAGCACTACTGTACACAATGCAAAGGGGGGGAGAGGAATAGTGGGTGGGCGTGAATCGGGACCCCCACAGCTCATTTTTGCCCCAGGGCACCTAGCAGGTTAATCCTGTCATGCCTAAATATTGTGATTATACTGTTATTAAATTACACATTGAACTTAGTTCATGAGAATAATGTTATTTCTTCAATCCAAACATTTTGTTCATTTCTATCAATTAAATACTGATCCAGATCCCCTTGTTGACATAGACAGTATCTGGCATCCTAGGATTCTAAGAAAGTTACTTAAAACATTTGTACTGATTTAGACTATTTTATATCTGCAACTCACATTTAATTCCTCTTCTGATTGTTTAAAATTTATCAGCCAGGGTTTCAGCTGAGCCCAGATGTCTTCATTCTTCTAACAATAACTTCTAGCTGTCCCCACCACCAATCCATCTGTCTATATATATATATATATATTAGTGCCTTACTTTTGAATGTGTACTGTCTGTACAGTTTGTACTCCACAAAATTACATTTTTCTGGGTAGGCAGGTGGAACCTCCATCCCCATCCCCAGGAAACATTGGTTAGGGAGCACCATCTGTCATCATAGAGTGATAGGTTTAACCCTTGCTGTATTTCACTAAACTTCTCTGTAATGGGATTCTTTAGACTAAGAAGAAAGCCTGATAACTACACTGACACAACCAAAGGCCCAGTGTTTAAGCGTGTACCCAATCCTCTGCTCAGGAGGTGAGAATGCAGTAATACCCATCTCTTGACACCATCCTGATTGGCTGTCACAACACATAAAGTCAGCCAAGATAACTCCCACGCCCTACCTATCCTTGCTGCTATGCAGAAGGTGGTGGGAAACCCTGCTGACCCACAGCTGGTGTTGGTGGAGCACTACACTGTAAGACAAAAGCAGTCTCTCACTCTCACAGCCCTCTTGCTTGTGCAGAGCATGATCCATGGGAAAAGCCTGACGCACACAAAATACCAACTAGACCTCACGCTCTTGCTCTGAACTTTCAGAAGAGGGATTCATGTGTTTTGAGGGAAGATGGGATAGACAGGAAGAACTGACACATTTCCCTTATAGGGAGAAATCCAGTTCTCTAAGTTTGGGAGGAAGGTGAAACAGGAATGATGCTCCTTTAGACTGGAAATGTTTTTGTGAGAGGCTGCCACTGCTGGAACCATTGTTCAGGAAGATAAGGATAGTGTGTGAGAGGCCAGTGCTACCAATTTAGTATCCAGCTGGCAGGGACATTTCAATGGACAATAGTGATACACTATGACAAAAAACCAAACATAACTGCTGAGTTAAACATGTGGAATGACAAAGAAAAACTTAACTCATTTCCATGTATTCACAAAGAAAAATGGAACATTATTAAATAAAGGCATAACGTGTAAGCCAATTTTAGTGCTGTTAGCTAGCTAGCTACCCGTGACCCACCAAAACAGCACCTTCTCTGTGTTGTGGGACCTCCTGATTCACAAATTAAGCACTGCTAGCAAGCCTAGCTAACTAACCAACTAACATTAGATTGCTAGCTGATTAGCCAGCTAGCTTGATAATGTTTAGCTCATACAAAATGTCATTCGGAGGTGCTACTGTCCCCACACTAAAATGTTACTCATTGCTGGTAGGTTGTCATTCATATCCCTGCAACTTTCAGATGTGACAGACACACTTTTACTTTTCACAGAGAAACAAGTTTTAATTTGCTGAAGTAAGTCTTATTTGGCGGATCAACACAACGGTAGGGCTTACAGACACTTCACTCAGATTTGATGACTGTTCTCCATAGACTATGCTCTAATAATAATGTCAAAACATTTTTGTTCACAAAATAAAATCATGTTCATTCACACGCACACATATAATGCGAAACGTCAGCCTGAGAGGAAAAAACCTACCAGGGTGCAGACCTCAGTGACCTCATAGCTAGCTATCGAGGGTGATCACAACAGGTAAAAGCAGTGAAAATTGCTAAGGAAATTTATCACCACAGACAATCTGGCAGAGTGAGGGGTAACAATTCACTTAAATACCATGGTCAATGAGAATTCTAGATTATGATTAGCTGGCAGGTGTGTATTATTTTTTAGTAACCAAACAGTATAACCAGACACCTATGATGCACTACAGTGAAATCAATTTGATACTCAGTGAAGTATGCTGTGCATGATCTGACACATCAGTCTAACACAGTGGATTGAAAAAACTGAAATCTAAGTAGTTGTTAGGTGCTTTCCCCATATGTCTCATGTTGTCATGTTCAGCTCTTCTAGGTCATGTTTCTAGTTCTTCAATTTTACATCATATTTACTGTTTTATTTTGATTGTACTCACCCTCTCCTCTCGCAGTTTACCTCCTGCTCCCATGTGTTCTCACACCTGTGATTGCTTGGCCCCACCCTAATGTGTTGCACCTGTGTCTTATTGTCTCCCCCCTCCTAAAGTATTTAGTCTATGTGTTCCCTCACCTCAGTGCTAGTTCATCTTCATTCTTTGTAGCAAGTGTTCCAGCCTTTTTTCTGTGTTAAACTCTTAGTGTGCTCTGTTTTTTGACCTCACCTAGCCCTTCTAGTTTTGTTTGCCTCTCTGACTGCCTGCCTGCCAAAGTACTGAACCCCAGTTTCCAAGTATAGACTTCGATATTTTTTTGACCTGCTTTGCTACAGAGTCTTTGCAGTTCTTGTTCATACTACATGTTCCATGTGAATGATGAATCAAATCAGTTTGTCAATTAGTTTAAGACACAAAAAAACAACTCTAAAATAAAACATAGAAGTTCCTTTCCAGTGCATAAAATGTTTTGAGCAGGCTGTCACCCCCCAATAAATAATAAACAGTTTGTAACTGATGCACAATGAACAGGAACTGAAGCCAAAGTGACTAAATTGTTATGTATTTTTCATGCAACAATGGCAAGATACATGTGAAAATTTATTTCACCAGCACTCTTTACTATCACTGTCACCCTAGGGTGCTCCATGAGCAACTTTCAACCAACAATAAACCAACATCACCCAAGGTTTCTGAGCCACGGAGAGACGCATGCCTGTCAGCACCCAATTAGAGCCGGAGGGGTCAAATTAACACTAAAGTCAAGAAACTCCAATTAACACTGACACATTGTTTTGGTGGCAGGCTCATAATTGTCTTAAAATTAGAATTAATCAACACGGCAGAGGGTGCCAAGTCGAAGGTCTGGCTACAAAAGTGCCACCGCTTGTGGGAAGCTAATGTGGGCTGCAGGCTGAAGATTAAGAGGAGTCTCAGTATTTATTCATATCTCCCCTGTTTAATTTTTTTCTTTGCATCTATTAGACACAATACATTTTTCCATTAACTCTACACTGAGGACAATAAGCAGGGTACACAAGTTTAAATGCTATTTGAGAAAAAAAAAAAGAAGGAAGTTTTCCGTGTGCTTCTGCTACACATAAAGTGCTTAATCCAGCTTTTGTATTCACTTGCAAATGACGGGTAAATGGAAATATCTGTCAAGGACATGCCAGTTTATATGAGCACATTGTTTAGAGGAGAAAGCTGGTTAGAGATGAGCTCAATGGCTCCTTCTCCAACAAAGCTTTAAATAAGCTAAACATAGTCTCTGACTGTTGATTAAAGTCGCTGTAAGAATAGCACCTGAAGGTTAGGCAGCTGTACAGGCTGTCTTAATGCTTTCTGATAAAGCAAGGAGAGAACAGCTGCTAAAAGACCCGTGTGTGTCCCTAATCACTATTCTCATCTTAACTCATTTCAAAGAAAAATATCTGGCTGTTATGGTGGATGGATCACTTCCCTCACCATGCAACCTTCATCTCTTTCTCTCACCCCTCTTCCTTTTATCTGTGTGTGTCTCATTTTCTCCCCAAAAAATTCTTATTTGTATTTCTCCCATTCCATTTCCACTCTCTTTTCCTCTTATTATATGTTCTCTTGCCTCTGATTTCAACCTTTTCTCTCTGCCTCCCTGGTTTTTGTCATTCTCTTCCAACCTCTTTCTTTTCGTCTTTCGTTCTACAGGCTTGCCCTGCAGTGCTCTTGATGTTGGCAGTGGAACACATTAACACATCAAACTTTGACTCCATTAATGCGCTTGGCCTTGGCATGCTGCCACACACTCTACATATCTGATACTACCTGCCAGGTGGTGCACCAGAAATGCAGTGGATGCTGGGAGTTCAGGTTGAATGAAGACAGACACCTCGGCTTTAACAGATGAGCTGAAACAACATCTAAAGCAGCTAGCCTTCAGTCAAGTTCAAGTTATTGCTTACTTATTCTCCTTTCTTTTTTTGACACCTGTTTGGATCAATATCAGATTATAGACAATGTGACTTGACACGTGTCAAGTCATATAAAAGTTACTATTATTTTATAAAGTTAGTTATTTTAATGCATCAGTGCATGATTTTGTTCTTGTTGATTACAGTATGGCGAGTTAAAGATTGGTGTTATTGTGATATTGGACTGTTTAAAAGAACTGGGACCAACTGAACTTCTGGATGCATCATATGTTGTTAAATTTGTGGCTATTTCAACTTTACTATATGACATTCAGACTGTTGCTGTTTGTTTATAACTGAGATTGAGTAAATCCGGGTAGAAAGCACATTCATTATATAGGTAATTCAATACATTTTCTGTAGAGGATACAACAGTCAGGTGTACACAAGACAGGAACTGAAGTATGACAATTTCAAAATAAAGCAAGAATGCAGTAAATGAATGGAGGAGTCAGTGAATGGGTTGATAAGTGTGAAAATGATGCAGATCATATGTTATGCCCTTTATAGTCGACAGATTTCAGCCCCAGTTTAATATTTTTTGGACTAATGTGTTAGACAGCCTTCTCCACCACCATCATCAAAACATCAAAAAGTGAATATTTCCTGATGTTTAACCTTCCAATAGAGTTGTAGGGACTTGCAGAATCTATAGAAAGTAGCATTGAAACTGTTTTGGCAGCTCTCAGTGGCCTCTAATAATATACTTTGGAATGGCTTTTCCTTTAATTTGTCACCAATCTGCAGATAGTCAGTCAACTGTATTAATCCTCAGGCTCAAAGTGGGGCATTTCTTTTGGAACTTGACAGACTATTACTTTTTGGCCCCAACAGAAACAATAAGACTGTAAGTCCAAGGCTTCAAACAGCAGAATAAATACAATAATACAGTGTTTCACTGATCAAAGTGGAATTATTTTAGTGGACCGCATCAAAAGGGAATAAGTAATATTGATGATGTGTGCCTTTCAAAGGAGCTGAGCTGGCGAACAGTAATATTGAAGTGGGCATGAGTTTATGAGCCAACAGCAGGACTTTGCATTCAAGTGAGTTTGAAGAAGAGATAGATAGTCAGATAACAGTGCTGGGAATGCTGTTACAATTATGAATGTTGTATTTAATGCAGTGCTGCCATATCCACAACTGATAATATAACTTTGATTGTTTTGAAACTTGGCCAGTACCATAACATTGTTTATGATGTGGGAGCTTATTGTCCTATTGTTGCTCATTATAAATGCCCAGGTATGCTTCTATACTTTTCTAACAAATGCAAATGTAAAATGCACTTGCTACGCACAAGAAGATTTTTCCCAAAACCTAAGATAAATGGTTATGATAGACAATTTTTTTAGCAGAAATTGCTAACTCGAGCAATTAACTTGAGAGTCAGTGACTTGTTTTCCAGACCATTCAACAAGCCTTATTCAGCAGGTGTAACTCAAGTGTAATCAAGTAGCATCAGGGCAGATAGTAACCCTTCTCCACTTGATGTCATGATTGAATTGCTGTGTTCTGGTTTGTTCTGCTACATGTGATGATTTCTCCCCTTTTTCGCCAATGCTCCTATAAGAAAAACAACAGAATACGCAATTTCAGCAAGTGCCACTAAACAACATACATTTACAGTAAAGTGACAAAGTCCTCCAGTGGCTGTAGTGATTATGACATAATCAGATAATTTCTACAGAGCAGCGAGGTTAGCGATAGGGAGAAGGTAAGGACGAATGGATGGGTCAATGAAACACTGGAGTTAACCAGACCTTACTACATCGTAACGTATATATTTTTCTACATTTATTTGTAACAGTTTAGGAAAACACAGACAAATGATGTTGTCCTGCTGATGGGCGCATACGATTGTACACTGGTATCATTCTGGAGTGCATAAAACTTGGAGGACTTTGCTCTTTCTGCCTCTTACTTAGGCTGCTGATGTAGTGCTCTCCACAGCTGTTTAAAGTGATGTCAACCCTATCCTTCCTCTGTGGTGGGTCCTGTGTTTAGCCTGTGCAGAGGTGTTGAATGGTTTGAGATAAGTGTTGATTCCTTGTTCCTTGTGTTTCATCAGCTGTATGGTTGAATCAGCTTGTCTGTTTTGGTGTGAAGCTGTTATTATGGTATAATGAAAAAAAAACAGAAACTGGTTTAAAGTAAGTTTCACTTTAATTACATGATAAATTGAAGGCAACAGTGAGACAGTCACACACCTGTCAAACAGGAAGAGAACTGTGCATACACAAATACTTTTACTAACTTAAGGTTCACTGGGCTGTCATCAGCAGATTTACATGAAAGATGAAACACAGACAGATAATAATGGAAAATATCCAGAGAAACAATCAAGAATGTGGGATTAATGAGATGAAAGTGGGAGTAGTCATGTCTGGACAGTACTAGTCTTAGTGAGGGGAACAAACATTTAGCCTAAGAAAAACTCAATCAAAAGTATTTACTTTATTATGAGTTAACACTGCTCTGACTGACATCTGCTGTTTCACGCAATTAGCCCAGCAACTAGCGCACCCAGCATCTGGATTAGGGCCATATAACTGGGGGAGATGAGCATTACAGTTAAGATGCGATTGGATGATTGATGATCCCAGTGGGTAAATTAGATATTTGTTCTTGTAAAAGTGAGAGGATTCAGCAGGGGAAAACAGGAATATTAAGCGAAAAATCTCAAACTGAATATAAATGAATCCATAAAAGAAATGGTTCATTTAAGCACAACGTTCTTTTCTGAAAAAAATAAAAATAAAATAAAGTGGTGAGAAAGCACAAAGCAAGAGCTGCTGTGTCTGCAATTACAAAGATATGAAGCCACTTGAACAGAGTTTTTTTGCACTGTAGGTGACAGCTATGTGACAGGTCACTAATTTGCCACAGCAACTCAGTGGACAAAATTAGAACTGACTTCATCTGATACTACTAATGTTTTCTGAATGAGGAATTAGGCCTAGTATTTTCTACCTTTTAATTACTATTCTTCAAGTGCATACTCAAGCTTTGGGTCTTCTCTACAACTAGGACTCTGTGCTGCTTGTCCCTCCAGGGCTGTTTGGAGGAGCCTGATCTCTTCAGTCTTACAAGTTACCTTTCCTCCTTCTCCACCAAGCCGCCAGCGCTGACATGACCCATCCAACTACACATTTCCCAAGCTGCTCCTTTTACTTATCCTCCCCCGTACCCCTACTCAACCTTTACAAGACACCTTGGACTTGGAACAATGTGAGGAACAGATATCCAACTTATTCACTGAACTTATTTCATTAGACTCAATAGACCCATTTCTTGGACTTATTCTTTTTCATTTCCTTAATATAGGATCTGCTAGCATTGGACTCATTATAATCCCATTATTGGATTACAGCTACCAACAGCTCTGATAGCTATTCCATCTATCTCAGGAGTGAGGACCCCACTTTCAACTGATTCTCCTGAGGTTTGTTCCCTTTTATTGTCTTATGTGGTGAGGTTTTTGCATATAGTGCTTTTTGCAAAAAAAATTTTTTTACACATCCCAGAGTGGGTCTAGACCTGTTCCTGTGGTGGGTCTGAGACACCCTGAGGCCTGAGCTATACAAAACATGATTCAACATGATGATGAACGTTAATGCATTTAAATAAATGTTAATGATGTAATGGAAGATAAATTATTACTAGATTATTCTGTATGATATAAAAAAACATAATAACTTGTAAGGCAATGCTTGTCTTGAGGTTAACCTTGTGCAGTGCTATCTTTTTTTATCACAGTGACTGCCCTGAATATTTATGGTCAGTGTTGTGTCTCTGACCGTTGCAAAGTTCACATTTCACTGTTGGTCTGATCCAGGAATAAACACTTATTCAACTACTGCACTCACTTTGAGTCTGCATAAGAGCATTAATACCTATTAAAAAACAATTAGGTGTGTAAATACCCATAATAAAATGTAAATCCTTCCCAAACAACAAATGCCAGATGATCCCAAGCTATTCCCCCTTGAAGAGCTAACCTGCCTCTTGAGAAGGGAGGGGTTTTGTCAGTTTGGCTGAACTCATACTGACCTGACTCCTTCAGGTAAGCTGTTTGACTTTGCCAGCTGCCAGATCATCCCCTGTGGGCCCCAATAAATATTCCGAGACGTTTCATGTTGCCTGGTGGGAAAGTAGTCTTTCTTCCCTCTGACTCTTGGCTTTGTAGTTAACCCTAACAGCGCACAGAGGCACCAGGCAACACGGCTCATACATTGTAGCCTCACGTCTCCCCTTTTCAGTCAATTTTTTATACAGCTGTGGCATTATTTTTATGGGTTTATCGCGGCACCTGCACGGTCTGTATTGACTGTGGTCCAGCATCAGCACCCTTTGGTTTTCCATTTGAGTATGAAACAAGTGAGGTCTGTTTGTGTAGGAGAACACCACGCAGAGAGCAGCGTGTAACCCTGCCAACACCTTCTAAAAATGAATCAGGACCAAATTGTGTTTGGATGCCAGAGTGGCATGCTCCCATTATACCAAAGCAAAATGCAGTGAAACATAATCGAAACTGGCAACTGCAGGGAATAAGCGGGAGGAAAACACATCTCAAAGGGATACTTTGACATTTTGATAGTCAAGTTCTAGATAAAAAATTGCAGTCTTCAAATGTGATACGCTATTAACTGCTCCTCCTCAAAGGGCATGATAAGTTTATGTTATTTCGATTTATCAGTTATATCAATCATTTGAGGGTGCAGGTGTCACTTCTTCACTTGGATAATCACATTCTGTGATGAAATTTAATAAAATTAAAAAAAAAGGGTTACCTCAAACTGAGATAATACGAATATCACAGTCCTTTTAACCTCTACCCATTTAGTTTGTATTACACATTTTCCCCAGCTCTCTAAGCATGTAATCTGTTTCACATATGCTTGAAAAAAGTATCTGTATCTTCAAGAATTTGACTTCAGTTGTCTTCTCTGTGTGACACTAATCCACAATAAGGCACAACAGGTCAGAGAAGAGACAGGTGGTTTCAGTGTCTTGCTGTCAAACGTTTGACTCTTACATCCACTGACGTGTGGGATTAAGGAGCAGGGGAGCCCCAGTAACAATCAAGGATTCAGCGTTTTGCTCAAGGGCACTTTGACAGCATACATAGATATTAATGCTGTATGTTGTCATGGAGATGCCTCCTTCTTCGCCCTCCTCTGTCTCAGTTTCTTTCTTTCTTTTCATACTTTACAGACCCAGTTGTATTACACCTGTCAACTCAACGCCCTCAGCAAGTTTCCCCACATCTCTGTGGATCATCTGATTTTCTTTTTGATCGGCTACATGCCTCCACATCACCACCTCATTTGTTTATTAGTTCCTCAGTATGTATGGAGTGCAGTTTACCTCAGGGTTATTTTGCCAGACTGCTTGTTTCTGGAGGATTACAAGTCATACCTGTTGACTCCTTGTTGTGAATTTCCTGCCTGTCTGGCATTTTGCCCGAGTGCATTTGCTCGATTCTATGTGCCTGCCTACATGTTCCTGACTGTAAGCCTGACCACTCACAAACTATTTTAATCTTATCTGCCATGTCCAGAGTCTGCTGTTGGTTGCAAACTCTGTCACTTACCATTCCAGTATGCTGATGGTTGCATGGATCAACCTGGTGCTAACATGATACTGGCTGTTACACCTATAGGCCTCTACCCCCACAGCGCAGAAAAGCTTCCCTCAGCAGTATGTCTTTGGCTGCAAGTGGCTATGTGAATAGTCAGCTTTAGTAGAGGTCACTGTTAATTTAATACTTGGTGTAAACTCTTCACACAATGTGTTTCTCAGAGCCAGTTCCACCATGGTCCAAAGAAGCTGATTGTGTCTCCAGAAACCCCCCAACCCAGTCAGTGTCTTCCTTCTTGTTGTAATACTCTTGTACACTGTGCAGTACTGTAAAAGCCATCAGAGCATCAATAAATGTAGGTCTGTTGTACATCCACATGCTCAGCAGTTATCCATGCTTGGTGGTGGTTGGTGCTCCCATTAAACACTTTTGAATAGTTGATTACTGCCATTTAATGTGAGTAATAAGAGTCTTATTTACTGTTTTCAATATATAAAAAACAATACCTTACCAACAGTAAATTCAGGTATTCAGATTTTGCCCTAAGTGAGAATGATAGTGTCAGATTACAAAGACCATTTTCCTTGTCTGATTGAATTGCATGGATGATCTGTTTGATACTGATCAGCTGAGTGAACAACCTTGCTCTCTAAGAAATTATAACTCATTTTCAACATGCTTGATAGTTTTTGGCCTCTGTCGCTTTTTCTGTGTCCACTCTCTACTCTTTTGCTCTTTTATGTACCTCTTATTTTTTCAGCTTCTTTTATTTGTATTACAAGGGTCTCAGCCATTTGTTTGATCTCTTTCAGTCTCGCTTTCAATTTCCTTTTCTCTCCTCTGTCTCTACTGTACAGTAGCTTTTGTTTCTCAGTTTCACTGTTTTTGTTCTGCAAGACCTTTCTCTTTAATCTTCACATTCACAGTCTCTCAACATATTTGTCTCCTTTCTTTGCCAGGATTCCCACTGCTAGAGTATATATATAGCATGAGTGTGAGAGTATATGTGTGTCTATATATACCGAGAGAGAAGGGGAGGGAGAGTCAACCGTGAAGCTGTTTTTCTTCTTATAGGAAAATATTTTTCTTTCTGCTGTTTGCCAGAAGCTGGTGTTGACCAAGTCGACCTAATGCTCACTAATCCCTGAACCCTTCCTCTCTCTCTCTCTATTTCTCTCTTGCTTGCACACACACACACACACACACACACACACTTTTCTGAAACCTCACACCTGGCCCCAACGTCTGCCTCGTTACTGTCTCCTCAATAATTCACTGCTCCCAAGACTTTGGAAACATCTTTTATTCATGCACTGGAGGAATGTTCAACTCCTGATATCAGTACACACACACACATGCACACACACACACACCACAGACAACTAATCTTGCATTTAAAAAGCTAACATCAACTTTTCTCCCTTGTTATGTCAGCAGCTCGCCACCTCCATTGTTTGACAAATCAATTGATGAGTAAATATACTGCTGGCATTCTCTTCCTGTTACCTACTGTATGAAGATTCTCAGTCATTTGATGTCTAGAGACACAATGTGAAACTCAGCTGTACTCAAAAGTCGCTTCATACACAAAGTGGTTAAGATTACAAGAAAGTAAAATGTCTAATAAATGTCATCAAAATCACATGAGTTACAGTAGGATGTGAATTGTGATATTGCCTGCAACCCACTGTAACAGTGTGTGTGAGTCATCCATTACACTGGACTACAGATGAAGACGTTTCTGCCCGTGTTCTTCAGAAGATCCTTCTGAGTTTATCTGACATTCCATCCACGTATGGGACACCCGCTCTGCTGTTCTCCGTCTGATCTTGTCCATGTTTTTAAAAGGCCCAGTGTAGGAGGCTACAAGCTTTCATAGTTTTTCCAAGATGTTTGTTCTGTTGTCTTTGTACTTAGTGCTGGACAACACAATCTCAGTTGTTTTTCTCTGCCCCAGCTTGTGCACTGTAACTTAACTTTTCTTGCAGGTCAAGTGATGCAATGACAAAATGTATGCCTTTAATACCTAATATGTAATATTGTATATTAGTATTACTTAGTTATCTGTCCTTATTGCAGTAGCTCATTCAACAAAGGCTATTTTCTAGTATTAATTCATACATGTGCCTGAAAGTTTCTTTAATTCTACTGATGCAACTTGTGAATGAAACACCTATTTCTGCCTAATTTGAAATGCCTTCAGTGGGAACAAGTTTAAAAAAGGAGGACCTAAAGTGCCACTTGAACAAGCTGAATGAAGTTCAAGTCGAATCACCTCCCACTTGTGTTGTAGAGGGTTGTGAGAATCAATAAGCAAATACTGATTAGTGTGAGTGGACGAGACAGAGGCTAACACAGGCACATGAACACACATTCACAGGTGCATATTTATACAGAACGAGGTTCGCACATTTGCACACATGAATGCACACAGATGATATGTGCGTTGACGTACACACAGAAAGATGGACACTCCCTTGTGGTCTCATGATCAGGGACAGGTGAAGTTGCAGACACACATTCTGGTGGCATTTTTGCAATTAAAGTGGGCCCTGTGGCTATCTTTCCGCTGAGTGCACAAGCCAAATATCAGGGCACGGAGCAGTGCTGCTTTGCTCCCCTAGTGGAACTAATTAGATGTTCCCAAAGGACAGCCCTGTCATCACATTGTTCTGCCCACAATACAGCCTCAGTGGCCCTGTGAGGGAAGCAGTGGGCCAAAATAACCCAGCGAATAACTAAATTATAAGAAGTGCCTCATTCCAAAGCTGCATTTTAAAAGAGGCTGAGATCCCACAGTCAATATTTCTAAACCAGACCCTCTACTGAATCTGACAATTTAATGCTAATGTCACACCTTTTAGAGATACAACAGAAAAATGCTTTCACACAGTTTTAAAAAGTTGATAGAAGAATTTCTTCTACTATTTTACTATTTCTACCATTTCTTTGTCTTTTTTTTTTTTTTTTTTTTTTTTTTGAACAGTCAGCAACAAAATTTGGACTACACTGTTATGAAATTACCAAGATGGTTTCCTAACATGGCTGGTTTGGTGTTTTGATAGCATTTTCTGATCAGACTCTGAAAAATCACCACATTTATAACTACCATGTTCATGTTCAACTTTTATTTGCATGTTGCATTTTTTAATCAACTGTTTGCAGACAAATTGTGTCTCTTGGCCATGATACAAGTGAAACTCTTGAGTGTTGTCTGGTAAATGTCATGGCATGAGTAGGTAGAATGAATAACAGTGCACTAGGGCCTTTGGAGGCAGCTAGTCCATGACATTAAGAGACAGAGTTCACTATTAGTGCAAAGAGAGGAAGCAAAGAGAGAGAAATTCGCAAAGTACAAATTTCACAGCATGTACACTGCATTCAGGGATGCACTGCTAATATAAAAGCAAATGTAAAAACACTACAGTCACTGTAACAACACAATTACAAATACATTGGAATGTAGTAAATTTGCAATTTGCTCTCAATGCAAATTATTTGAGCTACACAAAAATGAATATGCCTCATCCCAGAGCTCAATATTTGATTTGTTTTTTTTTTTTTTCAAAATTATGTATTAGCTAAACTATTCATTCTAATGAGATACCAATCTATTATTAAGATAAAATGAACTGATAAACCATGATATGGTAGATGATGAACTATTCATTAATTCCACATGAACTCATTAATTCAGCATGAACTTTATGTTTACTAAGGTCCTATAAGCAAGTCATTACTGTAAGTGCTTCTCATTAGCCTAGTATAATTGGATGCTCCTCGACAACATTCATGCAATGACTCCTATGTTGGCTGAAACAAAGAAGCATTGCAAAGTGAGAGTGCACACAATAGACCTATTATTCCCAGAGAGAATGTTATTTGTAGAGTTAGGAGAGGAATTTGTGCTCCTAAAGTGATGTATAGGCTCCAACCTATTGTTAGAGTCATTTCCTCATTATATTTCCACAAAACAACCTTGTGCCTCATCACCTCATTAACAGCAGTGTGCAGTTTCGATGCTTTGGCTTCCAACAACAAAGAGGCACGGAGATGAATGGGATGCTGAGAGACACTGGCCGCATGTTCCAGCTGTGACTGCAGCTGACGTTTTAGCCAAAGTGAATGTGCCAGGTTTCTGTTCTTTAGAGTCAAACCTTGGCCGGAGCAGCCAGTTGACCACAGGGGATCTGAGCATCCACAAATGAATCAGTGGGCTGAGAGGAGAGGACAGGCCAGCGTTCACTTCAGCGGTCCTGTCATTCTGATTGCATACATCAACGGGGGACCAGCTATGATCAAACAGGCTGAATGAGGGGTCATTGCAGTGACAAACAGGAGCATTAAAGGGTAAAATGATACCACAAAATGGCATGCAAAGTACTGCTCAGTGGCAACAGCTGATGAGTTCAGGGTTTGTTTCAATCCTCACTTGGAAAGATATACTCTGTGCTGTACAGCAATATGCAAAAAAAGCTAATATTCTACAATACTGTATATATGCATAAACAGTATGTAACAATTCTTCAATAGAGTATCTACCTAAATTGGCTGATAACAAGTTTATTGCTACTCTCAACCATTTATGTTAGCTGTTTGGCAACTACTTTTTCACTGAATTGTGACACAAGGAATAATCTGAATATTACTCAGAACAAATTGTTTTATCAAGGCCAGGTTGGCTGTAAGTCCATTCAGCATAACTAGGGACTTACTCATAATGATTTGATGACAAGGGGAGATAGTCTTAATATCTTGAATGCCTCAATAGATCATCAAGACAAAAGATAGAAAATGCCTGAGACAACACACTGGCACAATCATTTCAAGAATGAGGCCTAAAATCCTTCAAATACACTCTGCTGTCATGCAAAAGTGTGTGGAGGGAGAAAATCAACAATAGTCAGTTTGAGATGGGAATATCATTTGTAAGAAAAAACCAAATTGTTTCAGATGGTTGAATACTGTTACCAGATCAGTGTCAGGTTTGATACATAATGGTATGTAGTGCTTAAATGAAATCAGCCTCCAACAACAGCTCATCCTGGCTAGTCACCTTGCACTGCCCACTCAGGGCTTCTACACACTGCCAAGTAAACCGCACACTGTCACAATCACAATGAAAGTAATTACAGCTTTAATCCATTGTAGACAAATTGACTGTGTACAGTGTTTGACTTGCTGTGATGTAGTTACATTTAACACTGTGGGTGGTAACAATACAGTTTTCCTTCAGGGCTTCGACCGACTGACGGCGCTCAGTATTGGCACGTGATCTGTATGCTGAAAACTCAGACTTGGCTCAGCTTGGCAGAGCAGCGCTGCTGTTCAGTGATCCGTTCAGGTACTAAAAACTAGCATCCTCGACGCTGATCTCATTAAAGCCCTGCAGAGTGCATCAGACGTTAATTCATTTCAGGACTTACAAGACTTTCTCATTACTAACAATTTAAAAATGAACCAGTCGTTAGCTTAATGAGCAAAGAGTCACTCCTACTATTGTGTCACTTTGTGTTTGTGTTCATACTAATGGAAATATGAACTCATGCTACTTCATAGGGATAGTTGAGAGATTGTGATGAAGTGCAAGATGAATCTGAAAACATTATTGGTGTCCACTCCAGTGTGAGTTATAAGTATCATGTGTTTTGAACAGCTGGCTGACATGTTTATCCCTACGTATTAATATTTTCTTTCACATAAATTGCACCAAGATTTCTGTATATGAGTTGAAAAGCAGTAAACCAGAGATTAGGATTATGTTGCAGTGATCCTGTTGGGGATAGTACTTCTGTCACTGACCACTTAACTGCTATTGATGTCTGTCTTATGCCTTTTGTCTATCCCAAAGGTCCCTAATTTGAACTGGCAAACCAGCAATATTTGGAATACCTAGGCCCAGTGCCCTTCACCCCAACCAAAGACCTACGTCAAATATGCATATATAACAGCAGAATGTCAGATTGAAATCATTTAATTTCACTGGAACTACCACAATCGCTGGATCGCATCAGGAAAAATAACTCTGTGTGGCATTAACACATAGCATTTGATGAACTTTTGTAAACTCAAATTCTTGCCACCGACAAACTGCAAACTGTCGGGACAGTGGAGACCTGTCTTTCACCTAGCTAGTGTTCAGAGTCCTGTGTTACAACATTGCAAGGGGTTGTGTTGTTGGGTCACATAGCTTGAGGAACCAGTGAGATGATGAAATCTGATGCAGGAAGTCCAGTGTGTGTCTGAGACTTTGTTAGATGCCAAAACATTGCGTAGAGGTTTTTATACTGTGAGACATAGTTTTACAACTCTGGAGAATGATCACAGTGATAACTATTTTATCTTTAGTATCGATGATCATGCACTGTAGATATACTAAATCTACCGGGAATGTATGCTCACATGTATTCAATTGGCTATTGCAATTCTTTGCCAGATAATGTCACACTGTGGTCCAATAAAAATTGAGCCAGGATGGCAAGGAAACCTCATTCAAATAAATGAGGGGGCTGCACTTTTTTATACAAAGTGCTAAAGTCAGTCTGAACACGGCCTTAGTCCTTGATATCATTTCAGATGATGACAGTCATAATGTCAACATATTTCCATCACCAAATATTTTGCAAGGATGTGTGAATGCATTTCACTGTGCCACTTAATGGTATGACGTGGCACAAAGGCTTTCTGTGGTGGTACAATAATGTCAGACCACTTTTGCCTCTGTGGATAAAACAGATAGGTATTATTCACATAACCACAGGGAGTAGTTTTTCAAAGAAGCATAAACATAGGATGTTTCAGTTTTTTGAACAAAAGACTTTTTTCTGAGTTTTTGTGGTTAGGATGGTTTTTCAAATTCAGGTCAAAGTAAAAAAAAAAAACAAAAAAAAAAAAACACACACACACGTTAAGTTCCACTTGTCATAAATTATCTGTTAAAGAGTCCTACCTCAATCTAAGTAATCCTCAGTTAGTCACAAATTATGAAACACATTATCCAATTACAATTACTGTAAATTCCAGAGACAGAACACAGGGCAAAAGACACACTGTACCTTATCCTGCACCTTCTGCCATATGTGAAAGGAAAACCACGTATTTCATGACATACTCTATAGACATAATTACTTAACACTGAACCAGTCATGAGTACATGCTGCTTCTCAACAGAGGAATTAAGTCAGTAATATGACACCACACTAAATTACAACATAGTTAACTACTCACCGTGCAGATAAAGGGGATGTAAGAGCTCATCATTCCTGTGTAAACACCTACTGAAAGATGATAATTTAACATCCTTTTGCCCTTCAAAAGATGATCTACCTAAGCAATATTTCATCAAGGTTTCTATTGGAGGCGTGTGCTTAATGCTTAATGGTGAATGAGACTGTTTATTGATGGCACATCAAGGCACATTACCCAGTGGACCAGTTTTACAACAGACATTTTGACTTGTCATAGCAGGAAAAACACAGCTGCAATTAATAACATTAATGATGGTTCCATTCCATTTAAGTGGTGTAAGTTCCCCAGCAAGCTGCACTGAGGGCCAGCACGCACAACACCGGGGTCCTGCAACTGAAAGCTAAATCAAATGCAGCCATTACTGTTATTAATCACACCTGTGTTTTTTCCTGCTGTGTAAATCTCTGCTGTAGGAAATACAAGAGTAAAGGGAGCTTCAGTTGTGCCTGGTTTGTTCAAACTTTAACAACTTTTTGTCCTCTAGAAAAAGTAAAGGTAGCTGTGTACACATAAAATGCACAAGATGTTCTGTATGCACGTAAGCATTGTGATGGAGATAAATTGCAGCCACTGTCTTTTCAAGCGGCCATCAATCACTTGTCTATTCCCTTACATAGATTTACATACTATATACACATTACTATATATGTATTTATGGCACTGTGCTGTACTGTATAAGTAGATTTTTTTTTTTTTTTTTTTTAAAGGAGATGATAATTTTGTTAATAAGGTCTTGGTAAAAATACACAAACTGACAACACCACTCTTGCACCTATTTTGAATACATCTGAAAAGCCCCCCCTCAGGGTTGGGAGCCTTTTTTCCCCCTTACATGGCACCTCCTAATTAGACATTACATAACATTAAAAGTAGAGTAAGCTGTCCTTAATATTGTTTCATATCTTCCCTTGCTGTACAATGACTCTGATATGATGATACACAAATGGACAGGTGCTTGTATTCAACATGCAAATTAAGGGAAAGCAAGAGTATTCTACCACGCAGAGCTGGAATGGGCTATGCTACCCTGCAGACAAATGAGTGCATCTGTGCCGAAGTGACAGCAATCGTGTGAGTAAGTGTGTATATGCATGTGTGTGGAGTTGTATTTTTTTAAAAATTATAGCCTGTGTTGGTGTGTGTATTTCATGCAGACCCACCAGGTTTTTGTCAGTGAAATAATTGTTTTCTCATAAAATAACCACCACACGTATTCATGTGTAAATGTGTGTAAATCATGGTGAGCGAACATGTTTGTGTGTTTGTGTGTACGGCTCTCCCCCTCAGCCGGCTGTTAGGGGAGTTGGTAGCAACCGTGTAGCACAGCCCAGAAGAGGCAGGCCACTCGTTGCGACAGAAGGTACGTTGGTTGTTTGGTGCTGCACTGTTCATCAGTTGCGGCAGGCTGCTACCTCCTGTTGAACCTGTGTTCACTGGACTCTGAACACAAAGCCTGCAAAGCAAGGCAACGAAGATAGAGATGTGTGGGTACAGAGAAAAAAAAACTGTTTATGAACGTAAACAAGGGAAGAGAAAGATCAAGAGTAAGAGGGGTAGGAGTAGAAATTAAGTCCCAGTCAGTCATTTTCAGAGAATAAAATGTATGTGGTGACTGGGGAGGCCACTGAAACCCGTTAGAGATTACTTTTGCTTTATGACATGGTGAACTATCATGCTGGAAGCAGCCAGATGGGTAAATTGTGATCATAAAGGGATGCACATGGTCAGCAACATTATTCAGATAGGCTGTGACATTCAAACCATGATTGATTGATATTAAGAGGCCGAAATGCGCTAAGAAAACATTCCCCACATCATTACACCACCAGCAGCAGCAGCTTGGACTGTTGACACAAGGCAGGTTGGGTCTGTGGATTCATGCTGTTGATGCCACATCCTGACCCTACCATCTGCATGCCTCAGACTAGGCTACATTATTCCAGCCCTCAGCTGTCCAGTTTTGGTGAGCCTGTGCCCACTGCAGCCTCACATGTTTTTTTAGTTTTTTTGCAAGAGATCAGCAGGAACACTCAAACCAGCCCATGTGGTGTCAACAATCACGCCACAGTTAAAGTTACTGAGATCACATTTTTTCCTCATTCTGATGTTTGATTTGAACATTAACTGAAGCTCCTGACCTGTATCTGCATGACTTTATACACTGCACTGCTGCCACATGATTGGCTGACTAAGTAATTGCATGGATAAGCAGTGAACACTGAAAATGGTCTTATGCAGACATGATAACAACATAAAACAAGAAGTATATGTACTATTTGCACTATGCAACAAAGCAAGGGGAATGTATGGAAAGTACAGACAAGGGAGAGAAGAGAATGAACTTATGAGCACAACTGGGAAAAGAAGACCAATGGGACAGGATTAGAGGGGGTGGAGGGAGAGAAATACATAGTGACCCTGTTGTGTGATCGTCTCTATCTTAATGGTTTCAGCACCAATGCTAAGGAGCAATTGAGAGGCATCACTGAAGGGAGCTTATCAGAATATGTATTTACTCTTGAGTAATTACATTAGATAATTATCCAGAAGGGAAAAACAAAAGCAAACTACAATGTACAACTCAGTATAATAAAATTACATGTCTTCTTTTTCAGCAGGTAGCTTAAGATGTTATGCATGCTTTAACTGAAATGAAAGTAAAATGACACAACTTTAATTACTTGAGAATATTATGAGGTATATAACATAAGTCATATTAGGAGCATGGCAAATGCAAGAAAAGTATTGAAATATAGAAATGTTTAGAGCTGTCCATGTGTGACAAACATCCATACTTGTATTTCACTGGCTAAGATTTTTTTTTAACTTTGAAACTTTGAAAAGGAAGCAGTTATGAAAAAAAAAACATAAAATTATCCTTATTCCATTTGTTTGTGTTCCAGCAAACTGGATTCTGCTATCACTTGGAATGCGCAAGTTGGGCAGGCTTCAAGTTTGCCAAAGCGCCAGCATGCTTTATGAGAACACCCCCACCCCACTCCCCTTTTGAAGTAATCTAAGTGAAATCATATAAAAATTGAGAATTCTTATTCTAAGTATTGAGTTCTTCTGCTTGAAAGAAACCATGGTTTACTTTGCCAGAAGCATAAATCACAAAACTTCATATGCAGGAGGATTTTTTTTCTGAGAAAAACCTTCCTTGCACCCGGTTTTAGGCTTCTGTGAAGTGGTCATAATTTAAATCATTGTGTTAAATCAGCTGGATCTGCAAAAAAAGACATTTATTCATATGGAAATTGTAAAAAAAAAATCTTAATGCAAATCAAGTGAAAGTTAGAGCAACTTTGAAGCTGGAGAAAAGAGAGACAGAGTCAGCTCCATGTAGGAGGAGAGAAAGCAAAAACAGGCTGGGATCACAGGCAAAAAAAAGAGAGAGAGAGTGAGAGAGAGAGTATCATGCAGGCCTGTATGTTGACACATCTAATTCAATTAATCAGTAGGACTTCTGACTGAGAGGCAAGCATTGTCACATCACGCTTCACAGTTTGGATGTGTGGTTATATAATACTCTGACTGTAACAGTATACTGGATTGTGGAAGGGCAGGAATGTGGAGCCCAGTCATAATGAGTTGGAAATTTAATTGGAAAATAAATAGGAACAAAGTATATCAGGAATGATTACTGACCCGAAGGAGATGGTCATTAGTCTTTGTGTATTAAATAGAGACACTTCACAATCCCCCATGTGTTGTGGAGCAAACTATGCGCCTCATATGACATTTAATTAACGGATTACATTGAATTCGCTGTCATTTATGCCCTTGTTGAATGTAAAACCCCTCTGTGTAATACAGCCATAAGAAATTTAACTGAGAATACACCACGTTTTGCAGATATGTTTGCAGATCTGTATGTTTGTCTGATTACTGAGACCAGTTCCGATTGTTGTCCCTCAAGTATTACACTAGTCTGAAATGTATTTTGCACTCTCTCTCTCTCCTTCTCTCTTCCCCTCACATACATAATCTAATACACACTGGCCCACTGATTGCAATCACAGTAAAATCTCCTTTTCCCTTTATTTACACCAAAAAAGACCTGCTGTCCTTTTACATCACTGCTGCTCCTCACAATCAGGTGCAGGCATTACCCTCCGGGACCTGACTGTTACAGCCCCAGACTGTCTGCTCCTGTTGGCCGCAGAGTTCCAGCGTCCACAAAGCTAATCTAACATTTTTGCATAAGGGCACCTTGACAGCAGTATTACTGATGGAAAGTGTGTCTAGTCAAGGGATTCAAACTAGTGACCTCATGGTAACAGATCAGTTTCTTTACAGGCCTCCATCATCAAGTCAGGCTCATAAAGATTCAGAGTTTTATCCTCCATACTCATACATTAAACAACGCAGAATTCCTAACAGTTCATGTTTGCAATTCAAATTTGCAGCTATCAACACACCTATAAATCCCACTCAGGTTTCTGAGTAATGTAGAGAGGACAGAGGAACATGGTTCGAGACTGTGATGACTGCGTGTCAGCGAGACTCTGTCCTGGGCTGAAGTGTCCTTGAGAAGACACTGAATCTTGATCAGGTCCAGAGATTTTATCCTGTGCTTGGGTGTACACATGGAAAATTTCCCAATGGAGCTAAATTATATTAAATTACCCCCAATTACCTTTCACACAACACAAGTGGATATAGTCAGTGATTACTAAAATAGCTAAAAATTGACATTGCAATTTGACATTCTCATAAAAAGAAAAATCTATTTTTTTGGATACTTACACTGTAATATATCAAGCTGTGGCATTTTATGCAATGTAAGTGCTGTTATTGACTGGGTTGCCTTTGCCAGAATGCCTTTTAATAACCAACAACCCCCAATGAAGAGATGTGAACTTGTTGCAAACATGTTTGCTGATGAGAGAGAGCACTAGTATCAGCTCATTATCAGGTAGATATTGTTGTGTTGTTTATTTTGTAATATACATAGTGTATACGTATAGTGTTTATGATGACTGATTACTTCACTGTAAGTGGTTTCTCATCTAAAAGCTTAGGTTTACGGTGTGTACTACTTTGGAAGTTCAATAGGCAACTTATACAAGTATCACATGGTAACTTGAGACCTACATTGCACATACATTGAGAATGGTCTTTCTGTGATGTATGTAATGGTACTTGTGCAGTCATGTGTTTCCTCACGAGTTTTCACCTGTGCAGAGCCTGGCAGTGTCTTGGACATGAAAAGGAGATTCTCAGGTTCAATGCAGTGTTGAACTCTGCCAGTGCATTTAATAGTTCAGTGCTGGGACACTAATGTCCTCTCCCTCTCCCTGAGGGGACTTACCCTGAGTATGCTTGGTGTGTTATGGTTAAGGGGTGCCTCAGAGTTCAGACTGTAGTCTCAGCGTCCAGTCACACTGCTCCTGCATGCTGTGCTTTGTTGTTGACAGTTAACCATTCGTGGCTTGGTTATGGCCTACGGGTATGTTTTTGCTGTGTGTGTGTGTGTGTGTGTGTGTGTGAGACCATGCTTGTATCTGTGCTGCACAGGGACAGATAAAGACACAAACAATTTGTTTGCATATAAAAGCATATACACACATCACAAAATTAGACATGACATTGGAAAAAATCCATGTTTACATGCAAACTTCAGCCCTCTGAACAAACTCATTTTGAGTCTGTGCTGCTCACTTTTTGTGGATGTAGCCAGCAGTTCATTTGGCAAGCTCATAAACCCCAAATGAGACCCATTATTTGGGTTTCAGGTCCTCTTAGTCAGCAGGAAATGTTCCTTCCCTGACAACCTGACAGAGTCTGTGTGTGTGTGTGTGTGTGTGTGTGTGTGTGTGTGTGTGTGTGTGTGTGTGTAGGTGAAAAATGTAGTGATGGAGCCATGTGGATTTTCTTCTCTGAACCTTGATATGTCCCTGCGTTTTGCTGAGTCTGCATTGTGTTTTTTTACCATTGCAGTGCTTCTAACATATACATTCTATGCTGTTCAAAGAACTGCCCATACAACTCAATTTTTCAACTGTTGGGCAATTATAGTTCCTTTTGAGTAGTAGGGGTGCAATGCTGAAGAAAAGATTCTCAAATTGGCTTCATTCCAGCGAGAACCCTGTTTCTATGGTTTAAACTTGAGTTGCAGATTTTCAGTCTAGCAGAGGGTTTAGATGCACAAACAGGTTTTGAAAGATGCTAAAAGCCATGGTGCACTGTGTTACATTAGATGCAAATGCAGCTTACTGTATATCAAGTTCAGCTGTTTAGTGTTTGTTCTATGGCGCCATGTGAAAGTGTAGAGTATATGTATTTTAATTAGGTGCAAACACAAAACCCAAGCCTCCAGGAAAACAAACAGATGCTCAGGAAACAAAAAGCAGCATTGTTTGAGGAAAAAAGTCATCTTGACTCCATGTTTGCCAGTGGTTTATTCTGCTGTGCTAAGGTTTCCAAAAATTGTCCATCAGCTTTTCCTATTGAACTGCACAGCAATGTTCAGACATACTAAGACTCACATTTTTAGGACTCTTTATAAAGTTAAATGGTGCTACCTGAGTTCAAATGAAAGTGAAATTAAGAATAAGCATGCTCTATGTGTGAGCATGTCTGCTCATCCCTGACAGAGAATTGGGAGTCTTGTCAGCATTATTATAAAGGACAGCACAGTCAAGATAAAAGATAATGCAAATATGGTGAAAGAATAGAAAAAGGGCTGCTTGAATCTGCTCATCAGCAGTGGTGGCAGAGGGAATAATTTGTAGTTATGACACATTTTCTCCCATCATCGTTGCTGAAGTTTGGCTTGAAAATGTCAAGAGTGGCCTTGTCCAATTAAAGAGCAGTCTTCTGCGTTCTGTGCTAATTCTCATTTCAGGCATTGGCTGTCTGAATAGGCTGACAAATTACATTTTGTCCTCTCTGATTCATTCTCTTCCTCTTTTCTTTTGCTGCTCTCCCTCTCTCTCTTTCTCTCTCTCTCTCTCTCTCTCTCTCTCTCTCTCCCTTCCCAAGTCTCTGCCACTCTCTCCTTGTCTCTCATTATTTCAAATGAAATGAGGAATGTGCATTGAATATTTGAATAAATTAAAGGGCTTATTTAAAAACATTTCTTAACCTGATTAGCCAGATCATTAGAGGATCCAGGGGGGTTTTGCGCTGCCTGATCCGAGCAAGTCTGTGACCACACTTTGAAGGTCAGCGTGCAGAGAAGGAAGCACTCATTTGCTCTTGGGTTTAATAATTCATTCTTTTTATATGTCCAATTTCCTATCTATCCACCTATCTATCTATATCTATCTACATTTGTCTTAGAAAGTGTGACAGTAAGTATGGAAGATATCCACCTTCATCACTGATTGTTTCACAGTCTTCTTTACTGGCCTGCTTTTAAGAAATTACTATGCAACAGGTAAATTTAGATGTCTGTTGCAGGTTTGACTAAAGGTAAGCTTTAACACCTTGTAGACACTTTTCCATGAATATTTATGCTTTGTAACTTGCCTGCGCATGTACTGTGCAACACAGAAGGTTGTTTTGCATCAGAGAATATGAATAATGCCAGAGGTGAAAGCTGACCTCTTGTACAAAGATCATATATCAAGTTCACCCGCTACCAGTCAAGGTGACATAACATATGCTTTGTTATGAATGTTTTTTTTTCATACAGGGCTGCTCAGCGCTGTGCAGGGTACAGACATTTTCGCCTTGCATGGTTATATTAGGAAACAAACAGAGTTTTCTTTCAGTCACGAGGTTGTCCTATTCATTAGCTTGGTTCTATATGTTATTTTCTCATCACTCAGAGGAACCTGACAAAAACAAGTATTATTATGTCTGAGGGTCTTACATGACAAGCAAACTTGCAGTATTTATAAATGGCAATTGATGCAAAAGTATGAGATGCATTTGACATCAGCAGTTATTATTATTTGAGCTTGACAATCATCAAAACATTTGTAGGAAATCTGACAGTTAATTGGACCTCCAACTGCTGCACTGGATAGAAATGTTTAAAATGAATGCACACACTGCAAACCTGTAAAATCAATGCTTGTCTGTGAGATCATTAAGCAAAATGCATGTTCTCTATGTTTACTTCATCGAGAATGTATTTTTTTTGTATGACAGACTCCCCTCCTTGGAACATGAAAGGTGGCAGGTAAAAGTTGGTTGCTCCATCCTGAAAAGCATGTGTATGGTCATCTTTAATTCATGTCAGTTATGACGTCCTTCAATGAGAGCAAGATTTAACATTGGAAAAGCGTATGACCTCAGAAACACAGTCATTTTACCAAAATCTGGTTTACTACACTGCTTCTGTATGAATCTGTACGCGATGGCTCATGTTGCTCAATTTAGTTTCAGATAAAATTCAGCACTACATGGTCTTAAGCCTCCAGAGTGAATAAGCTCATCGGCTCATATGGAATTCTTCAACAGAACGGTCGACAGCGGTTCGATCCTCCATAGTTGGTTTAAAATATGGCATAATTGGTTGCGTTGCCTTATTGGAAAGCATCTCCATTTCCTTTTACGGTTGATTGCCTCTATTTACATCACTGAAGCTGCAGCAAGTATAGCACATTTGTATGCAATCTGTATGCAGTGATGTGCTCAGCTGTTGTATCCACACAGGCATTTTTACTCATTAACTCACCCAACAGTGATCTTCAAACAGATGACCTTTCAGTCCTGTGCTAGTTAAGGAAGATGACACTATACCTGCATTACATTAGAAGGAACTAATAATTCAAAAAATGAATTGGTCACTGCAGTAGCAAAAAGCAGGTAAAATTAAAAATTGAACCAACTGAAGATAAAGGCAGATCATCATTCACTTCAAAACTTCTATATCTCCCTAAATGATTAACAATTCAGTCAGTTTTAACCCTGGATGAATTAGAGCCAACAGATAACTATTATATTATGTTCTTTATTCCAAACCAAGGGAACTGAAACTATGAGTGTGAAAACAAGAAAAAGGACAGTAGAGACTCAATTTAATTAAAAATTGTAAGTGTGAAATGAGTGAAAATAACTATTGCCACATTTTATTCAAATTAGTGACAAATCCATCTACTTTGAGCTGACAGTGCAACAGATGATTCATAATTTAAGTTGGCATATGAAAAAAAAATGCTAATGCAGGTGCAAATTATGCAGTGGGGATGTGGAGGCAGTTGCCTGTTTTCACAGTGTCCTGTTGGATTCCCTTCCTGGAGAAATGCTAATGTGTGCGCTGAGGCTCAGGTAAACAAAATACCTCCTACAAAGTGGCATACACCCTATACAGTATTTGTGATATAATTATTGAAAAACACACATTTTAATCAAAGTTGTAACATTGTCCATTTAAAAAAAATTAATACATCATTTGTCAAAGAGTTCCAGTATACAGTGAATGAATACATTAAAAAAAACAGAGGCAAGTGCTACTTTAGGCAGCACTTACAGTACATTGGTTCTTTAAATTATTACTTACAGAGTGGGAACAGATGGCAAATGACACATGACAGTGTCACATTGAAACCTAAACACCTCAAGTCCATGCATGTACCATTAGGCTAATTCACTGAAGATAAAAAAAAAAAGTCCATAAATAATCTTATCTTTTCACAGGCAAGCTGCAGTGAGGTTCATTAGAGAACAGGGTATAACAAAAACAGCCCACAGAAACACAAAGATTTGTGGTGATAAGCAGATTGACATTGACACCTGATAGTTTCCTTCTGCTTTAGCAGACTGAAATGATGCTCGTTATTCAGCATTTTTTTGATGTGTTCTCATGGGGAAGAGTCAGGCAAGTCAGAGATGTTTTGCTAAAATTACAAAGATTGGAAATGTTTTTGTTTTACTTAACTTACTTTACAACACTCTGAGTTGGTGTTTCACACAGTAGTCACAATTATTTCAGCACAGGATTAAAGCACTGGGCATTTTGCATTTGTACAGTATAGATTACCAAGAGTTTTGCTTATTAGATGGAGTGGGGAGTGGAACTGGAAGGATGTTGTAGTGAGAAAAAAAAAAACACTGACTGACACTCAAACAAACAAAATATGGGGGGAAAAAGCAGCTGCGTGCTCCAGGCAAAAAACATGTAACTGCTCTGATTGTCTATGCATATACTTTGGTGTGAAGCATGGATGGAGGTACAGATATTCATACTGCATGATTTTCTTTCCTTAATTCAAATTTCAGTGTGAAAAGTGGTATATTTATGTCCTAACACATGATTTAACACATCTGGCTACTGGTGTGAAAGTAATTGGAGGGTGTGAAACAAAAGGATCCAAAATCCAAATTACAAACAAGCACTTTTTAAAAAAAAAAAAAAATCATGGCTCAAGCCAAAGAAAACAAAGTGTAAGTGTGAATTTACCCTTAGTCTGTTGAACAATGGAGTGAAATGTATGAGTGAGCACCTGCTAACAAACCAAGTATCACATTAATACCGTAGCTACAATGGAGAAAAATTAGACATTGAATGAAAATGAGTAAGACTTGATAACATAGCTTTTCAACAGGGCTGTGAAAGGCTGCAGATTCAACCAACTAGAAATGATATGCCTCAAATTCCCAACTTACACTATAATCAGTCTTATTTCTGGTTTACCTTATGAAACTATTATTTTTGAATTTTGTAGATTCACATTAAGCTCCCCTGCCTTGAAACTGTGAAACAGAAACATGTTTCTTTCCTAAATATCAAACATACTGTAAACAAAAAGCTTCACCACAAACACTTTGCCCATTAAAACTTGAATAGATGTTATTTTGTTCATTCAGGCCTATATCAATTAGAATAGCTACAGTCACATGGGTATCATCACGAAAGGCATCTAAATGTACACCTCATTTCACAGCTATCAAAGGCTGTTCACTACTGTGGGAATGTTAGTAATTTAAAGAAGGCACTTCGATTACTGTGCTCCGTTGCCTGGTCAGTTAACCTAGATACATTTCAAATATGAAACACACTCGTAATTATTACTCCTGTTGAGCTGTTACAATTTTAATAGGTCATGTACGTGTGGAATACACAAACATCCTTGGGTGTTGGGTTGGAATAAGTAGGCATGATAATCAGCTGTTTTACATACAGTATTGTAGGTCTACCCAGATGATGGGCAATTAAATGACTGATTAAAGCAATTGCTGGATGTTTCACTAACTAAAAATTCCTACCAGATACTTCATCTTAAAAGCCTTTTCTACAAAGTTTGTTCTGCTTCTCTGATATTTTCCTGCAATTTCAAAGGTTATGCAGACTCTGCACCCTTAGGCACCAACTTCCTTGGGCACACTGAGCAAAATGAGCTCTGGCAGTGACTGACCAGCCACTCCCAATTTAAAAGGTGGATACAGGGACAGCTGGAAGGACACTGTTTGAGGATTCTAGTCTATGGTCAGGCTCTTAGGGAGTTGAAAGGAGGTTGCTTAGTGCCAGGCCCTGTTCGAGGTTTTTTTAACAGGTCTTAAAATCAATTCCTGAATAGAGTGATTGATGAGAGCCAATGCTGGGAAACTGTAATAGGGGAAAATACCATCCGGTTAAAAAAGCCTGACTGCACTATTTTGCTGGAACCACAGATAGTTGGGGAGTTCTAGTTTATACAGGAAAAAGGGAAGTTATGATGGTTAAGGTGCCACTCTGATGTGAAGTTATGGATTACTTCTTCAAGATCAGCTAAAAAGAGGAAATGTCGAATTTTGACAGTGCTTTAAGATGTAGGAAATAACTGAACCTGAAAGTCTAAACTAGACTGTGAGTCATGTACTACTGCCACATTTCTAGCTGTGCTGCTGGAAGCATGGTTAAAAATTCTATCTCCTCTATAGTTTTCCTTTGAAATGAATGGGTGCACAGTGGAACACAGTGGAAGTGCAGCTTCCTTTCAGCTATTTTCTGAACAATTTAGAGAGTTAAATGCCGGGCCTCTGGGTTCAGCAACCATAAAACATGTGTCCTGATTACTCTATATACTGTATTAATATATACAGTATGTACTATATACTAAGCTCCAAAGCATACTATTTTTTCACTGCGTATACAATGAAAAAGAGGGGTACAAAACATGATTAAGTGTTAAAGTAATGAAGAAATGAAAAATGACTTAATGTATGAATCAATAGTCTGTAAGTCAGTGGTGGTTGCATTGTTGGTGTATCATACTCTTGTGAAGGCAAAACAAACGAGATAAAACAAACCATCAAACTGAAAGAGTCTTGTCTCTGTGACTTGAAATCATTTCCTCAAAACTTACTCTAAACAAAAGTGCTACTTGCCTTCCCCTAAACTTAACCTAAATCTAACTTTACCTTAACCTTAAAACATGTCTTCATCTTAAAATGTAGTAATTTACATTATGGGACTTTTTCGTCCCCGTAAGGAAGACAAATCCCCATAATGTGACTGTGTAATCAGATTTAGGTCCCCACAACATACTAATACCTAGACCATACACACAGTCTCACACACACACACACACACACACACACAGGTCTTAGTTTCAATTAATCATGATACAAACAGAAACAACATTTCACTATATTTTGATTAATCTCAGTCACATGAAAGTCTACTCCCCACCATCACACAGACTAGTCCATATTCACATAAATCTTTATTAGCTTTATGTATCCATACTGCCTCTACTTTTAATTCTCTCGAGAACATGGGATTTTTTTGAACTCCACCACGCGCAGCCTAGGCATGAAGTGTTTTCTAATGCTTTTGATTGAGGTAGCCCTTCAGAGGTCTTTCTTAACAGTTCATTGTTTTATATTCAAATATTAGGTGAGTGGCAACCAAGCCACAGTTATTTTTCACTGTGATTACTTAATTATTGAGTTCTAAAAGTTTACATTCCCCCAAGAGTCTCAAATGATTCAGGAGCCGCAGCATCTTCAACTAATTAAACAAGAAATGCCAAACTAAATTAGGGTTTGAGGTAGAGAACTAATGGTAAATAAATGTCTTTTTGTCTGGAGAACAAAAAGAGTGGAGTGAAGGAAACACAAAACTGTTGTCTAGACTTAGGAGGAGAGATCAGCAGTGAGGCTCACCCTCACCAGCTCACACTCTCCAGCTGAAGTGTCGAGCTTTGCAAGGCTCTAATTACCTAAGCTGCCAGCACCAGGTGAAGTGCATCTCAGCAAACGAGGCCTTGAACAAAGTGCATTAGATTTTTTCACATCACGGTGAAGAAAACCACTATTAGTCAACACAAAACAAGGTATGGGGGAATTTTTACTATGAAGGAAAACATTTTTCGAAAAACAGGTGGAGATTAGGCACAATTTTCATCTTATTGTTTTTTTTTCCCTCTCAAATGTTTTAGGCCATTTCAACAAAAACAGAACTAACAATCATTTTATTTTGCATATTATTCCGCTGCTGAAAGGAAACAAACACAGGACAAAAACCTACTGCTGCTGCATCACTTTGTATGGACCGTAAACTGTCCAGTATGTTAGGCTTCTGGCCACATCCCAATTAGTGAAGTCAACACAGGTGTTTTGCTTGTGTCATTAATTTGTGCCTGCATGCACATCCAGAACTCTCTGGCTGTATTGTTAAGTGGAGACTGTGGCTTTTGAGACTGAGAATCACTTTGGTGGTTTAGTTGGCTTGCACTAAGAAAACTGACACTGAATATTAACATTGAGCAATGATGGATCCCTTACAGTTAAGGTTGTAGGATCAATATTGAAATTATTTGTCCATCTATTATTCCAAACATTTATTCTTGTGCTCATTGCAATGAAAGCTGGATGACCTCAACTGCCTGATGCACATGAAAACTTTCACAGCAACCTCTTGCATGAACATGACTGTTGATAATACACTGGTCCAGTTCTGCAGATAAATTAAATGACAGAGTATATACACTATATATATATTTCAACAGGCCATATTGCTGTTGATGTTTCTTCTCTACAGGTGCATTTTACCTTAAAAGGTTTATCTGGTTGTAGCAGTGCCTGCATGTAGAGTTAGATTCTTTGAAGACTTGTGTGAAAAAAGTAGTTTATTAATTATATATGTCATAAAATAAGACATGATTTAACATGACCATTTACTGCTCGTTTATTATTATTATTATTATCATAATTAGAATCATTAATTTTAAATGTTTGCATTCCACATACATGTCAGTGCCCACATGTATGTACCTTGGTCAGGCCCTGTGTGACCTCTGGCGTCACTCCATTGCTCACCCATCTGCTTTGTGCCTTCCTGATGGAGCATCGTACCAGGGGAGGCCTTCTGCAGCATAGACCCACCCGGCATGGACCCACGGTGCACCAGACAGGCAGCCCCTGTTAGCTGCGGTGACAAAAGACTCTGTTGGGTTTGTGTTTAATGAGGCGCTACTGTGTATTCATTCAATAATAACAGCCATATGGTTGTCATCGCTGAACATGCCTCCCCACTTTGCTAGAAAGTTCAGCAGCATATCCAAGGGAGGACAATTAGCATGGTGATGTGCAGTGCACTGGGTTTGGGTGCATGCAGCTTTCTTATTTTTGTTAATTACTTTGTGATACATCAATGTTTTCCAGAGTGAATGAGAGTGGGAATTATTCTAACCACATTAGCCGCAAAACCCTTGTTTGACCTTTAACCCTTTTAATTACTTGATTCATGAGTAATGAGTCCGATTTAACTTAGTTGATACCACTTGTGAAACTTGATTCTTAGCTAGCTGAATGAATAACATGGTGGGTTGGAATTAGGATATGCTAATGATGCATGAGGATGAAGAGTAGAGAGTTTGCTAGTTCGGTAAAACTTTGTTTGATGAAACACATTTTTGGAAAAGAGCCAACTGGTATTTAAGTTATTTTGTTTGTTACTGTAGGCAGGTAGCAGTGTCTTTGTCAATCTATAGTCTGTTTTATTTAGCAAGTGTTTAATACTTATAGTTCTCAGTGCAAGTGTCAGCTTTGGAAAAACTATAGTGTGGTGCAATAAAATGGACCAATATAATATACTACAATTTCAGTGGTGTTCAGTTTACCAATATATGTACTGATCATACCCTCACTACAAATGACTTAGTTATGATTCCAATACTAAGTGCATTTTCATCAATATGGAGTGGAGGAAAAAAATACACCAGAATGTCAGGGAAGAAAGGTCTTAATATCATGAAAAAGTTTTTAAACTTGGCTAAGGTGGGAATAAAAACATCCATCCATCCATTATCTATACTGCTTATCCATTAAGGATTGCAGGGGTGCTGGACGCCTTGGATGAGAGGCAGGGTATACCCTGTATGGATCACCAGTCCATTGCAGGGCGAACATATACAGACAACCAACCAATCACACTCACATTCACACCAGTTAACCTAAGTTGCATGTCTTTGGACTGTGGGAGGAAACCGGAGTACCCGGAGAGAACCCACGCAGGCACAGGGGGCCATGCAAACTCCACACTCCAGGGCTCAAACCTGGAACCTTCTTGCTGTAAGGCGACAGTGCTAACCACTGCACCACCACACCACCCTGGAATAAAAACAAAATGCAACAAAAGTGTGTTGGAAACAGTACGTGAAGTGCATGAAATATGTGACAGTTGTCACTCAATAAATCGTCAGATCTTCTTGGGCAGTGACTGTAATATTTCTCAGATCAATATATGAAACACATTTTCTACAAGGTTTTCCTCTGTTTGAGGTTTGACTGGCACTTTTCAAATTGCATCATCTTGTTGCCCCCTCTTCTCCTACAATGGTTCAGCAGCAACCAGCTGGAGAACTAGCACCATCAGCTGTTTATCGCTCTGAAAATTTAGTTAGATTTTGTTTTGCATTCTTGTGGAAAACTTGCTTCTGCCACTGTATATTTCCTGGAATGTTAGTGTTCAGATTAAAACACTTTAACTATTTTCATAAATACTCATCTCAGCTAGGTTTGAGTCATGAAACCTGGGGAATAGATGCAGAGAGCGAGCCAGGTGTCTGCTCCACAGAGAGGGTGTAGTATATTCTGCCATTACACCTCCCTTGCTCTCCTCTGTGTGTCTCAGGCCATAAAACATCTCCCTATTAGCATCCTAGACACTTAGCTGAGGAGCAGCTTCTCTCTTTATATGCAGGCTCAGGCAAATGATCATTTCCATTACAATCATTTGGGTGAAAATATGCAGCAGACACAAACATGACATTAATTTTAATGCGGTGCCACAGCTCCGTTGAATTACATTCCATAAAATATTCACAGGGAATCTCACTCTGATTTAGGTAAGGGGGGTATAGCACAGCTGGAACTTCATGGGTGTGCTAACGTGGAAGATGATATATGACTGTGTAGGTTTTTTTCATGGCAGGGACTCCATGTGCTGTAAGTCAGGGATTTTAGCTGCAGCCCTGGTTTCCATTCAGAAGCATATCAAACGTACTTTCATAGGTTACTGTAACATCTGCGAGTAGGACTTTGAAATGAGAGGGCTACATCTGTATCAAAAAGCCTGTCCAAAGAACAGACTTAGCCTACATTCTTAATATCATAAACTACTGTCTAATAATGAGAGGAACAAGTTTTAGCCATAATGTAATAACAAAACCAAAACAGACAGAAGTGCTAAGTAAAATAGGAAATATGGATAGAGGCGCTCAGGCCTCTTGCCACTATCCCAGCAAACAGAGTTGCTGAGGCTGCTATACTCCTAATATAGTGCATTTTCACTACACCTGGATGATCCACGCTTGCCAGCCTATAGGCATGTGAAATGCCCTCACATACTCAGTGAGCAAGTCTCTGTTTCGACAGGGGCCTGCCACATGCTCTATCACCGTAACAAACAAACAGCTGCCGTGAGCATCTCTCAGCAGAAACACCACTGAGCCGAATACCTAAATTTAAAAGTGCCATTTAAATGGCATACACTATCACAAATATATGATATGCATCAGAAGCTTGACAGCGATGAAGGTCTGGTATTTGTCAGGAGGAAACGGTATCTGACTGAGAGGATCATTGATTTACTTGTTTAAGAAGTTTCTCTTTTTGACCTGTCAACCACCAGAGCGACAAAAAAAGAAGAGCTACATGGAATTAAAAGAAGAGACAAAGGTTTTTTCACAAATGACAAACACCTCATAGAGTCTGTTTGCTGAATGGGCTGACTCGTACATTTTAATTGTGAGAAGAGTCTCAGTGGCCAAAACAAGTGTTGTATGTGGTGTGTTCTCAAACAAACTGCCTTGACTTTCTCTCGCCACTGGCATTTTACAGCTTAGACCAACTCAGCATCATTATTACACCAATTATTCATTTGGACATTCAAAGTCAGTGCTTATTTTGCACATAGGCCCACAAATAAGAAATCATCCAACATTACAGTGTTCTGCTGTGTGGTGCAATGAATGGATGTTATTAAACTGAATATTATGCTATAAGAAACTAATGCGTTCACTAAAGTGTGTCTGTTATGCTGACAATGTCTGTTGTGATGAATGATGTTTATAGCAGACTCAAAATACATGTAAAATTCACATTTGAAATGTAAAAAAACAAACAAAAAAAAAAAACACACATAAGTTCCATCTCTAGAACTACCCCCTACTCCACCTCCAGAGACGTCAGACCTGCTGACCAATCACTGCTCTCCATTTCACGCACCCAGTTATCATCCAAAGGTGATTGAGCATTTTCCATTGTTGGGCCTGAATTGTGGAATAGTTTGCCATTCACCATTACATTATCCCCCTCAACTAATATCTTTAAAAGTGGTCTAAAGTCTCTTTTCTTTAGATGTTTAGTCTCATGATTATTCCCACATTTCCCATGATGCCTTTCAGCTGAGAACTTCAGCCTGCGTTGCTACTCAACCAGCTCACAAAGTGAAATGCAAGTTTGAACAGTCTAAGGCACTTGACGATATTACTGGAATTCAACAAAGACACTTAATGATGAAGTGTTTGCTGGCATGATACAGGGTCACATAAACAACCTCTGCAACAATTCTCTGAGCAAATAAACTACCTCACAGCACATTCATTTCACATACAAATTCGATATGTACATGGACTGACTCACAGGGGTCAGGTGATGTCAATAATAAGATGGAATGAGTCTTTTAACTACCACAACCTGAAGAGACGATCTTTTCACTCAGAGAACCAGGGTTACATATGTAACCACAAGGACAGTTTTGAGGGCCTCTTTGTAGAAGAGAATTGTGAATTCTATTACTCCCTTGTACTAATAGGATTATGAGCAATCATGAGAAGAAATAAATCCTTGATAAAAACTGTTTAAAAAACTGTTGATAATAATTCTAATGTAAATACAGATCGGTGTTTCTCCGGGGAAAAAGTAAACTTGCCCTCAACATGTTCTGCTCTGACTGTCGATGAAACAAAAAAAAAAAAACCTCTTTATTAAGCTCAACAAAGCTGTTACAGGAAATAATGTGTAGCTGTAACAAGAGTACTCCACCTGGAAAAAAAGAGGAAAGAAAAAAAATCTCAATGTGACATCGCATACACATTGCTCTACAGGGACCCCTCAGTGCTGATGCCAAGGAGCTGAAAATAAAACTTCCTGTCTCTCTGACAAACTGTCACCCATACAGGTTTTAAGCATAAATCATCTTATCCTGTGTATAATGGTGTAAGGGTGAATGGCTCTGCCTACCAGATGGACTGTAATGTCAGCTAAATCTACCAATTTCACACAGCTCACCTGGGACAAACCTCCTCTATCAATATTAGAAATTGTCTACTTCCTGCTAAAAACAGGCTTCCTGTTAATGTTAGCATCCAGTGACAGTGCTCAGCATTCTACTAGTGAAGTTTACAAAAAACAAAAACATGAGCACACAAACATAACTTCCTGTCTCCCTGTATAGGGTGTTATAAATTGGTCTAGATATTGTTCTATTTACTGTTGTTGCCCTCGTTTTCTTTCTAAGAAACACTTTTAGTTATCTCTTTTATATTAATTGATTTATTTTAGGTAACTAAGTCAGTGCAGCTCCCTGGACATCCTGCCTGTGTGCTCTCTCTTTGTGTGCTGGCCTTGAGATTTCTGCAGAATAAAGGTTCGTTCAGATTTCTATTTCTCTACACAACCTCAGTTTATAAAACACCTGGGGCTTTTTGCACCTGCTCCTCAAAAATGTGGCACTTTTCAAGCAAAAACTGGCTGTGGCAAACCAAAATCTGAGTTATTATCATACCTCCTGCTGTTTTTTGTGCAGTCCTCACACAGATTTGTATACAAGAGAAATACACTCAGAGGACTTTCTCTTTACGTCCTTCTTGTGGTCGGCATCAGGTACTGTTACAGGATGAGGTAATGCTGTGATGCACAGCACCTCCCGACGTCAGGTCTACAGGCTCAGCTGACAGCCTGCCTTTTGTCGGGGCTGACAGCCAAACTACCTCCTCTTCCTCCACACCAATCCATCTTGTTCCCAGCAAGAGGTGGCTCAGAGGGCACAGCAGGTAGCCAGGCCAAGGGGCACTGGCAAGGTCCAAATGCCAGGTCATATCATGTGTACTCAGACCCTGAGACAGGCGTCCCAACACTCTGTGCAGCCAAGCATGTTTGTTTACTCACACAGGTCATCGTATCAGTGCCTGGCCTGCGTGGTGCTGTGCATAGTCAGAACAAATCATGACACATTATAAGGCATGAATCTCCAAAACAAACGTGTGACTAACTAATATACTCTGAACCCCCAGACAACCAATTATCTTTGCTGTGACATGTTATAAATCGAAGAACAAAGAATATCATGACACAAACTGTGACCATCATATTTATGACTATAATAAATTAGAGGTTTTATTATTTTATTTTTTAGATTAGATTAGACCCTAGTATTATATTTCTCCACCATGTGTCACCACAGGCTGTCACCCAACAGGAAATTAAATAGAAACACACCTGAAACAGAACATAGGGGAGACAGGTGATTGTACTTTATAATGCAAATAATTATGCAAGCTATGCTACGTTCAATTAAAAAGAGTAAATACTCAAAATGACTCTATTTGTCAATATTTGTACGTCAAATAAATGACAAGGACATCAGCAATTACAACCTCACAAATTACTATCTGTGTGACTAGGAATTACGTCTATATTGGAACATTCTGAACATTCAGTGCCAATCCAGGAAGCTGCGTGCCGTACATGTCACAGATTTGCACTTAATATTTGTGTTTTTACTAATTATAACTGTGATCTAACCCTCTCTAAGTGTTTTAGTTGCATAACTCTCACCATGCATTAATCATAGTAGCCAGAAGCACAATGTCTCCCTGAGCTTTACCGTAATGGAGTTGTGTCACATCACAGGTAGTACTGGTAAAATTATTTGTTTTTCAGGCCAAGGAATTTAATGACCACCGTGCCCTAACCTAACATACACTAAATGTGAGGCCTCACCTGAAACCTAGGTGAGCTTGAATAGCTTTCCACTGTTGCACCACTTGTTCCCCACAATTATTCAGAAGAAACGGTTATACATTCATGTATTTTTACATATTCCTCCATAAACTGCATAAACATTTAATGACCACCGTGCCCTAACCTAACATACACTAAATGTGAGGCCTCACCTGAAACCTAGGTGAGCTTGAATAGCTTTCTACTGTCGCACCACTCATTCCCCACAATTATTCAGAAGAAACGGTTATACATTCATGTATTTTTACATATTCCTCCATAAACTGCATAAACATGGTGTAAACAGCTTGTAAACAATAGTCCGTTTTGCAGAGAGACCTGACGCACTCCTGTATAAAGAAAAAGAACAAGAAGAAACCAGGTTACATGCAAACCAGCTTTTCATCTTGTCAGTGGAGCAAAACCAGACCAGACAGGTGGAGTTAAACTACACAGCATCGCCTTAACCACACAGACTGAAATGGCAAAACAAAAAACAGCACCCAAAAAAAAAAAAAAACCCACAACCCAACACATGTTACAGTCCTTGCATAATCTACAATAAACACAAAGGAAATATTTATACTAGCCTGACAGGGAGAATTTGGCATTCTCCACCTGAAGGATCCCAGAGGACGCCTTATAGCGGCCCTTCAGCATGTTGACAGATATCACAGCAGACAAGGCGACCGATGAAAAGCTCCTTACCTCCTTGGGACTGTAAATACTCACTTAGGACTTTCCTTAAACCCTGCTGCCTCAGTATCTGTATTTGACATAATCTAATATTTGCACAAAATGCAAGGATAGTGGAGAAGTCTATGGTGACACATTTATTTTAACCTGTGTAACATCACAAACTGTGTTACATAAATGCAAGGTTCTCTTGTCCCTGTATCTTTGCCAGTATTCATTCACATCATGGTGCAAGCTCCCAATTCACAATACCCAGTGAAGTAGCTGATTTTTCATGTCACAAATTGTAAAAGAGGAGTGCCCAGTTGAGGAGGGAAAAAATAATCCTACCCTCTCTTCTTTTAGAAATAAACTTTACAACATAAGAAAATGAGAACTTAAAGCTCTTGGCATATGATAGGCATAAGATGTCTGTCAGCTTAATTTGGATGCCATTTAAATCTATAAAAATAACATCTAATATCAAATAACAATATCTTATCTGGCTGATGAGCAGTAAGGTCTTTTCTGTACTTAGGATGGATAGAGTGAAATGAAATACTCAGCAACAGTATTCATTTTGTAGTTTTCAGGCTTAACCTGAGTGTGCAAGTTAAAATTATCAGGGAAGAGCAATTAAACATCAGCTGAGTGCTTGTTGAAAATGTCTGTATATGGAAACACCGCACAGTAATACTAACAGTGCGTGACTTTAAGCCTGCGTCTAGTATGCTACGCTATGCAATGGTAGTTTTTTCATCATAAAAGTTAAAAATGATTGCAGCATAAAAGAAATAATGTCAGGTGTTGCTTGTAAAAAAAGAACAGAGATCTGTGCTTCATGTGCTTTTGTATTTGACTCTAACAGACTTTTCTTCACCTGGAAAGCCTACAGCATGTGTTAAAATAGTAACCATACTTTCCTGGTAGCAAAAATGGGGTGACTTTGTTACACTGCCACAAAATGTCTTAGGGAAGAGGTCAGGGTAATTGGATGGGGGATACAAAGTGTATGACTTCAAAAGCAGAAACCATGTTTCACATCTGCTACAAGCAGTTAATGATAGGTTCTCTATACCATGAAGGTGAGCCATGAACTTTCTTTAACCAAGCAGTTGTAAATGACTGAATAGGACTATACCTTAACCATGGAGTTGGTAAACTGACTCACACAGGTGCATGTTGTTTTTGGAACAATCAAACTGCTTGAAACTTCCCAATTGAGTGTTTGTGCTGATGCTTGTAGTTACGATGATGCTCATCACATTTTTGATGGGCTCTCTTAAAGTTGGGATCCCTACACTGAACGCTGGAGGATGTCTGAATCAAAGAAATCCACTCCATGGCGTGGCAGGAACAGATCGTTTGATTGGATAAGACACTGAATGAAAAAAAAAAATACAAGCTGCTCTTCCTCATCAAAGTCAGTTTTCATCAAGGTGAGCAGAACACCTCGTCCACTCAGACTCTGTTGTGACAGAAAAGAGAGAGTGAAGCAGACAGCAAGTGCTTCAGCGCTGTTAGCTTTACATCAAAATCCAGTGGCTACTTCTCTTTACTTTCATGTTTGTTGCAGACAGCCTCACTGTAAATGTCAAGCCAATTCACAGGTGTCAAATTTCATCCAATCATGCAGTTTGGAGCAGATTATAATTGTTGTGGACACTGCATTTTGTAATGACTGACATGTGCATTGAGCAATATTTATAGGATTATTTGTGTGTTTGCAGATATAAGATTCAGTAAAGTGGCTTCATTAAGAGGTACCATGGTCACTTCGTAACTGATAGCTCATACTGTTACAAATTGGAGAAAATGATGCTGACTCCCACAGAGATAGTGTTTTCACCAGTTTTCTTAGGATTCTATACCTCGTAACACATATAATGTTTACATGCCAGATGTTTCACATGGTCACATCTGCACGGACCATATGTACTAGCATCCCAGGAGTGATAATGAGTTATATTATCAGACCTAGTGTAAAATGAGTTCTTGTGCTTGTTTCTGCACATCTGCTGTACATACATCAGGTTAACTGATGGCTTCTCCACATGTTTTTACTTCTTTTCAGGAGAGAATTATACAATATATGACACATGACAAGCACTAGTACAACAAAGGCTAACCTATGTGGTGTCATTTTGTCATGTGCTGAATTTAATGGGTGTCCTTGTCTGCTTATGTCTCACTTGGTAATTTACACTGCAGGAGAATTTTTACATAAAATCCTGATTAGTGCAGCTGTAAGGGTTTTAACAATGTTTTGGGCTTAATTTTGCCACTTTAAGACTGACTTCTTTAAATAGTTTTGATCTTGCGTACATATTTGCACTTGGCTCCTTTCAAGAAATCACCTCTCCATCCTGAAAAAAAAAAAAAATCTGTTTCCTAGCCAACTGGACATCTGTCTTTTCCTGTCTTTTCTCCTTCGTCTATCCGGCCATCCATTCATGCCTGCTCTTTCATTCTGCTTCTCACCCGCCTCCCATCCACCACCTTTTTCTGTTCCTTCCATTTAGTCATCCATCTGTGACAACCTACACCTCCCTCACATGCTTTAAGTTTGTCCATTCGTTGCTCTCTCACAGCCCAGACATACACCAACACTCGCCCATTTTGTATTTCTACCTGTTTGTGTCTGTTCATCCTCCACACATACTCACACTCTCCAGCCTCTTCGCTGACACCTCTCCACTGTCGCTCTCCTGCACAGCACTTATTTTGTCTTCCCACATTGTGGGTGGTATCAGATGTTTGTGTTATAGTTATGAATGTATAATTTCTTACTTTTTGCTTTCAGTAGCTAAAACCACCCCAGCCCCCAACAATTTAATATGTACTCACAGTACTCCTTTTCAGAAAAAAGGCGGGATTATTTTTAGTTTGTCTGCTGTCCATAGTATCTCAACCATTACCTCTTGCTTCCTTTTGGAGCTGCCAATGTGTAAAGGTACCAGTTTAAAATACCAATGTCCCAGTTTGTGGCATTTCCATCATAGAAAGGAATCGATACAACATGCATGAATCCTATCACATGCTGGCTAACCATGGAAGCTGCCTTATTCTTGAACACAGCAGTAGTATGTAAATATTTCTCTTTAGTGTTTTGAAGACTATAGAAATACATAGAGATATATCTTTTTATGTATTTAGATAATATTAAAATCTACTGTTTATTCTAAACTGCACAGTTATCACTGCCTACTTTGCATCGATTGTTTTGGACCAGAAAGTTCTTTGCTGTGCCATATTGACTGCTTTATTTACTTTCCCTCTCTTGCTGACTGAGTAGTTTGGTGTGATTTGACACAGCCTGCACAGTTAGAAATTCACCTGTGCAGCTATCACAAAAAACCCTTTTATTCACATTCACAATAATAGTTGAACCTGTATAGAGTGATTCTTTCTTAATCATCGCTGACAGCCTGAAAATGTTTTATTCTCCTCTTGGCTATGAAGACCAAGACAGATACATGGAAAGGTACTTTCTTTATTATGAAGGGAAACTATATATGTCATAGTAGCATTTGACCTGAGATGAAAAAACCAGAGTGTAAGCTAAGGGCAAACACAGCTTTAAGCTTGAGGAACTGTAAACCAACCTATTGATGCATCAGTATGTGACCATAATGTCAATCAGTGTTGCTGTCACACTTGCATATGTTTCTACATTTAACATGTAGAACACCACAGGAGTATATTCTTTTGCTGCAGCCAAAGTGGCTATGTATTACAAACCAGTAGTCAAAGTCTTTAAAATTCACCCTGCAGTTATATTTAATGTGTCTACATATTAATTTGTCATATCACAGATGTGATGTTGCTTCACTTGGTGTGAAGAGGGCATGCAGGGACACCGCAGGGGCCCCATGACTTCAGACTAGAAGCTTGACAGACCTCACAAAAGCCAGTTCTCCCTGAAATGAAAGATATCGGGAAATTAGGAGTAAAATGGAGGTCCACAAATGTTATTTTTCCAACAAGATGAAAAGGGAGGCTTTATCCCCCCCCCCCCCCCCCCCTTGTTTTGTACTCAGTGTGGCTACGGGTGTGTGGGACTGGAAATATCTGGGTGTTATTCATTGGGTTTCAGGACACACTCGGGATAGAACAAGGCAGGGGGGCCATTGTAGTTACTTCAGAGAAGGAGGGAAAAAAAACCCAATCTCTTTCTTTCAGTATTTTTCTTCCTCCACCAAAGTGCTCGATAGAAAAGAAGAGATGGAGTGTACACTTGATTGCTGCAGAATACAAAATATGAATTATTTTCAGCTGAAACCATTACTTTTATTGCTGAATATGTTTATATGCACACAACAATTCAATAATTATGACAGCAATGTTTACAAGCAACATGGGGTGGACATTCAAATGTCAAAAAAGTACATCCACTAATTATCTGATAAGCAGCTTGATCATACCTAAGATTATCATTAAAGTGTGCAAATGTATAATATGTCTCTACTATAGCACAACAGTTACTGTTTGTTACTGCAAATAAGACTTGCAGTGTAAGTAGAGGTACAGTGATTACACAGGTCACAGCATGCTCACATTATCACCTTATTTGGCCGTAACTGCTTACCTATTGTAAGTCATTGAATATGAGCCTCTCAGTTTAATGCCTCCAATATTGCAGTGGAACGCATTCACTTGAAATATAACAAAGAGATTAAACAAATAATGATACGCTGCAAATGCCCATGTGGGTCCTATAAAAGTACAGTGATATAAATAATACCAATATGAAACCCTGTAAGAGTATGAAGCAAGTAAGTTTGGTTGCCATTGGAAACTGCCTCGCAAGGGAGTGGCTGCTATTGTCCCTAACGCCTCCAAATGCTGGTGTAAATATTCTATGTATATGTGTAGAGTATATGCACACATACAGGGATGTGTACAAAAACAGAAATATCATTACACCCCCACCCCACCCTCCATGCACACATGCAAACACAAAATAGTCAATGTGAAACTGAATTGTATCCACTCAAGATGGTTCTATTATTATTATATTTTAATACTTTGTCCTTATTTAAACTAAATTCTACACTGTAGTCAATCTGATCTACTATGAAAGGGTCTGCCCAGTCTTCAATATCTGGCTTCACCACATTTGTACCAAAATGTGACCATAGCTAAATGTATTGATATTGAGAAAAGTGTTATTTTGGCATTGGTGCCAAAACTTCAGAAGATCATTTCAAAGTTACTTCCCATTCCCAAGTACACACAAAGGTAACTTCTCCACCTCCTGGTTAATAAACTGAACTAAACTTCACATGTAGCAACATATGCAGTCTTCAACCTTGTAATATTGTCTTACCATTCTCTGGTCGATAAGCGCGTCATTGGCGGCGGTCAGACTTAGCTCTCTGTCTCTGTAGGCGCTACCTCATCTCCCTCTCATTATTGTGGCAAAGCGAGGCTCACCTGGTCCTGCGGGGTTGTTTAGTCTACCTATCCCACCATCACCACCTCCACCACCCACCAGGAGCTGATTGGCCCTGACAACCTCCCGCTGTGGAGATCCAACAGTTGCTGGGAGGACAAGGCTGGGAAGAAGTGATGGATGGATAAAGTCTCAGCAGGTGTTCAGAACAGCTATTGGTAAGGCGACGGACACAAGACAGCCACAGATGAAAGGCTAGGTGAGGACCAGTGAAGTGACGAGAAGAGTTTCTCAGGTAACGTGAAACTTTAATAGTATTGCACAATGAACCCATTGACATTACCGGTGAAATGCTGTAATCTCTCAGCGTACACAGTGGATATGCGATATCAATGATGGTAAAATATACTATGAGTATGAAATACGTATATTGTGAAAAAAGTGTAAAGTGTCCAAAGGCTGTGAAGACATGATAGGTTAAGTGGTGCATGCAAAGAGGACTGGGCTGTTTGTGTGTGAAGTGGAAGTGTGCAGACAAATTACACACCTTTCCATGGCAGGTTAGAGCTGTGAGATCAACAAAGGGTGAGAAAGAGAGAGACTAGCGGGTGAGAATGAAAGATGAACTGTGAGCAGAGAAATGGAGAGAAAGAGGGAGACAGACAGAGAGCGAGATGAGGCAGGCAAAGGAGGCAGATGGATGGACAGATTGAGGGAGTGTATAGCTTTAGCATGATTAACTGCGATGCCACACTCGCAGCTTCCTCTCTCTTTTTCTGCCTCTTCTGTATTCTTGCACCACTCCTCCTGCTTATAAATCCATTTCTCCAGGAGGAGGTCACTCAACTGGCCTGGTCACTGAAGAGGACCTTATACTATGGTCCACTCAGAAGTCAGAAATTCTCAGCTGCATTGTCAATTCATTCCAACATAGAAAAGCCAGGAATGAAATGGGAGTACAGTTTTGTCTTTATTCAATGTAAACTGCTATCATCCATGCAACTGTTTTTAAAGCCAATAGTTGTAAACCGCATATACATTAATCAATATTTTTATATATAAAATGGATCAATTGACTATGTAGTGATGAATCTAAAGAGCATTACCACGGACTCTGCAGTTTGCCTCAGTTCTGTGTGTTTCAGCCTCTTTCAGCTCATTGTTTTGGTTTATGACCTGCAACCTCAGTGGTTGGTTCACGTACCACTCACAGAGGTTGTTTTTACCAACTTCTGATAAACCCATTCCAGCATTTTTTTAACTGCTAAAGCACCAGATATTTCCCTCAGGAGCCGAAAGAGACCAAAACAGAGATCGAAAGAGAATGAACGTTGGAAAGAGAGTGAACAGGTGGCCAGCAACACTACTCAAAATAAAGGTTAATGTTACACCGTTAGCTAATATGTTCTGTTAGCAAACACCCGTAGATATGGTATTCCTAATTTGCTTTCTACATATCCTTTATAAAGTGGTTACGTGTCAATGAGTTTTCAGCTTGTTCCTCTGCCCCCAGATGGACCAAAGAAAGAGAAGTTTCTTCTGATAACTACAAGTTAAGCCTATAGGTAGTTACATGTATGCTTTGTTGTCAGAATCAGCAAACTAGAAACTTTATATTGGTTTAACCCAGTTGTGTAGGAATTATTCTGTCTCATTTTTTTTTATCATTGCAGCAAACATCTTGCAAATGTTTTTGGGTTCCTAATTTAAAATCAAACCACTTCAGGTGTACTTTTGTGCTGAATTTAAAGAAATGTCTCTTTAAAGACATTTCTCTGGGCTCCTCATTCCACTACATAGAGTTGAGATTATTGATTTTGTATGAAACATTTGTTTGAGTGCTCCTCTACTACTACTTCTTCTTCTTGGTCTGTAAACACAAATGTGGAAGCCAAAGCGCACTTTAAAAACAAAATACCCCTATGCCTTTGAATAAGAAATAAGAGTTAAGAAGTATACTGGAAACATAGATTTTGTGACAAGGTAAGCATGATGTCATTTATTTCTGGACTGCCTCCTGCAGCTACATGGCTAGATGGCACCCTACCTTGGCCTGTCTAACACCAGGCCTTTTCATAGATTACCTATCAAATGTGATCACATCACACCTGACTGATCCCCCAGAAACTGATGATGCATCCAGTAACAGGTCCAAAATACAGATAAAATTATTTTTTTTTATCAACTTTAAACTCAAAATAAATTACTCACACATAAAGTATCAGTATGTAGTTATAGTAGTAGTATTATATAGTAGTAGTATGTAGTATCTTATTGACAGCAGTTAAACATCCTATTTCAGTGTAGTAAAAATAACTGAAAAACACTATTACAATACTGACTCCTTTTAACTCTCATAGGACTTCAGACTTCTGTATTGTTTCCATTGAAAATTTATTGTTCATCCAAGCACACAATAGTACACATAGACAATTCAATAACACATAAAAGAATATATATATATATATATAATCGTTCAGTGCCGCGGTGTTAAAGCTGCAGCACTTTGGCCAACTGTCTCAAGTTACTCAAAGTTCTCGTCACTCATACTGAAAAGCTGTACCTGACTAAGGTAACAAGGTGAGCCAGAAGCCATTATGCAAGGCGGAGCTCGAAATCCCTTTCTTCATTAATGAAAGTTTGGCTTTGTTGTTCTTTAAATCAACAAGCTTGAACAAGAGCATGATTTTACCCTTCTGTTTGTGTGGTAAGAAAAATATGTGCAGTGACAGCTCTACCCAGCAAGAGGTTATTGAATCTTGGTGATGGTTTGTATCTGCTCTTTGTGGATTTCACATAGCTGGGAATATATATTTTCCCATCAATGTACCCATTTATAAACCATAACTAAAACATCTTTTATTCTGTCTATTTTGCAGTAGACTATTATTTTGTTTCTATGCACTGGTAGAATTCATTCTTTATTTATTTTATTGTGGAAAAAATGCTGTCTTGATTAATGAATGCATTGTACTGTTTGGACTGTATGTTTTCCACTGTTGTGTATAATGTACACCAGTTACACATGCACAATTTACTAATTAAATTCCACATTACATAATAAGTGGGATTCTGTCTTGTATCAGCTGTAATTAGGGTGGAACATGCTCTCTTTTTCAGCCACCAGTGTATAGTGTTTACTGGGGCTATTGTCAGTTCATCAGTAGTTTTGGTTGCTTAGGTTTCAGACTTAACAAGATTATGACCTTCTGAAGTTGTGTAAGTAACCTACATGTTGTTCACCAAACAGTCATAGCCACGGGCTGTGTGATTAATCTACTTTATTGTGCAGAGTCCCATAGAGATAGTTTTTGTCAGGACATCAAGGTCAGATCAATAAAGATCTGATATTTAAATGTCACTTGATTAGGCATGATTCCTGGGGGGGACTCTCAAAGCTGGAATAAAGCATAAATGTCTCCCTCAATGTTTCAGGGTTAACCAACACCAAAACAATAAGGGTATGTAGGAGTCATAGAAAGTTTGTCTGCATATACATATATTATTATATAGTATTAATCAACAACAGTATACATGATCTATAATATGAGCAGACCTCTAAGGACACATCATAATTAAATCACTGTTCGCTTCATACTAGGTTAAAACATAGATACATTTCTGAATGGCACTTGAGCATCCACAACTACACGAGGGTACGCTAGGGTCCAGGTGACTTAAATTTTGTCACCAAAGGGTGTGCAATGTATGGAGCATGTCCTCAAAGCAGACTCCAAGCAGAGTATAAATGAAAACAACTACGTGTTTAGTATGTAGAAAGTGGCAACTGGCAAAGTGTGCTTTCTGCTGTGTGTGCATTTATACTACACATTAACAATTATAACTAGAAAAACAGCAATTACATGAGAATAAATCTGTTCCAAATGCAAAATGAAGAAGTCAAAACATTTATAAATGATGACAAATAAAAATGATATATCCTTACTATCCAGCTCTCCAATCTTGCTAATATCATTTGCATAATTCTGACATCTTCACACAAGATTGGCTACATCTGTGATAAGGGGGGAAGGGGAGCAAAGTAATTGGCGAAAACACCCATTTCACAACTGGAAAGCAGCTTTGCCAGTTTTTTTTATTTATTTATTTCCCCAACACTGGGGAGAGAGACAGAGATGGTGAATGAGACAAGGGAAAGAGATGGAGAGCAAGGGGGAGAGAGGAACATCTGGGGTCTGTTGGAGACCAAGGAAGATCCCAGCTGTCAAAGTTTCCCAGCTGCTCCATCGACCTTCAGCGTGCCAAAGAGCTGACCGTGGGAATGTCTTTGCAGCTCCCCAGGTCTGGAGCTGGATCTTCATGCCCCTGTAATGACTGTTGTGCCTCATATTGCCCTCGTTTCTCACTGTATCTGGGAGGAGTGGAGTTGCAGAGGACTCTCAGTCCTGTTGGGGTTGGTTCCAATCGCACTCTTGATAATTTACAGTGAGTGTTTGAGAGAAGGCTTTATGCCAGAACCTGCCCTGAATGATGAGACTCTTGAGATGAAACCAAGCTTTGGATCCACTAATAGTGAATTTTAAATATTCCCATATTGACTTATGATATTTCTCTGTCATCAGTCTTGTATTGATACCAACTGGTTTTATTCCACTTTATTTTAGTTTAAATTTATCCTATCATGTCCTATCATGATGTAACATACATTCTGTCCTTCTGTAAGTTCAATACTCAACTCATCCACATTAGGGTCACCACATAACAACCAACAGCATGAAACTCGAGGCCTCTTTGTTTGATATCTTTGTGCCTTGGATGTATGGATGCCATTGATAACCATCTCTACAGTGTCATTTTGCATAACAAGACCCAAGTGCACACCACATAGAGAGCTTCAGACTATAGATCTTTCCTAAGGTCAACACAGAACACTACTAACTCATATCTGATTGGAGTAAAGGTAGCTTGGCATTTTGCAAATCCAAGGCTTAGCATCTAGGATTTGCAACAACAATGTGAACAATATTGTTTAATGATGACTGTGATTAATCAAGCAGGATGACTCCAGCTGTGGAAGAACAGATTTATTTAAAAAAAAAAGATCTCTTTTACATTTAGAAATCTTACTTGTTGCTACCTGACAGTTAGCAGAGGCCCAATTTTTAGTGCTACCACCAGAACTATATACATAATGCTCAATGACCCCTTTATATTTCGCTTTTACATCTTAACACTACTCAGCTGATATTGTTTTAAGTTATAATCCCATAATTAACCTTTTTGATATTGTTGGCAACTTTGGCTCAAAGCAGTCCTTTTCACTGCGTCGCCCCTCTGGTTTCCATGTCCCTTTCTTTATGTCTTCACACCTCTCCTGTTCTCTGTCTTTTCTGTCTCTCTCCAGCAGCTGCCATTGAGGGGAGCCACTTATGTAAGTCTTTGTTTAAACATGAACATCTGGCTCCACTGGCAAACACCATTGTTTCATCTCTGTTGGAGATAGCTCACTTATTTAAAAAAAAAAAAAAAAGTGAGAGAAAGAACTGTCTTGAACTGTCACCAGGCTGCAAATTTAAAGTGTGTATTTATAAACCCTGTGCAGGTTTCAGTTATAAAGTACCTGTTTGAGAAACAGATTGGAGGTAGTCATAATAAGATTGGGAAATACCAATTAACTCCAAAGGAGTCAGCACATTTACACCAAATTTAATCAGAGACTCTGGTGGCACAGTTCCCAAATCGTACAGGCTGCATGTGAATGTGTCTGCGCTTGTGCTGTGTGTGTGTGTGTGTGTGTGTGTGTGTATCTGTGTGTATGTTCGAATATCTGTGTGTATCTACATGTTGCAGATACACATACAAAGTAGGCATGTACAGTAATTGAATATCCAAGTGACTTCATGGATTTATTTGCCTGTGAAAATGAGCAATGAAGATGGTTGATGAGTATGTGTGCATAACATACATTAACATGTCCATATCTAAATTACAGTGATCATCATGTTAAATGTTCGAGGATTTGTCCATGTGCATTCAGTGGTGTGCAACGGAAGAAGTCAGATAACAGCTAAAACATCCATGTAGAGAGGAGGTCGGGACAGGTAAGTAAAACATCAGACTTACTGACAATATACTTAAAGTGTGAACAAACATGAAATCCACAAGTCTCTGCTCCATTGTTTTTTAATTTCAGTCCATCATACTCCTAATCAGTAGCTCAGCTAACTGCAAATACTGTACTTCATCTGGTTACAGTGCAAGAAATTATGGCATTCATTACAAGTTTGTTGATTTATAATTAAAAGCCAGCAAATTATGCAAGGTAAAGCCAGCTGACTGGATCTTGTGAAGGTCAAACAAAGGTAGTATTTATCTTCAAAAGACAATACAGCCAAGTTCACACTGCTATTTTTAGACTGAATAACATCCACATCAGTGAAACTGTAGCAAAATGCAACACATAAAGTCCATATGTGTGTGCATGTATACATGGTCATCTGTGTTAGCCTTCGTAAGTGTGTTCCCTCATGTAACGAGCATACAGCACTCCAGGTTGGGGGGGCAGGGTGGGGTTGGGGGCGGTCGGCTGGGTACAAGGCACCCAGTGGGAGAAGCTGGCGCAGATGGAGCCCCGGATCCACTGAGCAGCACTCGATGTCAGCTGCACTGTTCAAGAGAGCCCCTGGGATCCACAGGGGCCTTTGGCAGACACGAGCACTCTCTGTTTTAGTCAGCAATTAGTTTAATGGAGCAAAATCTAAAATCACTTCAGACCAACACAGCCATGAAAAGAAATGACAGGGGGAACGGCTTTCAGTCATTATTCAGGTCTTAGTCTAATTCAGGTTAAGCTATTTACATGGACAGAAAGACAAGTTGGCCCTTTTGGATCTCTAAGGAGTCTCTAAAGAGATTTTTGGCACCAGCATTCAGGTTGTGGCTGCTCTGTGCAGACACATTTGAATTAGGAGAATATAAACGTTTCTTTTTACATGAGCAAAATCATCCATTTTAGCTGAAATACATAACCTGAAGATCTTGTATTAATCAAAAATAACATGATGTCATCATTTGTCAAATTTCTTCATCTTTTAAAATACTTGTTTGAATTTTGTGCTGCCAGTCATTTTGTAAGGGATGGTATTGGAATTTTAGAATATAGCTCAGCTTCCTACTGTGCCAATTCCATCATGCCACATAGATTCCCATTCAAGTGACATAGTCCTCACTTGTCTTAATAGGAGTTTTTGTCTGTTTGTCTTCTGCTTTTCTGTCTGTCTCTCTCTGTGCATCTAGTGCAGCTCTATACCCCTTATCTTTCATGGAACACAATCGCTTGAATGACCATGAAAACATGGGAGCGAGCAATGCAGCCAATTAGATCTCTTTCACTTCCCTCTATAGAGGAAAGCTGCAGACAAGTGTGTGTCCATATGTGAGAGCATGTGTGTCTACTGAGCATGTGTGATAAGTTCCACATATATACAGAATGAGAATCAAGTTGAATGTATGTATGGAGCACTTTCGTGCATTACACAGAACAAATACCCACGTGAATAACAGAGAGATAAAGTCACAGACAGGAAAGAAGAGGCATATTGTAAATAATGTATGATGAGTTTATGTTAGGGATATATATTTCCTTTTTTCCATTACATGCATGATATGTGTAATGGATAGCAGATCTTCAAAGTTCAGTAGGGAGTATTGCAGTAAACTGTAGAGAGGTCACTATAAACTGTGAGCATACACTGCTGTCTGAGAACCAGCCAAATCAGATGCATATCAAGGAACAGTGCTTGTTGGTAAATTTTAACCAGCGAGAGAATTTCTACTGCAGTCCCAGTTTGTCATCTTCGCCTTCAGCATCTGTGCCGCAACAAACGTTGCACAATTTCATTTCCGTTAATTGACTATTTTGAAGTGGAGCGACGAGAGTTTTCCATCATCATATTGTCAGGAAGCAGCTGCCAGCTGCATAGCAAGCCCATAATGCAATCAGCTACTTTGTGGAGGCCTTTGGATTCTCATTGTGTTAGACGTTGCTTAGACTGGTAATGTCCCTCTATTGGTCAAAACATGCAGAATTTCTCTCAGATGGCACAGTGTGTCCATAATTCATCATGCACTTAATCGACAGTTTCATTTCATTATTGCATTGTTTTTATGGGTTAGATGTAAATCCTTGCTTTGAAAGGGCATTATCATGAAAAATTGCATACTGGTTTCCATGCCTACTGAATACATCTGTGTCAATAATTCATATCACTCCTTAATACCAGATAACAAACATGCAGATTTTTGGACAAAAGCAGGTAATAGCTGATCACTTGTGTATTTAAAATAAATGAAATAAACATGACAAATAAACATCTTTAGGCTAAAAATACAACAAAATTAGTAAACTAAATGGATTCTGTGCTATCCTTGTTACTTTAGGGCTACCTCCCCATTAAAGCAGAAACTAATTAATTTTTTTATTTAGTTCACTGGTCCTGAAGGCATGCAGGGACAGGTTTTACTGCAAGTACCACCCCCTCACCTATCCTCCCTTCCAGCATATCACGATAAGCAGATTTCTTTCCTTTTTTTCCTCCTATATCTTTTAAGGCCAATTTCAAATCAAACCCACAGTTTCCCATAGCCTTTATGGCATTGTAAAGCACTTAGGCTGAAAGTGTAGATGTCATGTTTTGACAACCTGTTTTCATTTCACCATGATTAACACCGGAGTTCCAGCAGAGATATTTTACAAATTTAGCTAATTGAATAGAATCCTGAGATAAAACTAAATATTAAGTAACATGACTGGACCTCTAAAATTGTGTTGTAATATTTACTAGAGGGATACTGGATAGCTGGCTTGTTGCACAGAGAATAAAATTTCTAAAGGCAAGTTCCATTTGAATTAGGAGCAACTGTTTCTCAGATACCATTTTATATATTTTGGTGATGAGCTGAAACAATGTAATTTCAGTTAAACACATAATTTGTGTTTAACTTTAAATATACAGGTTTTAGATGCATGTCTGTATTTATTTGATCTTAAATCACCAACACATGGCAATACACAGCCAGGATAAGTGGTTCAATTCCTTGTGTTGTTTAAATGGCAAAGCACGAAAATGGGGCTTTGCTAAAAGTCCCCACCAGTGGCATTCATCACATTTATGTTCTCAATCATGCTGAACCCTCATCACTCTAATGTAAATAACAAACAGGCATTTTAATCATCAGTCTTGTCAAATGCTAAACCGCTTTTGCAGTATCTTTCCATTCTTTGCCTCCATTTGTTTATTTGTGCCATCTCTGTATTTTAATGAGTAATATCCTGAAAGGAATTATGGCTAGACACAACACAGTTGAGTCTTCAGCGAAAGATAATTACCACTCTGAAGACTGTCACGGTTTGACTGTCTGAGAGGACTCTAATTGTTTTTGACATTTTTTTTTAAATTGCAGCACATTAACACATCTTTAGTTGTCACGCTTAGAGTAGTTGGCTCAGAATGAAGCAGGAGGCAGATTGCAGATGACTTGTACTGTAGGACGAAATATGGATAATTAGTAGAGGCAGAAATGCAAGAATTAATGGCAGCTGGAATGTACTGCTCTGATGGCAACATGGAATCACACAGTGAGTCTGCTATGTTGTCAGTAAAATGTGGTGATGCTGGAGAACTTTGCATCACAGTTCCCTCAATGTCCATGCGTAGAAAGATGACGCTATTGTAGCAACCACAGCAAGAAATCAAATCCAAGAAGGCTACATGGGTGAGAAGGCTTTACTTTTAAGCAGTCTTGATACAAATTTTCAACCATTTGTCATATCATATGGTAAAATAGTTAAGACTGGGCCAAAATATATCTAGGTCTTTGTTGGAGAAACATAAACCGAAGCCCAATCCCCTCCACACATTCACTCTACATCCTCGAGTAGATCTACCACATAACAAACAAATTCTATTAGAGCTACAATCCAATCCACAAGAAAAACTGTGAAGCATATCACTTGAAACTAATGTCTTTATATAATAAAGGGTGACTAAGACAGTGGTGCATAATGGCCTGAGTGTGCTGCAGTGAATTGTTTTAGTACAAAATAGAGGAGGTTTGACTAAGAAGCAGCCTGACATTAAATACTTTCTTGGAAAGTTATATGATGAGAAATATGTAGGTTAACCATGTCCGCATGTTTTCACTTTCACCTTCAACCTCTCCACTTTAAAGATCACTTTCGAACATAAAAATGCATCAGATATCTGATGCAGTATCTTGACAAGTAAGACATTTCTCCTAAGACACACAAACAGATTCAAATACTACAAAGGACTAAAATTTGTTGATTGGTGGTTGTCTCTATGTTGCATATACATGTGATACAGTATATAACCTCTACCTCTTACATCCATAAATTTGGCTATGGCTACTACAAATCATTATAGTGTAGCCTACCATCCTCAGATAATAGCTTTGCACAAATTAAGAGATTATGTCTAAACCTGTTCAAAAACAGCGAACATCAGTGTTGCTTTCTGTTTTACAAATTGGCTGCATTCCCCATCTGCTTGTTTGGCACCTGTGGATGGAGAGGATGCCAGTTAACCTCAGCTTCATAGATGACAGCTCAGCAAGAGGGATGACAAGGAGCAAGAAACCAATAATACACATACAGCCCTGCGATGAACAGATTCATATTGTACCTTAAAGTTATTGTAATTCTCTCCCTGAAACCAGCTTCAGCTCCTCTTTTAGTCTGAACCTGTCAGCCCAGACTGTCTAGTTTTTGAGTTTAATCCAGATGCCCCCATGTTTCACTTATTCATCCCCTATACTGCCCTTATTTACCAGACTCTTTTCATCTTCTACATTTCCTCTCTGTCTCTCGCCTCCTCTCATATCACCATTAACCTGCCTTTCATCTGTTTTCAGGCACATGTTGCCTTCATCTCTAGAAGTCTTGTTGCAGAGGGTCATTTACTGCAACTTCCTTGGCTGCAGTTTGGTCAAGTAGTGAGAGAAATTTTCTACTGACTACTTCTACTGACTAAAAGGTCCAATCTCTGTAACACCTTATGTTTCCCAGCAACAGCTACAGCCATATGCTTTCCAATTGAGGTGCACTTTAACAAGAGACTGGAACCTACAGTTATTGTAGGGTAACTGTGTTTTAAGTTTGATGGACTTGCATTTGAACTCTCAGTAGTCTGCACCTTGTTGTGTGTGCATTCTTAAAGTTAGCAAATGAGCTAAGCACCATGAAACACCCAATTTGAGAAAGATCCTATTTTCTTATCTCTGTCCTTCTTATCAGCTCTGACCTAAATTTTGTCAGCTGCCTACAGCTGCATATCTGCTGTATGAAGAATAGACCAAAAATAATAATACATAAAAAATAATAATATATTAATTATATGTCAAGCAAGACATAACCTTGTTTTAAAAGGAATGGCGCGAGGCAAATTGCTGAGAGAACAAATGACTACAAATGGTCAGACTTGGGGGGGTTTGTATGTTAATTTTTGCCCTCAGGTGATCCTTCTGTGACAAAGTAAAAAAAAATTCTTAATCCTAATAAATCATTATTGAGCTTCCTTTGTTTTTTTTGTTTTTTTTTAAATTGAGCAGAAAATGTCCAGTAAAGCATTTATAATGAATGGTATTATGTACACGTCTGCTTTTATCATTTTCCGTGATGCAGACATAACCGAGGGAGGATCAGCACTGATTTAAACACCTGCTCCCTAAAGGGAAATGAAAACATAATGTGAAGCAATGTTTTTGAGCAGTATGCAACTACCAGTTATCCGTTATACAAGCAGTATTCATTCCCAGCAAGGAAATTGATCAAATCAATCAAATGCTGGTAAACATAATTCAGAGGTAATTACAAAATTACTAGCTTGTGTGATAGTTTTCAGACAGGATGATGAATAACATACATGGCATACCTTTAAATGGTGTTTACTCGACAAGGCTACAGTAAACACAATTTACATCCTTTTTTCTCACCAAGCAGGATTTGCTGGGGTAGTTTATAATTGAGTCTAGCGGTGCATGAACTTTCTACAGCTGCAATCTGTCTAAGCACAGCTATTTCTCCCTCTGCAGGCCCCAGCTTTCTTTTGTCGACTCTGCCTCCCATCGCAACAGTCCCCAAATGTGAGAGATCTTGATGAAAGCAGAATGTAATTATTAGTCTGGTAGTTCTAGGACGGTGGCAGAATCTTTACATGGTTCAGCAAACAACACGCTCTCTGTTCAAATGAAGAACATTCGCCTCCTTTCAAGGGCAATTATTTCAACCCTCAGTCAACCTGCTTCCCTTTACCTCCTGAATGTCAGCAGAATAGAAATGGACTGATGTAGAAGTTATCCAATCAATCTCAATATATACTGGGAGCTATTATAGCTTTACCCTACCCTGCATCAACATTGCATTTAGTTGCATTAGTGCATATTTTTAAGCTGAATAGCTACATGGGATATCAGTTCTATGTCATCCCTGTTGCTGTCATCTCTCGCCTCCTTAATATGTCTATAAAACTGCCAAATATAGAGAAAAAGTTCAAAGAATTCTCTTCAGGGATTGGGGCAACAAACCAGCAATACTAAAGGAAAAAATAAAGTACATTGGATTTTCTGTGGTTATATTCAGCTTCCAACCCCCTCTTCAGAATTAGATCAACAGTATGTGGCATTTTTTAACCACCCAGCATCACCACTTGGTTGCATGATGGATGCATGTTTGCCTTGTATGTAAAGGTGTGTGCATGCTGGATGATGATGATCCATCATGCACAGAAGCATATGCACTGGTGGCTTGGTGATAGGGCTTAACTGTCAGGAGGTGAGAGTAAACATGGCAACTGGACAGCAAAGATGGGGAGAGGAGGCCCCTTCTGTAATCCACAGCACTAAAGGGGTTAGGTGAATTTAGCAAGCTGGGTAAGGAAGCAAGGGGGAGGTGATAGAGGGTATTTGAATTTCAGTTAACAGAGCTCATTGAAGTGTCAGGCTGTTTTTTTGTTTTTTGGATGGCATTGTCACAATGATATGCTGACAAGAGTTTGAAAAAATTTCACTTTAAGGTGCACATTTCAGCTCAGGATTTTTATCAGCCCTCTGAGAATTCAGCGGATGATGACAGACACATGTAAGCACAAAACAATGACAGTGACAACAAAGGAGAAAGAAATTCTTTAGGATTAAGTGTAAGGTTTGCATTAGTTCAGTTCAACACTTTTCCTGCTTTCAGCTTTCCTGTGATTACATGCTTTATTGCTTGCAGTCTGCTTTGCATTATTTTATTATTATCGTTTGTTGTTATCTCTGTTAGATGAACCAACTCTAACCTAATTTGAGACCAAATCCTGTTGGACAATAAAACCCATAATCATAATAGGTGATGATACCCAGATATGCAGATGACACCCAGGTTTACTCAGGTCAGTCACCAATCAACTGTGGTTGTTACATTCACTGGTGAATGTAATAGTTGATTGTGAAAAGTACATTAATGTGCTCCATTACTCCACAGGCTCTGTGGGCCTCAGCTCTAGGTCCTCCTTCCTTGTGCCACTGGTTGGTCTCACATCTCCAGATGTGTAGCCAACCAGTCTACCTGGGGGGTATATAAGGACTGAGGACGTGTACTTCTCCAGTCCTGCCTGTTTACAACCAGAGTTTTTGTGTGAAGAGTCAGTTTTGTCAGGATTTCTGTGATACTTTTGTGTCAGGTTAATGTCTGAAGTAGTGTTGTTTGGATTTTTCAATTTCATTTACTTCTCCTACTCAAGTTACTGCTCATATCATTAAACTCTTATCTTGGAGACCTTACCAGGACATGCGTAGAGCTGTCATTTATGTTTCTCTCTTTTTCCTATGTTTCTGTGTGTTGATAAGGAGTTAAAAGAATAGACCTTTATTGTCACTGTTCCAAAACAATGAAACACCATCCAAAACAGTATTTCAGTATATTTCAGTATTGTGGATTTGTTTCTAGTAACAACGAGGAAGAGAGACTCAAAGTTATTGCTCAAAGGCTATATTCAAATGTTGGCTTAAGCTGTCATATTGATACAAGAACTAAATCATTCTTGTGTTATTTAAATCAAACGGTAAGAATCAAAGGATTTCTGTCCATTCAAGATCTTTAGGAACTCACACATGCTTTTACCTTCAGTGGGAATAGCAATTACAATGGTCTCTTATCTTCTCAAGCAGACCTTCTAGAAAGCTCATGAGTCTGTGCTAGGCATGGGCCGGTTACCAGTTTCATGGTATACCATGGTTTGAAAAAGCCAAGGTTTCAAAACCATTAATATTTTCCGTCATACCGCTTCCACCATATAAACTGCTGCCCCAGACCCATTAAATGACTTGTCAAGGACAGAAAGTACAGGCACACCTCAGGTTGTGTGCAGTGCAGATTAACACAACCCCTCCACCTCCAGTTTGTGCAAGCAGTCAGCTGTGTTCAGACTACCTGTATTCATGATTTCAGAGGATGGTGCCCCATAAAAAAAATTATAAATTTAAAAACGGCCACAATTTAGAGCAGCTGACTTGCAAGATGTCACTGCAAAGAGTGGCTGCAAAAGGAGGCAATACTTCAAACCTGATTTCACATCTACAGGGGCACCGCCCCACACACCAAATTCAAGGTAACACTGTCATGAAATCAACATATGTAACCGTGATGAGAGTTAGCGTGTCTAGCTATGGCAAATAACAATTAACTACCATAATTTCCGGACTATTAAACTCACCGGACTATAAGCCGCACCCACTAAATTTAAACAGAAAAATAAAAGTACATATACAGGCCGCACTTGTCTATAAGCCGCAGGTGTCTAAAAGTTTTTGTAGCATGAAACCCGTTAGCCCGTAAAAATCTATAAATTAGCCGCATCATTGTTTAAGCTGCAAGTTTCAAAGAATGTGAAAAAAGTAGCATCTTATAATCTGGAAATTACGGTAGCTAACATCAGCTAGTTTCCCCACTAACATTACTTCACAAAGTTCAAAATCACAACATTTTTTTAAAAACAGCCTGCTGGTTTTCTGGTGTTTTGTGACTGTGTTGCACTGAGAGGGAGAGAAGCAAGAGTGTGACTGTCATGCTTGTGACCCAGGTAGACCTGTTCAATGTCAATACATAAAGTTGTTTTTCTTACCCGGCATTTCAAAATAACTAATTTTAGAGCTGTAAGAGTAATACCGTGATACCGTGAAACCGTGACATTTTTTCTTAAGGTTATCATACCATCAGAATCTCATACCAGCAGGGTACACAATGCATTCACGCTATAAAAAAATCTATCCTAGATCAAACTGAGAAATAAGTCTCTTTTTTACACATATTTGGCTGATTGTATCTTAATTCTTAAACTACCCAATCATACTTTGCATTTAGACCATGCTGAGTTACAATAAATAATTCATGCTCTGCTAATCCATGTCTGGTCTGCTGCCCAGTGTGAGGTCCAACAATGCTAAAAGGTTCTGCAATAAATGGGCTATATCTGTCCATGTCTTACCTGGAAGCCTTACTTTGATTTAGTAAAGAGAGCAGCTGGATTAAAGATGAGATTAGAAAGAACTGAATAAAGACTTATCACCTGTCCCAATTGTTCTTGACAACTCTTCCCTTCCCCAGAAGG